>NC_090934.1:851199110-851869317 GCF_040938575.1 Ambystoma mexicanum
AGGTGTGTGTGATTCAGGTCAATTGCCTGACTTTGCCTGACCTGTGTGTTGGGACACGTCAGGTAAACGGCTCAGGGGGTTAGTCCGTTGTCTGTGGTGTGTGAAAGTGTTCATGCCGGAAAAGGGGGGAGGAGTATTTTGGAATATCCTACGTGGTAGGAGGGGGAAAAGGTGTTGAAAGAAGAGGCATTCTGTGTCTCACACGTCAGTGTCCCACTTCCACTCCCCAAGGACCTCCCAACCAGGTGATCCTCTCTCACTGGTCCACCCCCAGGAACTAGATCCAAAAGCGATGGCTGTGTCCTGACCACCTGGATGACAGATCCCCGGGGACTAGTCAGGGAGACATCATCATGTTTCTCACACCTTTCTCTAGGTCGTATGTGGCCGTATTGAATAGGTCAAACCCTATCGACTGACTGAGGGGTGACCTGGCTAGGAAGTTTGGCCCTCAAGCGTAGCTGTCGAACTAGCATGGGACCCATCCTTATTTTTTTCATCTTTTTTTTGGGGGGTTTTCAACAATAACATTTACAAATCACAACAATGTGTAACTTGATACCCCATTCACCCCGTCCTCCTCTGTGACCTGGACAGAAATGTTCTCAGACACGCAATTACACTCCAATCTGTGGTTAGCAATCAAAAGGTAGTCTGGATTGAAGAGGACAAGTCAGGAATATGTCACCTAGATTTAGTCTGATGATGTTATCAAGTAATTAATATTGGGTCCCCATATATCTGGAGGTCGTGCATGGAGGGGTAGCGATGCTTCTACGTGCGAGTACTAGCAGTAGTCTAGCCAGCCTCCTCACCGAGGGATGTAGGTCTTTGGTGTACCCTAGCATTGCCACTCTTGGGTTTTGCTCCAGTTGTTCTCCTACAATGAATGAGATCTTATCTAATACTCCTGTCCAGTATTGACTAATCACTGGACACTCCCAAGCCAAATGGAGAAAGCCAGCTGGAGATTCGCCACATCTCTCACAGGCTAATGATATGGTCGGGCGTTGTCTATGAAGTCTGGCTGGTGTGTGGTACACTTGGTGTCATAGTATCACTGTGTTCTAGTTGAGTGGTGGTGTGAAGAAGAGAGTAAGTGTGGAGATGTGATATGGTGGATTACCTTAGGTGCTTGAGATCGAGCACACCCCAATAGTTCTATGCACTCAACCGTTCCCAGCACTCCGTCCGTTCCAAGCACTCCAAACCGTTCCATGCACTCCAAGCCGTTCCATGCACTCTAAGCCGTTCCATGCACTCCAGACTGTGCCATTCACTCTACAGCGTTCCATTCACTCGTTTTATGCATTCCAATCATTATATGCACTCCAACCATTCTATGCACTCCAACCATTCTATGCACTTCGATCGTTTTATGCACTCCAACCGGTTTATGCACTTCAGATCGTTCCATGCACTCTAATCATTTTTTGTACAGTGTCCATTCCATGCCCCTATCAGTTTCATGCATTCCATCTGTTGCATGTACTCGCTCAGTTCTATGCACACTATCATTTCGATCAGTTCTATGAATTTCTTCTGATCAATGCACTTCGTCCGATCTATGCATGTTATCCCTTCATCATCCTGACTGCCCATTTCATGCGTTCTACCCACATTATCCGTTCTCCATGTGTCATCCATCCACATACTTGACCCGTTCCATACACCCTGTTTCACCCGTTCCATCCACGTATGTCATCTGTTCATCCACCTACTTCATCCGTTCCACCCACTTCACCCGATTTTATCTGCACACTTCTTCCACCTTCATCCGTTCCACCCACTTCACTCGTTCCACCCACTTCACCCGTTCCATCCACTTCACCCTTCCACCCACTTCACCCGTTCCATCCACATACTTCGACCGTTCATCGACCTACTTCACCCGTTCCATCCACTTCACCCGTTCCATCCACTTCACCCTTCCACCCACTTCGCCGGTTCCACCCACTTCACTCGTTCCATCTACATACTTCGACCGTTCATCCACCTACTTCACCCGTTCATCCACCTACTTCACACATTCCATCCACGTACTTCACCCGTTCCAGCCACATATTTTACCCGTTCCATCCACTTATTTCACCCGTTCCATCCACGTACTTCACCCGTTCCATCGACATACTTCACCCGTTCCATCCATATACTTCACCCGTTCCATCCATGTATTTCACCCGTCCCGTACCATCCACATATTTCACCCGTTCCATCCACATGCTTCACCCGTTCCATCCACATACTTCACCCGTTACATCCACATACTTCAATCGTTCATCCACCTACTTTGCCGTTCCACCCACTTCAATCGTTCCATCCACATACTTCGGCCGTTCCATCCATCTACTTCACCTGTTCGATCCACATGCTTCAACCGTTCCATCCACATACTTCACCTGTTACATCCACATGCTTCAATCGTTCATCCACCTACTTTGCCGTTCCACCCACTTCAATCGTTCCATCCATATACTTTGGCCGTTCCATCCATGTATTTCACCTGTTCGATCCACATGCTTCAACCGTTCCATCCACATACTTCACCCGTTACATGCACACGCTTCAATCGTTCATCCACCTACTTTGCCGTTCCACCCACTTCGATTGCTCCATCCATATACCTCGGCCGTTCCATCCATGTACTTCACCTGTTTGAACCACATGCTTCACCCGTTCTGTCCACATACTTCACCCATTCCATCCACATACTTCACCCGTTCCTTTCACATACTTCAGCCGTCCTTCCACATACTTCAGCCGTCCTTCCACATACTTCAGTCGTTCCATCCATCCACATCACCCGTTCCATCCATCCACTTCACCCGTTCCAACTACATACTAGACCCTTTCCATTCACATATTTGATCCGTTCCGTCCACATACTTGACCCGTTCCATCCACCATCTTCACCCGTTCCATCCTCCCACTTTCTCTGTTCCATCCACATATTTCACCCGTTCCTTCCACATACTTCATCCGTTCCATCCATCCACCTACTTCACCCTTTCCATCTACATTCTTCACCCCTTCCATCCACATGCTTCACCCGTTCCATCCACATACTTCACCCGTTCAATCCACATACATCACCCCTTCCATCCACATACTTCACACGTTCCATCCATATACTTCATCCATTCCATCCACATACTTCATCCATTCCATCCACATACTTCACCCGTCCCATCCACATTCTTCACTCGTTCCATCCATCCATTTCTCCCATTCCATCTACATATTTCACCCGTCCTTCCATATACTTCAGCTTGTCCTTCCACATACTTCACCCATTCCATCCATCTACATCATCCGTTCTGGCCATCCACTTCACCCGTTCCAACTACATACTTGACTCGCCTGTTCCATTCACATACTTGATCCGTTCCATCCACATACTTGGCCCGATCTATCCCCCAGCTTCAGCCGTTCCATCCTCCCACTTTCTCCGTTCCATCCACATATTTCACCCGTTCCTTCCACATACTTCATCCGTTCCATCCATCCAGATACTTCACCTTTTCCATCGACATACTTCAGCCCTTCCATCCACATGCTTCATCCATTCCTTCCATATACTTCACCCGTTCTATACACACACTTCACCAGTTTCATCCACCCACTTTCTCTGTTCCATCTACCTACTTCTCTCGTTCCTTCTATATACTTCCCCTGTTCCAATCGCCCACTTCCCCCGATTCCATCCACCCACTTCGCCCGACCCATCCACATATTTCATCCTTTCCATCTACATATTTCATCCGTTCCACCCACTTTACCCGTTCCACCCAGTTCATCCATTCCACCCAGTTCTTCCATTCTATCCAGTTCATCCATTCCACCCAGTTCATCCATTCCACCCAGTTCATCCTCATTGTCAAGATACACAACCAAATAGGGAGGAGCGGTCGACACTCTCCCCCGAACCACAGAAGCCGAATGAAGTCGACCCTCCCACTGTGGTTGGCACAGGTGCCTGGTATAGAGAACAGGACACCACGTGGCAGCCAGTGGCGGGAAGAGGGTTAGGAAGAGGTTGTGGACAGGGTGGGGAATTATAGGGAAACCGGGAAGAGGTTGAAGGGACCCTAGTGTGGATAGGTCAAGGGAAGCAACAGGAAAAAACCCTACACTGCTAAACCTGCCTAGTTCCTGAACATGACATACTTGTAACTCCCTTGAGAACACCACAGCACATCTTACATGTACCACAATGCACATTGACATAAAACTCTACTTAAAGTAAGCAGGATGGAACATACAATGGATAAACTTACTCTCCTCATGAAGGACATAACACATGGCCCATTTGGGCTAGCAAATAGCAATAGTGATCACAATGACATGAAAACACATGTACACATGAGTACTGACTTCTGGTACTCATTTCCTTATGCCAGACATAACCCTTTAGTGCAGTAATTCCTCTTATCAGAATAAGTAACCCTATATTCCTGTTGAATAAGGACTGGTGTCTGAATGTCCTCGAGAAGGCCTTGAATACCAGGGCGTAGTCCCTAACAATGTTCGTGTACAATGCAGCCGTAATTCCGACTCAGTACCAGACCAGTGGAGTACATTGCCGCCCCTCCGCACCCCAGCCCTTCAATAACCAAATGTCTGTGGTACACAGAACTCATTCACATGTGGGAAAAAATACTCATGAGGCCCTTATCTGAAGTCCGGGAGGCTCGGAAGCCGTCCCGGACGCTGAATGAAACAGCACTTCACAGCGGCAGCCTTGTATGTAACTCGAACCGCCCGTTCACCGCCCGCCGCCGTCTCCGTGGAAATTCACTCCGACATGGAGCTTCGCACACACCCACAATAAGCCATACCTGCTGTGCGCCGTGTGGCCTTAATAAACCGTTCCTAATCCAACTCAGCTGGCCACACGCGTGCATGGCGGGGAACTACCAGTTTTCGCAAGTGCTCATGGGAATTGTAGTATTTGCCCTATTTGTTCAGTTTCTGGCGTCTCTTCAGTCCCGAACAGCCCCTAATCCTGACATTACCTCCTCTCTCAGGGCCCTTCCCAAGCCGTGGTTTACCTGGATAATGCCGATGAAATTGTTCAATTAACCTTGGGGCATGTATCGCCTCCACTGGTTCCCAAGAACAATCCTCAGGCCAATAGCCCTTCCACTG
Source organism: Ambystoma mexicanum (assembly GCF_040938575.1). Classification (NCBI taxonomy): domain Eukaryota; kingdom Metazoa; phylum Chordata; class Amphibia; order Caudata; family Ambystomatidae; genus Ambystoma; species Ambystoma mexicanum. Next base: position 851,204,259 of record NC_090934.1, read on the forward strand.
AATCAGGTACCATAGTCTTTTACTTCTTCTCTTGACATCCAAAATCTTGTTCCCTTCATACTCCGTCTGCCCATCCTTTATAATCACCTGAGGTCTTTTGGTGGTCATTCCTGGAGCTGCGGGTTTAAGTAAAGACACATGGAACACCGGGTGGATGGGTAATGATTTAGATAAACGCAATTTCATAGCAGTGGTAGATACACATGTAATAATTTCGTATGGCCCAATGAAACAAGGTAAAAATGTCCTTGATCCAATCAAAGCTAAGTTTTGTGTTGATAACCACACTCTATTCCCCACTTTAAATATTGGAACTTCTTGTCTGTATTTATCTGTCTGAAACTTGTATTGTCTCTTTGCTCGTTCCAAATTTTCCGGTGCCTTCTGCCTGATCTTCAGAAGCAGCTGTTTCTGTAATACTGGCATATGTGTTACTTCAGGTAAGTGTTCTGGCATCATATTTTGTACTTTATCATATAAGCATTCATTGGGTGCCATTCCCAAAGACGTATGGTACGTATTATTATAAGTGAACTCTGCCAACCACAAGGCCTGTACCCAGGATTCTCTGCCATCTCCCAAGTACCCTCTTAGATATTGCTCCAATGTCTGGTTCACTCGTTCTGTCTGACCATCTGTTTTGGGTGTGATAGCTCTTGGAAAGCGCACACTTGATTCCCAGCATCTGACAGAAGGCACGCCAAAATCTGGAGGTAAATTGTGAGCCTCTATCTGAAACAATGCTCTTTGGTAATCCATGCAATCGTACCACATGCTGCAGAAATAATTCTGCCAATCTCCCAGCTCCCGGTATACCCATACAAGGAACAAAATGAGCTTGTTGGGAAAAGAAGTCTACCACTACCCAAATGGTGTCAAATTCATTATCAGGGGGTAAGTCTTTAATGAAATCCATAGAAATGTTGGTCCATGGTTGTGTAGGAGTTGGTAACGGTTGTAAGAACCCTCTTTTCTTCACATGTTCCGCCTTATTACGTGCACAATTCTCACACAACCCCAAATACCTTTCCATGTCTTGTCTTAAGGTCAGCCACCAGAAGTATTTGCATTTTTCTCAACCCAGCGTGTCCTGCTAATGGAGACTTGTGGCACCAATCTAATGCTTTATTCTGTAAGTGCTTAGTAGGTAAATACAGCCTACCCTTATGATAGGGTAACCCATCACGAATGTTTCGTGCCACATGACTCTCTTTCCACTCTTGCATCTTCCTGAAAGGTAACGCCTTCTTGACTTCCTCAATGACCTGTTTTGTGATCACACAAATTATTCTTTCAGGTCAAATGATGGTCTTAGTTTCCCCCTACAATATTATCCAAATTCTCTTATCTAGATAAAGCATCTGCCTTTCTATTCTTACTGCCTGGTCTGAAGGTAACTACAAAATCAAACTAATTGAAGTACAGAGACCATCGTAACTGTCTAGGACTAAGGGAATGGGCTGTTTTAAAATACTGTAGATTCCTGTGATCTGTAACTACCACCACTTGATGCTTAGCCCCCAGTAAATAATGTCCCCACTCCAAAAATGCTAACCGGATCGCTAACAACTCTTTATCAGTGATGGAGTAATTTTGTCCGCATTCTGACAACTTCTTAGAAAAAAATGCCACAGGGTGCAGTATCCCCTTCTCATCCTTCTGAGATAGAATCGCTCCTACAGCCACATTACCAGCATCCGTTTCCACCTGAAATGCTCTATACGTATTGGGATGTCTTAACACGGGAGCCATGGTAAAAGCTGTTTTTAAGTGCTGAAAAGCTCCCTCTGCCTCCTCAGTCCATTTAAACAGCACTGCTTTTTTCAATAGTTGTGTAATAGGAGTGACAATATTAGAGAAATTGCTAATAAAGCGCCTATAAAAATTGGAAAACCCTAAAAAGGATTGTATGTCTTTTATGCACTGTGGTGAGGGCCAATCAGCAACACACACCCACAATAAGCCACACCTGCCGTGCGCTGTGTGGCCTTAATAAAACGTTCCTAATCCAACTCAGCTGGCCACAGGCGCGCACGGCGGGGAACTACCAGTTTCCGCAAGTGCTCATGGGAATTGTAATATTTGCCCTATTTGTTCAGTTTCTGGCGTCTCTTCAGTCCTGAACAGCCCCTAATCCTGACACTCATACATTGTCCGTTCCACTTCACCTGTTCCTTCCACATACATCACTCGTTCCTTCCACCCACTTCACCCGTTCCTTCCTCATACTTCACCTGTTCATTCCACCCACTCCACCCGTTCTGTTCATATACATCACCGGTTCCTTCCACAATACATCACACGTTCGTTCCTTCCATCCACTTCACCCGGTCCTTCCACCCACTTCACCCGTTCCTTCCACCCACTTCACCCGTTTTGTCCACATACATCACCCGTTCCGTCCACATACATCACCCGTTCGCTCTACACTCTACACCCTCTCGACACTCTATACACCCGCACAGCACTGTATACACCCGCTCCGCACTGTATGCACCCGCTCCACACTCTGCACCCACTCCACACTCTGCACCTGCTCTACACTCTGCATCCACTCTGCACCCACTCCATACTTTGCACCCGCTCCGCACTCTGCACCCACTCCACACTCTGCTCCTGCTCCACACCCGCGCCACACTCTACACCCGCTCCACAACCTACATCCGATCACACCTTACATCTGCTCTACACCCTACATCCACTCAACACCCTACAACTGTTCAGCACCCCTGCACCTTACATCTGCTCAACACCCTACATCCGCTCCACGCTATCAACCACTCCACACCTTACATCCGCATCAGACCCTACATCCGCTTCATGCTCTCATCCGCTCTACGTTCTCATTCAATCTACGCTTTCATCCACTCTATGCTCTCATCCGCTCTACGCTCTCATCTGCCCTACGCACTTCATCCGCTCCACCCACATTCATCCGTTCCACAGACATTCATCCGCACCACCGACTTCATCCGCTCCACCAATTTCGTCTGCTCCACTCGCTGCGTCCATTCATCCTGCATTATCGGTTCAACCTATGTCACTTGTCGCATGTACTCGATCCGTCCCATGTACTCCATCTGTCCCATGCACTACACCCGTTTCATGCACTTGAATCGTCTATTCTATTAGTTCCATTTACACCATGGAACTAATACCTCTGACATTCCATTCCATCTATCTGTTCCATGCACTCTACCTATTCTGTGCACTCATCTGTATCAGGTATCCATCTTTTCCATCCTCTCACATTTTATTCCTCGCGTCCATTTTGTTCCTGTTGCTCTCACATTTATTTCATCCATTTCATTAATTTAACCACTTTACTGCTTTTATACAATTTATTCTTTTTGTCCACTTCACTGCTTTGATCCATTTTACTCATTCTGTTCTGTTTGTCCTTTTAGTTTACATTAGAGTTTATTAGTTTTCGATTTCTCGCTTGGATCTTGATGCTGGATTGTTATTTATGTTATTGTTATTTATGATCTAGTAATTTAAGCTAATTTGAATTGCTGTTATCCATTTTATTCCTCTCGTCCATTTTGTTCCTTTTGTCCATTACATTTATTTCATCTATTTCATTAATTTCAGCCACTTTACTGCTCTCATACAACTTATTCTTTTTATCCACTTCACTGTTTTGATCCTTTTTACTCATTCTATTTTGTTTGTCTTTTAAGCTTACCTTAGAGGTTATTAGTTTTCAATTTTTCGCTCGGATCATGATGCTGGATTGTTATTTATGATCTGGCAGTTTGGGCTAACGTTATTGAGTTGCAGTTATCCAGTTTGAGTTAGGGGTCTGTTTTAGGGGAAGAGCCATGTTTTCAGTAATTTGCGGAAAGACATGAGGTCCTCGGTGAGTCGGATGTGGGGTGGGAGTATGTTCCACAGCGTGGGGGCCAAGGCTGAGAATGATGATCCACCTAACCTGACTGAGTTTGTTTTTGGTATGACTAGGAGGCCGGCTGAGCTTGATCTTAGAGTACGTGCAGTGTGATAGGGTTTTAGTTTGTCTTGAAGATATTGAGGTCCGGTTTTATGCACTGCTCTGTGAGAAATGCATAGGGTTTTGAAGGTCACCTTTCGAGCAACCGGAAGCCAATGCAGAGTTTTGAGGGCTGGGGAGATGTGGTCCCTTGGCCCAAGCGCTAGTAGCAGTTTGGCTGCTGTGTTTTTTGCTCTTTGTAGTTTAGTTAGTTGGTATGCGTGGACTCCGAGGTAGAGGGGCTTAGCATAGTCCAGTCTTGATATAACAATTGATTGCACTGCAGAGAGTCTGTTGGGAAAGGAGAGGTATGGAAAAAGGCGTCTGAGAGTTTTAAGGTGGTAGTGGCAGGACTTTGAGACGTTGTTGACTTGCCGTGAGAGGGTTAGGTCTGAGTCTAGGGTGCCTCCAAGGTTTCTTACTGAATTAGAGGGTGTCAGTGAGTTGCCCATGGCAAATGGCCAGGGTAGTGGGCGTGGAAGAAGTTTGGTGTTGCCACATACCATGATTTCGGTTTTGGAGGGATTTAGTAAGAGGTGGTTTGTGGTCATCCAGAGATCTATGTCGAGGAGGCAGGAAGCGAGGTCAGGTCGGCAGTTGGGATTTGAGTTCAGGAGTTTTAGAATTAGTTGAGTGTCATCGGCGTAGTTGTAGCACAGGATGTTGTGCGAACAAATTATTCGTGGGAGGGTGACCATGTAGAGGTTAAACAGGAGGGCTGATAGGCATGCTCCTTATGGAACTCCAGTGTCGACTGATCGGGCTTGGGAGGAATAGGGGGAGAGTAGGGTTATTTGTTTCCTATTATTGAGGAAGGATGCTATCCATTTGAGAGCAGTTCCACGAATTCCTAGGGAGTGGAGGCAGTCAAGGAGAATTGAGTGGTTGATTGTGTCGAAGGCGGCGGATAGGTCAAGAAGGATTAATGTGGCGCATACCGCAGAATCTGCTGTGTTTTTAAGGTCATCCCAGATTGAGGTTAAGGTGGTTTTGGTTCCGTGTCGGGCTCTGAAACCCGATTGAGCAGGGTTTATGAGATTTTTGGCTTCGACAACGGCATTTAGTTGGGAGTAGGCGGTTCGGTCAATGAGTTTGGCAAGGAACCTGGTGTTTGAGATGGGGCAGTAGTTTTTGGGTTCGAGAGGGTCGAGGGAAGGTTTTTTTATAAGAGGTTTGACATGAACCGTTTTGAATACATCGGGAAAAATTCCTGAGGCAAGGGAGTCATTTATGATGGTTCTTGCTTGTTTCTCCTTCGCAGGTAGAAATGCGAAAATGTCTTTGAAGGTTGTGGCTGGTTGTTAGGGAGAATTCTCATTGAATGGCTAATTTCCCTTACCTAGTTAGTCCCTCAGCAGCTTTCTGGATTTCTGGAGTTATTTTTTTCACTTGGTAAGAGTGTGAGCTTTTCCCCCACTCTTACCCATGTTTTGCCATGTGTATTTAATCTCTTTTTGTGATTGTGGGCTCTGGAGTACACCGCTTCAGTAGCCCCCTCCTTTTGTGTGTTACACAGCACCTCAGTGCAGTGACACAGGGTTGTCTTTTAGACTTCCCACCGACACCATTTCTTGGGCTGACTACTTTCCCCCAGAAAAGGGTAAATTTGCCATTAACTTTACATAGTCCTTTAACCACAGATCCAGTATACCACATTTTACATGGAGTATTGGAAAGGGTTACTTCTTAGCCCTTTTTATCTGTACCTCCTAGAGCATTGTTTTGCTCTTTTAATATTTAGACTTGGCTGGTGGCAGTGGTATCTACCCTAACTTTTCTACCGCGTTTATGCTATATAAGCATGGTATTGTTTTAGGCTATTATATTAGCCTCGAACATAAACCCGCTTGACCAATTACTTTTTCTTTTGGCTCCGGTCAGGTTTATTCGCCATTTCTTTTTGTTAAAGCCCTTCTTGTGTTTTACTTTGCGCGGCAAACCAGGTTTGCCTTCTTTGTTCACTGTCTTTTGGCGAGCCTCTGCCAAGAAGCCCTCCTCTAGGCGCCTGGGTGTCTAGGTGGGCTGAATGTGAGGGAGGGGTGTAGTCACCCCCTGCAAAGGGTATCCTAGGAAACCCAAGTCGCACTTTGCCATGATTGGCTGAGGTGGTTGTCTGGCTGGACAACCCCCCTGCTGCGTGATCGACAGCCAGGCTGTGTGAATGGGGGATTTTCGCATACAAGGCAGGACTCTTGGGCTGGAAGTCAGAGTTCCCACTGGAACTACAAGGAACCGAAGAGAAGTGGAGAAGAAGACGGCTGCTGCAACTATCCCGTACCGGTGAAGCCCTGCTGCTGTCCTGAGCTATCTACTCTTCCACGACCAGAGAAGATCTAGTCTGGAGTCTTCTTCCCTTGAGCCTGGTGAGGTCAACCAGCTCATCTTCCACAGCCAGAGGATCCTCTTTGTGGTCGAAATCGCTGCACACTGCTGTAGTGGTCCGAATAGCCATCTGAAGACCCTCTCCTGTTTTTAAGGAGCGTACCTTTTATTCACGTCGCTGCTGCCGTCTTCATCCCTGTGTGGTGCAGACCCCTTCAGACGTCCTCCTTCTCGCCAAAGCTCCAGGAACCGTGGGTCTGCAGGAAACTACCAGTAACAACTGCCGTGGCACCAGCTTCTTCCTTGAATAAGGTACTGTGTTCTGCTTCGAGGAGCTAGGGTGAATCACTTTTCTCCTCCTACAAGGCTTGCCCTTATCTTCCTTCCTTCTTATAACTTTTGCTTCCTCTATTGACAATATCTAAGTACTTCTGGCTACTTTGAATCTTGAACTGTCCGACTGTGTGATCCTCGACAGCAGGGACCCGGTTCCACTTGACACTGGCTCCGGCCTATTGACTCTTGAATTTATGTCAACGAGTGTTCTCTGATTCTGTCTGCCCTGTCAAAAGTATTGCCTATGATTTTTACCCCCAACTCTCTCTGTTAACTCAGGTGCTAAGTGTGTTTTTGTCCCAGTAACATTTCTAGCCGCGGAGACGCGTATCTTTAGTAAGACCGATCTGTCATTACTGTCAAAAAGTGATCGCATATGTATTCCCGGTAACCTCTTTTGTTTCACAACACCGGTCCGTTACCGGGAATACATATGCGATCACTCCGGTACTGCTACCACTTTAACATAGTAGTACAGGATTGTACCAAAGGTGACCTTGTATTACCACTTGTAGTCTTAATTGTGTGTAGTGGTCCCTAAGGGCACTGCACAGGATTCTGCCTAACACTGGGCAAGGGTCCAGCGGAGAGCCGGATGGTTTGCAGGCAGAGAGAAGTTTGAGATAAATTGGTCGGTTGATAATGGACTGAAGGAGTCGAACGTTGGTTGGGTAGTGGTCGCAGGTGGTGGGATGGCCGGTATGGAGGGTGTATTGCCTGGTGGGTGTGAGAGAGCTAGTTTGTTGGTTAGAGCGTTTCTTCTTTCGAGAGCTGTGGTGTAAAAGTGGAGAAGAGAGTGAGTCGCACAGCGATTGTGAGGGGGTCGGGAGGGTGGTGGTGCATGGTGGTTTGGTGAATTTGGTGATGATTTTGTGAAGTTCTTTGCTGGGGTTTTTACAGTTTAGGATTCGGGAGTTGTAGTGGGCTTTTTTTGCTTTCCGACTTCAGCCTTATATTGATGAAGGTGCCGGGCCAAGGTGGATTTGTTCAGGGGTGTTTTGTCTTTCCGCCATTTGCGTTCTAGGGATTTATATAGTTGTTTAGTGGTCTTCAGATAGGTGTGAACCATATAGGGAAGGGGCCACGGTGGGCTGATGGTTTGCAAGAGGGTGTGAGCCCGCATTAGTGAGGTGTTGAGCCATGAGTCAAAGGCATCGGAGGTTAGTTGTTCAGTGTGTAGGCAGGTAGGGGGAGAAGACTGAAGGAGTGCGTCGGCTAGATCAGGAAGGATTATAAGTTTCTTCCATCATTTGCGTAGATTCAGAGGTTCAGGTTCGGGTAAGGCAAGCGGGTTGGGTGAGCGAATGGCGAAAGAAACAATGAAGTGATCTGACCAGATGATAGGGCTGGGGGGGTTAGAAGTATCAGGTTGTGGGAGCTGAAGATGGTATCAAGTGTGTGTCCTTTATAGGGTTTCGGGCCGTTTAAGTGGGGTTGGAGGTTAATGGCATCTAGGCTATCAATCAGAGAGTGGGTCATAGGGTTGGTGGGAATGTCAAGCCATATGTTGAAATCTCCTGGCAGGGTGAGGTTCGGATGGTTTAGTTGGAGGGTGGCAATAGAGTCGCAGAGGTTGTTTGAGAATTGTCTATCGTAGCCAGGCGGTCTGTAGATTATTAGGAAGCTGTGGGAGAATGAAGGGGGGAGGGATAGTTTAACGAGGAGTGATTCGCAGGAAGGAATGGATGGTTGGTTGTCGATGATTGAGGTGTGGAAGTGAGACTTGAAGGCAATTGCTATTCCTCCTCCTCTAGAGGGACGGTTCAGTTGGATGAGGGAGTAGTCAGGAGGGAAGGCTTCATTGGCGATAGGGGCGAAGTCGTCAGAGAACTAGGTTTCGGTGATGAAGACCAGGTCTGGGTTGTCAGAGGCGAGGAGGTCAAAGATGCTGTGTCTGTTCTTTGCTACGGATCGGGCATTAAAAAGGATGCAGTTCACTTTGGTAGGGGGTCAGAGGGGGAAAGGGACGAGGCTTCTGTTCTTGCTAGGGCGAGGCATGCGGTTTTTAGGGAGGGGAAGGAGTGTGGTAGGAGGGGGTGGTGGTGGGAGTTGATGACGAAGGCAGGGGGTGAAAGGTTGTTGGGTCGGGTGTGCCTGGGAGGGTGGTGAGGGGAGCGGGTATGATCATGGTAGGCTGATGGGTGGAGGGGATGGGAGAGACAGTGGTTTTAGGGTGGTTGGCTCGCCATCGTGCCCCTCTGGCTTGGTGTTTGGAAAGGGGATAGGTAGGGGATGTGGTAGAGGGTGGGCTGATTGGGGAAGGGGGGATGGGTGGCAGCGCTGGTGGGATTGGGGGGCCGCACGGGGATCATTTTCGGCAGACCTTGGTCGATTGGGTGCACTCATGGTTTGAACTGTGATATAGATGGGGTTGGATGGTTTCGTTCACACCATCCCACTTTAGCTATATTACTTGGTGTTAATTGTTCATACTTTTATAATTAACAGTACTGCAGCTGTACCTAGCGATTATTTGTATTTTCTAAGTACAACTATACAACCGAGTGAGGCTATTCACAGTTTCTAGGTTCAACTAAACAAATATGTTATTAGGGATCATTTCTAGACACTTTTTCACCACCGGTATGCTAATCGGAACACCTTCTGAATGCAATTACACCAAAGGCGAGACTAGACCACAGATATGCTGTTAGGCACGTTTCAAATGCAATTATACCACAGATGTGCTATTTAGGAACACTTTCTAAATGGTCTTTCACCACAGATATGTTATTCGGCACTTTCCAAATGCAATTACACCATAGAGATGCTATTAGGGACTCTTTCTAAATGATATCTCACCAACAGAAATTCTATTTGGCACACTATCTAAATGTAATTACACCACAGCTATGCTATTCGCCACACTTTCTACATGCATTTATACCACAGATATGCTATTCGGGACACTTTCAAAATGTAACTATAACCTGGATGCTATTAGACAGACTTTTCAAATGCAATTTTGCCACAGGTCTGCTATTGGGAGACTTTCTAAATTCAATTATCCACAGATATGCAATTGGGTAGACTTTCTAAATGCAACTTTCCAAATGTAAACTACACTGGAGATATATTATTAGGAGGACTTTCCAAATACAGTTATGCCACAGATACGCTATTGGGAGACTTTCTAAATTCAATTGCCCACAGATATGCAATTGGGTAGACTTTCTAAATGATACTTTCCACATGTAAACTACACTTGAGATATGTTATTAGAAGCACTTTCCAAATGCAGTTATGCCACAGATACGCTATTGGGAGACTTTCTAAATGCAATTATTCCACAGATATGCAATTGGGCATATTTTCTAAATGCAATTATGCCACAGATACGCTATTGGGAGACTTTCTAAATGAGGTTATTCCACAGATATGCAGTTCGGCATACTTTCTAAATGCAACTTTCTACATGTAAACTACACCGCAGATATGCTGGTAGGAGGACTTTGCAATTTATGCCATAGATACGCTATTGGGAGACTTTCTAGATGCAATTATGCCACAGATATGCAATTGGGCTGACTTTCTAAATGCAATTATGCCACAGATACGCTATTGGGAGAATTTCTAAATGAATGCTACTATGCAGAATGACGGGTTTACAACAGAAAAGTTTATTGGGTTGAGTGGTAGGGTAGTATTGCGTGAAGTAATTGCTTCTGTCCCCGCCCTTGCCACACTTACTTATTGTTGGCTTCTTGCTTCTCCTGCGGATACCTGCAGATACTGCTTGGAGCCGTCTCTGTAGGAGCCATCCTTTGCCTCAGGTCCTTAACCGATGGGGCTGCCGGGCAGAGGCTGCCCTCGGGTGAACGTTAATGTGCTCAAGGTAGGGCCAATCAGATTGCGCGAGTCGAGGACTGGGGGCAGGATTTAGCTGGAACAGGAAGCGGGAGCAAGGGGGTGGAGGTGGGAGGGCTGGGGACTTCTTTTTCAAATTTCTCTGCCGGAATGGGGGCTCGGGAAGGATGAGGGGGGTTTCAAAATTACTTTTGCCAGAGTTTGGGCCTTAGCTGTAAGCAACACTCACCCTGGGCACAACGGAGCAAAAAGGGGGTGGGGGAGGCTCCCAATGATACAACTCAGAAACACAGGGTCAGGGGGCCAATACGGTCGCGGGGCGGGCTCAGGAGGCGGGTTTAAGCAGTAACCAGGAAGCGGGATCGAGGGGCTGCAGCGGGCGGTCGGGGGAGATTTCAAAATTACTTTTGGCGGAATTGGGCCTTAGCTGTAAGCAACACTCACCTTGGGCACGACTGAGCAAAAGGGGGCAGAGGGGGGCTCACAACGATACAACTCAGAAACACAGGGTCAGGGGGCCAATCGGGTCATGGGGCGGGCTCGGGAGGCGGGTTTAAGCACTAACCAGGAAGCGAGAGCGAGGGTCTGTGGCGGGCGGTTGGGGGGGATTTCAAAATTACTTTTGGTGGAATTTGGGCCTTAGCTGTAAGCAACACTCACCTTGGGCACGACGGAGCAAAAGGGGGCCGGGGGGGCTCACAACAATACAACTCAGAAACACAGGGTCAGGGGGCTAATCGGGTCTGGGGCGGACCCGGGAGGCAGGTTTAAACACTAACCAGGAAGCCGGAGCGAGGGGCTGCGGCGGGCGGTCGGGGGGATTTCAAAATTACTTTTGGCGGAATGTGGGCCTTAGTTGTAAGCAACACTGACTTTGGGCACGACGGAGCAAAAGGGGACGGGGGGGGGCTCACAATGATACAACTCAGAAACACAGGGTCAGGGGGCCAATCGGGTCACGGGTGAGCTCGGGAGGCGGGTTTATTAAACACTAACCAGGAAGCGGGAGCGAGGGGCTGCGGCGGGCGGTCGGGGGGAATTTCAAAATTACTTTTGGCGGAATTTGGGCCTTAGCTGTAAGCAACACTCACCTTGGGCACGACGGAGCAAAAGGGGGCCGGGAGGGGCTCACAACAATACAACTCAGAAATCCAGGGTCAGGGGGCCAATCGGGTCGCAGGGCGGGCTTGGGAAGCGGGTTTAAGCACTAATCAGGAAGCGGGAGCGAGGGGCTGCGGCGGGCAGTCAGGGGGGATTTCAAAATTACTTTTGGCGGAATTTGGCCCTTAGCTGTAAGCAACACTCACTTTGGGCAGGACGGAGCAAAAAATAAGTTCTCCAGTAATAAACAGAAAATCACTAATGGCTATTTTATGGAGAAAAGCTAGAACCCTTGCCTCCTACTATGGCCAAACCGAGATGCCTATTCACCTTCACCTTCCTCAAGGGCCATTGGAAATGTTTTACATATGTTTTGTTTTTCGATCTCTGCATGTATTTTGAATATTCTTAGCCTTTTCATAATGTGAATTTGGAAAAACATTTATCATTTCAAAATACATTTTCTTTATTGCTGTTTAAGTTCAATCCTAAAAGGTCTAGATTCTAGCCAGCAGAGCAACCCATTGTCGCTTGTGTTGTTGAATCTGGTGATCTGGTGGCCTCTGGTGTATCTAGACTAGGCAGAAGGCCGTCATCCTGGATCCCAGATGTTTAAAACTAGACCCAAGGCTTGCCTAGATGTCTGTTTGACAGGAATTACTGTGATTGTGACACTGCAATCTTTTCTTCTGCAGCTGGGGTTCTGCTGATAGTTAAAAATTACACAGGGGACCGTCTGAACTTTGGCTTGGCACTGGAGCAAGCCCGGGCGCAGGGCGTGGATGTTCAAATGGTGGTGGTCGCTGATGACTGTGCATTTGCTGCTCAGAAGAAGACTGGGCGTCGAGGGCTTTGTGGGACTGTGCTGATCCACAAGGTGAGTGCCAGGTGTCTACTGTACAAGCAAATGTGATGGATCTGAAGCTATCATTGACCCTGGGTCGGTATTATGCAGGAGGATCACTTTGGAGGGGACTCCGGTAACCCTCTAGATAACTTCCCTAATGATCAAACATTCTTATTGGCTTATTGGAAAATTGATAATTTTGACCAAAGAACACATAAGAACATTATGGGCTTCAAGTCCCATAATGCTCGTAGTACTGAGACGAGGAAAAGGGGCCCAGAGTTACTAAACCATTGTGAATGGTCTAGTTGTTTTAATAATCAAAACCTGAGCAGGACCTTTAAACATGTAAAGACACTTCTGGTGTGTAAGAGCAGAAAGCAGCAGGGAGAAGCAGAAGCTGCCGTTGTGGTGAGCTATGCAGAAGCCGAGGCTGAACTTGGGACTCCTGATATATGCAGAGGACTCGCAGCGGGAAGCGGTATTTAAGCTGGCCAGCCTGTGAGAGAGGGAGGCTCTCTACACGCCGTGAAGTGCTCCGGTAACGGATCCATACCGGGAAGTACACTGAGATGCAGAAGCTCCATCGGAGGTTAGCGCAAGTGGCGGCAGACCGACCAGAGCTGTCAAAGGCAGAGGAATTCCCACAGAGCTAAGCCACAGGTTTACTGGCAAGCCAGAAGGAGACACCAGTATAAACCTGTGAGTTGGCCTGAACATGGTAACACTGGGGTGCTCCTAGGGAGACCGCTAGGTAATGACTGTTATTTTGAATATCGAACAAATGAAGAAAGGCAAATTGGCCACAAATCTGCTACTGAGGGATTCCGAATAGGGGAACAATGTAACCCGCATTGACAAAACCAAAAAGAAGTGATAAGAAAGCAAAGTGGATATAATTCTCCTAAAGAGGGATTTCAAATGGGGGAATATTATGATCTGCATTAATAAGTAGAAAGCAAAGACTGCAGGCGCAAAGCCCTCCTTGTAAAAGTAGTCAAGGGGTGAGAACTATAGCCTGCATTGCCTATGGCAAGCAGACAAACAAGAGAATTATTGTCCTTTTGTGAAGTATACATTTGGAAGAAGATGTAAGCCAATTGTCTTAGATGTTAAAGGGATGACCAGAGAAGCAGTTGTTGGTTAAAATCTCTCTTTTGACGATTATAGTGTGCAGAGTTTGGAACAGCCTTACCACAGAGTGCAAGTTGTGGCAGTAGTAGGAGTTTTGTCCTGATAAGCGAGTAAACCAAGAAAGGGACAGATAGTGGTTAGTCCTGGCTGGCGAGTGGACCAGGAGGAAGATGATTTAAAGTACTATGGTTGTGGTAAAAGGCTGTGGTGGAAAATAAGTGTCAAATCCACCACCTTGCTTTAATGAACTGTTGCATAATCTTAAGTGATTGTTGAAATATCCTGACTAAAATGTTTCTTTTGAAAGAGCCATCTTGACAAAAACCTTTCCTATAAAGAAGAAGTATGTTGTGCTAACAAGTTATTGGCCTGTGGAGAGAAGAACATTTGTATTTGATCTCTGAACTGATGCCTGAAAGAAAAGACTTTTGATTTATCAAGAAGAGGATTGTGGAAGTGTTATTAATTGTTTTGAACTGTGCAGAAACCTTTGGAAGGTAGAAAGTTATTTTGTCCAGTGAAAGGATATAAATATTGAATGGAAAAGACTTTATATCCTACATTAAGTGGAACTTTATTACTGAATCAAACTTTCTTGAAATTGAAATTTATTCCAGAGAATCCTGAACTGATCTAGGAGAAGGGAATTCATCCTTGTCACAAGGATTAATGGTTGTAACCTTTGAGTTTGAATGTATATGATATTTTGATATTGCCAAGCAATTCCTCTATGATTTTGTTGTGTATGTTAGTGTGAGGGTCAGATACCTTTGGACACCAGGTTATTTCTATTAGCCTTAGTTTGTTAGGTAGGGGTATCCTTGTTAGGCTACGGAAAGATAGGCGTTTGTCTAGCCCCCTTTTTATATAAATAAAATGGCAACATATGAGAAAACTACACCTGTTTGTCTGTCTTGCATTTCTGACCCCTCACACAGGCCATTTAATCCTTGCCAGCCAGGATTGTTTCCTATGTCTGAATTACATTTTCCAGCAGGTTTCCACCAGTGGACATTGTTCTTTGATAGACATTAACCTTTGCAGATCCCAGTCATTTTGGTTTGTTCCATAAGACTCACAGCGTGTTCCAGGCAGATCACAGCCATCTGCAATGGTTTGCGAGACTCATTATTTTGTGTAATGCTATGTTCCTTTAGTGAGGTTTATGGCTCCTTTTCGGTAGATCTCTGGTCAATAAAATTCATACCCCAGACCCACTGACATGTGCTAGACCAGTATCTACCAACTGCCTTTTCTTCTGACAGACCCTCTGCTCTGTGACAATGTAAGTGCCAGCTAGAGTACTATGTACTGTGTGCCATTGTCACTCTAGGGGTACTCTGTAAACATAATTGATGCTCAATGACCTCTGACATTGGGGACAGTGTGGCCACTCTGGGATATCGGACATTACGGATGCGCTGTGATTTCTACCAATAGGGATGCTTTGTGACGTGCCATTACTGATGCTTTGTGAAAGTTGCCATTCGTGTATTGATTTATTTATTAGGGTGTTTCATAAAGTAAAGCATGCACACTCACGTGTGCTTCAGTGCATTACAGGTACCAATCATGGTGAACGGATCGGCTATGCTGCACTGGACATTTGAGTTCTTATTGTTCACTTCTAAATTTGGTCCTATGCAGAGGTCTCCACCATTGCTTTGGGAGTGCCCTGCCGAGGTACGGACTGCTTGTCTTTATTTACCAGGTAGTCAAGTTAGTGAAAGGGCTTAGTCCTAAAGTGGAGAGGGATGGGCTCATATCCAAACAATTACCAGCCTAGATACTATTTGAACTGGAAGGTCTTACTTTTTTACTAAGTTAGTTGTAAGTTAGTTCTCTTCTGATCTCGAGGTCAAATAAATGTTACCTCGTACTGTGACCCCTGTACCCACCCACCCCCTCCGCACACATGACCTTTATGGCTTTAATGGAACTTTGATTTCTGGGGTGGGCATAGTGTTTTGCCAGTTGCTTCAAGTGATTATGGCCATTAGAACGGAATAGAGATCCTTCAAGGCCTGGTCATATACTGATGTTCAGAGAGCCTCTTGCTGCTTTGTTTTGAAGCTTTTGTTTTTTTTTGATTAACTAAATGAACCATGTTGCATAAATTAGATAATATCTGGTAAGTTCTAAGCAGAAGCCAAACGTAACCCCAGAAAGATGCCTACAAACACTAAATGTGGCAGGCTCCCACTGATTAAGTTGCTGGCAAAAGTTGACATTCTACATGCTTGTTAATCTTTAAGTAGGTTAAAAAGTGTGCCTTGTGTCAAAGTCAGAGACCGTACTCCCACCCACGTTTTAAGGGTACTCTGCAGCCAAGGAAAGCCTCCCTATCAGAATTCTGTATGCCGATGGGATTCCCGGGGTAACCGGCTATGCCAGCACCCAGTGTGAATACCGAAACAGGGAACAGAGAGGGACGTGTATTCCAAACCAATGCAGACAGCAAGCCAGGGAGCAGAGATGCTGGTCGAGGCAAGGAGAGCCGTGGTAGAGCAGCGCAGAAGCCTGAAGCAGAGTGGGACCTGTGCCTGAAGTTTTTATTTTTAAATCTGTTTATTGAATTTTGAAAATAGAAACACATTCCAACAGCAATACCCCCCACCCCCACGATTCCAGCTCAGTCTCTCTGTACTCAGTCCAAGGTTCTCCCCCTTCCCACCTCCCCCATCAGCATAACAGATAATGGGTTGATCGCTCCCCACCACATCCATCCCGCAACGTCCAAAAGTCTCTCTTGATCAAATGCTGGTGTCCCTCACGGGGGAAGTTCATTGGGGGAAGTTTGTCTATCGTGCAGAAAGATGTTTCAAGCCAATCCCTTGTCTTCAGACCCCTCTTCCCTGCTAGCTGCCTGGAAACACTTGTGTATAGGTGCGTTTTATAAATGTCCTATCATATCATACCACGCCCTGCTACGCCGCCACCCACCTCTGTGCAACTGTCACCCACTGCTCCAAGAGTGGGCCCCTAGGACACTTCCACGAGATCGCCAATCTGCGCTTGCCTAATGATAATAGGAAGCCTGCCATTCTCTTTTGTTGATTCCGTAATCCACCCCAACCCCCTCCAACCCACAGGGATCACCCCCAGAAAGCACACCCTGGGGGAGCAATCTAGCTGCCCCCCTCATCAATGCGTCTTGTACATGAAATTAAAATTGGGAAGTCGTGGACCAGCAGCATTGAGTCCAATAAATCTATTAAGACGGTGTACCAATACAAAAACCCCATACAATACGAGAGAGAGAGCACTATATCCCTAATTTGTGGGAATGACACTACATCCCTTGGGAGTGATGTGGGCATGATGTCCCTTAGACGTGAGAGGCGCATTATGCGTCTTTGGAATGACCTGGGGCACCATAAATCCGGACCAGGAAAAGTGGGCCAGGCACCACCTAACTATATAACAAATAGCGAGCTGGGGGCTACAGCCCCGTAAACGTTAAGTGTAGCGAAGCGGCTGATGGTGGCTATTTCCCAGTGACTCTGAAGTTAAGCTAAGAAGCGGCTGAGGGCTGTATCCATGTGATTATGAATTTGAGGCCAGAAGCAGCTGTGCGCAATATCCCCCTGATTGTATTGACTATAGGGCACTCGAGGGAGCCCAATTAGAGTCAGAACCCTGATACTCTATACCTTGATGCATCCTAACAAAGTTTAACTTGCATCATTCCTAGATACAACCTACCCGTTTTGTTGTAACTAAACACCTAGTCCATTTTGGCATCCATTCCAACCACACACTGATTATAATAAATTGAAGTTCAAACCTTACTTTCTGTTCCATGTGTTTTTTCAGACTACTGCAGTTTTGATCCATAAAGTTGTCTGTAAAAGAGAGACAGAAATGGTCCTATATGGACCTGTATGTATGTCCCTCATGCAGGTGCACTTATGTAAATTGTTGCTCTTTATAGTTGCACATAAACAATATATTATTATATAATATGTTTACTGCATTTATATATCGCTTTTATCCAAAGTGCTTTTCAAAATAGAAAGCAGTACAACAAAAAAAGTTTTAAAAAAAGTGTATCGCCAAAAGAGTTCAAAACATTATTCAGAAAAAGAAAGAAGACATAGATTAATTTTTAAGCATTTTTAAATTGTAAGAGATTAGAACGAGAACGGATGTCCAAATGTAAAGAGTTCCACAGTTTGGGAGCAAGCAGTTGAAAAGAACGAATGCGTGAAGCAGCACAAGGAGGAAGAGGAGGAACAGAAAGAAGAAACTTGGAGGCAGAACGAAGACTGCATGCTGGACGATAAAGTGAAATCAAAGTACATAAATAAGGAGGGGCAAGCCCATGAATAGATTTAAAAACCAAGCAAATAAAATGGAATTCACAGTGCTACTGAACTGCTAGCCACTTAAGGCGAGCCGAAAACAGAGACATGTGGGAAGCCGAAAACGGAGAAATTTGGGAAGATGTGAGGGGAGAAGAAAATGAATCCGAAATGCAGAGTGAAGAAGCGAACGTAATGGAAGAAAAGCAAATTTTGGAGGAAGACCAACACAAAGTGAACAACAATAATACAAACGAGATAAGGCCAAGGTTTGAAGCAGTTTTTGCAGAAGAAAAAGTAAGCAGGGGATGAATTTACTTAATGTTAAATAAATGAAAACGACAAGAGCAAACAGAAGAAATTTGAATCTGAAAAGAAAAAGATGGATCAGATAAAACGCCAAGATTACGTGCTTGAGATGATAAGGGAAGAAACCGAGGAGGGAATAAAATCAGCAGAGGGGGAGGCAGGGTATTTGCCCCTGAATAAATATTCTAGTTTCAGTTTCAGATTGAAAAACGAACATAAGATGCTGTTATTTGAAAATGAAAGAAAGGACACCTTTTTCTTTTTTTTTGTAATTATGTTTATTCAATTTGCATGTAATTTTTGTTACACATCATTGCATTCATCATAGCAGTTTTTAAATTAAACAACCTCCCCACCCTCCCTTTGAAACTCCCAACTATCTAACCTATCAATGTAAACCCAACCAAACGTTAAACATTAAACTCACTGCTTACAGTCCATAGAATGTTCACTGATGTGAACCCCCTTCCATCTTCGTGGCGTTACTCCTTTTGTCTTTGTGTCTTATAATTTTGTCCTCCAGTTCTATCCACCCTTTCAATATTCTGTTTACAATCAGGAGTTCAAGGAGGTTTGTCATCAGGTGAACTAAATAGCGCCTGCACTATAGCATTCCAGGCCAACACATCCTCTGGGCATTCCCTCTAACCCACCTGTATAGCATCATACCAGACCGCAGCATCAGCTGTAGACCTGCGCCTCAGATCCTCCCACCATCCTTCTATACTGGGGCCATTTCGTGACTTCCATGCTAAGGCGATCCTTCTTTTCGCTAACACCCAGTGTTAACAATATTTCATTTAAGTTCTTCAAAAAACAGTGGCAATGACCAGGAAAGATAACCTTAGAGCGAACTCACCAACAGAGCCGGCGTTAGGACCCACTTGTGACCCGGATTCTGGTAAGACGAAGCTGGTGTGGATTCCACTGAACCCACCTTCCTCCCCCGTGGCAAAGCCCCGGGGGTGGATTGAGAATCCAGGGAAACCCTCGGGGGAATAAAACCCTGTGTGTCGGTCTATTCGTCCGCTTCTGTTGTCTTGTAGAAATGGATCCTGCGTGTCTACCGACTCGTCTGGTTGTGGTGTTTAGTAGACGTGAAACTCCCAGGACCGGTTACATCGTACGGTCGTCTAATAGGAAAGAGGATAATATACAGTAAGTAATGGCTCGTAATAGATTAGAGTCAAGAAAGATGTTAATGGTAAAGAGTAAACACCTTGTTGCAGGTCGGGAGAATGGAGTACGAGCACCCTGGTTCTCTGCCTTTGGGAGATCCCGGGAGGCTAAACTGAGATGGAAGGCAAGAGTTAGTTTTGGGGCTGGAAGGAAGGGAGATGGTAGTATATTTCTTTAAACAAGACTACCTGTACTAGGAATGGGCTGACCGCTAATCTGTTGTTCAAATAGCTCTTCTGCGATGTGATGGAAGTGTAAGATTGGCTATGATGGAAAAGAACGTTAGGATAATTCTACCATAGTAGGGAGAATAATAATTGTCAGCCCGACCTTCGTACCTCGGATGAGACTGAAGGCTGATCGTAGTAGAAGTGTCGAGGCAACCCGGAACTTTTCCCTGAGAAAGAGAAGGCTCGAACAACGATTGGAATCGCTGCGAAACAGGTTCTGCAATGGAGGTTACCACTGGGGAGTAACGGGAGCTGATACGGAAGACAGACAGACAGAAAAGGTTATTAGTCATTCAAAGCGTAGTAAGGATAGAGAAGATAAACCTAGATCCGAACTCACGTAGCGTTGGTAATTAGGAGTAGCAACGCGGTTGTTCATTGCGACGCGAGGTTGATATGCTGTGCTCAGAGGAGCCGTGTTGCCGTGTGGGAGCCAGGCAGCTAGACTGTCACGAGTAGTAACGGTTGCCATCTTGGGTAAGAAAATGGACGCCGCATGTCTCCGAAGCCAGCGGTGTGATAAGGACCAGCATATTCTGAGAGGCGTGACACCCAGGCCAAGTCTATCAATTGATTTTCTGGTTTGGCCTTTCGGGGTGTGTGAACATGCCAAGTAGGAAGGCCTCTGGAACCCACACTTATCTGGTTAATCTTTCTTTTCTAAGTCGTGACCTTCGGGTATCTAGTTACCATGTGTTTTTTCCTCTAGTAATGTTCTTGGGTAGTGCTTCCAGTATCCCCTGATACAGCCTGGACACCTCATGTCCTCCCTCCGACACATCATATAACAACCCTTGTACATCGTTATGCTCCGGGAAGTTTGGGAAACTCAGCCATTTCATCTTCACTCCATGTGCTATTCTATATGTCAGGAATTGCCCTTTGTGTACTCCAAACTCTGCCTCCAACTCCTTAAATGTTATAAACACGTCCGAAGAAAATAGATCTCCATCTGTCACTATTCCTTTACTGTCCCACTGCGACCTAATCAACTCTAGGTCTGCAGTGTTTTTGCTGTATATAGCCGCCAAGAGTATATAGGGAGAATAAGGTTCCTCTAGCTTAGGGGGGGTGTGGCCTAAGAGCCATGAAGTAGAACGTGAATCCGGGTGCTCCTGCGGATCCTCTAAGATCCTGGATAAAAACTGCAGCCACAGGCAGAACACACGAATGACACTGGAAATGCAGGCATGCGATGTACCAAGGAACAGAAGGTGCAAATTTCAGGATGATTATTAGCGCTGCTCAGAAAATATGAGCTGGAGAAGGGGGCGAAGCGGCTCCTGGGGAATGATAAAAAGATGGTGGCATGACAGAGACAAAGGATCCCTCAGCCGGGCCATCGGAATAAACAGCAAGCAGTGTTGGTGCTGAGTCACAGTGAAAAAGAGGATCGGACTCGTGCCGGACGGAAAAGCGTAGTCATGTGGCGGTGAAAATGCAGGCTGGCAAGGCAGTACAGGGAGGACTCATGCAAGAGCCCCCGGAGAGATGAGAGTGCGGACTGGGATATAAGAGCAGGAAGTGAGGGGAGCACACTGGAGGGATGGAGTGTGTGACCTTCAGCTGGAGCTCCCAACGCTGCGGGCTAACACATCGGATTGAAATTATTTCAGACTGCGAGGGAGAAAGCCCTGAGATCACATTGTGCGCCGGAATTCGGAGGCTACAAGTGCAACAACATTATGATCTCCGGAACGCAGTACACTTTGAGGAGGCTAATAACATTGTAACTGCAGGCAGGTGAACAAGGCTGTGATCATGCGGAACACGGAAGAATGATAGAGCACTACCACAGAGAAAGTGCAGTGTTCACGGAGGTACTTGGTGGAACGAAATGAAGCGAGCACACCGAAGGGTGGGGTGGGGCTAAGTCCCCTGCAGACTAAACAAGACATTCATGCAGAGTGTAAAGGATGCAAACACTCTTCGGAGGCACACGAGGAACGCAACATTAATAGATGCTGAAGCAGATGAGAGACTGGCATACGGTGGAACGAAGAACTGTGAACCAAGCGTGGTCAGGAAGGCCTGGAAATGGGAACCCACGTATGCGGAGCAAGGTCACCTAAGTAGGGGATCAGCGGTTGTCCAGAGCAGCTAGGGCGAGGAGCGGCGACCGGCAGAAGCTGCAGACACCACCTTTGCTTGCATAAGGCCTGGACCGCGCAGACAGAAAGGGCCAGAAGCCACAGCAATAAGACAGTGCACCTACCAAAAACCAACCTCACACTGCCCACACGGGAGGAGGCGGGCCAGCAGAAGGACGAGAAGTGTAAACCACGTAATGGTGGAGCAGACAACCAAGATTGGGGCAGGCTGACACAGAACAGACGCCAGACACTGAGTCGAGTGGGAGGCAGCAACAAGATGTGCCGTAGCCCTGTTTTTATGTGCCTAACTGCAACGGCACAGTGCCCTAGATGTACGACTACTGAAGGGTTTCAACAGGATCCCAGTGAATGTCCAGCACCTGGAGGAGGCCTGCAGCAGTTGGTTAAGAGGTGAGAAGGAGAAAGGGAGGAGAGCCGGGGGAAAAGGCTCTGACAGTGTGGTGCCTCACAGGGGAACAGCTGACCTTGGTGGCGGGATAAGAAGCAAAGCCGGTAGAAGATCAGCTCCCCCAGAGCTACGCAGGCCCGCGCACGGGCTGATGACCTGTCCCAGGACAGTTTAGCACTGGAGGCATAATCCAGTGCAGAACGAGTGGGGTGTCTCGGAGGAATACAGGACAGGGTGCACACTGGGGACCTGATAAGATAGAACCACGGCCACCACCTACCAGGACACACCTGAAGGAGGGCTTGCAGATGCAGAAAGAGCACCAGAGGCACTGACACTACAAAGCAAAAAGAGGGATCTCAAGCACGGATAGAACTTGGAGAAGACGCCAAGAGGGACAGTGAACCTCATCACGGAAAAAATCCCCCTCAGGGTGAGAGGGCAACCCAGAACTGCAAAGGGCGGCGGAAGAAAGCAAACCAGTAGTAAGACTAGAACAAACAATGAGCAGCACAAAGTTGGACTCAATAACAGAAGGAGCTGCAACACAGGGTGGGGCGAGATGGCATCCAAGCCAAATAAAGCTAAAGGGAAACAGTCCTCAATAGACACGTTTACCAAACCTGCACAAACACCAGGCAGTATGGGGACGATAGCACAAGGTTGCAAAATGAGGAGACGCCAGGAAGAAGCGATCGCCAGATACTGGAAGCCGTAGCAGAACTGAAAACGACACTGGAATGTAAAATCGATGCAATCAGCATTGACGTGAACCTTTTTAAGGCAGGATGTCAGAGCATTAGCAGAACGCACAGGGGCTTTAGAGAAGGAGATGCAAGGGAACACAAGCAACTGCGAGGAAAACTCCCAAGAAGTCTCTATACTACAGCAACAGGTGCAGAATCTTGAGAACAGAGCAGAGGAGGCAGAAGGAGGCAGAAGGAAGAGCAAGGAGGAATAATGTGAGAATAGTAGGGCTTCCAGAAGGTGAAGAAGGACCAAACCCGACAGACTTAATTGAATACATGTTGCTGCAAGAGATAGGAGCGGGAACACTTAATCAAGGCTTCAGTGGAGAGGGCGCACAGAGCCCTAACAAGGAAACCGCCTCCTGGAGCACCACCTCGGCCGATAATAGCCAAGATCCTCAATTACAAGGACAGAGAGAAAATCCTAGAGCACTGATCAACCGAGCATCAGCTACCATCACAGCATACCCTGATTACAATTTCCTGGTTCAAACACAACGGATGAACTATGTGGCAGTCAATAGGAGGCTACGTGTGGCCAACTTCAAATACATGCTATTGTATCCAGCAAAACGTATGGTCCTGCATAAAGATCAAGCAGTTTTTTTGATACTCCGGAAGAGGTGGACAAATGGATGGACGCAATGAACGTGCCGACGGAGAGAGAGGACCGGGCAGGAGGCGGGAGCAATAAGTAACCTGTACTATCGAGTCAATGTATATTTAAGTGACATAGTAGCTAGATTAGGAAGTACTGCGAGAGCTGTATAGGTGTGGAATCATGTGGCTTGACAGTATATATGCTAAATGCAGGAACCACCGGTACCTCCTCGGAAAGAGAGATGCCAAGGAATCACACTACAACCCACATTAGTTTAGATAGGTTAGGATTCTCGTAGTATGGTATCCTCCTGCTGCACTCCGAAACCAGTGTTTGAGCAGGGATAAGAGTGGGATGCGGAGATGCCTGAGCTTAAGATTGGGAGCTGGGCAAAAGTTGGGAACTGTTGGGGATAAGGGAAGGAGGGTGTTGAGATAGTTAGAGGGGGGTTGGCCTACAGATACGCACAGAGGTGGGATAGCTCACATGACAATGTGCAAGCGAAAATGAGAACTAGGAAGAAAAATGGGGGGAACTTAACATAGTGATCTGGAACGTTGGAGGCTTGAACTGTTACATTAAAAGGAACCGGGTGATGACATATCTGAAACGCCAAAAAGTAGACATAGCCCTCCTACAGGAAACACACCTGACTAGAGCAAGACAAGATACCTTGACACAGAAGTGGGGAGGGATGACCTTAGGTTCAGCATATGCAGCTTATGCCAGGGGGGTTTTGATATGGGTGGCACAACCGGTTCCATTTAAAGTCCTCCAGTGCCTCCTGGATACAGACGGAAGGATGGTAGTAGTACAGGTAATGGTAGAAAATAAGGAAATATGTATTATCAACTTGTATGCCCCGAATCATGACACGGCAGCCTACTTTAGATCCCTATATTCCAAGATAAGCCTGCACAGAGACTGTACATTGATATGAGGTGGGGGATTTTAATTGTACGCTAGATCCGGCGATGGACAGATCAGATGACAAATTGGCACATCCAACCCCCCAGGCGAAAGCTTCAAACATGTTGTTAGACACATTCAAGCTGGTGGATGTGTGGAGGACACTGTACCCACAGAGTAGAGTGTACTCCCACTTTAATGCCCCTATGAACCTCTGTACGAGGCTAGATTATATATTTGTGGGGGAAGAAAACCTGGGAGAATTTACAAGGGCTGAATATAAAGCAAGGGTCCTCTCGAACCATGCCTCTCTGGCAGTCACGTGGCAGATCCTCCCCCTTCGGGCCAAGATCCCAACGTGGAGACTGAGGGTGGAAGCTCTCAGAGATGTGGGCTTCCGCGAACACCCAAGGGTGGAAGTGAGAGACTATTTTAAATATAACACGGGCAGTGTGAAATCTGCAGGTACATTATGGCAAGCTTTTAAAGTAGTCGTGAGAGGAGCAGCAATAGCAAAGTCAAAATGGATGCAAGACGTTATAATACGGAACTTACAAAGGACAGAAGGGAGGTTGGAAGCTATAGCGCAGACAGGAAGGGGGATTCTGGGGGAGGAACAGGAAGTGTCCCGCCTACAAAAAGAATGTTGGGAACACTGGGATAGGTTAAGCAACCTAAACTATAGGAAATATGTTGAGAGACAACATGCAGAAGGAGATAAGCCGGGGCGATTGTTAGCCTGGCTTTTTAAGAATGAGAATAAACGGGAGGCAATTAGAGCAATTATACGCGAAGACTGAGAGTTGTATGAGACGCAGGAGGGAGTAAATAAATGTTTTTATGACTATTATAAACAACTGTATGAGGAAAGCTCAGAGTGTGATGGGTCGGAAATACAGGAAGCATTGTCAGAGATCAATCTACCCATGCTAAATAGCGAGGAGAGAGACAAGCTCAGGGTCCCCATTACGATAGAAGAACTTGAATATGTGATTAAAGAACTACCAACAGGCAAAGCCTCGAGAGCAGATGGACTTCCCAGTGAATTCTTTAAAAAGTACAGAACAGAGATTCTTCCTCCACTGCTAGCAATGCTTAATGAAACACTAGAGAAGGGCAGATTGCCTGAGTCCTTGAGTGTGTCGATAATCGTCCCCTTCCTTAAACCCAACATGCCTGATACAGACTACAGTTCATATAGGTCCCTCTCATTATTGAACCAAGATGGGAAGATTCTTACAGCAGTAATGGCACAAAGACTCAAGCCAGTTATAGCCAAGCTTATACACCCAGACCAGACAGGTTATGTTCTGCATAGAAATATCACGAATAACCTGAGAAGATTGCACCATTTAATAGACTGCACTCAAGGAGATGCACAGCAGTATGTTGTGGCGTCAATGGATGCAGTGAAGGCGTTTGACTCAGTCAGGTGGCCCTGGCTGTTATCGGTGCTGGAAAAGTTTGGTATCGGGCCCAAGTATATCAAGTGGGTGAGATTGTTATATGAGGCACCGATAGCTAGGGCAAGACGGGCATGGTCATCTCAGAGCAATGGCAGCTAAGCAAGGGCACAAGACAAGGATGTCCGTGGTCCCCGATGCTTTTCATCCTAGCGGCGGAACCATTGGCAGGTTATTTACGGGACAAATACAGGGAGGCGGGCATAGGCATACCGAGCGGGAGGCATTTGATATCATTGTATGCAGATGACATGCTCCTATACCTGCAACATCCTGCTACAAACTTACAATATATTTGAGATGTAATGGAACGAAATGCTGCCTTATCGGGCATAACGGTTAACCCACAGAAATCGAGTTTGTTCCCTTTGAGGGGATATGCTGGGAAGCCTGTGCGCACGCTACCAGTGCTGCCAATCAAATGGGAGATAGACACGTTCCGATACCTGGGGGTGGACATATATCATGATCCTAACATGGAACACACACACATAATACGGTTAAGACCGTACACAAAATCAAAACCTTCATGTCTTTTCGGGCCAGGTTGCCATTGTCCATGATGCGCCGTGCAGCATTGCTCAAGATGGTGGTGCTGCTGATGTTCCTACATTATTTTGCGAATGTCCCGTTCACGATACCAAGATAGTTTTTTAAGAAATTGCATGATATATGCGGGAGCTTCCTGCGGCATAACCCAAGATGCAGGGTGGCACAGTGGAAGCTCCAGAACTCATATGAACTAGGGGGGATACAATTGCCCAATTCTGAGGTCTACTTTGTAGCCAGCCAGTTGCAATTCGTAAATAAATGCCTGTCAGATGAACAAACGCCCGAATCAAGACTGTTACGAACAATGAATGCTCCGTTCTTCCTGAACTAGGTAATTTGGAAAACAGACACGCGCACAATTTTCTCGCCTCGGCTGCTGACACTAGGGTGGGTAATGTGGTGCAAGGCTTGCCAATTGATGGCGTATGCGAGACCGTATTCCACACAGATCTCACTTGTTGCGTTAGAGGAACTAGATGAACAAGTGAGGTTAAATGTAAGGAAGTACTGGGAACCCAAGGGGTTAGCGACGGTGGGAGATGTACTAGTGGAGGGTTTGCCTAGGGATTTTGAGGAACTGTCTGAAGCCAGCGGGGTACACCGGGGGCAGCCCCTTACGTATGCACGCCTTCATAGGTACCTTAGACGTAGGTGGCCCGAGACTGAGACACCCCTGCAACCAGACGAGAAGTTAGAGACATTCTATGATGTAACAGATGGGGGACAGGAAGTCGCGCACATATACGAGTTACTGGTGTCCATAGTGGGTAAAGAGTTAGGGCAAACCAAGCTGAACTGGGAGGCAGACTTACAGGAACCCATTCCAGAAGGGACTGGAGCACTAGTGTACCACAAAAAGGTGTCTAGACACGCACAACTACAACAGATTCAATTATATATGTCCCACAGGGCATATCTATCCCTGAACAGAATAGCAAAATTCAGCCTGGCAGCAACAAAATCATGCCCAAAGTGTGCAAAGACAAATGTAGATATGGTCCATATGTTCTGGGCAGGTAAGTAGCCCAAGCATTAGCGAAGGCGGATATTACACTGGATATCGGATCCCCCCAAGCTTGTCTACTATGAGCCTTCGCAAGAACCAAACGGGCTAGACATGTGAGTAAGCTTAAAGATCTAGCATGCATACTGGCGAAAAGAAGGATAGCAATGGGATGGAAGGCACAAACTACGCCTACGGTGCAGGTGTGGTGGAGGGATCTGGTAAAATGGGCGAATGCAGAAACAATGGGGTGGCAGGAAGCAGTATGTCGGGCCACAGACCAAGGTGAAGAGGTTTTAGCGTACACAGCGTACTAACGGACCAGAGAACAACCTGGTACAAGAGAATACGGCTACCAGGGGAGCGGATGAGGAATAAGAGGGGGAGGTAGTGGAGTTATTGGTGCAATGTAGGCCGGGGTAAGGAGTTTGGGGGAGGAAAAGGGGTGGGGGAACAGACAGCTACAAATAGTAATGTAATGTGATATGAAAATGGTTATGCAAAGTCTATAAGTTGTTGTGGTTTAAAAAATAAAAATAAAAAAAGGGAAAAAGGTTCCCCTAGCTTAAGAATTGTCTTGGTGCTGGCCCATACCTTCCCACCAAACCTCAGCAGGTCTGGGGAATCTCTAATCCTATCCCTTCTTAACCACAGTACCTCCTTCAACAAATAGGGTGTTATTTTGCACTTAGTAACGTATGTTCTGACGACTCCATATCTGCCGACTCCATATCTGCCATCCACCCAGCCACGTGTTGTAGTTGACCTGCTAGATAAAAAAAGCTCGAAATGCATTAGTCCCATTCCTCCATCTGCATATTTCTTGGTCAAAGTGTCAAGAGCCACCCTGCATCTGCCCGACCCCCATATGAATCCTCCTATTGTCGAATTCCACTCCCTAAAGAAGGACCTCGGAATGATACGGGACGTTTACAAAATTATATAACAAGCTGCTTTCCTGCCACTCACTGAAAGGGGTCATTTCCTCCAGAACTTAAATGAGTTATCTAGCCCAGCCTTCGCTCTCAGTGTATTATGCTGGTGAGTCTCTTTTGTGTTGTGGTAGATGTCTACTCCCAAGTATCTAAATGTATTGACCTTTCAATGGAGTCCCAAGTTTGGAAGCTGTGATTCTACCACTCCAGCTCAGCTTGCCAATGGAAAAATACAGGATATTGTCCTGCTAATTGATATACCTGACAGTTCTGCGAAATTATCCAATGCTTCTAAATAAGACGCCAAGTTTTCCTCCGGGCTAAGCATGTACAACAACATATCCTCATGCGTACAGAGATATTACATCTTAGGTTCGGTCAACGAGGAGCCCTGTGTCCTTCTCAAGAATATCGCTAGCAGCTCTACGGTAAAATGTACAACATGAGGGAAAAAATGGCGTCCCAGTTTCGTGCCTCTCTATATAGGGAACTGTTCTGGAATGAACTTTCCGGTTTGTACTCTCGCTGCTGGCCTAGAGTAGAGCATCTGGACCCACCTCATAAAGTTTTCCCCTATCCCAAAGCTTCTCATTGAGGCAAACATCCACTCCCACTGAACTGAATCAAATGCGTTTATGGCATCTAATGCCACCACTGCGCAACCCTCTGACCAGTCTTGTGTTCTATCGAATATTGCGTGTAGTCGTCTTACATTTTCAGTTGTTGCCCTCCCTAGAGCATACCCTGTCTGTTCTGGGTGGATCAATGTCCCAATCACCCTTCTGAGTATATCTGCTAGGACCGCCGTAAGGATCTTGGAGTCCTGGTTAATTAATGATATTGGATGGTATGATTCACAGTACTTCCCATCTTTCCCTGGTTTCAGGATTGGAATAATAATAGATTCCTCCATGCTTTTAGGTAGCCTTCACATCTCATATGCCTCTTCAAAGGTTTGTAGGAGTTTTGGGGCTACCTTCTCTATGAATTCCTTATAGATCTCTGCTGGTAGGCCATCCCCTCCTGTCGTCTTTCTCGGGGGCAGTGTGCTGATTACCGCCCGCAACTCTTCTAGCATGAGTGGTGTCTCTAGCGTGTTTCTCTGTTCCGCAGTTAAGGTGGGGAGGTCTGTATCCGACAAGGTCACTTTTATCTCTTGTGTCTGAATAACCCCTTTTTCATTGTACAGGCCTTGATAATAACTCTGAAGGGTGTCGTTAATTTCCATCTGTGATTGCTACAATTCCGCACATTCATCATTTATCTCAGTGATTCCTTCCTGGGTATCACTACCCCTGCACAGCCATGCCAGTAATCTGCCTGGCTTGTCTCCCTGTTCATGCAGTTTTTTGGAATACTTTGCAAAGCTGTATTTACCTAATCTTACCCAATGATCCATACATTCATGTTTAAGGTGTATGAGTTTACCTTCACCTTCCCCTCTACACCCATCATCAGTCTCCATCTGTTTAATTATTGCTTCTGTATTTGCTAGCTTCTGCTCCAGCACTTTTCTAACTCCCACCTGTGCTATGGCTGCTCCTCTCATCACTACTTTAAAGGCATCCCATAAAGTCTCCTCCCTGTCAACACTACCTTCATTAAAGCTGAAATATTCTTCTATCTGATGTGTCATGCATTCCCTAAAGGGTCGATCTTGCAGAGTCTCTGCTCTCAGCTCAGTCTCCATGTAGGTATCGGGCGGTGTGAATGGTAAGGACCCATTCCACAATCAAGGGTGAATGATCCGCGAGTATCCTACCCTCATGAGAAGCTCCTACAAATTCCTTGAGCTGATCTTTACCCGTGAGCAAGTAATCTATATGTGTATATAATCTAGGTATACTTGAGTAGAATGAGAATTCCTTCTTGGGCCCTTTCAGCCACCTCCAAATCTCTTTCAGTTCCAGGTCCCTCATTATTGTCAGCGGGGCCCTTGTCTGGGGAGACGGTGGTCCACGTTTACAATCTGATCTATCCAATCGCAAATCTATCATGCAGTTAAAATCCCCGGCCCAGATCCACGTCATACCCGAAAGGGGGCTAATCCAAATATAGGGAGCGGAAAAAAGGTGGCAGCATTTTGATTGGGAGCATAAGTGTTGATCAGACAGACCTCTTTCCTATCTAAAAACCTGTGCACTATCATCAGCCTCCCCTCATCATCCGTGTAGACTTCCACTTTCCTAAAGGGCGCTGTCGGGTCTATTCATATAAGGACTCCCCTCGCATTATTGGAGTATGCTGACCAAAATCCGTTCTCCCTCCATTTTTGCAGAACTTGAGCTTGTTTTTCAGGTGTGAAGTGCGTTTCTTGGATTAATGCTATCTTAACCCATTTACGGCGTATGTATGTTGCCACTCTTACTCTTTTAACATAATTATTTAACTCTCTTACATTCCAGGAGGAGATTATATTCACACTTCAGCCATTTGGTCCTACCCAGTCGTCTGCTTCGATCTCCATCCCCCTGAGTCGCCCATTCCCTTTTGCCATCCTGTGGGTAACCACCTGTCATCTTTTGTCCCTCCGAACTAAGCTGTGTTGTAACCAAAACCAAATTATCTTTAACAAAAACCCGAATCAACCGCCCACCAGAACTTTTCTGTAAAGGCATAGCCACCATTTAGTCCACTTGATTGGTTATTTATAACGCGCTTAATACCCAGAGGTTTCTAAGTGCGGACCCGGGGATCGAACCTGTGTTGCTCCATGTCGTCTTGCTTCCAATGCGAGCACGTTGCCACTGAGCTATCCTCCTGAGACCCACTGAGCTATCCTCCCGAGACCCACTTGTCACTTTGGAACAAGCTGGCCTAGTACTAGGTACTCTAATTTCCAGTAGAAAAGAGGACCAAACAAACATTAGGGGAAGGACCTGTTCATGGGTTAGTTTCCCCTGGCCTTTGGTCCTCACCTTGTACATGTCTAACCAGGAAAACTTTGCCTACTTAACCATTTGCCTGGCTTTCCCTAAACTATTGCCCCTATGTGAGTCTGTGCATCCAAACTATTATATGCATAAAAAAATGTTTTTGCCCGTCAGCTTGTCTGGTGTTCGCATTACTCTCCGGCATCTGCTTCATCTGGTTACTTTCCATCTAAGCATTCACCTTGTCCGGGGTGTCAAAAAAGAGCTTTTCCTTTGTGGATCACTTTTAACTTGGCAGGGTACAGGAGCATATATGTAATGCCCTGTTGTCGCAGTATTTCTTTCGTTGGGACAAACTAGCCTCTCCGTCTTTGAACTTGGATGGTATATTCTCGGTAGATCGCTAACCGTGCAGAGCCCCGACGAATTTCACCCCCTGCTCTGGAGAAGGCCAAAGTCTTTTCTTTGTCTCGGAATTTCAATATCTTGGCAATGATGGGTTGAGGTGGAGCCCCGGGGGAGGGGAAATCCCGTCAGTGCCCTGTGGGCCCGCTCCATTGTGTACCCTTGTGACAAGGTACCCGGGCCGACCTCCTGAAGAAGCATGTTTTCTATATGCATAGTGGGGTCTCTGCCTTCTTCGCCTACCGGGTGTCCCAGGATCCAGATGTTGCTCCGTCTCGCTCTCCCTTCTGCATCTTCCGCTCGATCTTGTAGCATCTTGATTTTCACCAAGTCTTGGACTGTCTCCTGCAATCCCTTTGTGACGGCTGAGACCTCTTCCACTTTGTTTTTTGTTTCTCCCATCCTTCCTGCCAGGTTACGTACATCCTGCCTCAGAAGATTAACATCACACTTTATCTCTCCTATGTGTGTCTCCATTGATGTTCTCAGGGCTGTTATTGCCTCGAAAATGTTATCGTTCGTATTGCCTTCCTGAGAGCCTGGCTTTCCTCTATCGACTTGCCTTCCATGTTTCTGGGGTCTTGTATCTGGTCACCTTTTTTTGGCGAACATATTTATCTTCATTTGCTTTTGTCTTGCCCCCTCATCCCCCCTCTGACATAAGTTCTTTGTATAGTTTCTGAGGGCCCTCGCCCCATTGCCAAGAACTCTAATCTCGTGCTTTGGTGTCCATAAGAGGGAAACCCAGAGGGTTGGGGGGGACGGTCTGGTGCACTCTCAGTGTGCGAAGGTGAATATAAATATGAGTATAAGGCAGAGGGTCAGTCCTCTTTAAGTCCCTCCCGATATCATTAAGGCTTACTTTCAGAGTCTTTCACCAGCCTTGTCGTGATCTGTGCTTTCGTCGCCATGCACCGCGTCATACATCGACTGATGGCTTCCCTTTGTCCTGATTCAGCCATGTCTGCCCCGATGCCACACTCCTCTCCTACTCGCTGTGTGTATAAGTGTACCTTGTGGCCTTCTAGTATCTCGGCCGGCCTGCTTCGTGTTCCCAAGGACTTCGTCTCATGCACCGGCTATTTCTGTCCCATCAGGGCCTTATGTACGGATCAGTGGGTCTCTCGGTATTCCACCCAGCGTACTTCCATTCTCTTCAGACTCCGGTTGCGGTCGACCTATGTTCTGCACCTTGGGGAAAGCTCCCGTCTCGATCCCTCGATCTTCCACCGTGCCAGCTTCGGTTTGTCGATCCGTTACATTACACCTCTCTTCGGGCTGGTCGGCCCCTGTTTCCCATCTGTCGTGACAGATTTCCGATTCCACTCGTTCAGATCGGCAGTCACTTTGTCCGATAACCACAACCTTTAAGGGTAGCTTTCCACCATCTCCAGGACAGATGTGTGCCTTCACTTCGCCGCTCAGTAAGGCGCGCCTGACATCCTGGGATTAATAGGCGCTAGTGCTGGATGTCAGTCCCTTTGCTTGCTGGACCCGTTTACTATCTCAGCAGGATTCAGGGAACTCCCATGGTATTTTGTATTCCTGCAGGTCTATTTATAGAGGCATTTCCGATTTCTTGGATGCACAGTTTATTCAACTATTAAGGATCCGTTCGGGAGCTTGGGTGAAACACGTCCTCTTCACATTGTGGTTAGCCACGTCCCAAGGAAGGACATGCATAACATGTGAGCCTGAGACATCTGCCCCTTTGTTGAGCAGTGAAAAAGCAAAGAGAAAATGAAATAGGCCAGCATGATCCCATTTCCTATTATGCCTTTTAATCAAAAGACCTTTAAGAAATACTTCCTTTTTTTCATTGAAACCATATTCTTGAATTGTAATTTGCCAGATGTTTACCTAACATTATGGATGCTCCATGTTATGTCATTTGGAGTGTTATGTGATATCAAACTTCAGGGATGTTATTTTACGTGGGCTTCCTGGGTTGTGGATTCCATCGTTGTGTGCATTTGAGAATAGGTGAGTTCTGGTCCTAGCATGGGGCCAGAAACCTGATGGATCTCCAATGACCTCCCAGACTTTATTTCGTCAGGAGATGGTCTTGGCAGGGGCTCAGCATCTCAATGGTCCTCCACATCACATCTATTCTGGGTTTTATGAAGGGATGGTTCTGTAATTCTTGTCTGGTGATAGCAGGTATGTGACTAGAGGACATGCTTGGCAATATATGAAACGAGGGGTGCTGTGCGATATCTGACATATGTATTGCTGTGTGATATCGCCCATTAGGGATGCTCAATAATGTCTGACAGTATTGCATGACATTCCAGATGTTCTATGCTATCTGATATTATGGTTGGTCTGTGATATTTCACATTTGGAATGATTGGTGATACCCAAAAGTAGGAATGTGTTGTATCATGTACATATTTATGTGTGCTCTCTCCCAGCAAAGTGGCTATGTTCCATTGAACAAAGGGAACGTGACTGACATGTAGATCTTATATTTGGAATGCTTGGGGCATGCTCTGTTGGTCGTTTGATGGTGACAGTTGGCACTAATCTTGTGAGGCTTCTGAACACATTCCTGGGTCGTTTTGACCTTATAACAATTGAATACCTATTTATGAATTATCACTTGTAAAACCATGTTGTATCATTACAATGTGCTGTGTGCTGTCTAAATATTATCAATTGAAATTGCTCTGTCATAGCTGACTTTTGTAATTCTGTATGCATTAAATAGAAATGCTTTGATATATCTGACATGTGTTATGCTCGAATCGAATATTAGGGATACTGTATGGAATCTGGCATTAGAAATGCTCTGCGATATTTGAGATCCTCGGATGCTTTTGGTATCTGACTTTGTAAAATCTGACATTAGGGATGCTTTTTGAGGTCTGCCTTTGGTGGATTCTCTGTGATGGCTCCATCTAGAAGGCTGGGCTCTCACCTCTTGTGTCTCTTGTGTGGTGTTATTTGAAATATAGGTTGCTTTGTGATATCTGATTCTAGGGATCCTTTGTGATAACCGATTCATGGGATGCTTATGATAGCTCCATGTTTACTTTCTGTGCCCTACACGGTGGCACAAGATAGTGGGCTGCACCCTACAAACAAACAAATTTACAGGATCATGAACTACTAGAACAAAAGGAAATTATCAGTAAAAAAGCTGTGCACTCTCGCCTCTCTCTTTTCATGCTTATGATAGCTGCCATCAGGGATCCTGGATGGTCTGTGATAGCTGACATTAGGCTTGCTCTCTGAAGTTTAAATACAAGATGCTGTTTGCTATTGGTCAATAGGGATTGTTTGTGTTATCTGACATTAGGGATGATCTGTGATATCTGACATTAAGGATATGTTATGAAATAGGAAATTAGGGATAGCCTGTAATGTGACATTATGGAGAGTATGTATGAAATTAGAGACGTCTGTCATGGATCATTTTAGACATCCAAAAAGAGGTCAGGGCGCACTTCTGCAAGGAATAACACAGCATGATTACCTGTTCTGTGGGAATGTACCCAGTCAGAGTCCGCAGCCACATGTTTTAACTCATTGGGCCTCATTACGAGGTTGGAGGTAGCCATGGAGCTGTTAGCTCCATGGCTGCCTCCAAAACCCTTCCGACTCCTCCCTGGTGAATGGAGCAATTACCGGTCCATTCCGAGGTCGGAGGGACCGGTAATTCCCCATTCACCAGGGCCATTCCCATTTGAGCCCCTATAGGGCTCTATGGGAATGGGGAAGGCGCTAATAATGGTACTGCAAATTGCGGTACCGTTATTAGATCTAGAGTCCCTTTGCGGGTCCCGTCCTTAACTCCTGCAAAAACCAGGCGTTAAGGAAGGATCCGCAAAGGGAACTTGTTGTAGGGAGGTAAGGGATTACCGGCAACAGTGCCCTTACCGGTGCCGGTAATCCCTTATCTCCCACCTCGTAATGAGGCCCATTGTATCTTTCACAAAGGAGGAATATCCATTTGCATATTAGTCTTTGTCCCGCCCACTTGAGCAGTCCAGCACCGATATGCCAGGCAATCCTCCTTTGAACAAGAGTACCAACAGCGGAAAACCAGCTCATAAGGAGTAACAGTGGATCAGAACAGGGATCAAGCAGGAGGAGAAACAAAGCTAATCATTTGAGTTACAGAAGTGTGTTTTTAATGCTTTCTTGCAACTGTTAATGTGCGCTTAGTGGGGGCCATGAGAAGACGGCTGGTAAGGTACCGAGGGGCCCTATTGGCCATGCATTTATAGGAAAGAGTAAGTATTTTATGTGAAATGCGACGGCGTACTGTGAGCCAATGTAAGGATCTTCTGAAGACAGAAACATGATCCTGTGGGTCAAGATTACAGACAGCTCTGATGGCCCCGTTCTGGGCTGTTTGAAGACTTCAAATTGTGTTTACATGTGCCTGCCAGGAGACCATTACAGTAGTCGAGCCATGAGTTTACAACACTGTGGCCAGTGATAAAAGGTACCGATGTGATGGGTACGGCTTAATTTGCTTGACCAGCTTCTTGACAGAGGCACAAGCAGATTTAACATGCAACAACTGAATGATGGTAACGTGGCTATATCTTGAGTCAAGCTTTTTTATGTGCTGACTAGAGCCCACTACCCACATCTCAGTCTTGTCCTTACTCAGGGACAGGGAGTTCGCTGACATCCAGTCTTTAATCAAGTTATAAGTATTATTGATGAGAGCGGAGTCAATATCGAAGTCTCCCAATAGTTAGAAGACTAGCTGGGTATTGTCAGCGTAGTTGGTGTACTTAACGCCGACGATATCCAGCAGGTCGAAGATGAGACGCATATAGATATGGAACAATGAGGGCTAGAGGCAGGCACCCTGTGGAACACCACATGACAGTAGCTCAGGAAGGGCCTGGAATCCTCTCGGAACAGTTAATCAGTTTACGTAGTCTCTCAAGCAATAAAGAGTGGTCGGTCAAGTCGGATGCGGCAGAGAGGTCTAATAACATAAGCACTGCGACTCTGCCGCTATCGACAATTTCCACCAGGTTGGCTCGAAGGCCCAACATTGCTGTCTCAGTGCCGTGCATGGTACGAAATCCCGACTGGCGAGTACTGAGGAGACTATGTTTTTCAAGATGCTCCTGGAACTGAATATATGCCGCCTTGTTGAGGATTTTCAACAAGAATGGGATGTTGGTAATAGGTCTATGGTTACCAATGACCTCTGGATCCAGGGTGGTTTTCTTCAATACTGGAGTAATCCAGATCTCTTTTATACTCTCAGGGACAACTGAGTTGATAAAAGAAGAGTTTACAATGTTAGTCATTAAGGGTGAGAGGTAGGATATGGAATCTCTCTGATGATCACTGCAGGGCATTCATCACCAATACAGACTGTAGGGTTAAGCCCATTCACAGGGTCAGTCAAGGACACTTAGGTCACAGGGTTCAAGCAAAATTCTGGAGTGGTGTTGCTCCGGTTAATCATTGGGGCCTCCTTGTTGGGTGTGTCGCTGGTGCTGTCCACTATGTTAGGTTTATAATTAATACCAGCCTCACGGTTCTTAATTTTAGCAGTAAAACCATCTTGGATTTTCTGCCACCATTACTTAGAGGAAGTGGATTGGCTGTACTTTTACTGCCATCCAATTCTTTTAAAATGGTGAATAGTTCTCTTTTTTATCGGATTTGGAATTAATGATCCTTTGTTCAAAGATCTGTTTTCTTGCCGCTAGAATAGCTTTTATTAAATCAGGGCTGCTAAGCGATAGGTAGCAAGGTAGTTGGAACAAGGATTTTTCCACCATTGTCGTTCAGAGTTTCGTTTGATTTGTCTACATTTTATAATATCAGTAGAAAACCAAAATCTTCCAGTGACTTCTGTTTTAAGTTTCTTGGCCATGATTGTGGCTAGCTTGTTTACAGCTGTGGCTGATAGATTAAGGAATTCCTGTACCAAACAGTACGTGTCTTTACAAGCAAAGGAGGGTGAGTGAAATGACAAGGTCTGAGAAAGCTTAACTGGAGACTCTTTTAAGGTTTCTGGTTTTAATTATAGTTGCTGTTGTGAACACACCTTTATATATGGGGTCGGGAGGAGGAGATCAAGAGAAATGAGATGGTGATCGGACGATGGACATGGGGTAATATGAGGAGAGAGGACCAGAAGATCATGGGTAAGTACCCAGTCTAAGATGTGACCCTCCGTATCAGAGGGATTTTGTATCATTTGATGCAGCCCAATAGCCTGAAGAGAGGTGACAAGAGAAGCAGCAGTGATATCCATTATGTCATTGTCCCATAAGTTTAATTCTAATAAAACATCATGTGCATGTGCGATTGGTTTGGTAAGGTTCCCAAGCACAGAGAGCAATTGGGGGACGGTAGATTGTTACTATATTAATGGTGGTGTTGTGGTCATTCTGTAATTTGATGGCAAGATGTTTGCAGTTACCTAGTACGGTGGTATGGAACGTATGGATGTGGAAAGAGTCTCTAAGAATAATAGCAACCCCTCCTCCTCTACCCTCTTTACGATCAGATCTGGTGATTTTATACACAGGTGGTGTTGCTAATTGTGCTGCATGATTGTTAACAATAGTAAGCTAGGTTTCTGTGAGGCAGATTATATCTAGGTTGTGTGTCATCAATAGATCCACCACTTTGGTGGTGTGTTTGGCTAGAGAGCGGTATTCAGTAGTGCAAGTTTGATCTTTTCAATAGGGTCTGAAATATTACCAGTAAGGGCAAAGGAGTCAGTATCTCCCTCTGCTAAGTCAATGACCCCCTGACAAACTGTTGGACAAACAGGAGTATTATGGGTATCCTCCATACAGTTTGCTTGTTCTTCTAAGTCTTTTGTATCCTTATGTTTAATGTGGTTAAGAGTTAGAAGCAGGTATGTTATTGTTAACGATAGTATGAGGTTTATTTATTTTCTTGCAGTCTAGGTAGTCTTTTAGAAAGGGATGACTGATGGGCACGGAGAGGCAGGGAGCAGCATTACGTTTGTCGGCAAAACACGAGGAGGTGCAACAGGGCTCAAGGGGGGCTGGGGGAGGTGTGAGAAACCTGAAGGTATTCTCCCAAGTAGACATCGGCAATCCCTTATTCAGGTGGCCAGGGGAGGGTTGGCGCTCTCAGATCCCAACCTTGGGGGTGGACGAGTGAGGGAGGATCACCTTGGTAGGAGAACCCGGGGTTGTGCTCGGGGGGCAAAAGTCCCCAGGTGAGATGCGGTATCACGCTGAGGAAGTAGAGGAGAACGAGATCCCCGAAACCTTTGTAGGTTGTACCACATCTATCTCCCTTCTTCCCAATGATGCTCCCTGATTAGAATCCCACCACCCATACACCTCTTGTAAACCAATTAAAAACCCAAACCTCATTACAGTAGTAAACAACCTCTCTCAGAATAACTGTTTTCATGTTGCCCATCAGAATACTCCCAACCATTCTTCACCTCCACATCCCTATGATTATTCGTTTCCGAACACCCAGTTTACCTTCACAAAACACTACCCACAATCGGCCCTGTTCCTTTCACGACAATAATCCCAGTCAATCCCATGTATTTTACAAACCCTACCAAACTCATCCTTTTAAGTTTACCAACCCTATCAGTATGAGGGTTATAATTCCCTACAACACCTTTTCCCCATCCTACCACCTAGGACATTTACAGGCCGATTCATGGAATTAATGTGCGCCGAAAATTCCGGCGCAGAGGTGCCAAAACATGCGATTCACAGTAAAAGTGCGAAAATCGCAGTGCAACTGCGAAAATCGCAGGGAAACCAGCGCACATCGATTCATGGAAGTCCGTGCGCAAGAAAAATATTGGACGTGCGCTGAAAAAGTGTGCGGCGCATGCCGGCGCACAGGCCATCCAACGGCGTGCGCCACGGCCTCTGCGAAATTGCACATAGCGCGGCGCACATTACAAAAGTAGGTGGAACACGGGGCGTAACACTCGGAATGGGGAACAACGCGTGAAAATATGGGCGTCATGGGGGAATTACAGGAGGCAAGTGCGCGGAACGCCCACACGCTCGCCTACAACTTGTATTCATGGAATCGAAAAGGGCAAACCAGCGCACGGTGAAAGACGCGCACAGGGCCAAACAAGTACGCCACAAGAAAGCAGGCAGTAGCGTCCCTGCGCCTGAAATAAATGTGCGCCAAAATGTGCGCTAACCAAAAGCACCCATATACAGCTATGATAAATGATCCATACTGTGGCCCTCTAGAACAAATGAGGTGCAAAGGGGTACCGACAAACACGGACACCCGCTGTGTGAAAAATATTGTGTGCGTGTATTACGGGGTTCGCGGGAAGTTCCACACGCGATTGGCCTGGGCATGTGTATTCTGGGGTGCGCGGGAAGTTCCACACGCGAATTTGCAGGGTACGTGTATTTCGGTGTGCGCGTGAAGTTCCACACGCAATTTCAGCAGGGTACGTGTACTCCGGGTGCGTCGGAAAATTCCACACGTGAATCCAGCAGCCTACGTGTATTTCGGGGGTGCCGGGGAGTCCCACGCGTGAATTGGCCGTGTGGGTCCTCCCAGCTGTTCCCTCTACACCCTCTACACCCTCCACCGCCCCTGCAGGCGGCCCACACCACAGAGGACTACCCTGCACCCCTGCACATGTCCCGCAGGCAGCCCATCCACCATGGCCATGCCCCCCAGCCAACCCACATGTCACCTTGCACTACTGCCCACCAACGCATGTCTCCCAGCACCCCCACTCCCCAGCAGTGCAGGGCACCCTCCACCAGGCCCCCACTCCTGTCCCCCTGCACCCCCACCCACCAGCAGTCAGGGGCACCCTCCACCAGGCCCCCACTCATGTCCAACTCATGTCCCCCTGCACCCCCACCCCCCAGCACTGTAGGGCGCCTTCCACCAGGCCCCCACTCCTGTCTCCCTGCACCCCCAGCACTGTGGGGCACCCTCCACCAGGCCCCCACTCATGTCTCCCACCCCCCTCACCCCCCAGCAGTGCGATTTGCCTGGGTACGTGTATTCCAGGGGTGCGCAGGTAGTCTTACATGCGATTTCATCAGGGTACGTGTATTATGGGTCCGCGTGAACTTCCACACGCGATATCAGCAGGGTACGTGTATTACAGGGTTCGCGGGAAGTTCCACACGCGATTGACCTGGGTACGTGTATTTCGGGGTGCGCAGGAAATTTCACACGCAAATTTGCAGGGTATGTGTATTTCAGTGTGCGCGTGAAGTTCCACACGCAATTTCAGCAGGGTACGTGTACTCCGGGTGCGCAGGAAATTCCACACGCGAATCCAGCAGCCTACGTGTATTTCGGGGGTGCCGGGGAGTCCCACACGTGAATTGGCCGTGTGGGTCCTCCCAGCTGTTCCCTCTACACCCTCCATGGCCCCTGCAGGCGGCCCACACCACAGGGGACTACCCTGCACCCCTGCACATGTCCCGCAGGCAGCCCATCCACCATGGCCATGCCCCCCAGCCAACCCACATGTCACCTTGCACCACTGCCCACCAACGCAAGTCTCCCAGCACCCCCACCCCCCAGCATCCAGGGGCACCCTCCACCAGGCCCCCACTCATGTCCCCCTGCACCCCCACACCCCTGCATCCAGGGGCACCCTCCACCAGGCCCCCACTCCTGTCTCCCAGCAACCACACCCCCCAGCACTGTAGGGCACCCTCCACCAGGCCCCCACTCCTGTCCCCCTGCACCCCCACCCCCCTGCATCCAGGGACACCCTCCACCATGCCCCCACTCCTGTCTCCCTGCACCCCCACCGCCCAGCAGTGCAAGGCACCCTCCACCAGGCCCCCACTCCTGTCCCCCTGCACCCCCAGCACTGTAGGGCACCCTCCACCAGGCCCCCACTCCTGTCTCCCTGCACCCCCACCCCCCAGCAGTGCAGGGCACCCTCCACCAGGCCCCCACTCCTGTCCCCCTGCACCCCCACCCCAGCACTGTAGGGCACCCTCCACCAGGCCCCCACTCCTGTCTCCCAGCACCCACACCCCCCAGCACTGTAGGTCACCCTCCACCAGGCCCCCACTCCTGTCCCCCTGCACCCCACCCCCCTGCATCCAGGGGCACCCTCCACCATGCCCCCACTCCTGTCTCCCTGCACCCTCACCCCCCAGCAGTGCAGGGAACCCTCCACCATGCCCCCACTCATGTCCAACTCATGTCCCCCTGCACCCCCACCCCCAGCACTGTAGGGCACCCTCCACCATGCCCCCACTCCTGTCTCCCAGCTCCCCCACCCCCCAGCATCCAGGGGCACCCTCCACCAGGCCCCCACTCATGTCTCCCTGCACCCCCACCCCCCAGCAGTGCAGGGCACCCTCCACCAGGCCCCCACTCCTGTCCCCCTGTACCCCACCCCCCTGCATCCAGGGGCACCCTCCACCATGCCCCCACTCCTGTCTCCCTGCACCCCCACCCCCCAGCAGTGCAGGGAACCCTCCACCAGGCCCCCACTCCTGTCCCCCTGCACCCCCACCCCCCAGCACTGTAGGGCACTCTCCACCAGGCCCCCACTCATGTCCAACTCATGTCCCCCTGCACCCCCACCCCCTGAATCCAGGGGCACCCTCCACCAGGCCCCCACTCATGTCTCCCAGCACCCCACCCTCCAGCATCCAGGGGCACCCTCCACCAGGCCCCCACTCATGTCCAACTCATGTCCTCCTGCACCCACACCCCCTGCATCCAGGGGCACCCTCCACCAGGCCCCACTCATGTCCAACTCATGTCCCCCTGCACCCCCACCCCCCTGCATCCAGGGGCACCCTCCACCAGGCCCCCACTCATGTCCAACTCATGTCCCCCTGCACTCCCACCCCCCTGCATCCAGGGGCACCCTCCACCAGGCCCCCACTCATGTCCAACTCATGTCCCCGTGCACCCCCACCCCCCTGCATCCAGGGGCACCCTCCACCAGGCCCCACTCATGTCCAACTCATGTCCCCCTGCACCCCCACCCCCCAGTACTGTGGGGCACCCTCCGCCAGGCCCCCACTCATGTCCAACTCATGTCCCCCTGCACCCCCACCCCCCAGCAGTACAGGGCACCCTCCATCAGGCCCCCACTCCTGTCCCCCTGCACCCCCACCCTCCAGCAGTGCAGGGCACCCTCCACCAGGCCCCCACTCCTGTCCCCCTGCACCCCCACCCCCCTGCATCCAGGGGCACCCTCCACCATGCCCCCACTCCTGTCTCCCTGCACCCCACCCCCCAGCAGTGCAGGGCACCCTCCACCAGGCCCCCACTCCTGTCCCCCTGCACCCCCACCCCCCAGCACTGTAGGACACCCTCCACCAGGCCCCCACTCATGTCCCCCTGCACCCCCCTGCATCCAGGGGCACCCTCCACCAGGCCCCACTCATGTCCAACTCATGTCCCCCTGCACCCCCACCCCCCTGCATCCAGGGGCACCCTCCACCAGGCCCCCACTCATGTCCAACTCATGTCCCCCTGCACTCCCACCCCCCTGCATCCAGGGGCACCCTCCGCCAGGCCCCCACTCATGTCCCCCTGCACCCCCACCCACAAGCAGTCAGGGGCACCCTCCACCAGGCCCCCACTCATGTCCAACTCATGTCTCCCACCCCCCACCCCCCCAGCAGTGCGATTTGCCAGGGTACGTGTATTCCAGGGGTGCGCGGGTAGTCTTACACGCGATTTCATCAGGGTACGGGTATTATGGGTCTGCGTGAACTTCCACACGCGATATCAGCAGGGTACTTGTATTACGGGGTTCGCGGGAAGTTCCACACGCGATTGCCCTGGGTACGTGTATTTCGGGGTGCGCGGGAACTTTCACACGCGAATTTGCAGGGTACGTGTATTTCAGGGGTGGGCGGGAATATTTACTTGCGACTGGGCCTGGGAAAGCGTGTTACGTGTATTCCTGTGGTGGGCGGGAAGATTTACACGGTTGCCTACAACGCGCAAAAAAAAAAAGATCCAATCCGGAAACATGTACGCCAGCATGAAGCAGGCGCACGTCCCGCGCTGCATAAAAGAGTGCGCAAACAACAAACAAACTCAGACGCCAGGAGGAATATACCGTTCCTAGCAGCAGTGGCCGTGGGATATCGCAGGAGGAGGAGAAGGATAGTCAGGGCCAGTATCTTCACACCCAGAACCAGCCTATTTGGTATGCCTGATGACCAGGTGTATGGGAGGTACAGGTTTCCACCACACATAATACTCGACCTGGTCAGTGAGTGGGAGGATGACCTCACATCAACCACCCTGTGCTGCCAAGCACTCAGCCCCCTGGAGAAGGTCCTCAATGTACTGCACTTCTTGGCTACCGGATCATTTCAGCGGACAAGTGCCATAGTGGGGGGGTGTCACAGGCCACGCAGTCACGGTGCCTACACCAGGTGTTGGCCATCATCACTGCACGCCCATCAGTCCGCAGGCACATATACCTGCCCAGAATACCTGCAGAAAGGCAGGCTGTCAGCCAGGATTTCTACAGGGTGGCACAATTCCCCAAAGTGCTAGGTGCCATTGATTGCACCCATGTGGCTCTGCGT
This sequence comes from Ambystoma mexicanum, assembly GCF_040938575.1. NCBI lineage: Eukaryota > Metazoa > Chordata > Amphibia > Caudata > Ambystomatidae > Ambystoma > Ambystoma mexicanum. Next base: position 851,248,326 of record NC_090934.1, read on the forward strand.
CCCCCCAGGGCATCTGAGCACATCTATAGAAACCGCAAGCACTGGCATTCCATCAACGTCCAGGTAGTATGTGATTCCAAGGGAATCATCACCTCAGTATATGCCAACTATCCAGGGTCCACCCACGACAGCTTCATTTACAGGATGTCAACCCTAAACCGGGACATGGAAGCTGGGCGGCATGGCGATGCATGGCTCCTTGGTGAGTATAAATGCCACAGCACACACATGCATGACAGATACAGAGTACTGTCAATACCCCACTAATGATCCCCATCACCACCTCCCCAGGGGACAGTGCCTACCCTCTGAGCAGCCACATGATGACGCCAATTCGGAACCCCATCACGCCTCCAGAGGTAAGATACAACACAGCCCATATTGCAACACGGGGCATAGTGGAGCGCACATTCGGAGTTTGACCGTTCTGGCGGGCAGCTGTTATACGCTCCCCCAGTAGTGTGCAGGATCATAGTGGCAGCATGTGTCCTGCACAATGTTGCAACACGCCGGGGCCTGGCTGTGGACATGGTGGTGCCCCCACATCCCCAACCACATGCACGCCCGCTGCGCATGGGAGGGGAAAGGGCACGGGGTGAGGCAGCCCATACGCAGCTGGTGGATAATTACTTCACATAGAAATCACACCCCTGTGGAGTGCACACAGCCCTGGCACATACCATCTGACAATCAATGATGACTCAATCTGACAATTATGATGAATTAAAGGACAGTCAACTGTCAGAACCATAGCAGCCTGAGATTGTTCATCTGGAAGTGTCACAATGTGTGCATCCCTACCTACACAAACACCACCAATGCAGTGTCATCAAAAGACACACTTCCATGCAGCAAAAATGAATACCCACTTGCAAAATACAACATGAGAACAGTGCCATGTCACCCAACCCCTCCCCGGCACGGCCACACAACACACCATGGCATGTCATGCTATGTGAGAGCAAACAAATTAATCCCCACAACATGACCCAAGTGTCACAAACTACAGTGTCCCTAATGGAAACTGGACACACATGAAATGCTCACAGTAATGCAGGACCAACAACACACATTACCAAATACTTACCAATAATACTAATCACCTACACAACCTCCAACCTACCATAAACATGACAGTACGGACTTAAAAGATTTGTAGCCTCACTACCTGATAATGCCAGCACTTCGAACACTTCCAACTGTACAGTGTTAGCACCACGCAAAAGTGTAGGTGCACTGCTTACAACATGGACTCCATTTCCAAAGTAGACCGCCTTGTGAAGACATGACAAATGGACCTGCAAATTAGGAGGATGAGATGGATGCAGAGGCACATATCAATACACCATGCAGTGTACAATACAACAACAATATGCACTAGGAATGTATACACAGTATTGACTACAGACTGCCCACACATCATATGTGTCATGATGCCCGCTCCCGGGGAGCCGTTTCAAGCCCTGCGTCCCCGAAAGCGGACATCCAGTCCCCAAGGAAGGACCCAGCAACCCCATATAGGGGCCCTTTGCACCATAAAAGACATCAGTCCTGGCGTCATTGGCGCCAGGCTCATTATGGAAGTGCTTGGGTGCACTTACCTGATGCAGACCATGCTGCAGGATCCCGGCCTCCTTGAGGCCTGAAAGGAACTACTTTACCTGTGGGACTAATTTACCATCCGGGCGTGGTCGGGGAAGGATACATACCTGATTGGAGGAAGGATACATACCTGGAACTTCTTCCAAGGCTATTTAAACCCCACCCGAACAGCCACACGTGCTTCGCGTTGTTCTGCATCTAGCAGCTGGACGCTCACCGTGTCTGCTCCTGCATCCTGACTTCTGCCACGCCTGCCAGCATCCTGGATCACCTGCAAAGGAAGAGAAGAAGAGAACAGAAGAAGGAAAAGTCCTTACCTGCTAAATCCGCATCCCCGAGACATCTCGCCGACAATCCTGAAAAGGAAGACTTTTATTTAAAAGCTCATCGCGTCGATCGCTGCAGCGCCGCATTCCACTCACCTTTACAGGGCGCCTCCATGTTCAGCAGCGATCATCCAGATTCGCAGTCACGCCCCAGCGCCTAGGGAGAAAAGACCAGAACAAAAGGAGAGAGAGAGAAGGGAATAAGGAAAGCTAAATCTCCATATTAAGACTTACCTGTTGATTCATTCCCTCTTCATTTCGGGTCCGCGCCGCATCCTGGCATTTCCGGACCCCGGCCCCTAAGGGGAAAAAGAGACATCAGCGTTAATGAGCGAATGAAAAGACATTACCAAAAAACGCTCATTAAAGACTTACCCGATTTCTACAAGGATTTCACCTCTCATCTCGGGTTGGTGCCTGTTCCCCGGCATTCCGTACCCCGGCCCCTATGGGGAAAAAGACACTAGCATTAGTACATTAATGCATGGACACAAGGGGAACCTCTTATCAAAAACTTACCTGGAAGCCAAGCAAGTTTGGTTCTCACCAATCCGAAAATCCAGTGAAGTAACTGGATAACAACGCGCCCCTGCATCAGAAGCAGGATGGAGAGCTCGTCCTTCCTGACCCTAAGGTGAGACGCTACGAGGAATCACAGAAGGGTTTCGAGGAGGGTGAGAGGGGAAAGTGGGAGGCTGATTGCATTACCCCGCAGACAGTTAATCCCCTATTTTCGCCTACAGAAGGATACTTCTGCGAGCCAGACAAGCCGGATTTGGGGGCCCGGTCCAGTCCGTCTTCCGAACCCTGCGCATCACCTTAGAAGAGGTCACAGCAGCGCGAACCAGGCCAGCGCCTCCGTGGGAGCCAGGTGAGCGTTACAGAACGCAAAGCCTTCCTACAAATTCCCACCCAGGCGCTATGGAAAGTTCTGAGACTGATCAGTTGGCCCAATTACTGGGGGAATTACAGGCCGAAGTACATGCCGCTCGTCAAGAGACTAATGCCCTCAGGAGGGAATTAATAATATCAAAGGAAAGAACTGATGACCTGGCCAGACAGCTTTTGCAAAGTCAAGCTGGGCAAACTCCTCTACCCGGTTCCGGAGGTAACCCCGCTCCTGTGGTTTCCAGTAACCCTGTGCAGATTAATCTTCCTGGAAACATGCCGCTGGCCCCACCCGAACGCTTTGCTGGGGACCCCAAACGATTCGCCGTATTCATGAATCAGTGTCGTTTGCACTTCCTATGCAGACCTGGGGCCTTCCCTAATCATCAGACCAAGGTATCCTTTGTATTGTCATATCTCAGCGGCTGCGCTGCCGATTGGTCAGTTCCACTGGTTACTCAAGATGACCCGATTCTCCGTGATTTTCAAAGGTTTGAAGCAATCATGGAAAGGTTATTTGCTCGACACTCTCAGGGGCAGGCTCTGGATGACGAACGTCTATCCCTGCGACAGGGCAATCAGGACCTCCGATCCTATATTGCAACCTTTAATAGACTAATTGTGGAAACGGGATGGCCAGAGGATAAAAGAGTCACGTTGTTTTATCGAGGACTACGCGGAGAACTTAAAGATGTCTTGGCCCAAGTTGTAAATCCGCCCCAAGAATGCACAGAGTATATAGACTTAGTGGTCCAATTGGATCACAGACTTCAAAACAGAAAAGCAGATCGGTCCAGGTTTGAGACCCGGGTGTTGGTCAAGACCCATGCTAATCCCAAGGGAGTTGATGTCTCTGAGCCTATGCAAATTGGAGGGGTTAAAGGACCCTTAACTCAAAAGGAACGTGAAAGGAGGCGGCAGTTAAAATGATGTCTTTATTGTGGGAATTCAGGACACTTTCTACGAGATTGCCCGGCAAAACCATCCCCGAAAGGCGGTAGGAGCCGCTGATAAAAACCATGAAGACTCTGTTTCGGGAAACGACTCCGCCCGACAAGTGTAGGGGTCCGCTTGCCGAGCTTGAAAACTAACTCTCAGACCTCGCATTTCATTGTGCCAATAGTTCTCGTAGATCCAGAACAGCCTAAGCGGTTGCATGCAATAAAGGCATGCATCGATAGTGGGTCTATTGGAAACTATGTGGATTGTGAATTGGTCTCTAGGATTAACCTCCCTCTCCGTCCTAAAACCAGCAAAGATGTCATCACCACAGTCGATGGAACTGAAATTGCCTCTGGACCGGTAACACATTCCACTACTGAGGTGACTCTTATTGGTCCCGACGGCCATCGGGAGGGTGTTGTGTTTGATGTAATCAAGGCTCCAAAGTTTCAGGTTATTCTTGGAATCCCTTGGTTAGAGACACATAATCCTCGAATTGATTGGCGAGCTAAGAGAATAACCTTCCCGGATTGTACACAAACCTGCTACCTAGAAACCTTAAGATTAATCTAGCATCTGTAACCTCTGCCTCCATGCAACTACCTCCGGAATACCAAGACTTTCAGGACGTCTTCCAAAAGGAACAGGCCAACACTTTACCTCCTCACAGATCGTACGATTGCCAAATCGATCTGGTGCCCGGTGCACAACCCCCTTGTAGCAGGATTTATGCCCTTACCGAACCTGAAAATCTGCATTTGAGACAATATTTGGATCAATACCTAGCTAATGGTTTTATTCACCCGTCAAAGTCCGCGGCATCCTCGGCTTTGTTCTTCGTGCCCAAAAAAGAAGGCGACCTTAGAACTTGTATCGATTACCGCGCATTGAACCAGATAACGGTTAAAAACCGTTATCCTCTGCCTCTGATCCCTGAACTCCTTGACCAGGTGAAGGACGCTTGCATATACACCAAGTTAGATCTCCGGGGGGCTTATCATCTGGTACGAGTTAAAGAAGGCGACGAATGGAAAACTGCCTTCCTTACTAAATACGGATTATTCGAGTACCAGGTGATGCCTTTCGGGTTGTGTAACGCGCCGGCTGGCTTCCAATACTTCATGAATGATGTCCTTCGGGAACTCATCGATGTTTGTGTTGTCGTATATATCGATGACATTCTGGTGTACTCCTCTTCGGAATCTGATCACAGAAAACACGTCAGGGCAGTACTTGAAAAACTGCGCCAACACAAACTATTTGCTAAATTGGAGAAATGTGTTTTCCATACCACAGAAGTCGAGTTTCTAGGTTTCATCCTGACACCCAAAGGAGTCCGAATGGACTCAAGAAAAGTGGATACCATCCTCAAATGGCCATCACCTAGCTCTGTAAAGGGGGTTCAAAGCATGCTCAGCTTTGCCAATTTTTATCGCAGGTTTATCCCGGAATTTTCACGCGTGGTACAACCCATTACGCACTCTTGAGGAAAAATAAACGTTTTGAATGGTCTGAAGAAGCCGAGCAGGCCTTTCAGGATTTAAAAGCTAAGTTTACCTCCGCACCTATGTTAAAACACCCACGTCCAGATCTCCCTTATGTCGTCGAGACTGACGCATCCAGCCTAGCCATGGGAGCAGTCCTGTCCCAAAGAGATCCCGAAACCAACCAACTGCATCCCGTAGCATTTTGGTCCAGAAAATTCTTGGCACCCGAGGTTAATTATGCAATCACGGACAAAGAACTGTTAGCCATTAAGTCCGCTTTTAAAGCCTGGCGGCATTATCTGCTTGGCGCTCGACATACCATCACAGTGATCACTGATCACCGGAATTTACAAGGCTCAGTCATCACGGCAGCTCCGATGGGCTTTGTTTTTCGCTGAATTTGATTTCGTGATTACCTATCGACCTGGCTGCAAGAATGGCAAAGCAGACGCCTTATCCCGAGTTGGAATGGGAGAATCTGATACAAACTCAGAACCAGTACCAATAATTCCCGAACAGAGGATTCTAGGCATGACTTTGTTACAGACACTTGAAGACATTCAAGCCAGAGTGAAACAACTCCTGGACCCTACAACCTTACAGGATTGGATACAAAAGGGATCAGACTTTACCATAGATAATGGTTTACCTTATTTCCAAGGACGCTTATTCCTGCCACATAAGGAATTACACGAACTAGTTATTTCCGGTTATCATGATGCATTAATAGAGGGACACCCCGGTATTGCCAAGACAGAGGAAAAGGTGAAATGACAATTTTGGTGGCCCTCTTGGCGAAAAGATGTTAAATCTTTTGTGATGTCCTGTGGTGTTTGCGCCCGAAATAAAAGTCAAAAGAAAAGACCAGCCGGTCTCCTTCAACCTCTAGACATACCGCTATCACCCTGGCCAACCCTATCAATGGATTTTATTACGGACCTGCCTCCTTGTTCGGGGTACAATACTATTCCGGTAATTGTGGATTTGTTTTCCAAAATGGCCCACTTTATTCCTTTGAAAGGTTTACCTTCAGCTTCTGTCCTAGCCAAAGAATTCCTCGAAAATATTGTTCGGCTACATGGATTCCCATCTATACTAATCTCTGACCGGGGAAGCCAATTCATTTCCCACTTCTGGCGCAAATGTTGTCAAATGGCGCAGATCGACGTAAGATTATCGACCAGTCACCACCCTCAGACCGATGGTCAGACCGAGAGGACAAATCAGACCCTTGAGCAATACTTACGGTGTATGTTACAGCAATCTGAAAGCAACTGAAAAGACATTCTTTGGATAGCCGAATATGCATATAATAATTCGGTACACTCTGGAACTGGCCACAGTCCTTTTTATACTTTGTTTGGGCATCACCCTCGAACCTCAAACCTTGACTCACCTCAGAACCTCGGAATGCCTGCAGTAGAACATCTGCATTCTACAATTACCCAAGCCTTCAAAGAGGCAACTACGCATTTACAACAAGCCAAGAGAAAATACAAGGAGAATGCTGATCTACATCGGAGTGAAGCACCTCCGTATCAGATTGGGGATCAAGTGTGGTTAGCTACCAGACATTTACCACTCAAAGGGCCTCGAACTTTTAACCCAAAATATCTGGGACCTTATTCTATTACGGCAATAATTAATCCAGTGGCTGTTAAACTTGATTTACCAGCTAGTATGCGAATTCACCCTGTTTTTCATGTGTCACTTCTGAAACCAGTGGTACCTGGAACCCGACTACTCAAACCTCCAGAACCTATTCTAATAGATGGGGAGCCCGAATTCGAAGTGAAGAACATTTTAGACTCAAAAATGTTTAGGTCAAAACTGTTATACCTAATTGATTGGAAGGGGTACGGACCTCAGGAGAGGTCGTGGGAACCCAGCGACCATGTGCATGCACCTCGATTAGTCAGGAAATTCCACAGACTCTTCCCAGACAAACCAAAACCCCCGGAGGGAACAACCTTGGGAGGGGCCTTGGGGGGGAGTGCTGTCATGATGCCCGCTCCCGGGGAGCCGGTTCAAGCCCTGCGTCCCCAAAAGCGGACATCCAGTCCCCAAGGAAGGACCCAGCAACCCCATATAGGGGCCCTTTGGACAGTGTCCTGGCACCTATGGCGCCAGGCTCATAAAAGACATCAATCCTGGCGTCATAGGCGCCAGGCTCATTATGGAAGTGCTTGGGTGCACTTACCTGATGCAGACCATGCTGCAGGATCCCGGCCTCCTTGAGGCCTGAAAGGAACTACTTTACCTGTGGGACTAATTTACCATCCGGCCGTGGTCGGGGAAGGATACATATCTGATTGGAGGAAGGATACATACCTGGAACTTCTTCCAAGGCTATTTAAACCCCAACCGAACAGCCACACGTGCTTCGCGTTGTTCAGCATCTAGCAGCTGGACGCTCACCGGGTCTGCTCCTGCATCCTGACTTCTGCCACGCCTGCCAGCATCCTGGATCACCTGCAAAGGAAGAGAAGAAGAGAACAGAAGAAGGAAAAGTCCTTACCTGCTAAATCCGCATCCCGGAGACATCTCGCCGACAATCCTGAAAAGGAAGACTTTTATTTAAAAGCTCATTGCGTCGATCGCTGCAGCGCCGCATTCCACTCACCTTTACAGGGCGCCTCCATGTTCAGCAGCGATCATCCGGATTCGCAGTCACGCCCCAGCGCCTAGGGAGAAAAGACCAGAACAAAAGGTGAGAGAGAGAAGGGAATAAGGAAAGCTAAATCTCCATGTTAAGTCTTACCTGTTGATTCATTCCCTCTTCATTTCGGGTCCGTGCAGCATCCTGGCATTTCCGGACCCCAGCCCCTAAGGGGAAAAAGAGACATCAGCGTTAATGAGCGAATGAAAAGACATTACCAAAAAACGCTCATTAAAGACTTACCTGATTTCTACAAGGATTTCACCTCTCATCTCGGGTTGGTGCCTGTTCCCCGGCATTCCGTACCCCAGCCCCTATGGGGAAAAAGACACTAGCATTAGTACATTAATGCATGGACACAAGGGGAACCTCTTATCAAAAAAACTTACCTGGAAGCCAAGCAAGTTTGGTTCTCACCAATCCGAAAATCCAGTGAAGTAACTGGATACCAACGCACCCCTGCATCAGAAGCAGGATGGAGAGCTCGTCCTTCCTGACCCTAAGGTGAGACGCTACGAGCAATCACAGAAGGGTTTCGAGGAGGGTGAGAGGGGAAAGTGGGAGGCTGATTGCATTACCCCGCAGACAGTTAATCCCCTATTTTCGCCTACAGAAGGATACTTCTGCGAGCCAGACAAGCCAGATTTGGGGGCCCGGTCCAGTCCGTCTTCCGAACCCTGCGCATCACCTTAGAAGAGGTCACAGCAGCGCGAACCAGGCCAGCGCCTCCATGGGAGTCAGGTGAGCGTTACAATATGGGAGTCCAACGTCACCGTGTAAATCAATGTCACTTGGGCACACCCTTTGCAAGCCCATGGAAACGGGAAGCAGGAGGGTTGTGTGTCACACAAACCCAAGCATCTGACCCAAATTCAGGACAAGCCTGCATGTGCCCAGCCACAATACAGCGTATGCCCACGGGAGCCACACAAGGCAACACATTGTCCAGAAAATCAAAAATCAAAAATGGCCATGAATGGGCCCAGGGGGTGGGGGAGGCCACCCAGGAGGTCCGAGGACAGAGTGCACACCAAAACCCACCTGTGTGGATCTTGCGGAAAAAAAACACCTCCATGGGCTCATGGCCTGCACGGCTACCCTATTGTGGGAGAATCGCTGCTGTCGCTCTCCTCACCCTCTGCAGCTGCATCAGGAGGTGGTGGCACTATGGGAGACAGCCCACGCAAAGCCCTAGTCTGGTCCTCCATGGCTGCAAGCATGCGGGTGTGGAAGGTCTGGTTCTAGAGGATAATTGTGCGGAGGTCCCCATGCAACAACTCACGGGATGCCCGGACCTCCTCCCTAGTTGCCTGCATCTCAGCTGAGAGCGTACGTGTGAGCCGCTCCAGCTGCTGTTCTGTCCTCGTGTTAGCTGAAGCCTCAAGCTCAACCAGAGTTACCCTGAGCTGACGGAGTTCCACCCTCAGGGCTTCCCTGTGGCCCTGGGACTCAATAGAAATGGCTTCCCGCAGAGTCTCCAGTGCCGCCCGCCTTTCCCTGTTGGACGCCAACATGTCCTCCCTATGTGACTGGCTAATGGAGTCTGTTGCCTGCTGTAGTTGTTCAATCAGCCTTTCTTGGGGGACAATGGAAGTGGCCGCCCTATCCATGGCCTGAGCCATCATCTGAGTTGATGCTGCCTGTTGGTTTGCCATACCGTATATGGATTGCTCCAATGCGGTATTGCCAGGTGGCGTACGGCCACCGCGTCGGCGGGCACCACACCTGTCTGGGGCAAGGCAAACTGCGACTTGCTGTGCCGGCACTGCCTGAGGCTGCAGGACTGCATTCCCCCTCTGATCTGCTGGCCCAGGAACAGGATCAGATGTAGCAGAGTGTGACCCTGCATCCGTAACCACCAAAGGCGGACCTACCAACACTGACATCCCCATTGAGGGTTCTACCCATGGTGCAGGTGGGTTGGACAGTACAGAATCCCTCCCAGAAACACCTGCGACGCACAAATCGACACCTGAATAGAGCTCGGGGGAGGTGCACCCAGAGACACCCCTAGAGATGATGGTCTGCAGCAAGTGTGGATTCTCACCCACCACCACACCACGTCCCTCACTGGTGCCCGGTCGGGCCTGAGACCCCTCCTGGGTCTGCACCATCTCCACAACCCCAGCAGTATCAAGTGCGTCATCCCCTGCAAAGACATGAAAGAAAAGAAATGGGAACAGGCATTAGCACCATGGCACACAATTAGGGCTGAGAAGCAACAGAAACAGTACTTCATTGACACATGTCCTACATGACTATAACCCTCACATGCATGCACTGTCACTGCGTGTGAAGGGGAGGCAAATGGCACACATTGATGACACCAAGATGGAAGACCAACACATTTGATGCATGCTGGCTAGCAGTGCCATCACACATTGGCCTGTGATGGGCATGTCCAATACACATACATGACACATGCCATCACACAGATGGCATGTACCCTAGCCATGTCACACATGTGACAATAGGACTGAGAAATGCCTAGTGAAAGTGGTGGAATGCAGACAATCAGCCTGAATGAACACAGAATAATATGCAACTATGTTGTGGCAAGATGACACTTCAAGGGCAACTGGCGTAAGGTTGGGCTGAATGTCTACTGTTGCCAGAAGGGATACTGCAACACCCAAATCCTGGTGCGCAGAATGTATTGGAGGAAGCACATGGGTGACCCAAACCACTCAGGCACACACCCCCTCACCTGGCACTCAATCAGAAGCACTCACACACACACCATGCACATGGATGACACACACATGCATGTGCACTCACCGGACAATGCCTCGTAATCTGGCAGGTCTCCCACGCCTTGGATCTGTTCCTCCGTGACGTAGGTCCCAGCAACATACCCATGTGGAGTGAGTTCTATGTCCTCTGCTGGAGACCCACCTCCAGTCACTAGAGTTGCGGCATGACTTGAGGCCCGCTTTTTCTTTGCCCTGCGCTTCAGGTCATTCCAGCGCTTGTTGCAATCATTAGCTGTGCGCCTCACGAATCCAAGGGCACTTATGAGTTCCGCGATGGTCTGCCAGTGTGCCTGACGTTGTGCAGGTGTGGTCTTGCATCCTGCAGTAATCACCATTTCGCTGTCATGTGCGGACACATACTCCACAAGTGCATCAAGTTCGGCCTGATTGAAGCTGGGCTTCCTTGGTGGGTCGGACTGTGTAGCCGTGTCTGGGGCATCAGACTGTACTGGACGAGCACTCTTCCTCTTGGAAGGTGGTGGTGATACTGAGTGTCCTACGCTGCTCTGGACAGTAGGGGCAGGAGCCCCGGTGGACTGTGGGCTAGGAGTGTGGGAATGAACACTCACCATGGGACTTGGTGCAGGCATTAGCTAAAGTGTGATGTAGTCAGGGGGAATGTCAGCAGGATGGACTAGGACGACACTGTCCTGGCTGGGAGACTCAGAGCTGGGGTGGATGGAGCCGCAGCTGCCCCTGCAGCCTCCCCACCCTGCCTACTCGGGGCGGCAGATGACATAGCTGCCCCTGATCCACGTGGGCTGGTGACACCAACGTGCACTGCCACATGTGGCCTAGACCTGCTGACCTGGAAGTCAGCCATGGAGTCACCCTGTGCCAGGTCTGGTGCCACAATGGGCTGGTCCAACAAGGGCTGAGCAGGGATGGTGTCAGCCACGTTACCCTCAACCAGGGGGGGGGGCATGTGTGTCCCTGACTGGTCACCCACACATGGGGGGCTAGGGGCACCCTGCAAGTCCCGGCCACGTCCCCTACCGTATCCACCACGGCCACCTCTTGTGGCTCGCCCACCTTTGCCACCCTTACCGCGTGCTCGCCTCCCAATCATGGCACTGATGTTGTTGTGCGTATGGGAGTTGCAGTAAACTATTGTCCTGGGCAATTGGGGGTCAAAGGGGTAGGGTACTAGATGGAATTCGTACCCTAGTGCTCTAGCAAGGCTGTATGTGACCCCTGGGGGAAGATGACGGGTCACGCAATGCACAGGCAACCCGAAAAAGGGAGATAATGTGCACGCAACCCCCCCTAGACCACGTGCGTGGAAAAATAAACCTGCACTACGCTGTGGCACCCAGAAACATAAAAAATGAACATATGCATGTCACATGCAGCCGAGACTGACCTCTGAAGGGGTAGGCAACACACGGGGCAAGCACAGATGTCAAATACGTGCGCGACTCACCCCCTGCCAGGAAATAACGCGTGAAAAATATGCACGTGTGCGCGTTGGCAACACCCCCGCCAAAAGAAGAATTGTACGCTGTCTGAGGAGACAAGACAACAGGAGAAGTGAACGCTGTTTGAGGAAACAGGCCCAGGAAAAAGACAAAAAGAGAAAAAGCTGTCGGAGGTAACAGGGAGTATGAACTTGGAACGCCGTGAAGTAAATCGCGTGTGAACCGACAAGAAGTACAGATTTCACCCACTCGCTCTCCACGAAAAGCACGTACAAGGAAATGGCGTTCCACACATACCTTTTAAACATGCCCACACATCCAGCGTCACTTCCGCGTGTACGCGCTAAGGCCCCATCCTCCAATTACACGAGCTGACACTCTGAGGTGCAGTCATTGGACGTGTAACATGCACCCGTGTACAGGGAAAAGCCCGCGCACGCACGTCACAGATGCGCATACGCGCTGGTGGCCTTTGGGCCAATGAATTCACGTACGTGTGCTGACGCGCTTACGCGCTAAGGCCCTTTCCTCGAATTACACACAGACGTGCTGGATTTTCACGTGCCAAATCACTCAGTATCAAGCTGGCCACGCGTAAGCACACAGAAGACCACGCTTCTGTCCAGAAGGCCGAATTACTGCCCCCCAGAGCCCCGAGCATGCTCCCACCTGCCATCTGCTGCTGCCTGATTGCCTGCTGCCCACGTGCCCTGCCATTTGCTGCCTGCACATCAGCCAGGGGTTCTGTTGCTGTGACCACCCCTGCTGGAACCGAAGACTCCCGACTGGGATTCCATCTCTCCACAGACCAGCCCCAGGACCCAGTTGCCCACCCACTCCTGCCTCTAGGGTTGTCATGCCGGGCACTGCAACATCTGGCACCACTGACAACCCCCGGCCAGAGAGGAAGAGGGGCACCAGCTTCACTGCCACCGAAGTTGGTGTCCTGGTGGAGCAAATCCTGGGGTAGTATGATGCCCTCTTCGGAAGTTTGCACGCCAACAAGGAAGGACGGACTTGGATCTGGACGGACATCGTGACTGCCATCAACGCGGAGGGGGTGGCAGTCCGACTATTCCATCATGTCAAGAAGCGCTCGGAGGACTTCAGGTCCAGGACCCTCAACAAGGCCCGGCGCCTCTTGAAGGCAGCGGATGCTAAGGGGCGCCGGGGCCACTTGTCGGACGATCAGATGAGGGTCCTGGAACGCATATCCCCAGCGCTCCACGTCCAGGTCCTTGAGAGGCAGACCCGTCTGGAGTCGAGCGGTAAGTGTACATGCCTTATGATTGTGAGCTGTGTGTGTGGTGATGTGCCAGTAGTGTGCAGGTTGTACATGTGTTTTTATGGGGCCAAGTATGGGGGCGGTGTACAGGGCCGTGAGGCTAACACATGCAAGGGCTGTCATGTGTGAGACATGGATGGTGCTTGTGTGTGTAGGCTTGCATGCCAAATGCAGTTGTGTGGTCACACATGTTTGGATGAATGTGTATGTAAGTAGGCATGTTCGTGATGTCACACATGGATGTTGTTTTCAGCTGCATGTATCAGCACTGTGTACATGTGCATGTGTGGGTATTTGACAAGGGTGCAACAGTGATGCAACATGGATGCATGTGACAGCGGGATGTGGAAGCCTGATTGGCAGATGTGACATGGATGCCAATCTGAACACTGCGACAGTTGGCAGAGGTGTACATATGCATGCAAGTGTGGTGGTGTGTGTGCATGTGTAGTGCACTCCCTGTGTTGCATGTGATGTCTGGCTCACCTTTGCCTGCTCATGCTGTTGTATGTGTATGGATGGTGCTGGCTGTTGCGATATGGCTGTGGTATGGCTCATGTGTGCGAGTTGAAATGACATGTGTGTTGGCGATTGTGATGCCATGTCTGAGGTTTGCCAATGCCACGCATGTACAACTGTCATGTGTGTATGTGTCCATTGTACAGTGCCCTGATGCCTGTGTTTTATTTCTCTCTGTCTGCAGCGTCAACTGATGAAGAGGGCGGAGAAGGTGCTGTGGAGCACAGCGGCGGGGATCGCACCGCCAGCCCGAGACGCAAGGCCCGGCTCCCCTCCCAGGTTGTGATCTCGTCAGGGAGTGAGGAGTCCGGTGCCGCATCCCAGGCCGCAGCTGCCGGGGGGATTTCCAAGAGGCGGAGGTCGGAGTTGGACTCCTCGGCAGCAGAAGGGGCAGCTGGGACCCCACAGGGCCCAACGGGGGAAGATGGCACGGAGTCATCCAAGTTGGTGGGGGGGTTTGGTGGAGGAGGAGGCCGTGCCAGAGACAGAGACGGGGTCTGGAGGTGGGGATTCCACTGGTGCTAGTGGTGCAGTGCAGGACCAAGGACAGGAGGCAGCACAGGCCGCTGCGGAGGTGCCTGTGTGCAATCCTGTCCCTGATCCTGTCACTGCATCATCTTGCACCAGCAGGGATGCCTACGTCCAGACCCGTTTTCAGGCAGGGGATGAGCTCACAACAACTGGCCTTCCTCTGCCTGCGGACGTGGCTATCCAGGTGCGGGTTGAGCCTGTCCTGACTGGTGTGGCATTGCGTCAACGGGCCATGCGAGGTGACCTGCAGTCTTTTCACGAGGAGACTGCACGTCATCTCAAATGGCTCGTTGACCGAGTCGGCCTACTGGGACAGGTCACCCAGGCCGGATTCCTCCGTTAGCTGCAGCTTGCTCCAACCCCCTCCTCAACTGAACACCCTATGCGCCAGTCGTCCTCCGTGCCATCTTCCCACCCATTTGTCACCTGGGTGCCCTGTGGACCTGCCTCTGACGGTGCGGCCAGGCTGGTGGAGGAGGCATCCCTGCCACAGTCGGGAGTCGGACGTCCAGCAGGAGTGGCCACATCAACGACTGCACCCCAGCCGGTGGAGGATGTGCAGGCAGCAGGAGCCAGGGCACGGCACAGGCACAGCAGCAGCAGCAACAGACATCGGAGGGGCAGGCATCGGCCGGAGGGCAGGAGGTGTCTTCCGTGTGGCAGCGGTTGGGCCACGCCATAGATGCGGAGCGGCAGCGGGCGGAAGAGGCACGGCTCATGATGGTCAGGGCGGAGAACTCCATGCAGAGGGCCCTGAGGCGGGCCGAGTGCCTTGAGGCAATCCGCAGGGAGTTGGAGGTGAACATGTCGTCGGCCCTGCGGACCCTCGGGGCCATGGAGGAGGACCGCCTCCGGGACATTGAGCAGGAGTTCGATGATGCCCTGGCCCGGAACATCCCGAAGTGAGCCCTTGGACTGGCGTGCTGCACTTGTAAATAGTTCTGTAGTTAATGTTAGGTTTCCTTTGCTTTTGTATATTTTTTGGACCTTTTGGACAATGGACCACATTTTTGTATATAGTTTATTTTATTAGGTTGTGTTATTAGATCGGTTTCATTTCTTCTGTTGGGATCACGGACCCTGGATTGTTTATCTGTATATAGTTGACTGTTGGGAATTCTTTTTTAAATTTTGATTTTACCCATGGAGCAATGGTTTTTGGTTTTAATTTTCCATTGGATTTACTTTTGTAAACTGTGACTTTGGACACCTTTCCTTTGGATTATGATTTGTGGTTTTACATTATTTTACGGACATGCTGCTTTTTGTTTTTAATTCCCATTTTCGTTTGTTTATTTTTGATTACATTTATGTTGCTTTTAATACATATTTTTTCATCATACTTCAATGTGTAGTATCATCTCATTGGTTTCATGCAGTTCATGATATGGGTTTTGACATTCACTGACACCCATTGTGTGTATGTGAGGGACATGGGTTCATTTACATACTTGCCATTGGGGTTGTATCATGTAATTGGCATTTCTAAGTGGGTGGATGCAATACTTGGGTGGGTGTTTCGCATGTGGAGTCTGCCCATAAGGGCCAGGGATCTAGATTGTGATGACGTGTTGGCTGGGGGACATGTGTGGGGGCCTGCTGGCAGGTGCCCCTGACTGCTGGGGGGTGGCAGTGCTGGGAGACAGGAGTGGGGGCCTGGTGGAGGGTGCCCCTGGATGCAGGGGGGTGGGGGTGCAGGGAGACAGGAGTGGGGGCCTGGTGGAGGGTGCCCTACAGTGCTGGGGGGTGGGGGTGCAGGGGGACAGGAGTGGGGGCCTGGTGGAGGGTGCCCTACAGTGCTGGGGGTGTGGGTGCTGGGAGACAGGAGTGGGGGCCTGGTGGAGGGTGCCCCTGGATGCAGGGGGGTGGGGGTGCAGGGAGACAGGAGTGGGGGCCTGCTGGAGGGTGCCCCTGGATGCAGGGGGGTGGGGGTGCAGGGGGACATGAGTGGGGGCCTGGTGGAGGGTGCCCCACAGTGCCTGGGGGTGGGGGTGCAGGGGGACATGAGTTGGGCATGAGTGGGGGCCTGGTGGAGGGTGCCCCACAGTGCTGGGGGGTGGGGGTGCAGGGGGACATGAGTTGGGCATGAGTGGGGGCCTGGTGGAGGGTGCCCTACAGTGCTGGGGGGTGGGGGTGCTGGGAGACAGGAGTGGGGGCCTGCTGGAGGGTGCCCCTGGATGCAGGGGGGTGGGGGTGCAGGGGGACATGAGTGGGGGCCTGGGAGAGGGTGCCCCACAGTGCCTGGGGGTGGGGGTGCAGGGGGACATGAGTTGGGCATGAGTGGGGGCCTGGTGGAGGGTGCCCCACAGTGCTGGGGGGTGGGGGTGCAGGGGGACATGAGTTGGGCATGAGTGGGGCCTGGTGGAGGGTGCCCCTGGATGCAGGGGGGTGGGGGTGCAGGGGGGCATGAGTTGGACATGAGTGGGGGCCTGGTGGAGGGTTCCCCACAGTGCTGGGTGGTGGGGGTGCAGGGGGACATGAGTTGGACATGAGTGGGGCCTGGTGGAGGGTGCCCCACAGTGCTGGGGGGTGGGGGTGCAGGGGGACATGAGTTGGACATGAGTGGGGCCTGGTGGAGGGTGCCCCTGGATGCAGGGGGGTGGGGGTGCAGGGGGACATGAGTTGGACATGAGTGGGGGCCTGGTGGAGGGTGCCCCACAGTGCGGGGGGGTGGGGGTGCAGGGGGACATGAGTTGGACATGAGTGGGGGCCTGGTGGAGGGTGGGTGCCCCACAGTGCTGGGGGGTGGGGGTGCTGGGAGACATGCGTTGGTGGGCAGTGGTGCAAGGTGACATGTGGGTTGGCTGGGGGGCATGGCCATGGTGGATGGGCTGCCTGCGGGACATGTGCAGGGTACTCCCCTGTGGTGTGGGCCGCCTGCAGGGGCAGTGGAGGGTGTAGAGTGAACAGCTGGGAGGACCCACACGGCCGATTCACGTGTAGGACTCCACGGCACCCCCGGAATACACGTAGGCTGCTGGATTCGCGTGTGGAATTTCCCACGCACCTTGGAATACACATACCCTGCTGAAATTGTGTGTGAAACTTCACGCAACCAGAAATACAAGCACCACGGACAATCGCATGTGGAACTTCCCGCGCACCTTGGAATACACGTACCCTGCTGAAATCGCGTGTGAAACTTCACGCGCAACCAGAAATACACGCACCACGGACAATCGCGTGTGGAATTTCCCGCGCACCTTCGAATACACGTACCCTGCTGAAATCGCGTGTGGAACTTCCCGCGCAGCCCGAAATACACGTATCCAGGGCAATCGCGTGTGGAACTTCCCGCGCACCCCGAAATACACGTACCCAGGGCAATCGCGTGTGGAACTTCCCAAGCAACCCCGGAATACACGTACCCAGGGCAATCGCGTGTGGAACTTCCCGAGAATCCCGTAATACACGTACCCTGCTGATATTGCGTGTGGAAGTTCACGCGGACCCATAATACACGTACCCAGGCGAATTGCACTGCTGGGGGTGGGGGGGGTGGTAGACACGAGTGGGGGCCTGGTGGAGGGTGCCCCTGGATGCTGGGGGGTGGGGGTGCAGGGAGACAGGGGTGGGGGCCTGGTGGAGGGTGCCCCTGGATGCTGGGGGGGTGAGGGTGCAGGGGGACATGAGTTGGACATGTGTGGGGGCCTAGTGGACAGTGGCCCTGGATGCAGGGGGTTGGGGGTGCAGGGGGACATGAGTTGGACATGAGTGGGGCCTGGTGGAGGGTGCCCTGCACTGCGGGGGGGTGGGGGTGCTAGGAGACATGAGTGGGGGCCTGGTGGAGGGTGCACCACAGTGCTGAGGGGTGGGGGTGCAGGGGGACATGAGTTGGACATGTGTGGGGGCCTGCTGGCAGGTGCTCCACAGTGCTGGAGGGTGAGGGTGCTGGGAGACATGTGTTGTTGATCAGTGGTGCAAGGTGACATGTGGGTTGGCTGGGGGGCATGCCCATGGTGGATGGGCTGCCTGCGGGACATGAGCAGGGGTGCAGGGTAGTCCCCTGTGGTGTGGGCTGCCTGCAGAGGCCATGGAGGGTGTAGAGGGAACACCTGGGAGGACCCACACGGCTAATTCACGTGTAGTACTCCCCGCGCACCCCTGAAATACACGTGCCCTGATGGAATCGCGTGTGATACTTCCCGCGCACCCCGGAAATACACATACCCTGCTGAACTTGCGTGTGATACTTCCCGCGCACCCCTGGAATAAACGTGCCCTGATGGATTCGCGTGTATTACTTCACGCGCACCCCTGATGTACACGTACCCAGGACATTCGCGTGTGAAACTTCCCGCGAACCACTGAAATACACATTTCCCGCTTGGCGTTTGCTGTTTGGCAGCCCTGTGAACTGGTCCAGGGTTAGCGCAGACATTTGCGATGAATTGGGAATTTGGATGGCTTTTCCTTGCGCGAGGTCGTTCTTGGGGGCGTAACTGGCGCTGCTGCAGGGTCGCTGCGCCACTCTGCGCCACGGCTGGTTTTGGAGGCTAAAATCCATGAATACACTGTGCGATGAAATGGATTTTTTCGCACGCGGCTGGCGCAGTGTATCGCAGCCAGCCGCGTGCTCCACTTTTGTGTGAAATTCTATGAATTACCCTGTCAGAAACCCCAACCCCCCTCTTTTCCGACACAAACATTTTCAGACACCACAGACAATGGACTAATATCCAAGCCCTTAACCTGACACGTTCCAATGAAAGGGTCAGGCAAAGTCAGGCAATTGACAAAAATCATAACCACCTGACGGCCCTTTCCTTTCCCCACAGGGATAAAAGGTGGAATACGAGAGCACAGAACGAGCAAGTCAGACCGCACAACGTGAGAGCTAACTCCGCATGGCAGTTCAAGAGGAGGAGAAAGATGGAGCGTACCGAGAGGGTGCCAAGGAGAGAAGCAACCTTGCCCTTTCCGACCAAGGCCTGTGAGACCGCCGCAGATGGAATCATAAGACCACGAATAATAGCCAGCGTGTGTTGCAGCAGATGTCAACGGTAAACGAGACCCTTCTCCGCCGATTACCAAGCTGAGGAGAGACGCTTGTCTCTGTGGTACCAACCTTGACTCCAAAGAGGAAGAAAGCCAAGCGGTTCATCACAGCCGGTGAGTCGAGGGGAGAGTGGATAAGAAATTGTAACGCTCACTTGATTCCCGCAGAGGCGCCGGTCTTGACTGGGTGAATGCCGTATCTTCAAAGGTGATATGTAACACACGGTTGGCTCTTTGGGCTGGACCTCTGTGCACTGTATGTCTGACTCGTAAAAGTAAGATGTCTGCAGATAGAAAATATGGGATTAATGAACTGGGGTTATTGGGTGCCTCTCTCCTCTTCCCTTTCTCTTCTCCTGTAGAACCCCAAAGGTTAACACCCTCACCTTAGGTAAGTGAACGCCGAGCTCTCCATCTGCCTCGGGGCAGGGTGCCGTAACCAGTTTCTTCACTGGATAAGGGTGCAGGCCTCTTGACCTCAGAGGACTGCTGTCTGTCGTTAACTGCACGAACGGTAAGTTCTGGGCACTTCAAATGTCTTAAAAGTCTTTTGTAATGATATCTCTTGTTTTGCAGGGTTCCGGCGATGGCGGATGGCGGGCTGATGAGAGTTGAGGATCGAACCCGCGTGAGGAATAGCAGCGCCTGGAAGCACGTAAGTAAGCGCTTGTAGCCTGCTTCACGATGCGCACTAACTGTCCCTTTTATCTTGCAGGTACAAGTTCGGAGCTTTAGAGAAGCTGAAGGGTGCTGGAATACCCACTGGATTCGGCGTGGGAAGGAGTAATGGCACGTGAGTAATAAAGTTGCCCAATGTCTTTAAACGCACCTTCTTTTGTCTTTCAGATGTGGGATGCAGCGCCGAAGGCCTCCGGAGCGTGCGAAGAGCTGGTAAGCTTTTGTCTTTCAGATGCCGGAATGCAGTGCGAAGACCTCCGGAGCATGCGAAGAGTAGGTAAGCCTTTGTCTTTCAGATGCCGGAATGCAGCGCGAGGCGTTGGTGACAGCCGATGGACCAGGTAAGAGATGCGCTGCCACTGAAGACCGTAGTGCTAACCTGTTCTTTCTTTGTCTTTACAGGTGCTGCTGAAGACTGGATTCCAGGATGGTAAGCCTTTGTTCCCTTAGGCCCAGGATCAGAAGCAGAAGACACGATGAGCGTTCTGCTGCAGAGAATGCAGAATAACGCAAAGCAAGATTCATCCATCGGTGTGGTTTAAATAGCCTCCTGTAGTGCTTAGGTGTCTCCTTCCACAGCCACGCCTAGGTAAGAAAAGAGTTCCTGCTTTCCAGAAGAGTTCCAGTGTTCTGAACCTAGGGAGTGGCTCCTGCCCCACCCAACAGGAAATGTAGTCCCAAACAGAAGAGGATCAGGGGTTCAACTGGCAGGTAAGTAAGCAGCATGGTCTGCTGCAGGTAAGTCCACCCAAGCATTATGAGCCCGGCGCTTCCAGCGCTGGGACTGGGCATCTTTATGAGCCTGGTGCCACTGGCGCCAGGACAGGGTCCAAAAGGTCCCAATTGGGACTGGCTGGCACTCGGAACCGGGGTTATGGGTCTGCTTCCAACGGAGTCGGGCAAGTCCTGATCCTTTGGAAGCAGAGATCATGACAGCACCCCCCCTCAAGGCCCCTCCCAAACCGGGCTTCTCCGGGGGTTTGGGCTTGTTAGGAAATGTTCGATGAAATCTTTTGATTAGACGAGGCGCGTGGACATATTCTGCAGGTTCCCAGGATCTTTCTTGGGGACCGTAGCCTTTCCAGTCAATCAGGTAAAATAGTTTAGATTTGGAGATCTTGGAATCCAGGATGCTTTTGACTTCAAACTCGAGTTCTCCATCAACTAGAATAGGTTTTGGAGATGTAGTTAGTCGGGTTTGAGGTTGCACGGGTTTTAATAGAGAGACGTGGAAGACCGGATGTATCTTCATGTGAGGGGGCAAGTCCAACTTGACCGCTACTGGATTTACTATGGTAGTGATGGAATAGGGACCAAGGTATCTTGGGTTGAATGTACGTGGTCCTTCTAGAGGTAGATATTTGGTGGATAACCAGACTTGATCTCCTACTTGATATTGGGGGGCTTCCTTCCGATGTTGGTCTGCTCCTTTCTTGTATTGTTCTTTAGCCCTTTGAAGGTGAGAAACGGCTTCCTTAAAGGCTTGGGTGATTGTAGAATGCAGGTGGTCTACTGCTGGTGTTCCAAGATCTTGGAGTGGATCCAACTCCGAGGTTCGAGGGTGACTACCGTATAAAAGAAAAAACGGGGTCTTCCCAGTTCCCGAGTGGACAGAGTTATTGTAGGCATATTCGGCTATCCAAAGGATATCTTTCCAAGTTTTTTCAGTTTGTTGTAGCATGCAGCGCAAATACTGTTCCAGAGTTTGATTGGTCCTCTCGGTTTGTCCGTCGGTTTGAGGGTGGTGGCTGGTCAAAAGTCTCACATCAATTTGAGCCGACCGACAGCAACTTCGCCAAAAATGAGAAATAAATTGACTACCTCGATCCGAAATTAGAACTGAAGGAAAACAGTGCAGTCGGACGATGTTTTCGAGAAATTCTCGGGCCAGAGTTGCTGC
Organism: Ambystoma mexicanum; assembly: GCF_040938575.1. Classification (NCBI taxonomy): domain Eukaryota; kingdom Metazoa; phylum Chordata; class Amphibia; order Caudata; family Ambystomatidae; genus Ambystoma; species Ambystoma mexicanum. The sequence continues at coordinate 851,270,312 of NC_090934.1, forward strand.
TGTTGGTAAGCCTTTGAGTGGAATGAAATGCGCCATCTTGGAGAATAGGTCCACGATTACTAGGATCGTATTGTATCCGGAGCATGGAGGTAGATCGGTGATGAAGTCCATAGAAAGCGTATGCCAAGGGCTAGGCGGGATGTCAATAGGGCGTAAGAGGCCGGCTGGTTTTTCCTTTTGACTCTTGTTTTGGGCCCATACTCCACAGGACATTATAAAGTCTCTGATATCTTTTTTCCAAGACGGCCACCAGAAGTAGCGCTTGATCTTTTCCGAGGTCTTGGTCATACCGGGATGTCCTTCCATTAAAGAATTGTGATAACAAGAGATTACCTTTTTCTGTAAATCTGTGCTGGGCAGGTATAACCGTTCTTGGAAATATAATAGGTTGTCCTTCACCGTAAAGTCCTTTCCCTGCAGATGCCAATTCTGTATGTCTGCTGGAGTTACCAGTAGCCTGGCTTTATCCTTAACTTCCTCTATGGATTGTGTGGCGATTACACCTAGAATTCTTTGTTCGGGAATGATAGGTACAGGTTTAGGATTGATCAAATGTTCTTCCACTCCCATCCGAGAAAGGGCATCAGCTTTACCGTTTTTTGTACCAGGTCGATAGGTAATTATGAAGTCAAACTCGGCAAAGAATAGTGCCCAACGGAGTTGCCTAGAGGATTGAGCTTTTGCGGTTTTCAAATATTGCAGGTTTCGGTGATCTCTAATCACAGTAACGGTGTGTCGGGCCCCCAGAAGATAATGCCGCCAAGCCTTAAAGGCGGACTTGATAGCTAGAAGTTCCTTATCAGTAATAGTGTAATTGATTTCAGGAGGCAAGAATTTGCGGGACCAAAATGCCACGGGATGCAACTGATTGGTTACTGGGTCCTTTTGTGATAGAACTGCCCCCATGGCAAGGCTCGAAGCATCAGTTTCAACGATGTAGGGGAGTTCTGGGCGAGGATGTTTTAAGATCGGTGCAGAGATAAATCTAGTCTTCAAATTCTGGAAAGCTTGTTCCGCCTCGGTAGACCATTCAAAACGTTTGTTTTTCTTTAACAAGGCGGTGATGGGCTGGACTATTCGAGAGAATTCGGGGATAAACCTGCGGTAAAAGTTAGCAAAGCCTAACATGCTTTGAACACCTTTTACGGAGGATGGCGATGGCCATTTGAGAATTGCATCGACCTTCTTTGAATCCATACACACTCCGCTAGGTGATAATATGAATCCCAAGAATTCAACTTCAGTCACGTTGAAAACACATTTTTCCAATTTAGCGAAAAGTTTGTGTTGACGCAATCTCTCGAGGACCATTTTCACGTGTTTCCGATGTTCAGTTTCCGATGAAGAATAAACGAGGATGTCGTCAATGTAAACAACAACACACACATCTATGAGCTCTCTGAGGACATCGTTCATAAAATATTGAAAGGCGGCCGGGGCATCGCAAAGTCCGAAGGGCATGACCTGATATTCAAATAGCCCATACTTGGTGCGGAAGGCCGTCTTCCATTCATCGCCCTCTTTTACTCGTACCAAGTGGTAAGCTCCTCTAAGATCCAGCTTTGTATATATGCATGCTTTTCTGACTTGGTCCAGGAGTTCAGGGATCAAAGGTAACGGATATCTATTCTTAACGGTGATCTGGTTCAGGGCGCGATAATCTATACAAGTTCTAAGGTCCCCTTCTTTTTTTGGAACGAAGAACAAAGCTGAGGAAGAAGGGGACTTGGAAGGACGAATAAACCCATTCGCTAGGTATTGATACAGGTATTGTCGGAGGTGAAGATTCTCAGGCTCGGTGAGGGCATAAATTCTACTACAAGGCGGAGTAGATCCAGGTATCAGGTCTATCTGGCAGTCATAAGACCTATGAGGAGGTAGAGAGTTAGCCTGATCCTTCCGGAAAACATCTTGGAATTCTAGGTATTCAGGAGGTAACTGGGGAGCCTCCGAGGAAATTGCTGCCAGTGCAACACCAGGTCGAGGGTGACAAGTAGAGACACATTCTGGAAACTGAACCGTTCTTGCTCGCCAATCGATCTGAGGATTGTGCTTCTCTAACCAAGGAATTCCTAGAATAATCTGGAACTGATGGGCCTTGATCACATCGAACACGATCTTCTCATGGTGTCCATCTTGACTTACTAGCGTCACTTCTTGGGTGGTATGCGTTACTGGTCCGGAGGCTATCTCCGTACCATCCACCGTAGTAATGACGTCCTTTACAGCCTTTGGACAAAGAGTCAGATTCATCCTCAAAACCATTTCATGATCCACATAATTGCCGATGGCACCGCTGTCGACGTAAGCTTCAATCGCATGTAATCGATCCGGATGTTCAGGGCTAATGAGGACCATAGGTATCACAAAATGCAAGGTCACGGAACTGGTTTTAACGCTCGGCAAGAGGACCTCTATTCTTGTCGGGCGAGGTCGTTTCCCTGCTCAGAGTTTGTGACCCTGGTAAGTGCAGCTCCTACTGCCTTCTTGGCTGGTTTCACCAGACAGTCTCGAAGAAAGTGCCCCGAGTTTCCGCAATAGAGGCATAATTGCAGCTGTTTTCTCCTTTCCCGCTCCTTTTGTGTTAGTGGTCCTTTCAGGCCCCCTATTTGCATGGGTTCCCCGGAGTCTACTCCTTTGGTAGGAGTTGGTGGTTTGGAAAATACTCGAGCATCAAACTTGGAACGATCGGCCTTCCTGTTCTGCAGTCTGTGGTCAATTTGAACGACTAAGTCAATATAGTCCGAACAGTCTTGCGGGGGATTCACTACTTCGGCTAACACATCTTTGAGCTCTCCACGTAGACCTCTATAAAACAGCGTAATCCTTTTGTCCTCAGGCCATCAAGTTTCCACTATCAGTCTGTTGAAAGACGCAATATAAGCCAAAAGGTCTTGATTGCCCTGTCGCAATGCAAGGAGCTCATTGTCCAAGGCCTGCCCCTGTGAATGTCTTGCAAACAGTTTTTCCATACTGAGCTGAAAAGCTTGAAAATCATGGAGAACCGGATCATCTTGATTAACTAGAGGGATCGACCAGTCTGCCGCATTGCCACTAAGGTACGAAAGCACGAAAGCTACCTTAGCTTGATCAGTTGGAAAGGCTGCTGGCCGGCATAAGAAGTGCAACCGGCACTGATTAATAAATACTGCAAACCTCTTTGGGTCACCAGAAAATCGTTCGGGCGGAGCCAGAGGTACATTCCCAGGTAGGTTGATCTGCACTGGGTTCGTAGAGGATGTTGAAGGAAGATTTGCCCCTGATGCGGGTAACGGAGTTTGTCCGGCTTGTGACTGTAGCAATTGTCTAGCGAGATCGTCTGTTCGCTCCTTGGAAATAATCAGTTCCCTTCTTAGAGCATTCGTTTCCTGACGGGCTGCATGCACTTCTGCTCTTAGTTCCCCAAGTAACTGGGCTAGCTGGTCGGTATCTGAGGTTTCCATAGCGCCTGGGTGGGAGTTTTGCGATAGGCTTTGCGTTCTGTAACGCTCACCTGATTCCCGCAGAGGCACCGGTCTTGACTGGGTGAATGCCGTATCTTCAAAGGTGATGTGTAACACACGGTTGGCTCTTTGGGCTGGACCTCTGTGCACTGAATGTCTGACTCGAAGAGTAAGATGTCTGCAGATAGAAAATATGGGATTAATGAACTGGGGTTATTGGGTGCCTCTCTCCTCTTCCCTTTCTCTTCTCCTGTAGAACCCCAAAGGTTAACACCCTCACCTTAGGTAAGTGAACGCCGAGCTCTCCATCTGCCTCGGGGCAGAGTGCCGTAACCAGTTTCTTCACTGGATAAGGGTGCAGGCCTCTTGACCTCAGAGGACTGCTGTCCGTCGTTAACTGCACGAACGGTAAGTTCTGGGCACTTCAAATGTCTTAAAAGTCTTTTGTAATGATATCTCTTGTTTTGCAGGGTTCCGGCGATGGCGGATGGCGGGCTGATGAGAGTGGAGGATCGAACCCGCGTGAGGAATAGCAGCGCCTGGAAGCACGTAAGTAAGTGCTTGTAGCCTGCTTCACGATGCGCACTAACTGTCCCTTTTATCTTGCAGGTACAAGTTCGGAGCTTTAGAGAAGCTGAAGGGTGCTGGAATACCCACTGGATTCGGCGTGGGAAGGAGTAATGGCACGTGAGTAATAAAGTTGCCCAATGTCTTTAAACGCACCTTCTTTTGTCTTTCAGATGCGGGATACAGCGCCGAAGGCCTCCGGAGCGTGCGAAGAGCTGGTAAGCTTTTGTCTTTCAGATGCCGGAATGCAGTGCGAAGACCTCCGGAGCATGCGAAGAGTAGGTAAGCCTTTGTCTTTCAGATGACGGAATGCAGCGCGAGGCGTTGGTGACAGCCGATGGACCAGGTAAGAGATGCGCTGCCACTGAAGACCGTAGTGCTAACCTGTTCTTTCTTTGTCTTTACAGGTGCTGCTGAAGACTGGATTCCAGGATGGTAAGCCTTTGTTCCCTTAGGCCCAGGATCAGAAGCAGAAGACACGATGAGCATTCTGCTGCAGAGAATGCAGAATAACGCAAAGCAAGATTCATCCATCGGGTGTGGTTTAAATAGCCTCCTGTAGTGCTTAGGTGTCTCCTTCCACAGCCACGCCTAGGTAAGAAAAGAGTTCCTGCTTTCCAGAAGAGTTCCAGTGTTCTGAACCTAGGGAGTGGCTCCTGCCCCACCCAACAGGAAAAGTAGTCCCAAACAGAAGAGGATCAGGGGTTCAACTGGCAGGTAAGTAAGCAGCATGGTCTGCTGCAGGTAAGTCCACCCAAGCATTATGAGCCCGGCGCTTCCAGCGCTGGGACTGGGCATCTTTATGAGCCTGGTGCCACTGGCGCCAGGACAGCGTCCAAAAGGTCCCAATTGGGACTGGCTGGCACTCGGAACCGGGGTTATGGGTCTGCTTCCAAGGAAGTCGGGCAAGTCCTGATCCTTTGGAAGCAGAGATCATGACAGAAATCCAACTGTGTTGAACGAAAAGTAGCAAATGGCTAAATTTGAACTGTGAAAGGCTTGAAGAACTATTGATAAAACAGGGGGAAAACCAGCAACAGAGGAGTCCGGCACCACGTGGGTGCTCACACAGGAAACCCTGGGTGATTACCCAATGGTAGAAACTACCGTAACGAGAAGGCTTTGGGAAAAGGCGAAAAGAGGTCAAAGTGGTCATACAGGGGTCTTGTAAAATCCTCTGTACCGTCGAAAGTCTTTGACCAACAGATGATTGTAAAGCAAAAGGAAATGAATCACGCTTGGTGAAATTAGCGCATAAACAGTGTGTTACAAAGATTGGCACGAGTGAACCCGACCGAGGGATGTCCACAGTGAACTGTTTTGTAAAAGTTAGCAAGAGTGAACCCGGCAGAGGGATGCTAACAAAAGGGGGCAGGCCTGAAGCCCCTATTAACAGTGTGTTGACAGGAGTGAACCCGACCGAGGGATGTCCACAGTGAATTGTTTTGCAAAAGTTGGCAAGAATGATCCCGGCAGAGGGAAGCCGACAAAAAGGGGCAAAGCCTGAAGAACTGTTTAAAAAGACATTAAGATTTGTGAATACAAGAAGTATTATAAGACCGGGGGAAGTGGATTGTCCCCCTTGGCATTGGGGTCTGAGCCCGAGAGAGGGAGATCCAGGGGTGGAAAGTCATCACCACAACGCTCATTTGGAAAGGAACTTTTTGTTTGTTTGTTTTGTTGAATACATCAGGCCCTCGAAGGTAAGAGACTTTTTATTGAAAAGAGATTTAACCATCAAAGAACCTGATAGCTGGAACGGAACTGTCGGCTCGTGCTGGGAAAGCTTGAGCATATACTATGCTCAGGAGATCCACTTTTGTTCTGTGCTCAAAACATGGGGAAGGGAGACCCCTGGCAATAACATCCTGGTTTATTATTTGTGAATTGTAACACAAACGGGCGAGACAGATCGGTCTCATAATTTTGTTACAGCCAGTCTAGATCCAGGTAGAAAACCTCAGTGATAAGAACAAGTAATGTAGAAAAACAAGGCTGTGGAGAAAGACAGAAAGGATAGAGCACATTTCTAACTATCCCTACCTCATCCAGGGACCTCTGCTAGGTCGCGATGGTATGCCGCTTATCTTACAGTGATAGAAAAAAAGATAAACTAACAACTTCTATCTGTTGTAATACATTCAGCTTTGTTGGTCCTTTACCACACTCTTCCACTATGTGTATGTATTTGGAAGATAAAAAATCAATTAAAAAGGCACACCAGGGATCAGAAAAACAGACATCTAGTAGGATAATGTCTCCTTTAATAACCTACAGACTGTCTAGCTGACCCTGGGGAGCTTGGGTTAAAAAACACAAAAGTTTCCAACAACAAGAAGCACATAGGTACCTGGTGCCAGCCCAGTCCCATGTGACATGCACCATTATCGTTGCACCATCACATCGATATGATTAATGAACCATTGGGCCTCATTACGAGTCCGGCGGTAACCGAGGTGGTAAAACCGCCTGGTTACCGCCGGACTCGTATTACCATTCCGCCTCCGTGATTCCCGTAATTACCGGGGCATTACAACCCCGGTTTTCCGGGAATCACGGAGGTGGAATGGTGTTAATCCCCATTCCCATTGAGTCCTATGGGACTCAATGGGAATGGGGATCATGGAAACACCGGCAGCATCTTGTAATGCTGCCGGTGTTTCCTCGTCCGCCTGCAGGCGGGCGGTGTTAAACCCGCCAGGTCAGACCAGGTCAGGCGGGAACATCACCTCCCGCCTGCAGGACTTGTGATCGCCCGGCATGGAAACAACGGTGGCGGCGGGTTTACCGCCACTGTTGTTTCCATACCGGGCGATTTGTAATGAGGCCCATTGTCTTTTTGAATTTCTGATTTTCTTCTAAAATTTCCCAAAATAAGAAAAGAATGGATATCCCATGACCCGGGCTTTGGCTTTATATCCTTTATGCAGGCACCCGAGGTAGGGGAACCCACCTATTGGGACAGTATGATCCAAATTGGTGTAGCCGTACCATAGCAGGGCGTACTTTTGAAACATTTGTAAAATATCGAGTGTTGCCCTGCATGCTGCCTGGCCTTGTCCAGGCCGCCTCCTGTATATCCAAGCAATGGCAGCCTGACTTCTGGATTACACAATCGGAACGTCAAGATACACCCGTTCGACACGTGATTTTTAATCACGTGACATGGAAGCAGAGTCTTTCTGAGGCTACGAGAGCCACAGCGCTAATGCTGCACGACTTGCCGGCCGTAGTTACTCACGGGTAACGGCTCCTCAAAGCAACTCACAAGTATGTGTTTATGTTTAATTCCTGGTCTACACGAATGAACATGTTGTTTGATACACCCGGAACATGCAAATGGCCCCGGTTCCAACACGGACGAGTTACTCTACCAAACCCAACCTCCCGCTAAAACACAACATTGTCAATATTTGTTTTAGATAAAAAGTGCCTGAACTGGATTACAGCATACAGTCATTGCATGGAGATCGCATGCATCTCTAACCACCAGACTACACAGGGATACTCCATACTAGGTGAGTCTAATCCTGACTGTGACTTGATGCTCGAATCTGGCTCACCCCAGGGCCCAACAATAACGGGCAGGGCATGATAACAATATTTACAGGGATAATTGATTTCATACAAGGCTAGCCCACCCTTGATTGTGTCCTTTTTCTCTAACTTGGCTCTCTCCAAAGTCCTACAATACCGGACAGGGGACGGCAATAACACCAAAAAGGAGGACAACAAATTATATTATGACTGTGGGCATTTTCTATATAACCTCGAGTTGACAATATTAAGTGTCCACTGACTGAGAGGCAGCCAGGCATTAGGCCAGCTGTTGGTCTAGTGGCAACAATCAATTAGTGAAAACAAATTCTTATTTTGATAATTCATATTTTGAGTCAAGTGTGGTACTAACATCAGATTTATGAGTACATAAATATCATTAAGTAGTGTATTTGTTCATAGCCAAAATATTGGAAGTTAGCAGCCTTGAGGTGACCATGGTGTATCTTATTTCTGCCCATAGGTTCCCTCCCAGACTGATCCAGTCCAATGGCACTTATGATAAGGTAGTAAAGTATAAACCTACCTGTCCTTCCTTGTTTCTCCAATCTGGTTAGTACTTTAATGATGTTATCAGTTGAGAGAAACCGAAGACTGTCCTGAAGAAAGTGGCTCGATTTACACCCATGCCACTGAAACCGGTCGACGGTGGTTGCTACACTCAAGAGGCATAAGTCTGGCCTACTTTGTAGTTTGAGCAAACCTTTTTACCTATCCCCACTCAGCGCCAGCCTATCATACCCACAGACGGAGAGCGGGGATTGTAGTGTCTTCTTGTTGTTGGAAACGTTTGTATTTTTTAACCCGAGCTCCCCATGGTCAGCAAGACAGTCTGTAGGTTATTAAAGGAGACGTTATCCTACTAGATGTCTGTTGTTCTGATCCCTGGTGTGCCTTTTTAATGGATTTTTCTCTTCCAAATACATACACATAGTGGAAGAATGTGGTAAAGGACCAACAAGGCTGAATGTGTTACAACAGATAGAAGTTGCTAGTTTATCTCTTTTTCTATCTCTGTTCACCATCGCGACGTAGCAGAGGTCCCTGGATGAGGTAGGGATAGTTAGAAATTCGCTCCAACTTTTGTTTTTCACCAAAGCCTTGTTTTTCTTCATTACTTGTCCTTACCACTGAGGTTTTCTACCTGGATCTAGACTGGCTGTAGCAAAATTATGAGACAGATGTATCTTGCCCGTTTGTTTGTGTTATAATATATATTGAGTAAGGGCATTACCCTGTTAACTTAATTGTTTTGCCCCCCCCTTGTTTGGTCAAAACATTATTATTTGTAAACACGTCTTTCTTTATTGAAAACCCTATCCCACACTCTTTTTGTAATTAGTGTAAGGATTTGGCAACAGTATTTCTTTTTTAGTATAGGCCTTTTACTTTGACAAGACGCCACAAGGACTGCCTTATTTTTCATTTGATGGTCAAAGCTTGCTCCCATCTTAGATTTATGTTTAGGATAGGCGTTTTTCCACCCTGCATTTAGAGTTTAATAAACACCCTTGATCTGCGATCAATTTTGTCTGTCTTTACTGTTGCCACCATGAGTTCCTTACAGAGGTCCCGGTCAACCTCTAGCAATTTCAATTGCCTTCAGGGGGTGTATAATAAGGAAGGGCACAAGAGGACATTTTTTTTTTTTTTTTGAACTATTACTCGGTAAAAACTGAGTTTTGTCAAAAATAAGGCAGGCTTTCCTCCTTCGCAATGTAAAATTCGTGTCTCCGGGTTCTATTAGTTTCTACAGAGCCTCCCCCAGGTCTCCTGTGACTAAACAAATGGGTTGATTGATTTGCCCTTTATTACTCTCGGATTGTCTAATCTGGTCAAACGCCATTTCAATTAGTTTTGCTAGGGCTTGTGACCACTTGTTGTTTTCACCGGAGATTAATCTATTCCACAGCTCATTCGTATCGAAGATCCATAAATTGTCCTCTAACGAGGGGAGATACTGGTTTCTCTGTGTTTCCATGCTAGTGCATTCCATCACCAGATGTTTCAAGGATTCCATCGCCTCATTTTTCTTGCATAATCTGCACTTTTTCTCATTTCCACCTCCTCTGATGGTTATAATCTCCCTAGTGGGTAGGAGGTTAAGTCTTGCCCTCATGATCGTGATCCTGAGCCTTTTTTCCGGGAACTTCATGCAGTACTGGAGTGGGACTTTAGCTTTATTGAAAGTAGGGGGGAGGTGGGCTAGTAATTTGTTACCCGTTGCTTTTTCGATAGTTGTTATCCAGTCCAGATCCTCCACCTTCTTTTTGATTCTGTCTGGATTTTCTTTTAGCTCTATCTCCGAGCATTCGATCTTTGTCAGATCTTCCTTTCTCCTTTTTACCCATTGATTCAAGGCCATGCACTTCCCTGATTCAATTTCCTCAACCATTGCTGCCATGATAGGTAAAGCCTCGTCCAGGATGATGTTTCTATATAAGCGGAGAGCGCTTTTGTCTACCATTGAGGCGAGGGAGTGTAGACCTAATTCTCTCCTAATGGCTGGCATGGAGGCAGATTTGGGAAGGCCCAAAACTGCCTTCCATATAAGCCCTTCCAGCCTGGGCCAAGTATTGCGAGGGAGGTAAAGGGAGGACTCCGTTCCATATATTAGTGCCGGCACCACTTTGGCTTTATAAAAAGTGATCGCTGGTAGCAAAGAGAATTTACCAAATTTGCGATCAATAGCTCTGGTTTGGGCTGTAAGACATTTTGCTTTCTCCCATATCTGGTTTAAGAGGCTTTTTTCCATTTTGGAATTGTCCAACACAACCCCTAAGTATTTGAAAGAGTTGACAATTTCGATTTTTGTGTTGTCCAGGTAAAAGTTTATGTTGGCAGATCGTTTACTGGTTGTTTTCTCCATCACCATAATTTTCGTTTTGGTCTTGTTGATCGCCAGGTGGTTTTTCTCGATGTAAGTTTCGAGATTACGTAATTTCCTTTGAAGGCCCACTTTGGTCTGGTCGACCAGGATGACATCGTCAGCATATAGTAGACGTGGAATTTCCATTTTCCCGATCTTGGGGGGAAAGACTCGCATTTTCGCTTCCGTATCTTTGTAATCGCCTAAAAAGGCTATAAACAAGGCTGGAGCCAGCGGACATCCTTGCTTAACTCCTCTTTTCACCTGGATTTCTCCTGACAGTGCTCCTTGGTGTTTTAGTTTTACTCTCATAGTAGTGTCCTTATTGAGAGCCATTATTGGTTCCAAGATTGATCCCGGACATTGCCACCCTTGTAACTTTGTCCACAGGGTATTACGGTCGATCATATCAAAGGCTTTGGAGAGATCGATGAAAGCCAAAAATATCTTCGGGGCTCCTTCTTTGACTCTTGCTTTCAGGATATTCAGCACCATGAGGTTGATTGTTGTCGAACCCTTTTTTTGAAATCCGGTTTGAAGTTGATCTCGTGCCGGACTGATTTTCTCCCAGACTCGAAAATGTTCCAAGAGGCGAGTGGCAAATAATTTGCCCAAAATGTCCAGCAAAGCTATAGGCCTATAGCTTGATGGGTCTTGTCTAGGGCCCTTCTTATAGATAGGGACTATGACTGCCTTTATCCAGGAATCTGGTATCATCTTTGTTCTGGCGCACAGTGCGAATATCTTTCCAATCCACTCGGCCCATTCCGCTGGAGCTGCTTTTAAGTCTGCATTGGTTAGCCCATCCGGGCCTGGGGCTCTAGAGGTTTTCAACTTACGTATAGCGATTTCAATGTGTTGGGTCTCAGATAGATCAACCCACGGGATTTCCTGGGTGGGAGTCATTACTTTCTTACTTCCTGGCACTTCATCGAATTCAGTCGTGAAGTAGTCGATCCATCTTTCTTCAGCTACTGCATTTAGCATCTTGGCTGTGTGCCTGCACTTGTCGTCTTTTATAAGTGCCCAAAATTCGCTTTGTTTTTTCGCGGATAGTTTTACTAGCATCTCCTCTGCGTCTCTTTGATATTGGAGCGCTTTATGTTGTCTGAGCCAGTTTTTATATTTTTTTTGCTCCCTGCTCCAGATCTCCCAATCTTCCTTCATACTGGTTTTTTTTGCTAGTCTTCGTGCTCGGCGAACCAGTTTTCTTCTGCTCACCAATTCCTTGTCGTATGTATGAGACGTGCAGATTTTTTTCTTTTTGTTGTTCATTCCCTTTACTTGAAAGGCCAGTAGTAGGGGCAAATAGTTGGGGCGTAGGTTTGGGCTCCTCAACAATTCCTCCTCGCCTATCAGTTCCCAGCCTATTTTGATTTTCTCAATGTCTTGCTCCTTCAGGCGGAGTCGGGTCTGTTGGAGGTTGACTTCCATCTGCCACTCATACCCGATAGGCATAGACCTGGGCGTCTGCCACTCACATTTCAAGAGATTGTGATCACTGTTGATGGTTTGTAGCACATTGTAGCTTACCAATTCGTCTATAAGCCCATTTGATAAAAAGATATAATCCAGGGTTGCTTTTGAGTTCTTTCGCTCCCACGTCGGTATGTTGATTTGGTTCGGAAAAAGGGCTGCAGCATTTTGGATATTACGTGAGGATAAGATTTTCTTCCATGCCTTCCCTCTTTTGGTTGCGGGGTCCTCAAATCTCTCCAGAATGGAGGAATCATCGGGGTCCTTCTGTGGTTCGCGAATCTTGGCATTGAAATCCCCGCAAATAATAAGTTCGATATTTTCGAATTCTGCGTAAAGTTGATCAATTAGCCCACTCATCTTATCGCAGAAGGCTTTGATTGACGACCGCTGGGGATTCCAATAGCAATTTAAAATTGCCATCCTCATTTCAGTGGGTTTACGAGATTTTCCCTTCTTATCGCTTTTAGAGATCAGGATTATCAACGTCTCATAGGATTGTTTCCATATTGTAGGATCTGTTAAGCCGGTGCCAGATTTAATGGCCGTAAGGAGCCCCGATGACGGTCTACCCCACAGGCCTTTAACAGCTGGGGCAATCATTACCGAGAATCCATCTAAAGATGGTTCTTTCCTCAGCCAGGTTTCCTGGAGGCAGATGATGTCAAATTGGCTTAAGTCGACGTCGCCTTGAATAGTGAGATGTATGTGGCCTCTAGTATTCCAAGATCCCAAGGAGATCGTTTCATTACTGGGGTGTTCGCTTTGTCCCTCCTTGCCGATGTCGTTGCTGCAAACTACCCCCCCTCGTTGCTATTTCAATTTATTTTTATTCCACGTTGATGTTATCCATTTCCATGGACCCATTACTTGTTGTTTTTGTTGGTCCATTTTATCTCGTGGAGATGTCGGGTTCATTCTCCTGTCCTCTCTATGTTCTCGCTCATGCTTGCCGAATTCTTCTCTTAAATTCTTTCTGTCTCCATATCGTCTTTCCCTCTGCCCGGTCTGTTCCTGTTTTTCTTTGGTACTGGGGTAACGGGGTGCCCTTCTACTGTCAGTCTCCCCCATGTTAGCGGAGAACTTTGATTCCCTGTCTTGGTAGGGCCTTTGCTTTAGGTGTAACTTGGGGTAACGCTGGTCTCGGTAGAGTTCTTCAGTTCTTGATATATAATGGTGGCGAGGTTTATTGGTCTCCGCTTTCGCATCTACCCTCTCTTGGTTAGGTCTCCTTATCTTTAATTCCGTTAAATGAAAGCCCATCTGTGCCAGTTCTTCATACACCTTATCATCCATGTATTTGATTGCCGCTTCTTTTAGGTGGAGGTACGCTTTTGCCTTATCCTCCCTATGGTACGGTTCCACAAGCACCAAGTCTCTTGTTGTGATATGCTTCAGGGTTTTCACCTTTTTTGTAATTTGCAGAACTGTTGGTCTATTCAGAATTACTGAATTTTTGCCGGACCCTAATTGTTCCAGTTTATATACTCTTATGTCTTTTCTACCTTCTCTTCCCTGTTTTCGATCGTCTTCGTTTCGGCCATCTTTAGGTGGGCTTTTTTTCCCATCCTTCTTGTCTTTAGCCCCTGGGGTGGTAGGCTGCATCTCTCTGGCTGTGGCTCTCTGCTTGGGAGCCTTGTCAGCTCCTTGTGAAGACCCCGCATTTATCATTTTTTTGTTATCCTCGGGTTTGATATGCCCTTCTTTTTTTCTGTTAGATCTTACAAGCACAGGTTCCTCACTTCCTATTTCGACCCTTTTGGCTTGGTCTCCCAAACTTTTTTCCGGGGACTCTGCAACCTCCTTTTCTGAATAGGTAGATATATTCATTAGGTCTTTACAGACTAGGAACTCCTCTAGTGTTTTTGGAGAATTAACCTGCGTACCATTGTGGGGTTCATTATTATGCTCGAGATCCTCCTCTTCCTCCATACTCATGGGTAAAACCGATACCCTCTTTGCAGAATTCTTTGTATCGGCATTGCTTTCAGGGTGTTTCCTCGCTGATTTCATAGGAATAGGCAACTTGGACCATTGTGGGTCCTCCTTATTCCCTTGGTTCAAGACCAGGACGATGTTTTCTTTTCTCTGTGGTTTTAAAGCCACCTCTTCCCTTATTGCTGTTTTTTGCACCTCTTTGTTCCAATTCTCCATCTGTTCGATCTTTGCTTCCAGGATCTCAATTTTTTTTTTCCCAGAGCGATTTCTGGGTTGGTTGGTCCTGCAGAATTCCCGGTCCGGCAGGCCTCTGGGATGGTTTTCCCAATTGGCTAGAGATGGATTCCACTTTTTTTCCAATTATATCTATTTTCGTTGTCCACTGGTTCTGTAGAATGTATTTTTTTTCCTCAGTTGCCAGGAGGCTTGCTTCTAACTTGGTCAGCTTATCCATGGTGTTTGCTAGGATAGCCGAATTATCCTGAACATTCTCCTTAATTGCCTCATATAATTTGCAAAACGGTGCTAGCACAACCGTCATTGCTGACATGATAGCAATCATGTCTGGTTTTTTCTTGGGGGATTCATTTTGTAGTGCAGCTGCAATCTCACTAAGTCTTCTCTTTTTTGGTGAAGTAGGAATTCTCTCTGATCTTCTCAGTTGGGCTACCGCCTCAAAATTGACACTTTTCTCTATCTCTCCTTGGGCTCTATCAGTGTTTCTACCCATTCTGGGCGAACCACTGTCCATCCCCTTATTGACTGTGTTTAGAGTGGGATGCGCCACTTTCAGTTTCGGTATAGATTGTTGTTGTCCATTGTTAAGATGGGGTTTGGTCCAGGCCCAGGAGTTCGCATTACTTTTTGTTGATAGGGAGGTTTGACTCGCCGGGCTCTTTCGCCCTGCTGTCTGTTGTTTTTCCTCTTTGTCATCTACCATTATCACAATCTCCTCACTAGGTGATTGTCCTTGTTTAGGTGGGCTTTCTGTTTGCGGATTTTCCAAATTCTCCAAACGGAGATCACTTAGGTCAATTTGTCTGCCTTTCAAGCTTGCATCTTCTTTTGCTTGTTTATATTTTTCTCCTGGATTGCTTGTGGGCTCATTGTGTATTTCTAGGGAGTTCCCATCTGTAGGGATTGCCGTCTCTTCAGGTTCTAGCCCCAGCTCCGTTCTCCTATGTTTTTGACTTGGTTTTGGGTCGGTGACTAGTTCCAGCATCTCTGCATCTGATATTTCTGTATCGACGCTTTGTTTTCTTTTTTTATGACCAGTGAAGAAGGCTCTTAGCGGGCAGGATGTCAATGGGATGGGCCGCCTTTTTAATGTATGGCCTCCTTTGTGGCCATTGGTGAGTTTATGTTCCCCCAATCCCGTTGGATTTCTAGGTCTCATGGTTACTCTCTTCTTTGCTTCTTGTTGGCTCATTGTGACCCGAGACGTAGTTTTAATTCTCTTTTTCTTTGTGCCTCCTGCTCCCGTTTTCAGTTGTTCACCGTCGGTTTCTTTGTTGGAATCGTCGAGATCTCCCTCCATTTGATTTTCCGGCTCGGTAACCTCTCCTTCTGCTTCTGACTCACTCCCAAAATCTATGTCAGCGTCTCTGTCTTCGATGACCCTAACCCTACTTGCGGATTTGGGTCGGATAAGGCTCTCATCTTGGGGAAAGGTCTTCCCATCATCACATATCTCATGTAGCATTACCTTAATTTTTGATGGATTGGGTTGCTGGTCCTGATGGTCCATATTTGGTGTACTCCGGGATCCCAACTTGTCCTCTTCTCCCTTGCGGCTCCTGCTGGCTTCAGATGTCGAGCGTTGTGGGGAAGTTTCGCTTTGCTCGCTGATAGTCATTATTTCATTTATTTCTACTGATTCCATGTTTACTTTCCCTCCACGTGTGCCTCCGTTTGGTATGGTACAGTTGGACGCGGCGCTTTTCCATGTTTCAAACATGGAGACTAGACCCTGTGGGAGGGCCTGTGAGGTGGGGCATTTGTTGTCTCTGTTTCCCTTTACGGATTGTTCTTCCCTCTCTCTCCAAATTCCCCCTTCCGGACCTACTCCCCTTAAGCTCTGCAGCTTCTCGTTCTCTGTTTGGGGCGACCTTACCATGATGCTTGCTCCTGTCCCCTGGTGGGGGATATGTGGGGGCGATTTGTCTGGCTCCTCTAGGTATTCCCTTTCTCTCGGGTGTTGTTCCTCTAGTTGGTTGTCCCCTTGGTTCTCCGATACTAGAATACATCCAGGAACGGGAACCAACTGGGACACCGATGGTTCATCAATGTGATCCTGTTTTGCTAGAGGTGTAGCTTGCTTATCTTGACCCAAGATCTCCACCGGGCCATTATCGGATGTGGCAGTGGCTTTCCCCTGACCCTTGGGAGCTAGGAGCTGCAGAATCAATGGTATTGTTGGCGTTCTCTGAGTTGATCCTGACGAGTATGACTTGCTCCTTTTCCTACCGGGGCTACTCTCCTCTCCACGTCCGTGTTTGGGAGTTTTCCCCTGAAGCCTGTCTTTTCGAATTGATATGTCCTTTCTCAAGGCCTTCGGATCCAGATTAGTTTCTTGGGGGCGTACCTCAGGTTCCATTCGGCTTTGACTCCTCGTCTGCAGCGAGCAGTGGTGGATTAGCTCGCCCCTCGGCCACACAGCTCCGCCAAACAGCTGCCTAACAGCAGACAGGCTTGTCTCCTGTCGGGCTTAGCGCCGCGAGGGTGGATGGGCCGGAGCTTAATGCCGTTTCAAAAGTCACGTGCTGCGTCACGTGTCTCGTGCGGGCCCCGCCTCCTCCAGGAAGTACGGGCACCGGCAGCAGCCTCCTCGCGGCTCTGGATACCTGGTAAGAGGTTGTCTGTAGACTGGAGTGCACTGTGTGCACACTGGTAACTTAGAGGACATTTATGAAAATGAAAGTAAGGTCAGGTACTTACTAATATGACAGCACTCACAGCACGGAACAGCACAGACCAGCTGGTCCCTAGCACGCCGGCGCTAACGCACCTGTAACCTTGGAAATAGACGCGAGGTCTACAACACTGCTGGGTGTTGTAGTTCTTTAGCGCTAGGTACGAGTGGCAGTTTTAGAAGGTAGAGACTGCCAAAGAAAGTAAAAAATAGTGTTACGGCGAGGCACTATTCAGTAAAACACACAATGTTTAAAATAGAAGGCAGATATAAAACGATCAACACGACTTAGTAAAACAACCTAAATGAATATAAAATATACTCAAATAGGTAGGAGGAACCTAAAATCAATTTAAAATATGTGCAGAGCAATATGAGCGTCCTGCAGCAATGTGTCAATCAATCCATTAATTGTCAATAATCAACACACCTTTTTGCCACAAAGATATTTTACCAAATCATCTTGTTTCCTGGTCCAATCGCCTGCAAGGACTAATCACTATATGCCCTTTCCTGGTATACTTGCCTGCCAAGAAAAAAAACTCCTACAGCTATTTACCAACTTGATGGCAATATTGATTCCAAGATTCTCCACACCAATCTCTCTTAAAAGGAGGATTGAACAACAACTGCCCTTTCTTATAGTGTCTTGTCTCTTGACAACTTGTGTTCCAGTTTTCCCCAAACTGAGAACAGAACATAGAAGAATTATTCTCAAAGTGTCTCTCAATATATTCTAGACAGCCTCTTGACTGATAGAAGTTTGGGTTACAAGCTTCCTCCAATTCAGATCCCAAAAAGGAAGAGTTGTGCCCTTGCCGATTTGGAATGGTTTCACAGTCTCTTGGCTCTGGGCAATGTGAGATATATGCTTTCCCAAAAGTATATCTCTCATAAGCAGATATATGCCCTGGTTGTTATTGAGGTTTTCTCACAACTGCTTGACTGATGAAAATACTAGTTATGAACTTTTCCCAATGGTATTCTCAATATAGCTTTCCAACAGCCACTTGGCTGTTGTTAATGCTGGTTAAAGGTTTACCCCACTGTTCTACAAAACTCTGACAGCCTCTTGACTGTTTATAATGCTGGTTATAAACTTTCCCCACTGCAATTCCCTTATAACGGAACTTTCTTCTTTGTCACTTTTGTTCGGTCTTTTTACTTGTTTGCCATTCAGCAAAAGGTTCCTGCTTTAACTCATTAATTGTTCGGTATTCAAAATTGTTACGCAAACCCATTTTATTGAATGGTGTGCCCTGGCAGCTCCTTCACGTTGCCAGGCTTCGCAGTGGAGCTGCAGCGTTCAGCCTGATCTCTCTCTCTTCTGTGACCGTCTGGTAAGCTGCAAGTCGGTCTTTTAGAGCGCAGGCAGCTCTGTTGATCTTCCGCGGCTTCACCGGTCTGCCGTATGCTGTTCTGGAAGCATGTCTCTTCTCCAGCTGTGCTTCTTTATAGTATGCTGCTTCCCGCTGCGCGTACTCTGCAATTCATTAAATGTTCACCCTTCGTGGTGATTTCTGATGACATGCTTCTCGCTGTGGCTACTCCTGCCCATCGGATAGTTTCAGCTTCCTCTGCTATGCCGCTCACTGGCCTTCAGCAACTCCCTGTGCTTCTTCCTCTGCTTCATCTGCATTCCACAGCTGTGCTTTATCTTGGGATTTAAATATCCCGCTTAGGTGCCTTGGCCGGCAGCAACTAGACCGCTCCTTTGCATTCATAGTCCTCATTGCTTCTTTGCCCTTCTTCCTATGTCCCAGTGTTTCTAGCATTATGGGAACTGAAGTGCATAGAGGATTGTATGACATTAGTTTGTTCTATTTTACTTTCAGTTAATTCAGACTGATTTATGAACTGAGGGTTTTGAGAGTAAGGGGAGGCTGTGCAAAGAGTTTGTAATTTAACATTAGTTTGAGGACTTCTAATTATGTCAGAATTATGACAATTCAAGGTTCTGCGAAGGCATCATGAAGTAGACACAGACAACTGAAATAAAGTTTGGGTTGTAAAGACTGGAGGGGGTATCTGTATTTCTGCCCTCTATATGGCAGAGTAGAAGCACAAAGCACCCCAGCCAAGATTCTCTATGTGGTAGCGAAGGACGAGCAATCAAGGCTTAAGCTCTCAGAAGGTGATGCAGGCTGGTTCTTAAGTACAGTGTAGTCACCAAGCACCCAACAAAGGAATGTACACACACTATGTTATGTGATAACAAAATTATTTATATAAATAAGGTTCAATATATATACACAATCAATAACACACTTTGTGCTTTGGAAAATATTATGGTAAATATGTACAATAGCTATGTGGTACCACAGTTAACTCTTGATTCCTTTAAAATGCACCAACTGCTGACAGTTTCCAATGGCATACAAGTCAAATAGCAATGTGAGAAGGAAGACAAGTTAGGTTAGACAAATGGCAGAATAGTACTTTAGCTACCAAGACACAATTCTGTGTGAGGAGCCCCCCACCTGGGCAGCCTGTAAATAAAGTATATCAACAAGCCCAGTCCATATATGTTTAAGATAGTCTTGTTTCCTGCAAAAAATGTTCTACTACCCCAATGTACCTGGGTTAGCAGAGTTCTTCGATGGTTTGTCGACGGATCCCTCTTGAGTAAACTCCCTTTAAAAGCAGGAACCAAGAGTCATTGAGATTCCTTGAAGAAATGGGAACCCTGTCCTCGAGATGGCAGCGTAGACCTTTGCGGTGCTCGTCGACGATCGGTCGTGGACGTTCTGTGAAGAGGACACGCGCGGTGCACCTCGATGACGAGATTTTGTTGCCACAAAGATGATTCAATGAAGAACGTAGGCCCGGAAGCGGGTGTCTGTGTTTGCGTTGATGATCGAGACTCGACCACGGCTGGCTTTCGGTTCTTTGTTGGTCTGTGTCTTTGTGGACTTCAGGTGGCAGGAAACCCACCAGTGGATTCTCCTCGGCACGTAGATTATCTCGACTTTCTCCGGTGGGAAAAAGCAGTCGACGGTGATGGCAAGGGAGTCCTTTGTTTCAAATGTCTTAGGCAATGGAGAATTGCGGCTCTGGTTGATGAGATTACAGCGGTCCTCCGAACCTCGGTCGACGGTGATGATCGTCAACAGCCTCAACGTCCTGGTGCTTCACTTCAGATTCCTTGGCGGTCTCCGTCTCTGGTCGGCATGCTTTCTGGACTGACTTCCAGGGAACTTGGGTGAAGATTAGCTTTCTGCACAATTTTCCCTCTTAGCTCGGGGAGAGGTCTCCTAGCCAGGTCCTCTCTTGGATTAGTCCTTGACAGAACAACAGCTTTCAGATTTCGACAACGGCAAGCAGCAGCAAAACCTTCTTCTTCCAGCTGCGCTTAAAGGTTAAGCATCAAGTTTCAACTTCAGCTTCTGAACAATTCTGGTAAGTGAGAGGTCCCCAGATATACTGTTCTGTCTCTCATTCACACTGCTGAGCCAAGCTCAAGCAGCCAATCAGGTTCACAGTGTATTCAGGTCATTCACTTCCACCCAGACACCCATAACAAGGAATGTGGATTGGGGCAAGCACCCAGCCTTTCAGCACACCACACAGCATTCATGTCAGTTTCAGTCAGGACTGTCTCATTTTTTGTGTCACACACACAGGTACCAGATGCCCATAACATGAAATGCATATTGGTCACACACTCCATTCACCCAGGTCCCACCCCAAGGATATACCCACAACATACAGTCACTGTAAAGGCTCCAGCCAGTCTGGCCTGCACTTCCCCACAATACCATATATGGTTCTTCCACTCAACAGCCGGTCAGGGGATGGGACAGAGTCAGGCTTCCCAGGACTTTGGGAAAACAAGGTAACAGGTTATAGAAACCAAGAGGCCACATGGGCCATCTCGTCTCCTATCGGGAATCCACTGATTCCTATGGCAGGACCTCGGTATTCCAAAATGGAGGATACTCAGAGCACCTGTCATTCAGCATGGAGCTGCAACCTGCCCATACCCTGCTCTGTGGGCCTCACACAGGTGCCCAAAAACGGGGTACAGGGTTGTACCCCTACCTATGGATGCCATAAGGGTATCCCAAGGGTCTGTTCACCACAACCAAAAAGAGGAAGAGCTGCACTGCCAGGAGTCCCACATGGACTCATGTGCACAAAACAACACAGAACACACATGATAAGGGAATACAGGCCAAGGACCTGGATGCCCTGTCCCTCCAATGTATTTCCAGCGTCACATTGGTTATAAACTTTTATTAAATCAAAAGGTGGGTTGGTAAAAATGCCTAACTTGCCCAATGCAAGGTGGGATGTCCCTACCTAAATAAAACTAAGGATGGTCTTTGTCAGGAAGTCCAAAGCAAATGTCTGTCTGTGTCCAAAACCTATACTTGCCCTCACATCCATTTGTACACAATTTATTGGGATGTCAGCATCAAAGCGCAGTTGTCGGACCACATGGTCCATCCATTACACGTCACGCAACCAATATACCTTACTTGCTCCTTCTTTACAGGCACGTTGCCACTGTTTCAGTTCTACAGTGGTGCTTGCTTCATTCACAGGTCACATCCTTGTGATGCTTTATCATTGCTTGTTTTGCCACCATTCACTTGTTGCATGTTCACATACTCGCTTGGCTCTTGTCAATGCTTGTTCACTCAAGATGCACAGTTTCCTATATTCTTGGGTCATTAAGTGGCAGTCTGCACTACCTGCCATTCCTCCTCCTGCCTGACGTGCTATGCTGGGCTTTCTGGCTTCACCTGGCTTCACTTGTGGCTCCACCCCTAACTCTCTCTGTAACTGCTCCAGGTCCCGCAAAGCGGGCCGCGAAGGGGGTAATTAAGTGGCAGTCTGCACTACCTGCGGTTCCTCCTGCTGCCTGATGTGCTGTGATTTCTGCTGGCTTTACCTGGTTTCAATTGTGATTCCACCCCTAACTCTCTCTACAACTGCTCCAGTTCCTGCAAAGCGAGCAATTAATTGGCAGTCTGCAGTACCTGCCGTTCCTCCTGCTGCCTGACGTCCTGTGCTTTCTGGCTTCACCTGGCTTCACTTGTGGCTCCACCCCTAACTCTCTCTACTATTGCTCCAGTTCCCACGAAGCGGGTCACAAAGTCTGTCATTAAGTGGCAGTCCGCAGTCTGCCGGCAGCCAGGTGGAGGGCTGCCCTGACTGTTTTGAATGCTCTGCGATACTGTGAAAGGCTGACGGATCGTACTGCCAGCTAATCACACTCGGGTATTTTTTTCATCTGTGAGCGATCATGGTTTTAACACGTGCCTTAAACCCTTACTAGCTTTTTTGCGTGCCGGCAAGGATTAATCATGAATTTCCTTTGAGTGGTGCGTGTTTTTAACTCAGCCTGTCCATCAAATGGTGCCGGTGACTGCAGGGAGTCTGTTTCTCTCTTTGAGCTGCGCACGATCTGTTCCTCATCCTTGCTCCTTCCATCAGAGTCCATTCGTTGATTGGTGAAAAAACCTCACAGATTTCTATACCTGTTCATTAATCGGTGCTCGCGACTGCGGGCAGGCTGCTTCTCTCTTTGAGCCGGGCACCATCTGTTCCTCATCCTTGCTTATTCAACTGGTGAAAAACCTCACAGACTTCATTACCTTCTGGCCTTTCACCCGTTCTATTTCCGGAAGCACAGGGGACTCATTGTCAGCCTTGATCGCCTGTTTTGAATGTTTTGCTTACTGTTCTGGTGATTGCGGGGGTGTAACACTCCCTTTGAGCCATGGTTGTTTAATCGGTGTCTGTAGACTTCAAAGTCTGCCTTTCGGCTTTGAGCTTGATTTGTGTTGGTGACTGCGGGGAGTTATTGTGTTTATTTTGCCTCCCTTTGAACCATAGACTGTTTATTTATTTCTACTACGTAGGCAGTGGCCTGAGACGCTGCTAATTGAAGGTTCTTATTAACTTGTTGAGTACTTCTGACTTTCCCTGCGCTGCAGTACCGTAAAGTACTATGGGCCTCATTAAGAGGCGGGCGCAATGGGTTTAATGGTGCCGGTAATCCCATTCCGCCCTATTATGAGGTTCCTTTGCGAGACCCGCTCTGGACGTCTGGTCAGACCAGACGTCCATTGCGGGTCCCGCGAGAGGACCAGGGAGCTAATAACGGCCCCTATGGGGGCTCGAATGGGAATGGGGAAGGTCTGGGTTCCCTGAAGGAGGAAATACTGGGCCCTCCAAAGTCGGAATGTCCCGGTATTTCCCCATTCAGGGGTCCCGGACCTGAGTTTGGAGGCAGCCATGCCCTTTTTAAGGGCATGGCTGCCTCCAAACTCGTAATGAGGCCCTATGTCTCTTTGGGGGAGTAAGAATGGGTAGGTCCCACATTTTTTGTTTATGGGAGATTGAGCAAAATAGGGACTATGGGCCTCATTACATGTTATCCAGTAAAATCCGGCCATTACCTGCATGGCGCTATTAACGTGTCTGGCTTGGCATGATGCCGCTAATAGCGTGGCATTACGAGTACGCGGACACGAGCACAGCGCCATGCCGGTAATGACCCTACCGCCATGCCGTAAAAGACCCCAAAAAGTCCCTTACCGGCATCGACGAAAGCGCTGATAGCACTTCCGACCTCCCGCTACATGCAAATAGCAGTGACCGCAAAATTGCGGAACCGGAAATAGCGCCATCGCACAGGAACGGGAAAGAGCACGGCGGCCATCTTTAAAACACAATCCATTGTCATCCTCAGCACCCAGGACCTGTTTCCACACGACTCCAACACCAAATCATCCCGGATATCCTGACGATGCCAAAGGCCATCAAGAAAGGCGCGGATCGGCAGCGCAAAGAAAAATTCACCAGCGAGGAGCTGATCATGTTAACCGAGACCCTTGCCGCCAATGCCAATTTTGTATTCGCCAATGACATGCAGCGTGAGACCCTCGTGAAGAAAAAGGCCATCTGGGCAGAGGTGGCCCACAAAGTCAGTGCGGTGGGCACCACCACCCGCACTGTCAAGGACTGCAGAAATCGGTGGGACGATCTACGGCTCCAGGTCCGCAGCATACTGGCTGCAAATGGCAACCTGGCTATGGCCACAGGAGGTGGCGCTGATTCACCAATCAAACTTCGGGAGTAGGAGGAGACCTGCGCCAGCACAATTGGCGTGGAATCCATCGAGGGAGTCGGAGACATGGAGCGTGGTGCGCCCACTTCATCAGATGGAGGTGAGTGTACACATTAAACAATGCACTGTGAAGGGTGAGGGGCCCCCCAAATCTGAGTCCAGAATCAGCCCATGGATCCAGCACAAACATACATGCACACAACCCTGCCAATGTGAGTGTCACACCCCAACACACACACATGCACGCACATGCACGCATCACCCCATACACGTACAACACAGACCCATTCATGCATGACCCACCCGACATCCCCATTACCG
The DNA here is from genome assembly GCF_040938575.1 of Ambystoma mexicanum. NCBI lineage: Eukaryota > Metazoa > Chordata > Amphibia > Caudata > Ambystomatidae > Ambystoma > Ambystoma mexicanum. Next base: position 851,294,476 of record NC_090934.1, read on the forward strand.
GATTACCAACTAACGAGGTCCCAATGCATAGAGCGGCATGACGTAATCATTCTGCATAAGGCACGTAGAACCATCACCAGTGATATTCCCTATTTTTGTCCCCCACAGGATCACAGACAGACAGTGATGAACAGGGCACTGTGACACATGCTCCCCAGCCAAGAAAAGGGCCAGGACACAGGAGACAGGGGACACCGCCACCACCTCAAGGGGCTCAGGGAGGAGTGACCACCAGCAGAGGGGTAAAGGCAGCAAGAGCGCCAGTTCAACACGGCCTGAAGCCACGGCTGCTACAACTGCTGCACCCATGGCAGTGTTCCCCCCGTCATTGGAAAACAAGCAGGGAGGGCCCACTCTCTGCTGCCACCAGTTCCACTGGTGAGGCAGCAGCCACCGCTGCGCTGTCGGACGTGGAGGAGACCATTGACCTTGAAACGCAAAGGCAGACCCCCAGCCCCCAGCAATCCATTGAGCCAAGCCCACGGCCACCATCGCAATCAAGTAGCCATGGACAATCTGGCAACGATACCGTGGAAGGGCGCTGGAGCCCTCAGGTGTCCTCGCCTGATGGCCGAGGCATGGACCAGGGCGCAAAAGCCATCCCAAGAGCTGGACGAAGTCGCCATGACCTGTCAACCATCAGCCAGAGGCAGGTGGAAATTACAGCGCTGGTTGGCCAGCATGTGGAAGAGGCAGCCCGTCTGAGGGAGGAGGTTAGGTCGAATGCAAGCCAGACAAGAGAGGGCATGGAGGCCTGCACAAACAGGTTGTGCGAGGAGATGGCCCATCAACCGGGCACCTCCTCCTCTGCGAGTTCACGTCAGACAAGCACCCGCCGCTGCTCTTTGCGCACCATGAGGCGCATGCCATCCCAACCTCCCAATGGCAGTGGAGGCCATAAGAAGTAGGGCCAGCAAGAACTAGCTGGCACATGTGCAGCAGGACACCTACGCACTACAAGCCACACATGGGGGTGTTGTGGGGGGAGGGTGGAAAGGGTGTTTTTGGGAATGTTGTGGGGGGAGGGGGGAAACTGTGTTTTTGGGATTGTTGTGGGGGAGGGGGGAAAGGGTGTTTTTGGGAGTGTTATGGGGGAGGGGGGAAAGGATGTTTGAACAGTTGGGGCATGCACTTTTTGTTCACGAATTAATCATAATACACTGTTGACAAGTTGAAACACAGGCTTGGTCTTCATCATTGTGTATGTGTACTTTATTGGGGACAGGGCCCATTATTCGCCTCACCACATACAGCAGGGCAACAATACCCATCTCCATCCAAAAGCGTTCACCCTTGTCTCTCAGAATATTTGACTTATCAGATGCTGACGCACATCGTGTCCCTCCTGGCCATCGCCTCTTGCATGTCCTGCCGGCCAATTTCCCCCATCCTCATCCCCATCAACAACATCTTCATCAGGTGGTTGCATGTCAATGTCAGGGGGCATAGGCACATTCCGTCTGATACACATATTGTGCTGCATGACACATGCCATGGTTATCTTCGGCACTTTGTCATGGCCGTACAGGAGAGCCTCACCCGGCCAGCTTAGGCACCAGAGCCGTGTCTTCAGAAGGCCAAATGCCCGCTCAATCACAATGCGGGTACGGTTCTGTGCAAGGTTCTATTCCTCTTCGTGCCTGTTCTGTGGATTCGTATAGGGGTAAGGAGTCAACTCTTCAGGGGATAGCCAGCATCACCTGCATGGCTGGAACAATGGGGCCTTGTTACTGGTCACCTCAATTGCAACCTGGACATTTCACACTAATTCTGTTAGCATTCTGATTGGCATCCACGAATCCCAGCATGCATGGAGACAATCAATGTAACTGCAATGTGAGAAGGTAAGCTAGTGCCTGCAAGTGGACGTACACCATGCATGCCTCTGGCAGTATTTCCCATGTCCTGGGTATAGATAGGTCCTAGGTGTTCCTGGGCCCAGACAACCTTTGTACGACACTGCTAGTGTACTGCCATTATGATTCCAATGTCCCCATGCTGTGAAGCGGCATATCAGTAGTGGTGTACGGGTGTGGTTCTGTACAATGCTACAGGTGATCCATTTGCATGCACGCAAGGGAGAATATCTGTTGTGATGTTCAACGCACATTTACATTATGCATATTGGCTGCATGTAGCAGCTTTGTGTCATGTAGGGTATGGTCTGATGTGCAATGTGCATGTGGATAGATGTGTCATGTATTGCGTTAAGGATTGATGTTTTTGTTGTGCAGTTTACTACTTGCATGTGGTATCGTGTCCTCTCCATTGTGGGCTGCGTTGGTGGACATTGGCGTACATCTGTATGTCCCTTTATTGTACTGACGACAGTCCACAACCAGTTGTAGTATGCATCTCTCCTCCCCCAAACATACTCCACATCACACTGCCATGTGCCTTGCCCTGCTACTCACCAAGTAGCCACAAACTTTGTCCAGCATGGCGCTCCATGTTGCGTGGTATCATTGAGTTCCGCAGGACCATTGATTCATGGGTTGATCAGGGGTATCGGTCACGACAATGTGTTATTCTCTTTTTTGAGTCACATACCATTTGGACATTGATGGAGTGGTAATGCTTTCTGTTTCGGTAGACAGCCTCATTGTGATGTGGGGGCACCATTTCCACATGGGTACAGTCGATTGCCCCGATGCTACTTGGGAAGCATGCCAGGGAACAGATGCCAACTTTGTCATTGGAGATCTCCTGGGCTGTCCGTGGAAGGGATGTGTGTTCACTTGTGTGCTTCATGGGGGCATCGAGCACCTGGGTCAGCGTGCGTGTGAATACTGGTTGTGAAATGCCATGCATCTGGCCTACCGTATGCTGGTAGGTGCCTGTGGCCAGGTAGTGGAGCACAGTTATCACCTTCAGTAGAGGGGGGATGGCAGTACGGATGTCTATGTGGCTCACTATGTCGTTGTGATTCATGTCCACCATGGTGGTGATGGTATCCCGGTCCAGGCGGCACAGGGTGTGTATCTGCTCAGGGGTTAGGTTGAATGGAATGGCTAGAATCCTGGGGATTGCTGGCTGCCTCCTTGGTATGACTGGGTGCACTGGTGTGGCTTGCTGGGCCAGTATCGCCATACTCCTCCCCCTGCGTCTCTGTGCTGCCTGTTGTTGTTGGTGCTGAAATGCAATCATGTCCTCCAGCCCATGTAATGCTGCAAGTATTGGAACCATCTCGGTGTGGGAAGGGTTATGGGAAGGGGTGTGGTGTGCTCCTTTTGTGCTGGCCCAGTCTCCATTGCCTCCACCTGTGCTGTTGTGGCCACCTGTGGCAGGTGGGGACACTACTCAGCTCTCTTAACGTGTGGTTCGCGATGCCGGTATTTCCTCCATGCCGGTATGGGCTTCTTCGGCCAATACCCTGCCGCTATTTGCATGTCCGCATGCCTTGTAATGGCATGCTATTAGCGCCATGCCGCTATTTCCGACCTGAGGGGTCGCGCGCCCACGGACTGGCCGCTATTAGAGGCACCGTTCTTAGCGGTGCCGCTAATAGCGGCCAGTCTGGGTCGTGATTAGCTAGGGAATTTAGCGATACCGGTAATCCCTTACCGGTACCGTTATTCCCTTACCGCCTAACGGGTAATGAGGCCCTACGTATCTTTGCACTGGTTTGCTCAGTCAACCGCATCAGCATCCAAAAACTGCACCCAAGCCGGACATCGTGGAAACGGTTACTTGTTTGATTGAAACCCTGTGTTGTAATAATGAAGCAGAGCTTGTGTCAGTACTGAGTCATAACCTAGGTTTTCCAAATGTTTGTGCCTCCCTAAACGTTCCATCTCCAGCTTGTGTGGAGAAGCCCAAACCAAAATGTTGCAAAAGGCGTCGGCCCAAATCCATCTCTGCGGGCCCTGTTGTTACTCCCTCACCTAGGTCTCCCATTGCGGGTCAATGTATCATGGATTACTTCCCGAAGCTTACTGGGATGAGTACGGAAATCAAAACCATAGTCCCACTGGGGAAAACTGCAATAATCAACCAGACACAAATGAACAGTCTGAATGACTAAACATAATTGAATATGCAGACTCCATAATCCACACAAAAGCCTGTGTAACCCTAGATAGTGTTACCCAGCAAACCTGTGATGCCTCACGCATCGGTTCTCCTACTGAACTCACTGATTTCATCTTGCAGGAAAAGCGAAGAGCCCATTATATTTCTTCTCCTGACTATTCGACACAACCAAGCGATGGAGCTATTCATCACACTCTTGATATAGTTTTGAGTTCTTTTGTAAAACTGTATGATAACCTTTGGGACGGGGTAAAGGTTCACTCTACCATGTTATCATCTATCTATGTAAAGGTCAAAGATTTGGAAGCATGTGTTGGCCATTTGTCCTCTGGTAAAATGCCCTTTGAAAAACCTATAATTCCAGGCTTTGACCAACCTCTGCCCTCTGCTGGCATTATTGTTGTTGAGGAACCTGCTAGTGAAATGAAATCTGCCTCCAACGATAATCATGCAATTATGTGTCATGCAAAAGAGAATCGTATTGCCGTAGACACTCATGATAATCCCCCACAGAAAGCTACTGCCACATTTCATACGTTAAAAAGTGGTTCCATTGATCGCCCACTGCCAACCCAATCTTTTGCAACACCCTTCCTATATATGCCCACTCCACCCGGTCTAAGGCTTTCTCAGAGTCTATGGAAACGAGGTATGCATTCAGGCCCCGATGCTGTGCCTCGTGCATTAAGTCAATCGTTTTTTCTTATGTTATCTGAACCTTGGCGGCCCAGGATAAGGAGGGCAGAAGAGGATGGAGTGTATTGGCGAGCACTTTCGCCAAGATCTTAACATCAGTGTTTAACAGAGAAATAGGGTGGTATGATTGGAATTGGGATGGATCTTTACCTTCAAGAGCACAGAGCTCAGGAGCACCCCAGTTTCCAAAACATTGTTAAACATGTTTGACATAAAAGGAGCTAAAGTGGCCCGGAACTTTTTGTAGAATCGAACTGTGAACCTATCATCCCTTGGTGCTGTACCCCCTTCATATTACCAATCGTGGCAATTATTTCCTCCTCAGTTATAGGGGCCTTGATAAGATCTATTTTATCATGCAAAAGACGTAGGACAGGTGTTAGGCAGAAACCTGTGGAGTTCCCTTAGGGACCACTGCAAAAGATTTAGGACTACAGGTGTTTGGCAGTAAACCCACTTGGTAGCAGTCTGTACCACACAGATTCACTTGGTAGCTGTGGCTGAGCAGTCAGACTTCCCCCAAGAAGAGTTAGGCAGTATACAGAGCATACAAAATAGGTACAGAAATACAGTAGCACAAGCAAACACTGACCAGAGCTTGGGTGTAAAAGTATATAATTATTTATTTAACACACTAGCACTAAATTGGTAAGATAAGTTCAAAACATAATCACTATTATCATATGTACATCCCTGATTACTTGTTGGACAAGTCTTAGTTAACACCACTTATTTCCAGACAGAGGTGAGCGCTTAACGTTCGATGGCACTCCAACAAGTTAAATAAAAAGGGAGGGGAAAAAGCAGAATTATGGAAGCACACGCACGAAACACTTTTTAAAGAACCACAGCAAGTTAGGAAGGCACAGTCTACTGATGAGCAAGGAAGTTTAGGTGCCAGGCCGACTTTCAAGGGAGCCAGGCGAAAGATGCCCAAGATCAAACAGTTACACAGAGTCTTTGAAGTTTGTGGAGGTAGTTCAGAAAAAGTTAGCTAAGGTGTCCCAGGCTAACTCAGGCTCGAGAGACGAGGATTTAATACACCCCGTTCAATCGGTTGCAAGGGAAGCCAGGCAGAACACGGTACCTTAAATGGAGAGGATCCTCCAGCGGGGGCAGTTGTTCCTGGCAGCGGGTGCAAGTTGCATCGTCGTCCAGAGGAAGAGAAGATCTCGTCGTGGAGAAAAGATGAAGGTCGTTGCACTGCCAGGGAAGAAACCAGCCGCGGAGTTCTCCGGTACAAAGGTACTACCCTTTTGGTTCGCGGTGATGGTGAAAACGTGGTATCCCGGTTGTCGGGGTGCTAGGCACAGGCAAGGCGGCCACGAGATGCTCCAGGAAGGCGAAAAGAAGGGAGACTGGTTATCCCCACCAGTCGAGGGAAGAAGACTCTCCGGCTGGAGATCTCCTCTGACGTTGGGAAAAGTGGAGAGGCGGTTCAGCAGGGCTCCACCGGTGGTGTCGTCGTTGCAGGCCGGCTCAGCTTCTCCCTCCTCGGATTCTTTAGGTCCAGTGGCAACGTCTGAAGTTCCAGTCCCCAAAGCCCTGTTTTTATACAGCACACCCCCATTCACTCAGCCTAGCTGTCAATCAAACATGCTAAGTGGTGAGCCGGCCGGCTCACCACTTGGGCCAATCACACAAGAGTGCGACTTGAGTTACCAAGGTAACTCAGTCCAGGGTGCCTAAACCCCCTCCCGCACCCCCTGTGGTACCCAGACAGAGTGGCACCACTTTTGGAGGCTTCTGTGGAGAAGCCCCCCAAAAAGTGGAACAAAGGGCTCGACTTGGTTTGGAGTCACAGAAGAGAACACAAACGCCATTTTAGAATCAAGTTCTGGCAAAAAATACCAACCGGCGAATTAATATTAAATAAATAAACCGGCGGTATGTTAGAGGCTATAAGAATTAAATAATTAAAGTTGGTAGCCTCGAACAATGGGAAAATCCCATAGAGATATATTCGCGGTTGAATATAAAAAGTAGTATCCACTGCCACCAGCCAAAACTCGATCAGGGGGGACGGAGACGTGCCCCCTCGAACAACAGACCCCGGGGCAATCAAATTGCCCCGGCCAGTACGTCCACAATATGATGGTTTGTACTGGTTTCTGTTCATAATTTGGGACTAGCAAAGCCAATGGTGACTTTACATGCCCTGGGAGACAGTAGTCAGTCCCAGGGTATGGAGTCTATGTTGGGGGGTCGCTACGACACCTCTGGGTTATGGCACGGAGGGTGCTGTGTAACCCACATCAAAAAAACCACATGAGACCCTATGGAGGAAAAGACCCCATAGCCCATAAAACACATGGAAAGTTAAAGGAACACCTCAAATCATGTCTAAGAGTGGGAGCAAAAGAATCTCACTCTTAGCAGGAGAGAAAAAAATAAACCCCAAAAATCCATCAAAGCTGCTGGGCGACTCACTAGGTTTGGGAAATTAGCCTTACAGAGAATTCTCCCTAACACTCGCCCCCCCCAGACTAAGGGACAGGAGGATTTAATCCACTCCTGGATGAACCTCATACCTCTAGTCGATGATATACATCCTAGAGAGTCCATCAGCATTTTGATGGTGACACCCTGACCTGTGCTCAATGGTGAAATCAAACCCTTGTAGGCAGTTTGACCATCTCAATAGTTTTGGATTTTCTCCCTTCATTTGCATTAACCATGTCAAGGGTTGGTGGTCAGTCTGAATAACAAAAGTAGAACCATACAAGTATGGCCTAAATTTCTTCAGTGCCCACACAATAGCAAAACATTCTCTTTCGATTGTTGCCCACCTTGTCTCAGGATCCTTCAGTTTTCTACTGATGAAGCAAATGGGGTGCTCCCTACCCTTCTCATCCATTTGGCTAAGGACTGCACCTATACCTACATTAGAAGCATCTGTCTGCACAATGAAAGTTTGGTGGTAGTCAGGAGCTCTCAGGACTGGTGCTTGGCAAAGAGCTTTCTTCAGGTTTTCAAAGGCCTGATTGCATTCCTCATTCCATTTGACCTTCTTAGGGAATTTTGGAGAGATCATCACATTCAGTGGAGAAGCTATGGTCCCATAGTTCTCAATGAAATTCCTGTAATACCCAGTGAGACCTAGGAAAGCTCTCACCTGGGTTTGAGTAGTAGGTGTTGTCCAATTTTGCACAGCTTCAATCTTACTGAGCAAATGCCTTATTTCTCCACCTCCTACCTCACGCCCAAGGTAGACCACCTTATTCTGACCAATTTGGCATTTACTTGCCTTTATGGTCAGATTGGCCTGTCCAAGAGCCTGCAAAACATATCCTAAGTGGTTCACATGTTCTTCCCAGGTTTGGCTGAATACTGCAATGTCATCCAAGTATGCCATGCAGAAGTCCTCCATCCCATTCAGAACCTGATTCACCATTCTTTGGAATGTTGCAGGTGCATTCTTCAATCCAAATGGCATAACCTTAAATTGGTATAAGCAAACTGGGGTAGAAAATGCAGTCTTTTCCTTGGCATGGTCTGTCAGGGCTATTTGCCAATAGCCTGACGTAAGGTCAAATGTGCTGAGGAACTTGGCTGAACCAAGTCTATCCACCAACTCATCTGTCCTTGGCAAAGGGTGGGCATCAGTCTTGGTGACTGCATTAAGAGCTCTATAGTCCACGCAGAGTCTCAATTCTTTGGCTCCTGCCTTTGGTATTAACACAACTGGGCTAGACCATGGGCTAGTAGAGGGCTCTATTACCCCGAGATCAAGCATCTTCTTGACCTCCCCTTTAATGTGGGTCCTTACATTTTCTGACATTTTGTATCCTCTGCTTTTGACTAGCAGACAGTCACCAGTGAGTATATCATGCTGCCCCCAAGGAGTCAAGCCTGGTGAAAGTGAGAACAGAGAGGCAAACTGATTTAACATGGCTTTGCACTCTTCTTATTGCTCAGGTGTCAGATTTGAAGAGAGATTTACTCCTTCAATCTTTTCGTCCAAGGGTAAGCCTCTGAGGAGATCAGGTAGAGCTTTGCTCTCTTCTTCCTCTTCTGTTGAAGCTAGAAGCAAGGCTCCTACTTCAGGTCTGGAGACATACGCCTTTAGTCGGTTGGTGTGGAAGACTCAAGGAGCCTCCTTGGGACTGCCCAAGTCCACCAGATAGTTCACCTCTCCAAGTTTACCCACAACCTTGAAGGGTCCCATCCATTTATCTTGCTGGGATCATAACTAGAACTAGCTGGTCTTGAGTGAACTCAACCATGTTAGCCTTCTGGTCATTCCAATGCTTGACCAGGGCTTGTCCAGCTTTCAGGTTATCACTAGCTTCTGCCATCATTTGTGACATTCTCCTTCGGAGACCTATCACATAGTCAGTCACTCTGACTGGCTTGGGGGAAGGAGCACTGTCCAACCCCTCCTTAATCGAGGCCAATGGACCTCTGACTGGATGGCCATAGAGAAGTTCAAAGGGAGAATAACCTACTCCCTCCTGAGGGACTTCTCTATAAGCAAAGAGAAGGCATGGCAATAGAAGGTCCCACTTTCTTTTAAGGGGATCCTTTAAAGCATTATCATGCCCTTCATGGTTCTGTTGAACCTTTCCACCAATCCATTTGTCTGAGGGTGATAGGCGGTAGAGAACTTGTAAGTAACTCCACAGGTTTTCATGTAGTGGGACATAAGATTTGACCCCCTGTCAGAGATTACTTCCTTAGGAAACCCAACCCTGGTAAAAATACCAAGGAGGGCCTTAGCCACAGCCTGAGCTGTAACAGTCCTCATAGGAATTGCCTCAGGGTACCTAGTAGCATGGTCTACTACAACAAGGATAAACCTGTTGCCTGAGGAGGTGGTGGGATCAAGGGGACCAACAATGTCAATCTCTACCCTCTCAAATGGGACTCCCACTACTGGGAGAGGCACTAAAGGTGCCACATTCTTGGACCCAACCTTACCAGACGTCTGGCAGGTATGGCAGCTCTTGCAAAATTTATCTACCTCAGCCCCCATTTTTGGCCAATAAAAGTAGAGTGAGAGCCTTTCCTTGGTCTTCTTGAAACTTAAGTGACCAGCCAAAGGAATCTCGTGGGCTAGCTGCAAGAACTGTTGTCTGTTTTCTTGAGGTACTACAAGCCGCTTGTAGTCTCCAGGTGCAGACTCAGTTGGTTCACTGTAGAAGAGGCCATCTTCCCAGTGCAACCTATACTTCCCAGGCTCTTGCCCATCAGCCTGAGAAGCTGCCTGTTGGCGAAGACCTTCCAGAGGTGGACATTCTCTCTGTCCCTTACTGAAGTATGCCCTGTTGGGTCCACCTTCTGCCAGTAAAGACTGCAGCTCAGGATGGTCAACAGGATCCAGAACTCCAATGAGTTCCTGGCGTTCCACTAGCTCTTCTTCAGAGTCTAGTTCCACTATACAGGGTTGTACCTCCCTCTCAGCCTCAGCTGGAGGTTGAGTTACAGGTGTAACTTTGGACAACCTCGGGGAAGTCCTGGTTGGAAGCACTGGAGTGCTTGCTGTTGGCTGTTTCTTGGAAGTCTTGGGTTTCCCCTTTGCTTCCTTTTGTTCAGATATAGCAAGTTGTAACTCCAGTGGAGTAGGAGTGATATCTTTCTTCATCATCTCCTTGGGAGTACCTCTCATGGTTCTCTCCCTTGCAGGTCTGGTGAGCTCCTGTAACCTTTTACTAGGAGGTCTGGGGGTATGTGACACTACTCCAAGAGTCTTCAGGTCATTACCCAACAGAACCCTCCCTGGTACCTCACTTTGTATGCTGACAGGTATCTTCACAGTCATGTCATTACACTGGATGAGAACTGGTAATTGGCGAAGCATCTGCACAGGCCCTCCAGCTAACTTGGTGAGGCGTTTGGGTGCCTTAGCAACATCCTCAGCCTGAAAAAAAGATTTATCCACCACAGTTATGCTGGCCCCGGTGTCCCTAATGGCAGGGGTCTCCTGACCATTCACATGGACACTGTCCTTATAATACTCTTTAGTGTTATCTGGGATAGAGTTATAGACATCTAAATTCTGTTGTTCCCACAGACCCAGAGACACTATAGAAACACTGGCTGAGACTCCAATGCGTTCATCAGCCAGCAGTAGAAAGTTTCCACTTGCCATTTGTTCTTCCTCCTCTGGAGCGAAGACTCAGGAGACAAGTTGGAGCCCTGAAGGTTTACCCTTACATCTGGGATCTCCTTTCACATGGTCAGGCGAGCCACAAACAAAGCATTTACCAAATGCTTTCTGGAATGGTGGCTTGCTCTGACCTCCTTCTGGTTTACCACCAGAGGGTACACTACTCTGATTTGGTTTCCTTTGTGGTTTACCCTTATTGTTCTGTTTGGGGCCCTCTTTGGGATTGGAATTATTAGAATTCTCTATTGAGTCCTTTTTTGGCTGCTTCCCCTCATCCTTTTTCTGAGTTACCCCAGAGTCTTTGTGAGTAGCCCTGTTGGCAACCCACAAGTCAGCAGCCTTAGCTAGTGTTCTGGAATCTAATTCATTTGAATCATCAAAGTGCTGTCTGAGCTCAGGAGAGCAGGCATCATAAATTGACTCCAACATCACAAGATTCTTCATTCCCTCATAAGTGTTCACCTTGTAACCCTTAATCCATCCCTCTAAGTTCTTCAAACTTTCGCTCACCCAGGTAGCCCAAGGGGTTCCATCATGCTTTTTGAGGGTCCTAAACCTCTAAAGGTACTGGGAAGGGGTCTTCCCAAATCTAGCTATCAAAGCTTGTTTCACACACTCGTAATCCTTCTTATCCTCCTCCCCCAACTCCATTACCACATCAGTTGCAACAGGGGGGAGCCTAGAGAACAACCAGGAAAGTAACTCATTTCCTGTAATGTTCTGGAGCCCATGATTATATTCAAACAAACTCAACCAGTCCAATACATCCAACTTAGGTTCATACATACCCACCAACTCCTTAGGCATCCAGGGTCTTTTGGGACTGGAACTCCTAGAGGATTCGGAGAGAGAAGCACTTTCCACAGACAGTTTTTTCATTTCTAGCTCATGGTTGAGCTCCATTTCTCTGAGCCTTAGTTCTTGGTGCCGTTGTTCTGTTTGAGCATTAATTCTTTTGAATTCTAATTCAAGCTTCATTTTTTCTAGTTTCATATATTGAGGATTAAGTGTGGGACCTGGTAAGGGTCCAGTAGGCACAGCTGGCAGGGAAGGTAGAGGCCCAGGGGAGACAACTCTTAACATCTTCCACCTCCTCTTCTGCTTCTGACTCAAAGTTATCAATACTAACATTCATATCAATATCATTGCTGTTATCTACAGTTGCTGGAGTGGTAGGTTCCTCTGAACCACCATCCAGACTTTGGTTTGCTAACAACCTTTCTATTAGCTCCATTTTCTTGCCTTTAGTCAAGAGATTCTTATGCTTACAGAGAACTCTTAAACAATCAGCAGTTTTTGTAGCAAGGGACTCTTGACTATAACTTTCCATAGTTGACAGGTTTTAGAAAATACTTCTTTTAGTGCTAAGCTTTGTGGTTAGTTGCACTAAGGTATCTTTAAGCACACTAAAATGTATATTCAATACAAATCCCACCGCTGTACACCAGTGTTAGGCAGAAACCTGTGAAGTTCCCTTAGGGACCACTGCAAAAGATTTAAGACTACAGGTGTTTGGCAGTAAACCCACTTGGTAGCAGTCTGTACCACACAGATTCACTTGGTAGCTGTGGCTGAGCAGTCAGACTTCCCTCAAGAAGAGTTAGGCAGTATACAGAGCATACAAAATAGGTACAGAAATACAGTAGCACGAGCAAACACTGACCAGAGCTTGGGTGTAAAAGTATATAATTATTTATTTAACACACACTTATAAAACACACTAGCATTAAATTGGTAAGATAAGTTCAAAACACAATCACTATTATCATATGTACATCCCTGATTACTTGTTGGACAAGTCTTAGTTAACACCACTTATTTCCAGACAGAGGTGGGCGCTTAACGTTTGATGGCACTGCAACAAGTTAAATAAAAAGGGAGGGAAAAAGCAGAATTATGGAAGCACACGCACAAAACACTTTTTAAAGAACCACAGCAAGTTAGGAAGGCACAGTCTACTGGTGAGCAAGGAAGTTTAGGTGCCAGGCCCACTTTCAAGGGAGCCAGGCGAAAGATGCCCAAGATCAAACAGTTACACAGAGTCTTCGAAGTTTGTGGAGGTAGTTCGAAAAAGGTTTAGTTCAGTTCAGAAAAAGTTAGCTAAGGTGTCCCAGGCTAACCCAGGTTCGAGAGATGAGGATTTAATACACCCCGTTCAATCGGTTGCAAGGGAAGCCAGGCGGAACACAGTACCTTAAATGGAGAGGATCCTCCAGCGGGGGCAGTTGTTCCTGGCAGCGGGTGCAAGTCACAGCATCGTCCAGAGGAAGATCTCATCGTGGAGGAAAGATGAAGGTCGTTGCACTGCCAGGGAAGAAACCAGCCGCGGAGTTCTCCGGTACAAAGGTACTATCCTTTCGGTTCCCGGTGATGGTGAAAACGTGGTATCCCGGTTGTTAGGGAGAATTATCTCTTTAGGCTGAATTTCCTAACCTAGTGTGTCCCACAGCAGCTTTGATGGATTTCTGAGTTTGTTTTTCTCTCCTGCCAAGAGTGAGACTCTTTTTCTCCCACTCTTGGACATGATTTATGGTGTTCCTTTGACTGTTAATGTGTTTTATGGGCTATGGGGTCCTTTACTCCATAGGGCCTCATGTGTTTTTACTATGTGTGTTACACAGCACCCTCCGTGCAGTGACACAGGGGTGTCATAGTGACACCCCACCATAGACTCCATACCCTGGGACTGACTACTGTCTCCCAGGGCATGTAAAGTCACCATTGGCTTTACCAGTCCCAAATTATGAACAGAAACCAGTACAAACCATCATATTGTGGACGTACTGGTCGGGGCAATTCGATTGCACCGGGGTCTGTTAGTTGAGGGGGCACGTCTCTGTCCCCCCTGATCGAGTTTTGGCTGGTGGCAGTGGATACTGCTTTTTATATTCGACCGCGAATATATCCCTATGGGATTTTCCCATTGTTCGGGGCTACCAACTTTAATTATTTAATTCTCATAGCCTCGAACATACCGCCGGTTTATTTATTTAATATTAATTCGCCGGTTCGCCGGTTGGTATTTTTTGCCAGGACTCGATTCTAAAATGGCGTTTGTGTTCTCTTCTGTGACTCCACAGCGGGTGTGGGAGGGGGTTTAGGCACCCTGGACTGAGTTACCTTGGTAACTCAAGTCGCACTCTTGTGTGATTGGCCCAGGTGGTGAGCCGGCCGGCTCACCACTTAGCATGTTTGATTGACAGCTAGGCTGAGTGAATGGGGGTGAAAAAGCTTAGCACTAAAAGAAGTATTTTCTGACAGTAGTCAGTCCCAGGGTATGGAGTCTATGTTGGGGGGTTGCTACGACACCCCTGGGTTACGGCACGGAGGGTGCTGTGTAACCCACATCAAAAAAACCACATGAGACCCTATGGAGTAAAAGACTCCATAGCCCATAAAACACATGGAAAGTTAAAGGAACACCTCATATCATGTCTAAGAGTGGGAGCAAAAGAATCTCACTCTTAGCAGGAGAGAAAAAAAATAAACCCCAAAAATCCAGCAAAGCTGCTGGGGGACTCACTAGGTTTGGGAAATTAGCCTTACAGAGAATTCTCCCTAACAACAGGGAGAGAGGAACTTGTCAATATGAGATCCCTCTCCTTCATATTCTGTTTTATAGAGGGTTTCATAATATACAAGGAATTCCTCTGGTATCTGAGCATCATCAAATAGTTTAATTTTCCTGTTGAGTGAATTTCTACAACTCTTCTGGAGTTTCTTTGTTCCCTCAGTCTCCAGGCTAGATTTCTATCGGCTCTCTCTCCCTTCTCCATATCCCTTTGCTTTAGAAAGGATAGTTTTCTCTCAGTTTGGTGGATCAGAAGGGCTTTTAGTTTTGCTTTGTATTTCCTGAGTTTTTCTAATTTCCCTGGAAACATCTGGGTTTTCAGCCCCCCCACGCTCCCGGTTGAAGGGATTCTATTCTACCTCTGAGTTCCGACTATTGGTCCGTCCTCTCCCTTTTCCTTCTGGTTCCCATTCCTATCAAGACCCCTCGCACCGTTGCCTTGAAGGCTTCCCAAATGGTCGAGATCCCAACTTCGCCATTATTATTCAATTGAAAGAATTTTCAGCAGAGTTAAAACAAGTTCCTTATATTTTAACAATATGCCATTACAGGTCCATCTGCTCTTATGCTTTTCCATAAACCAGCCTTCTAATTTAACTACCACCAGGTCATGGTCCGACAACGACACAGCTACCGTGGTGTACGCCGACACTTTGTTTTTTAAGTGACTTTCAATGAGGAGATTTTCGAGAAAGCATCATGGACTCTTGAGTAGAAGGTATCACGGGGGATCCCTGAACCTTTGTGAAGGAGTCCACCACACCCAGTTCCCTGTTGGTTTGCTGACCCCCCTTGGATTCCTATTGGGACGCCTTATGGGGGGTCAATCTTTTCCTGTCCCGGTCTGGATCTAAAATCATATTAATGTCTCCCTCTATGAACAAGGGACCCTATACGAATGTTTGAATCATACTCTTCACTCCATCTCAAAATTGTTTCTGACCATCATTAGGGCAATACACCGAAACAAACGTTATCATATTCCCCTTGATTGTCCCTTTTACCATCACAAACCGTCCCCGAGGGCCTACCCTCTCAGCCTCAAACACAAAATTCAGTTTACTAGCCACTATGATTGCCACTCCTTGTTTTTTAGAGGAATTTGAAGCAAGGTACACCTTATCAATCAACCCTGCCTTCTAAGTTGGTTCCCTCACCCTCTGCCAATGCTTCTCCAGTAAGGAACATAATCTCTAACTTCAGGGGGCCACAGAGCCTTCTCCTGGTTAGGGTAAATGCTGATAAGTCTTAGAATATTGTGATGTCCAATATTTTCGTTTTCTTAGTGTAGTAATGGAATTTAGCAAGCACTGGCCGTGGACCTCTGGTTCCCCCTCCCGCTCTGTGTGCTCTGTCGATGGTGGGCACGTTGTATTCTCATCATTAAATAGCTTCTTAATCACATTGCCTATTGATTTGATTATGTCACTTTGCGTTTCACCATCTCTTTCTGGAAAACCGAAAAATCTTAAGTTACACTGGCATTCGTGGTTCTCAAAGTCGTCCATTTTCAATGCACATTGACTCTTCCCTTCTTTCCAGTTCCTCATGCCCATTTGGGTTTCTAAAATGTCAGTTGAGTATTGATTTGCCTCCAAGCCCTGGATCCTATCATCCATGTCGTCCACTTTCTTATCAAGCCTTTTTCTGATGTCTGCTCTGAAACCCCTTATTTCCTCAAGTAAGGCCGCCATGTCTTTCTTCATGGATTGAGATTCCTCCATGATCAGGGGAAAAGTGAGGGGCGTGGGTTATTGTGCCCGTTGGACGTTGGCTCCGTATTGGTACTTTTGAAGTGTAGACGACCAACTCGTGATTGTAGGGTGCCCAAGAATTTTATCTAAGGCAGAGAGAAGACTTTACCAGGATGTGGTTATCCCTTGAATGCTTTTGTGGGTCGATTTGCCCTAGTCTCCACTCTCTGCCAAACAAGCCTTCCCCAATGAATTGAATTACCCCACGGCATAGGCCTGCAGGGACTTTGGGAGGGATTAACGCTATGTCACTGGCCGGGTTTGCTTAAGCATAATACATCTTGGGCTGATGCCCTGGGATATGGGCCCTTGTTTCCAGTGGGGGAAGACGTGGAGTGTCAATCAGTTTATAGGACCCCACCCCCAGATGGAGACCTTCCTGTGTCTCCCGATGAGGGGGATTTGCGCCGTTTCGAGGAAAGGCTAAAGCTACAGAGACATGGATGAGGTAAACTCACAGGAGGCTCCAGGCTGTACCAGCACAGATTCGCCCCCCCCAAGTGAGTGGTAATCCAATTAGGCCTCTCAAGGGGAAGATCCTGTGGCCTCTCCGGGTGCAAGTCTGTAGGTTCAGCGCCAAATCTACTACAGGCAACTGCCGGCAGGGGGATCCGGGGCCCTACTCTCTCTCTGCCTCCAGAGTAGGATCACTGTGGGGAAGTCCTTCGCTCACCTGCAGGTTACACTCCGTCTTGCCAAGCCTCACTCTCAGCCGTTTATCTGGCGGGTCCCTATATGGTCAATCGCTGCTGCTCACTGTTGCTCTTGCGCTGGTCTGTCCCCATCGACCTGGTCCAGGGCCCCAGGCAGTCACCCAGGCCATCTCCAAGTGAGGAGCGAATCCCGCCTCCGACCAAGCCTCCAAGCTTCTCTGTAGGGTTGCTGAATTTTCCCCCCTGTTAGCACAGTCACTCACTGAGGGGTAGCCGACTGCCACCTGGCAGGGCAGCGTTCCTCCCCTCCCTTCCTCCACTGGAGTTACACGGGTCACCAAAGGACGGTTCTGCTGCAAACAAAAGGCTCTCACTAGTAGGGGGCCACCCCCTCCCTCTCTCCATGGCTCTGGCAGTTCTCCCGGGATCAGCTTAGGTGAGCAGAAACTACAGGCGTCTGCATGGTAGCAGATCCTCTCTGGGCCTCTGCGGATCCCCAAGCCCAGGTGCTTACTGCTTGGAACTATTTGGCTGCTTGGGGGCTGGATTTGCTTCGGCTCCTCTGCCCAGGGCCGCAGTTCGCTCAATTCTGGCTTCTGAGTCTCCGGATTACACCCCTTTGAAGCTCATTATATTGGCTCGCTGAAGGGGTCACTCACATGACCACTGGGGGGCATTTTGGGGGGGGCTCTAGTCCCCAACAGGCCCGGAGGGTGAGGAGCTGCACAGATAGGTTATCACATCTCTGTGCCCCGTGGTCACCAATCCCAGCTTCCGTTTCTGTCCCCTCACAATCCTAAGAGAGCGTTGAGCTTTTACATTGACAGGCTGGCTAAAGTCAGACAGGAGGAGCAGCTCTTTGTGGGATATACTGGTCATAGGTTGGGATAGACTGTTACTAAGCAGACCCTGTCTCGGTAGACCATTTTGTGTATCACGGAATGTTACACTTTGGGCGGTAAAGAGGTCCCTGAGGGTCTGAGAGCGCATTCCACAAGAGGAGTGGCTACTTCTTTGGCTCTTCAAAGAGGGTGCCATTGCATGACATTTGCAGTGCTGCAACCTCTTCTTCACTGCACACTTTAACAAAATAATACTGCATTGATTCTGTATCGGGCAGGAGGCTACATTTGGTAAAGCTGTTTTCCACAACATAAATCAAAGGTCAATTTTCTTTTACCTCCTCCTTCTCCATACTGCTATGGGAGTCTATCAAAGATGAGGAATATGTGTGAGGCCATGATCCATTAGAAGAACAAATTACTTACACCTGGTAATGTTCTTTCTGATGGATGTTCCTCCCACAAATTTTTCATCGCCCTCCCAGCCTACCCCTATATCGTTTGGAGAATTTTCAGGGCCCCAGGCAGTCACCCAGGCCATCTCCAAGTGAGGAGCGAATCCCGCCTCCGACCAAGCCTCCAGGCTTCTCTGTAGGGCTGCTGAATTTTACCCCCTGTTAGCACAGTCACTCACTGAGGGGTAGCCGACGGCCACCTTGATCCTGCGGCCCTGGTCGAGCCTCACGCTGCACTGAGGCAGGGCAGCGCTCCTCCCCTCCCTTCCTCCACTGGGGTTACACGGGTCGCCAAAGGACTGTTCTGCTGCAAACAAAAGGCTCTCACTAGTAGGGGGCCGCCCCCTCCCTCTCTCCATGGCTCTGGCAGTTCTCCCGGGATCAGCCTAGGTGAGCAGAAACTACAGGCGTCTGCATGGTAGCAGATCCTCTCTGGGCCTCTGCGGATCCCCAAGCCCAGGTGCTTACTGCCTGGAACTATTTGGCTGCTTGGGGGCTAGATTTGCTTCGGCTCCTCTGCCCAGGGCCGCAGTTTGCTCAATTCTGGCTTCTGAGTCTCCGGATTACACCCGTTTGAAGCTCATTATATTGGCTCGCTGAATGGGTCACTCACATGACCACTGGGGGGCTTTTTGGGGGGTGGGGGGGCTCTAGTCCCCAACAGGCCCGGAGGGTGAGGAGCAGCACAGATAGGTTATCACATCTCTGTGCCCCGTGGTCACCAATCCCGGCTTCCATTTCTGACCCCTCACAATCTCAAGAGAGCGTTGAGCTTTTATATTGGGAGGCCGGCTAAAGTCAGACAGGAGGATCAGCTCTTTGTGGGATATACTGGTCATAGGTTGGGATAGGCTGTTACTAAGCAGACCCTGTCTCGGTAGATCATTTTGTGTATTACAGAATGTTACACTTTGGGCGTAAAGAGGTCCCTGAGGGTCTGAGACCGCATTCCACAAGAGGAGTGGCTACTTCTTTGGCTCTTCAAAGAGAGGTGCCAGTGCATGGCATTTGCAGTGCTGCAACCTCTTCTTCACTGCACACTTTTACAAAATAATACTGCCTTGATTCTGTATCGGGCAGGAGGCTACATTTGGTAAAGCTGTTTTCCACATCAAAGGTCAATTTTCTTTTACCACCTCCTTCTCCATACTGCTATGGGAGTCTATCAAAGATGAGGAATACGTGTGAGGCCATGATCCATTAGAAGAACAAATTACTTACTCCTGGTAATGTTCTTTCTGATGGATGTTCCTCCCACAAATTTTTCATCGCCCTCCCAGCCTACCCCTATATCGTTTGGAGAATGTTCATGGTTTACATCTTCCTCTCTTTCAACGTCTGGGTTTCTGTAACCTTCGAGATGGCAGTGCATAAAGAGGGGAAAAACATGAACTGAGGCAACAGGCGCGGTGCGTGCTACTTATATCAGCGTCAACGTCCCGGCCGAGAGCGGGATGGAAGCCGCGAGCGACCACGGGTTGACGCATGGCGCCCTCTGCTGTTAAAATGTTTCTGAAGCTGCAAACAAGATATCAGATATATTGATGATGAGCAATCCGTAGGAGGAACATCCATCAGAAAGAACATTGCCAGGGGTAAGTAATTTGTTCTTCTTGCTCATTGGCATCTCCGCCTCCAATACTTAAGACGCTGTGCTGGGGCTTCCCCAGCATAACGTTATAGTCTGTCTATTGTGTTGGACTAGCATTCATTATGGTTCTATTGTGTTTCTTCATCACAGTAACAATATTGTTCTATTGGCTTTCTTTATCACAGTACCAGACCGATACTTTTTCTCAGGTGAAGTATCACAATAGTAGATATATAATGTTCTGATGCTCGTGGATCTGATTAGAATGGCATGCTGTGCATATAGTCCTACATATAGTGGAAATCACGGAGTATTGCATCTTTGTTTTGAAGATCGAAAGGGACATCGACATGGGCGTGGCTGTAACACTATTCCTTAAATCCCTCACGCATTGAGGTCCCACCAGATTGTTTTTTTCCACCAACCGATTGTTTTTTTCCACCAACCTAGTTGGTCGCTTATCCAAAGCTCGTAAGAGTTTATATTGCTAAGTTAATTTCCATGACCTGCGGTCATCTCGTCAATTCGACAACCTTCGACTACTGCTTTGTGGGTTTCCTGCCGCTGACGACATCTACAACTGCTCGGTCACTGTTCAACTGCTCGACGACAGTCGACCGCGTGGTCTCAGCCCTCCGGCCAGGCCCTTACGGTCGGCAGAGTGGTGCCCTGGGTTTTATTTCTCACTCTGAGAATGTATTTCCATCACTCCTCTTTCTCTTCTTCGTCTGGCTGCCGCTAACCTCTGCTATGGAGAGGACTCCTTTTAAATTCTGCCTGTAGTGTAACAACATATTTCCCTGGAAAGACGCCCATCGCTGATGCAATCAGTGTCTTCCTCGTGACCACGATGAGCGCTCCTGCAAGGCCTGTAAACTCCTTCGACTGAAGATGTTGAAAGACAGGCGGACTAAACGGTGGGCGGCCTACGCTATGCAGGCCGAAAACCTTTCCCCCATCGGCATCATCACTTCAGGCAATGAGGAATCTGTCGGCAGCCAAGGCTCCGAATTGGAAGTCATCGACCTCTCAGCAGAGCTTGCGGGCTCCAGATGCCCGTCCCCGACAGACAAGCCACCGGTACTTTTATGGGGAAATCACACCCCAACGACCAGGGCAACCACGCACCACGTATACACAAGCACACAACCCCTAAGGCCTCTTCGACGGAGTCATAGAAGAAGCGCTCGACGCACACAGTATGGCCAACCGTATCGACAGCACCTGCCGAACCTCGCGGTTCGATGGCCTCCACGTAACCACATTTGCGGCATGCGACTGGGCATCCTTCTGGAACTGGCGTTCCCCCTAAAAAAATCCTCTGTCATCGACCGGCCATCCAAGGGCGCACAAGCGCCGAAGGACCCGGTGGAGTCACCGACCACGACTGCGCCTTCAGGCATGTCGAAACCCTCTATAGAGCCGCTGAAGCTTCGCAAAAGCCTTTGGAAATCATTTTGGTGGCCAAGGAGTACAAGGGCACCCCCTCTCATCGAGAGGACTATTCTGAAGCCCCCCCCAGCCTCTCTCTAAGGCCTTATTAGAAAAACCTTCACCTTCTGGGTAGCCCTTCCCTGCACCTGACCATTCAGCTTCCTCTCTATGGACTAGGGAAAGGTTTGAGCAGTACATGGACGAAATGTCCCAGTTCATTGACTTTTCAGACCGATATATTATACCCAAGAGGCCTAGGGAAGTGGACCCTTGCCCCACCCTTCCAAATTGCAGAAGTTCCCCACCTCTGCACAGGGACAGCAAGAGGCCATCTTGCAGGTCCCAGATGACCCAACCAAGGAGGATTCTTATGAGGAGTTTAACCCCTTTGATCAAGACCCAGCTGATCAGGACCCAGACTGGGACCAGGCGGAGGACCAGGGTCCTTGGCTTACAACAACATATACCGTTGACCCAGACAGCATCTGTCTGGTTCCCCCTTCTACTCCTCCACAAAGAGAGTTGACGACCAGATGTGGTTCAACTCTATTTTAAAAAGAGCAGCTGACCATTTTAAAATTGCAACGCACAAAGCTCCTCCAGACTCAGACTTCGTGGAGGATATACTCAAGCAGAAGGCCCGAACTAGCCAAGCCATCCCTTTACTGAATTCTATGAAGAAGCGCCTGGCCCCTTCTTTGCTGTCCCTGTCTGAAACACAGGCAGTTAAGCCCTGGGTTGAGAAATTATTTCGCCCATCGCCCTCCTCTGCATCAGGGATCATGCCACACCAGACTACTTAGTGGTTACAACCACTTGGAAAAGGGCGCGTGTACCCCTGTCCTCAGCAGAATCCCCTCCGGACAAAGACTGCAAGAAACTTTACACCCTGGGTAAGCGGGTCACTGCCTCTGCGGCCTACTCCACAAAGATCACAAATAACACCACACTCCGGGCAAATTACAGTGATGTCCAGTGGGGCCTAGTGTAGGATGGTCTTCAGGAGGTTCCAGAGCCCACCCGATCACGCCTGCTGGCGGTCGTGGCTGAAGGCAGACAAGTAATACAAAACATACTGAAGGCCACACTGTACTTGGCTGAGACCGCTGGACGCACCCTCGCTTAGGGTACCCTGCTTAAAAGACATGCCTGGTTAAAAAACTCTGGGTTCAAACCCAAAAATCAGGCTTCTCTAATTAACAAGCCAGTGGAGGATTCAAAGCTTTTTGGGAAAGCAGTTCATGATGCCCTAGAGACGGCAAAGAAAGAACACAAGACTCTAAAGTCACTTAGCCAGATCACTGCTAAACCCTTTCACCAGCGTGGAGGCTCAAACGCACACCAGTCGTTTCGTGGCCAATCGTTCTCCTGCTCGCCCCAGGGGCAATACGGCTCAGGAAATAATTCCTGGTCTTCCGGTCAAGGCTCCTCTGGTAATTTCCAATACCAGCAAAAAGGCTCTCGTAGGGGCAAGCGTAGAGGCAGGAACTCTACTCCCAGAGGCTCCCCGGCCTCCACCTCAAAGTGACTTGCCGGTTCAGGTCCCCTCCCACACTTCCCCGGTCATGGTCGCTTGTCGTCATTCATCCACGCCTCGGAGGGGGACCAGTTCAGAACAGTGGGTACTAAAGACCGTTGTCCATGGGTATTATATCGAGTTTTTCCGACCACCTCGCTAACACCCACTGAGAAGCAGACACCTGTCGCCAGAGCACCTGCACAACCTGCTGGAAGAAGTTCAGGTCCTGCTGGAAAAGGGCGCCATCGAAGTCGTCCCCCTTCTCCAGGTAAACAAGGGTATTTATTCAGTGTACTTACTTGTACCCAAAAAGGATCTCACAATGTGCCCTGTTCTAGACCTGCGCCCCCATGCGAACAAGTATGTAAAACCTCAAAAGTTCAGGATGACAACACTTCAGGAGGTAATCCCATTGCTGCAGCAGGGGGATTACATGGCCAGATTGGACATGAAAGATGCATACTTTCATATTTCAATGCTGCCAGCGCACAGAAAGTGGCTCAGGTCATGATAGAGGACACCCACTATCAGTTCGCAATGCGCCCTAATACCCACGGGTCTGGTGCGCAGTACAAGTATTAAAACAAACAAACAAACAAACAAACAAGGTTCTCCCCTTCGGCATTGCCTCAGCCCCAAGGTTGTTCACAAAGGTACTGGCGGTAGCAGCAGCTCATCTGCGCAGGGATTCCATCCCAGTCTATCCTTACCTCAATGACTGGCTCATAACAGAGGATTTGTACGGAACATGCCAGACAAATACCCAGAGGACGGTAAATCTCCATTTCAACATAGGATTCTCTATTAACGAGAATAAATCCAGTCTAACCCCCAGCCAAGTCAAACAATTTCTGGGGGCTCTAATTCGGACAGAAGACAGGCTTGTCTTTCCCTCCAACGAGCGGGTTCAAAACATGCTGTTCCAGATCCCTCACTCTGTAGCCAGTCGCCCAGTGAACGTACGCAAAGTCATGCGACTGATGGGGATGATGGTTTCCTGCGTCTACCTAGTTCCTCACGCTCGTCTGTGCATGCGCCCTATGCAAGAGTGGCTCTCGAGCCAATGGTGTCAGGCCAGTGGGACGATCTAGTGGTTGTCTCGGCAGCCCTCCTCCAGGCTCTGCAGTGGTGGTCAATGGAAAACCATCTGCACGGGAAAACCTTCACCACCCCTGCAGTAGAAGCCACTCTCACCGCAGGCGCATATCTGACGGGGTGGGGAGCTCACCTCCTTCAACCGACGGCGCACGGCGTGTGGTCTGCAGCAGTATCACCCAATCACATCAACCTGTTGGAACTGGTAGCAGTGTTCATGGCCCTGAAGGCCTTCCAAACACACCTCCATGAGAAAACAGTTCTAGTCCTCACGGACAGTACTACGGCTATGTACTACTTAAACAAACAAGGGGGCAATCACTCTCTAGGGCTGTCCAAACTGTCACAAAACATTTGTAAATGGGCACTCAAACACAATATGTTCCTCCTTTCACAACATGTTCCAGGGGAACTCAATCTTCTGTCAGACTTACTCAGCAGAGACTTCCCCCTACCCGTAGAGCACGAGTGGCAGCTACGGGAGGACATTTTACTCAGCGTCTTCGCAGAATGGGGCTTCCCAGATTTCGACTTATTTGCCACTCTGGAGAACGCCCAATGCCCAGATTATGCCTCCAGGTACCCACAGAACCGCTCCAAGGGGAACGGTCTTTGGATTAGATGGTCCGGGAGATTTGTCTACGCTTTTCCCCTGATTCCCCTGCTCAACAGAATAGTGCACAAGATGCACCAAGAACCAGTCACGATAATCCTGGTGGCCCCGCCAACCTTGGTTCTCCCATCTCATGGCAATGTCATTCTCCCCTCCCAGTAAGCTACTGTGCCCGTACAACAGGCTGTCTCAAGATCAGGGAGAGACACTACACCCATGCCCGCAAACTCTCAATTTAGCAGCCTGGCTCCTGAGGTCATAGAGTTTGGGCACCTTCAGCTCCCTTAGAGATGCATGGACATACTCAGAGAGGCACGAAAACCTACCAAACCTACCACCAGACATTGCTACTCCAGCAAAAGGAAGCGCTTTATCTGGTGTAATGTCAAGGGCATCAATCTTATTGATTGCTCACCTAAAGATATCCAGGCCGATTCATGGAATAATTAGCGCGGCGCAAGTGGGCAAAAACGTGCGAATCGCAGTGGAATAGCGAAAATCGCAGTGAAATTGCGAAAATCGCACGAAAAGCAGCGCACGTCAATTCATGGAAGGCCGTGCGCGAGAAAACCAGCGGATGTGCGATAAAAAAGTGTGCGGCGCACGTTGGCGCACAGGCCATCTAACAGCGTGCGCCAGGTCACAGCGAAAATCGCACAGGCCACAGCGAAATTCGCACATAGCGCGGCGCACGCAACAAAAGTAGGCGGAACACGGGCGTAACACTCGGAATGGGGAACAACTTGCCAAAACGTGGGCGTCACGGGGGAAGTACAGGGCACAAGTGCGCGGAACGCCCACACGCTCGCCTACAACACGTATTCATGGAATAGAATAGGGCAAAAAAGCGCACGCTCAAACCAGCGCACAGGCACAAACACGACCGCCACAAGAAAGCAGGCGGTAGCGTCTCTGCGGCTGTAAGAAATGTGCGCCAAAAGGTGCGCCAACAAATAGCACCTATATACTGCCATGATGAATGTCCCATACTGTGGCCCTCCAGGAAAAATGACGTGCAAAGGGGTACCCACAAACACGGACACCCGCTGACAAAAAATACGTGTGCGTGGATACCGGGGTGCGCGGGAAGTCTAACACGCGATTTCAGCAGGGTACGTGCATCACAGGGGTTCGCGTGAAGTTATTCACGCGATCGGGCCTGGGGGAGCGGGCTACGTGTATTTCAGGGGTTCGCGTGAAGTTTCACACGCGATCGGGTCTGGGGGAGCGGGCTACGTGTATTACAGGGGTTCGAGTGAAGTACCTCACGCGATCGGGCCTGGGGGAGCGTGCTACGTGTATATCAGGGGTTCGCATGAAGTTTCACACGCGATCGGGCCTGGGGGAGCGGGCTACGTGTATTACAGGGGTTCGCGTGAAGATCCTCACGCGATCGGGCCTGGGGGAGCGGGCTACGTGTATTACAGGGGTTCGCGTGAAGTTCCTCACGCGATCGGCCTGGGGTAGCGGGCTACGTGTATTACAGGGGTTCGCGTGAAGTTCCTCACGCGATCGGGCCTGGGGGAGCGGGCTACGTGTATTCCAGGGGTGCGCGGGAAGTTCCACACGCGAATAGCGTGGGGGCGCGTGTATTCCAGGGGTGCGCGGGAAGTTCCACACGCGAATAGCCTGGGCGCGTGTATTTCAGGGGTGCGCGGGAAGTTCCACACGCGAATAGGCTGGGCGCGTGTATTTCAGGGGTGCGCGGGAAGTTCCACACGCGAATAGCCTGGGGGCGCGTGTATTCCAGGGGTGCGCGGGAAGTTCCACACGCGAATAGCCTGGGCGCGTGTATTTCAGGGGTGCGCGGGAAGTTCCACAGGCGAATAGCCTGGGGGCGCGTGTATTTCAGGGGTGCGCCGGAAGTTCCACACGCGAATAGCCTGGGCGCGTGTATATCAGGGGTGCGCGGGAAGTTCCACATGTGATTTGACAGTGTGGGTCCTCCCAGGTGTACCCTGTACACCCTCCACGGCCCCTGCAGGCAGCCCACACCACAGGGGACTACCCTGCATCCCTGGTCATGTCCCGCAGGCAGCCCACCCACCATGGGCATGCCCCCCAGCAAAGGCACATGTCTCCTTGAACTAATGACCACCAACTCATGTCCCCTTGCACCCCCACCCCCCAGCACTGTGGGGCACCTGCCAGCAGGCCCCCACCCGTGTCCAACTCATGTCCCCCACCACCCCCAACCCCCAGCACTGTGGGGCACCTGCCAGCAGGCCCCTACCCATGTCCAACTCATGTCTCCCACCACCCCCACCCCCCAGCCACCAGGGTCACCCTCCACCAGGCCCCCACTCATGTCTCCCACCACCCCCACACCCCAGCAGTGCAGGGTCACCCTCCACCAGGCCCCCACTCATGTCTCCCACCACCCCCACCCCCCAGCCACCAGGGGCACCCTCCACCAGGCCCCCACTCATGTCACCCACCACCCCCACACCCCAGCAGTGCAGGGGCACCCTCCACCAGGCCCCCACTCATGTCTCCCACCACCCCCACACCCCAGCAGTGCAGGGTCACCCTCCACCAGGCCCCCACTCATGTCTCCCACCACCCCCACACCCCAGCAGTGCAGGGTCACCCTCCACCAGGCCCCCACTCATGTCTCCCACCACCCCCACACCCCAGCAGTGCAGGGGCAGCCTCCACCAGGCCCCCACTCATGTCTCCCATCACCCCCACACCCCAGCCACTAGGGTCACCCTCCACCAGGCCCCCACTCATGTCACCCACCACCCCCACACCCCAGCAGTGCAGGGGCACCCTCCACCAGGCCCCCACTCATGTCTCCCACCACCCCCACACCCCAGCAGTGCAGGGTCACCCTCCACCAGGCCCCCACTCATGTCTCCCACCAACCCCCACACCCCAGCAGTGCAGGGTCACCCTCCACCAGGCCCCCACTCATGTCACCCACCACCCCACACCCCAGCAGTGCAGGGGCACCCTCCACCAGGCCCCCACTCATGTCTCCCACCACCCCCACCCCCCAGCCACCAGGGGCACCCTCCACCAGGCCCCCACTCATGTCACCCACCACCCCCACACCCCAGCAGTGCAGGGGCACCCTCCACCAGGCCCCCACTCATGTCACCCACCACCCCCACCCCCCAGCAGTGCAGGGGCACCCTCCACCAGGCCCCCACTCATGTCTCCCATCACCCCCACACCCCAGCAGTGCAGGGTCACCCTCCACCAGGCCCCCACTCATGTCTCCCACCACCCCCAGCCACCAGGGGCACCCTCCACCAGGCCCCCACTCATGTCTCCCACCACCCCCACACCCCAGCAGTGCAGGGTCACCCTCCACCAGGCCCCCACTCATGTCTCCCACCACCCCCACACCCCAGCCACCAGGGGCACCCTCCACCAGGCCCCCACTCATGTCACCCACCACCCCCACACCCCAGCAGTGCAGGGGCACCCTCCACCAGGCCCCCACTCATGTCTCCCACCACCCCCACACCCCAGCAGTGCAGGGTCACCCTCCACCAGGCCCCCACTCATGTCTCCCACCACCCCCACACCCCAGCAGTGCAGGGTCACCCTCCACCAGGCCCCCACTCATGTCTCCCACCACCCCCACACCCCAGCAGTGCAGGGTCACCCTCCACCAGGCCCCCACTCATGTCTCCCACCACCCCCACACCCCAGCAGTGCAGGGGCAGCCTCCACCAGGCCCCCACTCATGTCTCCCATCACCCCCACACCCCAGCCACCAGGGGCACCCTCCACCAGGCCCCCACTCATGTCACCCACCACCCCCACACCCCAGCAGTGCAGGGTCACCCTCCACCAGGCCCTCACTCATGTCTCCCACCACCCCCACCCCCCAGCCACCAGGGGCACCCTCCACCAGGCCCCCACTCATGTCACCCACCACCCCCACACCCCAGCAGTGCAGGGGCACCCTCCACCAGGCCCCCACTCATGTCTCCCACCACCCCCACACCCCAGCAGTGCAGGGTCACCCTCCACCAGGCCCCCACTCATGTCTCCCACCACCCCCACACCCCAGCAGTGCAGGGTCACCCTCCACCAGGCCCCCACTCATGTCTCCCACCACCCCCACACCCCAGCAGTGCAGGGGCAGCCTCCACCAGGCCCCCACTCATGTCTCCCATCACCCCCACACCCCAGCCACCAGGGTCACCCTCCACCAGGCCCCCACTCATGTCACCCACCACCCCCACACCCCAGCAGTGCAGGGGCACCCTCCACCAGGCCCCCACTCATGTCTCCCACCACCCCCACACCCCAGCAGTGCAGGGTCACCCTCCACCAGGCCCCCACTCATGTCTCCCACCACCCCCACACCCCAGCAGTGCAGGGTCACCCTCCACCAGGCCCCCACTCATGTCACCCACCACCCCCACACCCCAGCAGTGCAGGGGCACCCTCCACCAGGCCCCCACTCATGTCTCCCACCACCCCCACCCCCCAGCCACCAGGGGCACCCTCCACCAGGCCCCCACTCATGTCACCCACCACCCCCACACCCCAGCAGTGCAGGGGCACCCTCCACCAGGCCCCCACTCATGTCACCCACCACCCCCACCCCCCAGCAGTGCAGGGGCACCCTCCACCAGGCCCCCACTCATGTCTCCCATCACCCCCACACCCCAGCAGTGCAGGGTCACCCTCCACCAGGCCCCCACTCATGTCTCCCACCACCCCCACCCCCCAGCCACCAGGGGCACCCTCCACCAGGCCCCCACTCATGTCACCCACCACCCCCACACCCCAGCAGTGCAGGGGCACCCTCCACCAGGCCCCCACTCATGTCTCCCACCACCCCCACACCCCAGCAGTGCAGGGTCACCCTCCACCAGGCCCCCACTCATGTCTCCCACCACCCCCACACCCCAGCAGTGCAGGGGCACCCTCCACCAGGCCCCCACTCATGTCTCCCATCACCCCCACACCCCAGCAGTGCAGGGTCACCCTCCACCAGGCCCCCACTCATGTCTCCCATCACCCCCACACCCCAGCCACCAGGGGCACCCTCCACCAGGCCCCCACTCATGTCACCCACCACCCCCACACCCCAGCAGTGCAGGGGCACCCTCCACCAGGCCCCCACTCATGTCTCCCACCACCCCCACACCCCTGCAGTGCAGGGTCACCCTCCACCAGGCCCCCACTCATGTCTCCCACCACCCCCACACCCCAGCAGTGCAGGGTCACCCTCCACCAGGCCCCCACTCATGTCTCCCACCACCCCCACACCCCAGCAGTGCAGGGGCAGCCTCCACCAGGCCCCCACACATGTCTCCCATCACCCCCACACCCCAGCCACCAGGGGCACCCTCCACCAGGCCCCCACTCATGTCACCCACCACCCCCACACCCCAGCAGTGCAGGGTCACCCTCCACCAGGCCCCCACTCATGTCTCCCACCACCCCACACCCCAGCAGTGCAGGGTCACCCTCCACCAGGCCCCCACTCATGTCTCCCACCACCCCCACACCCCAGCAGTGCAGGGGCAGCCTCCACCAGGCCCCCACTCATGTCTCCCATCACCCCCACACCCCAGCCACCAGGGTCACCCTCCACCAGGCCCCCACTCATGTCACCCACCACCCCCACACCCCAGCAGTGCAGGGGCACCCTCCACCAGGCCCCCACTCATGTCTCCCACCACCCCCACACCCCAGCAGTGCAGGGTCACCCTCCACCAGGCCCCCACTCATGTCTCCCACCACCCCCACACCCCAGCAGTGCAGGGTCACCCTCCACCAGGCCCCCACTCATGTCACCCACCACCCCCACACCCCAGCAGTGCAGGGGCACCCTCCACCAGGCCCCCACTCATGTCTCCCACCACCCCCACCCCCCAGCCACCAGGGGCACCCTCCACCAGGCCCCCACTCATGTCACCCACCACCCCCACACCCCAGCAGTGCAGGGGCACCCTCCACCAGGCCCCACTCATGTCACCCACCACCCCCACCCCCCAGCAGTGCAGGGGCACCCTCCACCAGCCCCCCACTCATGTCTCCCACCACCCCCACACCCCAGCAGTGCAGGGTCACCCTCCACCAGGCCCCCACTCATGTCTCCCACCACCCCCACACCCCAGCAGTGCAGGGTCACCCTCCACCAGGCCCCCACTCATGTCACCCACCACCCCCACACCCCAGCAGTGCAGGGGCACCCTCCACCAGGCCCCCACTCATGTCTCCCACCACCCCCACCCCCCAGCCACCAGGGGCACCCTCCACCAGGCCCCCACTCATGTCACCCACCACCCCCACACCCCAGCAGTGCAGGGGCACCCTCCACCAGGCCCCCACTCATGTCACCCACCACCCCCACCCCCCAGCAGTGCAGGGGCACCCTCCACCAGGCCCCCACTCATGTCACCCACCACCCCCACACCCCAGCAGTGCAGGGGCACCCTCCACCAGGCCCCCACTCATGTCTCCCACCAGCCCCACCCCCCAGCCACCAGGGGCACCCTCCACCAGGCCCCCACTCATGTCACCCACCACCCCCACACCCCAGCAGTGCAGGGGCACCCTCCACCAGGCCCCCACTCATGTCACCCACCACCCCCACCCCCCAGCAGTGCAGGGGCACCCTCCACCAGGCCCCCACTCATGTCTCCCATCACCCCCACACCCCAGCAGTGCAGGGTCACCCTCCACCAGGCCCCCACTCATGTCTCCCACCACCCCCACCCCCCAGCCACCAGGGGCACCCTCCACCAGGCCCCCACTCATGTCACCCACCACCCCCACACCCCAGCAGTGCAGGGGCACCCTCCACCAGGCCCCCACTCATGTCTCCCACCACCCCCACACCCCAGCAGTGCAGGGTCACCCTCCACCAGGCCCCCACTCATGTCTCCCACCACCCCCACACCCCAGCAGTGCAGGGTCACCCTCCACCAGGCCCCCACTCATGTCTCCCACCACCCCCACACCCCAGCAGTGCATGGTCACCCTCCACCAGGCCCCCACTCATGTCACCCACCACCCCCACAACCCCAGCAGTGCAGGGGCACCCTCCACCAGGCCCCCACTCATGTCTCCCACCACCCCCACACCCCAGCCACCAGGGGCACCCTCCACCAGGACCCCACTCATGTCTCCCACCACCCCCACCCCCCAG
The DNA here is from genome assembly GCF_040938575.1 of Ambystoma mexicanum. Lineage (NCBI taxonomy): Eukaryota > Metazoa > Chordata > Amphibia > Caudata > Ambystomatidae > Ambystoma > Ambystoma mexicanum. Next base: position 851,325,966 of record NC_090934.1, read on the forward strand.
CACTGTGGGGCACCTGCCAGCAGGCCCCCACCCATGTCCAATCCATGCCCCCCTGCACCTGGGTCCCAACATTCCCCAATCATGTCCGTAATGCCCATCCTCCCCTGCCAAAAGGCCCAACCAACTATCACACCCACCCACATATCAAAGGCAATTACATGTTACAACCCCAATTTAAATAATGCAATTCAACACATGTCTGTCACACACAATGGCTGCAAGTGAATGACAAAACACCCAACATGACATGCCTGAAAGCAATGAGATGATACGACACATTGAAGATTAAAAAAATAATATGTATTGAACAGCAAGTAGAATGGAAATGAAATAAGAAAAAACACAAAGCAAATCAAACAAAACAAGATGAATGTCCAAGAAAATAATCTGAAAAATTAAAATAAGCCAATGAAGAACCATGAAGAAGATCATCCTGGGTCCATGAGCCCAACCAAATGAAACCTAACTATGACTACTAACTAAAAACTGAACTATATACAAAAAAGTGGTGCATTGTCCAATCGCAACCAAAAGAAAAATCAAAAAAACAAAGGAAACCTAACCCTAACTATACAACTATATACAAAGGCAGCGGGCTATTCGGACGGCTCACTGGTTGTTGTCATGGGCCAGGGCATCATCGAACTCCTGGTCAATGGCTTGGAGGCGGGCATGTTCCCTGGCCCCGAGGTCCCGCAGGGATAACGCAGTGTCAAGCTCAAACTCCCTGCGAAGACCCTCGAGGCACTCAGCCCGCCTCAGCGCCCTCCGCATGGAGTCCTCCGCCCTGACCATCGTGAGCCGTTCCTCCTCTGCCCGCTGCCGCTCCGCACCTATCCGCTGGCACAACCGCTCCCACACGGAAGCCACTCCCATTCCAGGGTTCTCCTGCCCTCCGGCCGATGCCTGCACCCCTGATGTTGATGGCCCCGAGCCATGATGCCTCCCACGTTGAGCCTGCTGCTGCCTCCGACGCAACTGCCTGTGCCAGCACGACGGCATCCAGGCTGATGGAAACCACCGACGCCGTCGTGCACGTGCCCTGCCCGATGATGCCGTCACATCCTCCATCTGCTGGGGTCCAGTTGCTCTGGTGTCCACCCCTGCTGGATCTCTGACTCCCGACTGTGGCAGGGATGGGATCCCCTCCGAGCTGGCTGCATTGGTCGGGGCAGGTCCACAGGGGGCCCTGGTGGCATCTGGGCTGGAAGACGGCAAGGAGAACGACTGGTGGATAGCCTGCACAGAGGAGGAGAGGGCCGCCACATTGGCCAACACATGCAGGAAACCCCCGAACATGGCCGATCCCAATTGGGCCACGTCGGCACGGTGCACTTCGTGATGACGTGCGTGCTCCTCCCGGGAAGCACGCACGGCATCACGAATCACAGCCGTGCGCATCGCGACCCCAATCAGGACCTTCTCCGCACGGCCAGGGGTTCCCACGTCCGCAGGTGGAGGGGAGTCAGGTGACATGGACATCCCCTCTACCTGCGGACAGGCCTGGGACGGGGCATCCCTGCTGGTGCATGGTGGTGCACTCACAGGGTCAGGGACAGCGACATGCACAGGCCCCTCCACGGTGACCTGTGCTGCCTCCTGCCCCTGGCCCTGGACTGCACCACTTGCACCAGCAGGGATGCCCCCACCAGGCCCCATGTGTGCCCCAGTTGCGGCCTCCTCCTCCTCTGTGCAAACCACCAACCTGGATGGCTCCTCACCGTCTCCCACCGTAGCAGGCCCCTGTGGGGGCTCACCCACCCCTTCCGCTGCAGCCGTGGGGGCATCCCCGCCGCCTTGCTCCACAGAGCCGTCTCTGCCCTCTTCTTCACTAGCCGCTGCGTAGAGGGAGACAAAGAACACAAGCATCAGGGCACTGTACAATGGTCCCCTAGACAGGAAGCAATAGCAGATGAGCACCACTGTCAAAGTACACTTCCATCATGTCCCTCCACAACACATGGGTCAGTCCAGGCAAAACACACACAGTAACAGGCATGGTGCATGCCATGGACATTTCCATGCATGTCCAATGGACTCTTGAAACATTCAATGATATGTAACTCACATGCATCATGGCTCATGCCCATCACATGCACACACGTCACCTCAGTCACATCCATCTGGCCCCAAACACACCAAACACAGCGGATACAAGGGTAATTTGGCTGCTTTACTGAATCTGTGCATTGTCACACACATGTGTCATGCATCCATGGCATGCACAAGTCACAGACACGCAGGTCAGGCACACAGACATGGCTACCATATATGTACCTGGCATCAGCACCCATCCCTCACCCCCACCCATGTCCAGGTACAGAGACTGGCATGCTCTCATGTTCAAAATCTGCATAGGGCTCCCCATGCGGCATTTCAACACATGCAACAACCATGTGCATCACACATCACTGGTCGCACATGCATTACCATGATGTCCCTGCACACATACATGCATACATGGCCTATGGCACACATACAGGCAAGTATCATAGAACCAGCACACCGCAACATGCCCTGTCTCACAAAGTAATGCATGGACACTTACCGCTCAACTCCAGACGGGCCTCCCTCTCAAGGATCTGGGCGTACGCGTTCCAGGACCCTCATCTGGATGGAACTCATGCGGCCCCGGCCCCCCTCCACGAGGCGCCGGGCCTTCACAAGGGTCCTGGACCTCAAGTCCTCCCAGCGCTTCTTGATCTTCAGGACGTCGCGGGTTGCCACCCCCTCCGCGTTGATGGCAACCACACAGTCGGCCCAGATCCTCTGCCGTCCTTCCTTGCTGGCGCGGGACGATCCAAAGAGGGCATCATACTGCCCCAGGACATGCTCCACCAGGACACCAACTTCGGTGACAGTGAAGCTGGTGCCCCTCTGCCCCTCTGGCCTGGGGTTGCCACTGGTGCCAGATGTGGAAGTGCCCGACATGGCAACCCCAGAGGCAGGTGTGGGTGGGCAACTGGGTCCTGGGGCTGGGCTGTGGAGCGATGTAATCCCAGTCGGGAGTCTTCAGTTCCAGCAGGGGTGGACACAGCAACTGGACCCCTGCAGATGGCTGATGTGCAGGCACCAAATGGCAGGGCACGGTGGCAGCAGGCAGGCAGACAGGCAGGCAGCAGCAGATGGCACGTGGGAGGCTGCTCGGGGCACTGGGGGGCAGTAACTCGGCCTTCTGGGCAGGAGCGTGGGCTTCCGTGTGTTTTCGCGTGGCCAGCTTGATACGGAGTGATTTGGCACGTGAAAATCCTGCACGTCAGCGTGAAATCTGAGGAAAGGCCCTTAGCGCGTAAGCGCGTCAGCACGCATATGCGATTCTATTGGACCAGAGTCCCTCAGCGCGTAAGCGCGTCTGTGACGTGACCCGCACGGGTGTTCCCCACTCAGCACGTGATGACGGGGCACACGTGGAGATACTGCACGTCAGAGTGTCATTGCGTGTAATTGGACAAAAGTGCGCGTACACGCGATTGGCCTATGTACGTGTATTTAATGGGTGCGCGGGCACTTACACACGCAAGTACGTCAGCGAACCTGTATCCCGTGGTGCGTGTGAATTTCCACACGCTATTGGACTGGGAACTGGATTCCAGGGGTGCGCGGGTCACACGCTGTATCCCGTGGTGCGTGTGAATTTCCACACGCTATTGGACTGGGAACTGGATTCCAGGGGTGCGCGGGTCACACGCTCGCCTAGAACACGCGCAAAGCATACATTTGCGGACTTTAACAATAACAAGCTCAGACGGCAGGATGAACATACCGTTCCTAGCAGCAGTGGCAGTGGGCTACCAAAGGAGGAGGAGGAGGATAGTCAGGGCCAGAATATTCACACCCAGAACCAGCCTTTTCGGGATGCCTGATGACCAGGTGTATGGGAGGTACAGGTTTCCACCACACATCATACTGGACCTGGTGAGTGAGTGGGAGGATGACCTCACATCACCCACCCTGTGCTCCCAAGCACTCAGCCCCCTGGAGAAGGTCCTCAATGTACTGCACTTCTTAGCCACTGGATCATTTCAGCGGACAAGTGCCATAGTGGGTGGGGTGTCACAGGCCACCCAGTCACGCTGCCTACACCAGGTCTTGAACATCATCACTGCACGCCCATCAGTCCGCAGGCACATATACCTGCCCAGAACACCTGCAGAAAGGCATGCTGCCGCCCTGGATTTTTACGCTGTGGCACGATTCCCCAAAGTGCTAGGTGCCATCGACTGCACCCATGTGGCTCTACGTCCCCCCAGGGCATCTGAGCACATCTATAGGAACCGCAAGCACTGGCATTCCATCAACGTGCAGGTAGCATGTAATGCCAAGGGAATCATCACCTCAGTATATGCCAACTATCCCGGCTCCACCCACGACAGCTTCATTTACCGAATTTCCACCCTAAGCCGGGACCTAGAAGCTGGGCGGCATGGCGATACATGGCTGCTTGGTGAGTATGTATGCCACTGCACATGCATGCATGTTGGATACTGAGCAAGGTCACAACCCCACCAATGATACCAATCACCACCTCCACAGGGGACAGTGCCTACCCTCTCAGCCCCCACATGATGACGCCAATTCGGAACCCCACCACGCCACCCCAGGTAAGATATAACACAGCCCACATTACAACCAGGGGCATAGTGGAGCGCACATTCGGAGTGCTAAAGTCACGCTTTCGCTCCCTTGACCGTTCTGGCGGGCAGCTGTTATACGCTCCCCCAGTAGTGTGCAGGATCATAGTGGCAGCATGTGTCCTGCACAACGTTGCAACATGCCGGGGCCTGGCCGTGGACATGGTGGTGGCCCCACATCCCCAACCACATGCACAGCCGCTGCGCATGGGAGGGGAAAGGGCACGGGGGGAGGCAGCCCGTACACAGCTAGTGGCTAATTACTTCACATAGAAATCACACCCCTGTGGAGTGCACACTGCCCTGGCACATTCCATCTGACAATCAATGATGACTCAACCTGACACTGATCCTGAATGTCTGGAGAATGAACCGGGAATACCATGTCAGCCTGAGATTGTTCACCTGGAAGTGTCACAATGTGTGCATCCCTACCCACACAGACACCACCAATGCAGTTTTGTGAAGTTACACATGGAAGCAGCTAAAATGAATACCCACTTGCAAAATGCAACAAGAGGACAGTGCCATGTCAGCCAACCCAACCCCAGCACCGCCACACGACACACTGTGCCATGTCATGCTAATTGCAGGTAAACAAAGTAATCCCCACAACATGACATCAGTCTCACTATGTACAGTGGCACTATTAGAAACCTGCAACACCTGAAATGCTCACAGCAATGCCGGACCAACAACATACTTGAGCACGTAGTACCATTAACATGACATCACAAATGTTACATATTAGTAGTCTCACCACCTGGAAATGCCTGCACTCCCACCACTACCAACTGTGCAGTGTTGCCGCCATGTAGAGTTGTAGGTGCACTGCTGCCAACATGGTCCCCATCTCCAGACTAGAGGTCCTTGTGTGGACATGAGGAAGGGACCTGCAAATTGGGAGGTAGACACAGAAGAAGAGTTACACGTCAATGCAACATGCAGTGTACAACACAACAGCAATATGCACTATGAATGTATACACAGTATTGACTACAGACTGGCCACACAGCTCATGGGAGTCCAACGTCACTGTGTAATTCACTGTCACTTGGGCACACCCTTTGCAAGCCCATGGAAACGGGAAGCAGGAGGGGTGTGTGTGACTCAAACCCAAGCATCTGAACCAAATACATTACAAGCCTGCATGTGCCCAGCCACAATGCAGCATATGCCCACAGGAACCACGGAAGCCAACAGATCGTCCCAAAAAAATTGGGAATAAAAGAAATCAAAATAAAAATAAAAATAAGAAACAATCGAAAATGGCCATTGATGGGCCCGGGGGGGTTGGGGAGGCCACCCAGGAGGTCCGAGGACAGGATGCACACCAGAACCCACCTGCGTGGATCCTGGGAAGATAAAACACCTCCATGGGCTCATGGCCCACACGGCTACCCTATTGTGGGAGTATCACTGCTGTCGCTATTATCACCCTGTGCAGCTGCATCCGGAGGTGGTTGCACTATGGGAGGCAGCCCACGCAAGGCCCTAGTCTGCTCCTCCATGGCTGCAAGCATGCGGGTGTGGTAGGTCTGGTTCTGGAGGATGAGTGTGCGGAGGTCCCCATGCAACAACTCACGGGATGCCCGGACCTCCGCCCTCGTTGCCTGCATCTCAGCTGAGAGCGTACGGGTGAGACGCTCCAGCTGCTGTTCTGTCCTTTGGTGTGTTGAGGCCTCAAGCTCAACAAGAGTCGTCCTGAGGTGAAGGAGCTCCTGCCTCAGGGCTTCCCTGTGGCCCTGGGACTCAATGGAGATGGCCTCCTGCAGAGTCGCCAGTGCCGCCCGCCTGTCCCTGTTGGACCCCAACATGTCCTCCCTGTGTGACTGGCAGATGGAGTTGGTTGCCTGCTCTAGTCGCTCCATCAGCCTTTCTGGGGGGACAATGGAAGTGGCCACCCTATCCATGGCCTGAGCCATCATCTCGGATGATGCAGCCTGTTGGGTTGCCATACCATAAATGGATTGCTCCCATGCGGTATTGCCGGGTGGCGTACGGCCACCACGTCGGCGGGCACCACACCTGTCTGGGGCAAGGCGAACTGCGCCTTGCTGTGCCGGCACTGCCTGAGGCTGCAGGACTGCATTCCCCCTCTGATCTGCTGGCCCAGGAACAGGATCAGATGTTGCGGAGTGTGACCCTGCATCCGTAACCACCGAAGGCGTAGCTGCCAACACTGACATCCCCATGGAGGGTCCTGACCCTGGTGCAGGTGGGTGAGACAGAACAGAATCCCTCCCTGGAACACTCACCTGCGACGGCACGTAGGTCTCATCCGAATCAACACCTGAGTACAGCTCGGGGGAGGTGCAGCCAGAGACACCCCTTGAGAGCACGACCTGCAGCACTTGTGGGTTCTCCCCCACCACCACACCACGTCCCTCACTGGTGGTTGGTCGGCCCTCGGACCCCTCCTGGGTCTGCACCATCTCCACAACCCCAGCAGTATCAGGTGCGTCTTCCCCTGCAAAGACATGAAAACAAAGAAATGGAAACAGGCATTAGCACCATGGCACACAATGAGGGCTGAGAAGCAAGAGAACCAGTACTTGATTGACACATGTCCCACATGACTAAAACCCTCCCATGCATGCACCCTCACTGCGTATGAAGTGCAGGCAAAAGGCACACACTGATGACACCAAGATGGAAGATGAACACATTTTCTGCATGCTGCCTGGTAGTGGCATCACACATTGGCCTGTGATTGCCAGGTGAAACACACATGCCATCACACAGATGGCATGTACCATTGCAATTGAGTGAAGATGGAGAGGAGGGCAGCACCTATTCATTCAGTCCAGTTCCCGCATGTAATTGCTTTTCTAATTCTAACAGGTCAGATTTTTCACCTGGAGCTGCCAGTCTGAAATGGTCCAATTGCACAGGGACATGTGTGTACAAATGATATCCAGGTAACAAAGTCACTCCACTTTACCATACCCATGTCAGACATGTGACTAGTGGACAGCGACATGCCTAGTGAAAGTGGTGGAATGCAAACAAACTGACTGAATGAGCAGTGAAAAATAAGCAAATATGTTGTGGCAAGGTGACACTTCAAGGGCAACTGGCGTGCAGTTGGGCTAGATGTCTACTGTTGGCAGAAGGGATACTGCTATGGCCAAATGCAGCTGCGCAGGAAGGATTGCATGAAGCACATGGCTGACCCATACGACTCAGGCGCACACACTCTCACCTGGCACACAAACAGAAGCCCTCACACACACACCATGCACATGGATGACACACACATGCATGTGCACTCACCGGACAATGCCTCGTAATCAGCCAGATCTCCCACGCCTTGGATCTGTTCCTCCGTGACGTAGGTCCCAGCGACTGGCTCATGTGGAGTGAGTTCCATGTCTACTACTGGAGACCCACCTCCAGTCACTAGAGTTGCGGCATGACTTGAGGCCAGCTTACTCTTTGCCCTGCGCTTTAGGTCATTCCAGCGCTTATAGCAATCATTGGCTGTGCGCCTCACAATTCCAAGGGCACTTACGATGTCCGCAACGGTCTGCCAGTGTGCCTGGCGTTGTGCAGGTGTGGTCTTGGATCCTGCAACAATGACCATCTCGTTGTCATGTCCGGACACATACTCGACAAGTGCATTCAGTTCGTCATCCGTGAAGCTGGGCTTCCTGGACGGGCCGGACTGTGTAGCCGTGTCTGGGGCATCAGCCTGTGCCGGACGAGCACTCTTCCTCTTCCGCTTGGAAGGTGGTGGTGATCCTGAGTGTCCTGCGCCGCTCTGGACACTAGGGGCAGGAGCCCTGGTGGACTCTGTATCAGGAGTGTGGGATTGCACACTCAGCATGGGAGTTGGTGCAGGCATTGGCTCTAGTGTGATGGTGTCAGGGGGAATGTCAGCAGCATGGACTAGGACCGACACTGTCCTGGCTGGGTGTGTGAGGGCTGGGGTGGATGGAGCCGCAGCTGCCCCTGCAGCCTCTCCGCCCTGCCTCCTTGGTGCAGCAGATGACCTTGCTGCCCCAGATCCACGTGGCATGATGGCATCAACGTGCACCAGCGCACGTGTCGTAGCCCTGCTGACCTGGAAGTCAGCCATGGAGTCAGCCAGGTCTGGTGCCACAATGGGCTGGTCCAACAAGGGCTGAGCATGGATGGTGTCAGCCACATCAGCCTCAATGGGAGGGGGGGAGGGGGGGGATTATGGGTGCCCGTGACTGGTCCTCCACACATGGGGGGACAGGCTCACCCTGCAAGTTACGACCACGACCCCTACCGGATCCACCACGGCCACCACTTGTGGCTCTTCCACCTTTGCCACCCTTACGGAATCCTCGCCTCCCAGCCATGGCACTGATGTTAATGTGCGTATGGGAGTGGATGTAGACTATTGTCCTGGGCAATTGGGGGTCAAAGGGGTTGGGTACCAGATGGTAATTGTACCCTAGTGCTCTAGCAAGGCTGAATGTAACCCCTGGAGAAAGATGACGGGTCACGCAACGCACAGGAGGCCCAAAAAGGGGAGATGACGTGCACGCAACCCCTCCTAGACCACGAGTGCAGAAAGAAAAACCTGCACTACGCTGTGGCACCCAGAAACACAAGAATGAACGTATGCGTGTCACACGCAGCCTAGAATGACCTCTGAAGGGGTAGGCTACACATGGGGCAAGCACAGATGTTAGATACATGCGTGACTCACCGTCTGCCTGGTAAACGAGCGTGTAAAAGGAGCACGTTTGGTTGGCAACACCCCCGCCAAAAGAAGATTTGTACGCTGTCTGAGGAGACAGGACAACAGTAGAAGGGAACACTGTTTGAGGGAACAGGCCCAGGTAAACCAGTAAAAGCGAAAGAAGAGAAAAAGCTGTCAGAGGTAACAGGGAATACGAACTTGAAACGCCGTGAAGTAAATCGCGTGTGAAACGACAAGAAGTACAGAATTCACCCACTCGCTCTCCACGAAAAGCACGTACAAGGAAGTGGTGTTCTACGCGTACCTTTTATACAGGCCCACACGTCCAGCGTCACTAATGCGGCGTGTACGCGCTAGGGCCATTTCCACCAATTACACGCTTTGTCACTTCTGCGTGTAGGGACATTTCCTCCAATTACACGCTTTGTCACTTCTGCGTGTAGGGACATTTCCTCCAATTACACGCTTTGTCACTTCTGCGTGTAGGGACATTTCCTCCTATTACACGCTTTGTCACTTCTGCGTGTAGGGCCATTTCCACCAATCACACGCGATGAGACTCTGACGTGCAGTCTTTCCACGTGTGCTCTGTCATCACGTGCTGTGTGGGATACACCCGTGCGGGTCACGTCACAGACGCGCTTACGCGCTGAGGGCCTTTGGTCCAATAGAATCGCGTATGCGTGCTGACGCGCTGACGCGCTAAGGGCCTTTCCTCGATTTTCACGCTGACGTGCAGGATTTTCACGTGCCAAATCACTCCGTACCAAGCTGGCCACGCGTAAGCACACGGAAGACCACGCTCCTGCCCAGAAGGCCGAACTACTGCCCCCCAGAGCCCCGAGCACGCTCCCACCTACCATCTGCTGCTGCCTGACTGCCTGCTGCCCACGTGCACTGCCATTTGCTGCCTGCACATCAGCCAGGGGTGCTGTTGCTGTGACCACCCCTGCTGGTACCGAAGACTCCCGACTGGAATTCCATCGCTCCACAGCCCAGCCCCAGGACCCAGTTGCCCACCCACTCCTGCCTCTGGGGTTGTCATGTCGGGGCAAACACCATCTGTGACCACTGACAACCCCCGGCCAGAGAGGCAGAGGGGCACCAGCTTCAGTGCCACCGAAGTTGGTGTCCTGGTGGAGCAAGTCCTGGGGCAGTATGATGCCCTCTTCGGAAGTTCCCGCGCCGACAAGGAAGGACGGACTCGGATCTGGACTGACATCGTGACTGCCATCAACGCGGAGGGGGTGGCAGTCCGGGACTTACAACATGTCAGGAAGCGCTGGGAGGACTTCAGGTCCAGGACCCTGAACAAGGCCCGGCGCCTCTTGAAGGCAGCGGATGCCAAGGGGCGCCGGGGCCACTTGTCGGAAGAACAGATGGGGTCCTGGAAAGCATATCCCCAGCGCTCCACGTCCAGGTCCTGGAGAAGCAGACCCGTCTGGAGTCGAGCGGTGAGTGTACATGCATCCTGATTGTGAGCAGTGCGTGTGGTGATTATTCGGTATTGTGCAGGTTGCACATCTGTTTGTATGGGGTCGAGTATGGGTGGGGGTGTACATGGCCGTGGGGCTGACACATGCGAGGGCTGTAATGTGTGAGACATGGATGGTGCTTGTGTGTGTAGGCTTGCATGGCAAATGCAGTTGTGCGTGCACACATGTTTGTATGTATGTGTATGTAAGTAGACATGTCCGTGATGTCACGCATGTATGTTGTATTGGGCTGCATGTATGAGCACTGTGTACATGTGCATGTGTGTGTATTTGACAAGGGTGCAACAGTGATGCAACATGGATGCATGTGACTGCGGTATGTGTAAGCCTGATTGGCAGATGTGACATGGATGCCCGTCTGAACAGTGCGACACTTGGCCGAGGTGTACACATGCATGCAAGTGTGGTGGTGTGTGTACATGTGTGGTGCACTTCCTGTGTTGCATGTGATGTCTGGGTCAACTTTGGCTGCTCATGCTGTTGTATGTGTATGGATGGTGGTGGCAGTTGCGATATGGCTGTGGTATGGCTCATGTGTGCGAGTTGCAATGACATGTGTGTTGGGGATTGTGATGACATGTCTGAGGTTTGCCAATGCCACTCATGTGCAACTGTCATGTGTGTATGTGTCCATTGTACAGTGCCCTGATGCCTGTGTTTTGTTTCTCCCTGTCTGCAGCGTCAACTGATGAAGAGGGCGGAGAAGGTGCTGTGGAGCACAGCGGCGGGGATCCGACCGCCAGCCGGAGACGCAAGGCCCGGCTCCCCTCCCGTGTTGTCATCTCGTCGGGGAGTGAGGAGTCCGGTGCCGCGTCCCAGGCCGCAGCTGCCGGGGGGAGGTCCAAGAGGCGGAGGTTGGAGTTGGACTCCTCGGCAGCAGAAGGGGCAGCTGGGACCCCACAGGGCCCAACAGGGGAAGATGGCACGGAGTCATCCAGGTTGGTGGGGGGTCTGGTGGAGGAGGAGGCCGTGCAAGCACCAGAGACGGGGTCTGGAGGTGGAGATCCCACTGGTGCTAGTGGTGCAGTCCAGGACCAGGGACAGGAGGCAGCACAGGCCGCCGCGGAGGTGCCTGTGTGCAATCCTGTCCACGATCCTGTCCCTGCATCATCTTGCACCAGCAGGGATGCCTACGTCCAGACCCGTTTCCAGGCAGGGGATGAGCTGACGTCAACTGGCCTTCCTCTGCCTGCGGACGTGGCTATCCAGGTCCGGGTTGAGCCTGTCCTGGCTGGTGTGGCCTTGCGTCAACGGGCCATGCGAGGTGACCTGCAGTCTTTTCATGGAGAGACTACACGTCATCTCGAATGGCTCGTTGACCACGTCAGCCTGCTGGGACAGGTCACCCAGGCCGGATTCCTCCGTCTGATGGGGCTTGCTCCGACCCCCTCCTCAACTGGACCCCCTACGCGCCAGTCGTCCTCTGTGCCATCTTCCCACCCATCAGTCACCTGGGTGCCCTGTGGAGCTGCCTCTGACGGTGCGGCCAGGCTGGTGGAGGAGGCATCCCTGCCACAGTCGGGAGTCGGTGGTCCAGCAGGGGTGGCCACATCAACAAGTGCACCCCAGCCGGCGGAGGATGTGCAGGCAGCAGGAGGCAGTGCACGGGCAGAGGCAGAGCAGCAGCAGCAGCAACATGGTGGGAGCCATGAAGGCTCGGGGCTTTCGACATCGGAGGGGCAGGCATCGGCCGGAGGGCAGGGGGACCCAGGACAGAGAGTGTCTTCCGTGTGGCAGCGGTTGGGCCACGCCATAGGTGCGGAGCGGCGGCGGGCGGAAGAGGCGCGGCTCACAATGGTCAGGGCGGAGAACTCCATGCGCAGGGCCCTGAGGCGGGCCGAGTGCCTCGAGGCAATCCGCAGGGGGTTGGAGGAGGACACAGCGTCGTCCCTGCGGACCCTCGGGGCCATGGAACTGGACCGCCTCCGGGACATCGAACAGGAGTTCGATGATGCCCTGGCCCGGGACACCACAGAGTGAGCCGCTGGACTTGCCCGCCGCCTTTGTATATAGTTCTTTAGTTTTAGGTTTCCTTTCTTTCGTATTATGATTTGGAGTCGACGGACACTGCTCCACTTTTTGTATATAGTTGATTTTTAGGTAGATTTTTTAGTAGGTTTCCTTTGTTCAGTTGGGCTCATGGACCCTTGTTATTTTTGTACATAGTTCTTTATTGCATGGAGATTTTTTTACATTTGACTTTGGACAAAATTTTTTTCTATTTGGATTTCAAGTTTCATTTTTTCATACGGACATGCAGCTTACTTTTTTCTCATTCACATTGTAGTTAGTTTTCTTTCTTTAGCATTCTTATTTTTTTTCAATACAATTTTGTTTGCATACTTCACTGTGTGGTATCTTCTCATTGGTTTCATGCATGTCATGTTGTGTGTTTTCCCATTCAATTGCAACCATTGTGTGTGACGGACATGGCTTCATTAGCTTCATGAACATTGGGGGTGTAACATGTGGTTTCCATTTCCATGTGGGTGAATGGGTTACTTGGTAGGGCTTTTTGGCTGTGGAGGCTGACCATTACGCACATGATTGGGGATTGTGAGGACCTGGTGGGGGCTGCCCATGGTGGCAGGGCGGTGGGGGGTGGTGGGAGACATGATTGGGGGCCTGGTGGAGGATGCCCCTGGTGGCTGGGGGTGGGGGTGGTGGGAGACATGAGTGGGGGCCTGGTGGAGGGTGCCCATGCACTGCTGGGGGGTGGGGGTGTAGGGGGACATGGGTGGGGGCCTGGTGGAGGCTGCCCCTGGTGGCTGGGGGGTGGGGGTGGTGGGAGACATGAGTGGGGGCCTGGTGGAGGGTGCCCATGCACTGCTGGGGGGTGGGGGTGCAGGGGGACATGGGTGGGGGCCTGGTGGAGGGTGCCCCTGGTGGCTGGGGGTGGGGGTGGTGGGAGACATGAGTGGGGGCCTGGTGGAGGGTGCCCCTGGTGGCTGGGGGGTGGGGGTGGTGGGAGACATGAGTGGGGGCCTGGTGGAGGGTGCCCCTGCACTGCTGGGGGGTGGGGGTGCAGGGGACATGAGTGGGGGCCTGGTGGAGGGTGACCCTGGATGCTGGGGGGTGGGGGTGGTGGGAGACATGAGTGGGGGCCTGGTGGAGGGTGCCCCTGGTGGCTGAGGGGTGGGGGTGGTGGGAGACATGAGTGGGGGCCTGGTGGAGGGTGCCCCTGCACTGCTGGGGGGTGGGGGTGCAGGGGGAGATGAGTGGGGGCCTGGTGGAGGGTGACCCTGGATGCTGGGGGGTGGGGGTGGTGGGAGACATGATTGGGGGCCTGGTGGAGGGTGCCCCTGCACTGCTTGGGGGTGGGGTGGTGGGAGACATGTGTGGGGGCCTGGTGGAGGGTGCCCCTGCACTGCTTGGGGGTGGGGTGGTGGGAGACATGAGTGGGGGCCTGGTGGAGGGTGCCCCTGCACTGCTGGGGGGTGGGGGTGCAGGGGGACATGAGTGGGGGCCTGGTGGGGGCTGCCCATGGTGGCTGGGGGGTGGGGGTGGTGGGAGACATTAGTGGGGGCCTGGTGGAGGATGCCCCTGGTGGCTGGGGGGTGGGGGTGGTGGGAGACATGAGTGGGGGTCTGGTGGAGGGTGCCCCTGGTGGCTGGGGGGTGGGGGTGGTGGGAGACATGAGTGGGGGCCTGGTGGAGGGTGCCCCTGGTGGCTGGGGGGTGGGGGTGCAGGGGGACATGAGTGGGGGCCTGGTGGGGGCTGCCCATGGTGGCTGGGGGGTGGGGGTGGTGGGAGACATTAGTGGGGGCCTGGTGGAGGATGCCCCTGGTGGCTGGGGGGTGGGGGTGGTGGGAGACATGAGTGGGGGCCTGGTGGAGGGTGCCCCTGGTGGCTGGGGGGTGGGGGTGGTGGGAGACATGAGTGGGGGCCTGGTGGAGGGTGCCCATGCACTGCTGGGGGGTGGTGGTGCAGGGGGACATGGGTGGGGGCCTGGTAGAGGCTGCCCCTGGTGGCTGGGGGGTGGGGGTGGTGGGAGACATGAGTGGGGGCCTGGTGGAGGGTGCCCCTGCACTGCTTGGGGGTGGGGTGGTGGGAGACATGTGTGGGGGCCTGGTGGAGGGTGCCCCTGCACTGCTTGGGGGTGGTGTGGTGGGAGACATGAGTGGGGGCCTGGTGGAGGGTGCCCCTGCACTGCTGGGGGGTGGGGGTGGTGGGAGACATGAGTGGGGGCCTGGTGGAGGGTGCCCCTGGTGGCTGGGGGGTGGGGGTGGTGGGAGACATGAGTGGGGGCCTGGTGGAGGCTGCCCCTGCACTGCTGGGGGGTGGGGGTGGTGGGAGACATGCATTGTTGATCAGTAGTGCAAGGTGACATGTGGGTTGGCTGGGGGGCATGCCCATGGTGGATGGGCTGCCTGCGGGACATGAGCAGGGGTGCAGGGTAGTCCCCCGTGGTGTGGGCTGCCTGCAGGGGCCGTGGAGGTTGTGGAGCATACACCTGGGAGGGCCCACACGGCCAATTCACGTGTAGTACTCCCCAGAACCCCTGAAATACACATACCCTGCAGAAATCGCGTGTGGAACTTCCCGCGCACCCCTGGAATACACATACCCTGCTGAAATCGCGTGTGGAACTTCCCGCGCACCCCTGAAATACACATACCTTGCTCGCACTGGGCCAATCGCGTGTGGAACTTCCCGCGCACCCCTGGAATACACGTACCCTGCTTGCACGGGGCCAATCACGTGAGAGACTTCACGCGAACCCCTGAAATACACGTAGCCCGCTCCCCCGGCCCGATCGCGTGAGAAAGTTCACGCGAACCCCTGTAATACACGTAGCCCGCTCCCCCAGGCCCGATCGCGTGAGAAACTTCACGCGAACCCCTGAAATACACGTAGCCCGCTCCCCCAGGCCCGATCGCGTGAGAAACTTCACGCGAACCCCTGAAATACACGTAGCCCGCTCCCCCAGGCCCGATCGCGTGAGAAAGTTCACGCGAACCCCTGTAATACACGTAGCCCGCTCCCCCAGGCCCGATCGCGTGTGGAACTTCCCGCGCACCCCTGAAATACACATACCTTGCTCGCACTGGGCCAATCGCGTGTGGAACTTCCCGCGCACCCCTGAAATACACGTTCCCCGCTTGGCGTTTGCTGTTTGCCAGCCCGGTGAACTGGTCCAGGGTTAGCGCAGCCCTTTGCGATGATTTAGCGATTTTGATGGCTTTTCCTTGCGCGAGGGCGTTCTTGGGGGCGTAACTGGCGCTGCTGCAGGGTCGCTGCGATTCTCTGCGCCACGGCTGGTTTGGGAGCCTAAAATCCATGAATACGCTGTGCGCGGAAATCGGTTTTAGCGCACGTGCCTGGCGCAGTCAATCGCACGCGGACACTCTGCGCCAGCCGCTTGCGACACTTTTCTGCGAAATTCTATGAATTACCCTCATCGTCTTTTACATAACCCACCTGTTAGATTCAGGACTGGTTTTCAATTTTCTTAACGTCCACTTAGCCGCGCTTTCAGCGTACACCACGTCCCAGAGCAAGGTCTCATGGTGGAACATTCATGTAGTTAAGGCCTTTATGGAATGGGTAAAGAGACTCCATCCCCCTATCTCCAACCCAGCTCCCGGTTGGGACCTGAATGTTGTTCTTACCAGGCTAATGGGACCTCCCTTTGAACCAATGCACAAGGCTAGCCTTATAGCACTCACCTACAAGACTGCCTTCCTGGTGGTGATCACATCTATAAGGAGAGTTACGAACTACAGGCCCTTTCAGTTCAGGACCCATTTGTCACGATTCACAAAGACAGGGTGGTGTTGTGCACACACCCTCTCTTTGCGCCCACATTTATCGCAAAGTTCCATGTAAACCGGTCCATAGAATTACCCACCTTTTTCCAGAAACCCACTAACGTGGCGGAAAGAAGCCTCCACATACTGGATGTAAGGCGAGCGGTTATCTACTATCTGGAAAAGACAAAGCCACTAAGAAAAACAAACCAGTTCTTCGTTTCAATGGCAGCTGGTAGAGAAGGGGGCTCTGTCTCTAAATCAGCTATCTCCAAGTGGATCATAAACTGCATCACACTATGTTACTCTTACCAAGAGAGATCTACCCTTTACGCCTAGAGCACACTCTACTCGGCGCACAGGGACTACCATAGCATTCATTGCAAATGTTCCTCTAGATTCCATTTCCAAAGCAGCAACCTGGAGTTATATACACACCTTTACACAACACTACTGCCTGGATACAAACTCTAGGTCCGATTCTCAGGTGGAACAAGCAGTGCTAAGGCATCTCTTTGCTACTGTTCCTTCACACATCCCACCACCATCTCTGGGTACTGCTCGCTAGTCTATGCACAGCATGTGATTCTAAGCAGATCCACAACCATCATAAGACATGCATTACTCACCGTAATAGCATTTCTGATGATTGTATCTGCTTAGATTCACATGCGCCCAACCTTCCTCCCCTTGTGCGGTAGAAGGATTATAGACTTCTTACACCTTCTCTCTTCTGTACTCGCTCACGCAGATTATAAGGCTCCCTCACAGCAGAACAAAAACAACTGGGGGAACCTCGATGCGTGAGGGATTTTGGGTACACTACACGTCACGTAAGGGATATTGTTACAGTCACGCCCATGTCGACGTCCTTTTCGATCTTTGAAAGAAAGATGCAGTACTCCACGATTTCCACTAGATGTCGGACTGTATGCACAACAAGTGAATCTAAGCAGATACAATCATCAGAAATGCTATTACGGTGAGTAATGCATGTCATTTGTCCTGTTTGCTTCCATCACGTTTCTCTAGCGTGAGTTGGTGAGGTATCTGAGGAACTCTTGGTGGCAACAGTAAAGACAGACACAAAATAACTGTTCAAGGGTGTTTATTAAACTGTATGCAGGTTGGAAAAATGTCAAATCTAAACCTAAATCTAAGATGGGAGCAAGCGTCGACCATCAAATGAAAATAAGGCCGTCCTTGTGGTGTTGTGTCAAATAAAAAGGGCCTATACTAAGAAACCTATTGGCAAACCTTACAACTAATACAAAAAGGGTGTGGAGGTGTGGGATGGTTTTCAAGAAAAAAAAAGAAGTGTTCACAAATAATATGTCAGGGTACGGTAGCTTGGTTCTCCCTTCCCCACGTTTTGAGCACGGGGTAAGGTGGGATCTTGGAGCACAGCACACAGTCAAGCTTCTCCCGCACGAGTCGATGGTTCCACTCGCAGCTATCAGGCCCATCGACTGCCAAGTCTAGTTTCCTTGAAAGTCTCTTGCCTTCAAGGGCCTGATGTGTTCAAATAACTAAACAAAAGTTCCTTAACAAAAATGAAAGTTTGTTTCCTGCTTTTGCTTTGGATGCCGATTCTTCACCCCTTGGTCCCCCTTTTCTGGGGCTGACCCTTGTTCCTTGCCATCTTGGGTGATCGGTTTTCACCCCTTGGATCTCCCTTTTCCAGGCTTAGAACCTGTAACAGTTCTTATAGATATCAAGGCCTTTGGGAGTGTGCTTTCCTGATCCCGTGGGCCTGATAGGATTATCAAGAAAAACAACAAACAAACACAAAGTTCTGGTCTATGTATTTCTCAGGTGATAGATTCACCCCGGGGTCCCCCTCTCCCGGGCGCTGACCCTTCACAAATTGTATTACACAAATTGTATAACAGTTCTTTTATCAATGAACTATGGGTGGTAACTTTCCACCTTTGGGTCTCCCTCGGCTGGGCTTGGACCCCAAAATGACCAGCGGTATAGTACTTCTCTTTGCCTTATAATGTCCCTTGGTTTCTCCCTCGGTCGGGCTCAGACCCCAAATGTCAAGCTGGACAGTGCACGTCTCCTTGTCTTCTTAATATCTTTTCAAACAGTTCATAGTGTGCATCCCTCGGCCGGGTTCACGTTTGTCAACACACTGTGAGGTTAGACTTTGCCCCCTTCTCATCAGCATCCCTCTTCCGGGTTCACTTTTGCCAAATTCACATTCATAAAAGTTTGCGGATTCACTTCCTTGACTTTCCCACGTTCGTAGATCAAAGGCTTTCGACTGCATGGGGATTTTGCTTGACCTCCTTTTTGACCACTTTGACCTATCTTGGTGGCTCTCCTACGGCCTTCTGGTTTCTGTAGTTTTCATTCACATGTGGATCAACCAGAGTCCCTCGAGTTAGCACCCACGTGGTGCCAGTTCCCTATGCAGCTGGTCTCCCCTGAACACTTTACAGTTCTTTTGAACTTAGTTCATTTTCCACTTTGCATCTTCCATCCACCACAGCCCGGCTCTTATCGGCTCTCCCCTCGACTCACTGGCTGTGATGAACCGCTTTGCTTTCTTCATAACTGGAGTCAAGGCCGGTACCACGGTAGTAGGAGCATTCCCTCGCTCCCGCTTATCAGCGTCGACACGCTCTGTGTACCCTTGACATCTGCTGCTGCACACTTGGGATATTGTCCTCGGTTTTAAGATTCCCACTGCAAAGGTTTCGCAGGTCTGTGTCGGAAAAGCAAGGTCGTTTCTCTCCTTGTCATCCTCTTGATATTCGCCGCCTTTCTCCTCCTCTTGAACTGCCGGACCTGGTTTGCTGTGTCGTCGTGCGGTCTGCCTTCCTTATTGTGTGCTCTCTGGCTCCACCTTTTATCCCTATGGGGAAATGTAAGGGCCGTCCGGAGTGTGTGATTTGGGTTAATTGCCTGACTCTGCCTGACCCTTGGGTTGGGACATGTCAGGTAAGCAGTTTTAACATTCGTTCTTTAACATGGGGTAAGAAAGTGTTTGTGTAAAAAAGAAAGGGTTTGTCTTGAGAAATTATATTCTTCGTCCTGGTGTTTGTAAAGCAAGTGGGAATGACTGGGACTAATACCATAAAATAAACATGGGGGGGTTGTGGGAACGGTAGTGTTTCTTCTGAGTAGACTGGGTATTCGAGAAAGAATAACCAGAGGGATGTGGAAAATAATGGCCGGGAGTGTTCGGGTAGGAACCAAGAAGATAGTGATTCTGGGATAGATACTCTGTGGGTGCAACCGGGTTTGAGATTTTAGGGGATTGGTTCTGTCGGAGGGTTGTGGGATCTGGGTAGGAGAGATTTAATGGGAGGAAGCAAAGCAGATGTATTATAGCCTATAAAAGTCTTAGGGATTTCGTCCGCCTCTTCCTCGCGGTTCACTATGTGAGATACCTTCAGGTATTTCACAGGTATTTGGGCAGGGAGTTCCTCATCGGAACGGGAGTCCTTGTCCCCATGGGGGGAGTCTCTCCTGGTGAGGTCCTGCTTGCCTCTACCCTTAGGGAGGGTATCGCGTAGCGAGCACACCTCCCTAGCCTCACAAGGAAAGACTCCCCTGAGGAGAAGTGACAGGATCCCACGATTCGTCACACTATTTGATATCTGACATTAGGGATGCTGAGTGTTAGCTAATATTGGGGATGCTGGGTGATATTTGATATGCTGGATGTTCTTTGATATGTGATATTTGAGGTGCTCTGTGATATAAGATGCTTCCCTGCATTATTAGGCATTTTGGTGTTTGTTTGATTGTGACCTGTGTGCATCTCCGTAGGTGGCTGGAGCTCTTGCAGAAGCTGGACGTCCGATGGAAGAAATTCTTCGAAAGGTCACTGCAGCAGCAGGCAAAATAGGTGAGTTTGAAAAACGCAATAAGTGAACAAATCTGGAAAAAATACAACCTATCCAGAAGTACACAATAGAAAAGAAACCAGCAGAACATACTGACGATAGGCACATACAAACCAAATTTGCAAACTTCAGCTCTGAGGGCATTTGTAGCATTTCAGTTTCTTGGTGTGAGCACAAACTACTAGGATCTCGAACAGGGACAATCTATGTTCATTTTGTTTTAAACGTTTGATATGCTTGTGTAGAGAAGGAGCCAAGTACCCCCAGCTCAAGCATCTCACCCATGTTGCCTTTATGTTGGGAACCAGAGTGTGAAATACGTGCAGTACCAGTGAAAATATCAATGCCAAGGAGAATCTTGAAGGCATGGTTCCCATTGAGAAAACCATACCTGCATACAAGACAGTATGATGAAATCCCAGAAGAAGTATGAAAAATGAGCAAAAGAGCAGATTGGTGACGTCACACGAAGTAAGACTGACGCACCCAGAAGAAATGCAGAGACAAGGGAACATTGATATTCTACAGGCATCAAGGAAGTATCGAAGATAAGTAACATATCGGGATCGAGATGAAGATGTTTATTTAGCAGAAGCATTGAAGATGTCAAGTTATTTTACACGTGTACAGATGCAAAGAAACACAAGCAGACAAAGTATTCTTGAGGCTAGCCAAGTAGTGAATAGGTTTCGGCATGCGCCAACGTGTAGTGAACTATGGACGATTCCACTACGCATTTTAGCAGAGCTGGACCATAAAACGAAGGCTTTTCAGTGTGTTGCATTTAAAAAAGCAATTGAATTACAAAAGTAAATCAAAGAAGGGCAAGGCTGGACGAGCCCCAAGAAGCCAAGACCTCTTTGGACTGGAATGATCAGACAGTAGTTACAATCGTGTGAAAGAACAATCTCCTGTTCAGAAGACGTGCACGAAAACAAGGAAAACTTCAGAGGTTCATTAAATAATAGTATTTTAAATGAACCAGAACTCAAATTTGTGGTCTTCAGTCATTAGGAGGGGTGAAAAAGGACAATTGTGATGACCTACACAAGGAGACAGAGCATTCCTCTACTCCCTCATATTCTCCAGAGCAAGGAACATTTCCAAGGCCAAGTTCAAAGCCTTAATTGACGTGCAGACCACTGAGGTGATGATAGATGATATGCTAATTGGTGGGAAGTGATGGTCAAGACCAACCCACCAGCACCTGGAGACCAGCCTGTGTGCTGCTGGCGTACGTGGAAAAGTACTGACGGATGTAAGGGTGCCAACCAATTATAGAGGGCCACGTAGTAGAGAGCCCTATAGTTTCTGTAACCAATGGGACGTTGTGTAATTGATAATGTTCATAGTGACCTGTTTGAGGGGTGGGCTTAGTTACCCCATCTGACGTTAAAGACCCCATCACTCTTAGACTAGTATGGAACGTATACCTAGATGGTCCTTTAGACCAAATTACTTTTGCCAATGGGTTTTTGTAGTTTGCTACGCAGGTTGGCATCAACAATGACGAGTTTTTGCTATAAAAGTGATGTTTTTTTAATGAAATGCTTTAAGATCATGCTGTGAGATGTCCGTTGATATCCGTTGTACTCCCTGTTTTAGATAATTGACATTAAAACAGTCAAACTTTGCCAACTTTCTAAGTTAGTCTGATTATTGATGTTTGAGTATCTTCTGCATCCCCATCCATCTCAAAGTATTGCTACCTCGTCTTAAAGGGCTGGGTCGGTAATCCCCGTTCACTTGGAGGTTGACGGTCACACAGAGGAGTCACTCCACTAATAATGACATATGAGTCAAATAAGCAAGTCTCAGGTCACAGATGAGTCAGGTAGGTCACAAAGGTGAGTTAATTGCCACTCAGGCACACGTGGGGATGCAGGAGTGGGGCAGAGAAGTGAGTCTGTCACCTGTGACGTATTGGGAAACATTGTCCCTTCTTCCCTAGGGGGAGCCACCCACTTTGAGGCTACGGAGGTCCTTCGAAAAAACCCTCCCTAGGGGTTTTGGCAAAGCAGGACCTTCACTGGGAGTGACCCCCTTCAGGGGACAAGGACTCCCATTCCCATGGGGAACTCCCTAGAGACAAAGTATTATTTTACTACATGAGCATAACTGATATGGACAAAACTACTACGTGTTGGACTTCAAAGAATGTTGAACTATCTATGTGTTTAACGTCCTGTTCCTGTGACGAACGGTACACCCCTTCCCGTTACAGGAACGAGAATAAAGAGCCAGTGATGCTGAAGTGGAAGGGGAGAGAGCACACGCAGAGGCAAGGCTCCAACGAATGCTACATCGGAGAGGGAAGGAGCCGGGTTGAACTGCGGAACTTGCGGTGGTGCAGAGGAAGGCACTTGTCAGAGAAAGACACTGCTGTGCACACAGAGAGCAGGACAGGAGAAGTAACGGCTGTCCCCGCTAAACCCTACCTTGTGGCATGACCACGCTACGAATGTGGTGGGCCAGGTTCCTGTAAACTGCAGCCGGAACCAGGGGCAAAGAACAAAGGGACTCCTTCACTCACAAAGAGAAAGTGTGGAGGGTACTGCGCTACACTGCAGCACTGAGC
Organism: Ambystoma mexicanum; assembly: GCF_040938575.1. NCBI lineage: Eukaryota > Metazoa > Chordata > Amphibia > Caudata > Ambystomatidae > Ambystoma > Ambystoma mexicanum. The sequence goes on from NC_090934.1 coordinate 851,348,959, forward strand.
AGAGCAACTTCTTCACTCACAACGAGAAAGAGGAGAAGAGTGCTGCACTGAACAGCAGAATCGAGCAGAGTAACTTCTTCGCTCATGACGAGAAAGAGGAGAGGAGTGCCAAGCGGAGTAACGGCTTCGCTCACAATGAAATGGGGAATATGAACGCCAAGACGAGCAGAAAGGAACAACCGCTGGTACCCAAGCAAGACGTAGGCTACATAACTGCTGCTGATGAGTCCCACACTACCTGGAGCAGACCCTATAAGCCTGAAGTTACAAGGGTTGCCCATATCCAAGAGACTTACAAATGGGAGAGAGCAAGTGGGGAGAATGGAAAGACTATCCTAACCACTGTGACGAATCCCGAGATGTCGTCACTTCTCCCTGAGGGGGCGCTCCTTTCCATGAGGCCATGGAGGTAAGGCTGCTACCTGACAGTCTACCTGGGGTGGTACTCAGTCGGGGAATCTCATGGGAGAAACTCCCCTTCTGGGGATCACGGATAACATCTTGGGAGAACGCGGTACAACACCACTCACCCTCCAACCAACTCCTTCACACCCCTTGTTCCATGCCACACACCTCCATGTTACACTGTCCCATGTATGTCTGTAAGGTTGATGAGGTAGCAGTCACTGAGCCAAGGAAGAGTAGGGATGACTAGACTATGACTTCAGTCAGAGGTACTAAGACGAGGAGGAGGTGCAGAGCCATAACGAATCCCCATTGGAACCTGAATGAGCGATCTAGATGCCATTGCCCATTCCAAATAAAGATAGAGGAAGGACTTACCCTGTCATCGGACCCTCCCAGGAGGAACCGCAAGCTGGTAGGACATCCACTGTGGAGAAAAGGAGGCTTTGCTGTCTGGGACGCGAGAAGGAGAACTGAGGCATCCCTATCTGGTCTGCCGTGCACAGGCCGACTGGAGAGCTGGGGAAATGGGAGTCTGGCACAGGAAAAAGCCGGACATGCAACCCACCCAGAACAAAATGCTGCAAAGCCACTGCAAGTGCTGCAGAAGCAGCGGGAGAGTGAGAGAAGCTAACAACCCAGACCCAGATGTAGCACGGAGACTGCAACCATACAAGTGGTCCACGACACCCTCAACATCCTTGACGATGGCTACCTCTGCCTCCTGGTTCTACTCGACCTCTTGGCCGCTTATGACACAGTAGACCAGGCGCTTACAGACACCCTTCATCGGCGCACGGGGATCAGCAACCTTGTCCTACGCTGGTTCAAGTCCTACCTTGCCAATCGCAAGCAGTTTGTTCAGATGAATTCCTCTAGATCCCCAATGTTACCCGTCACCTATGGAGTCCCGCAGGGTTCCATCCTTTCCCCAGTGATCTTCAATCTATACATGGAGCCGCTGGGAGCACCCGTAGCTACACACAACATCCACATCCACCAGAATTCCGACAACACACAGCTATACCTCAAAATTGACTCCATCAAGGACATCCGCAGCTCAAAACCTGCCTCTCGCTGATCCAGTCTTGGATGTCCAGTACATACTTGAAGCTCAACCCCTCCAAGACCGAATTCCTAAACCTCACCAACAACAATGAACACCCAGACATACAGACCTGGCTATCAACCATGAACTCTGATGGCGTCACACCTGAGCTCACCTCCTGCTCCATGTCCCTCGGGTTCCACATTGACAAACACCTCTCCTTCAAGACACACATAGCTAAGAAAACTCAGACAGTTTGGTATCAGCTCTCCCTCCTGCGAAAAGTCAAGTCTTTCCTCCCTCCAGACAGCTTTAGAGCCACTGCTCAAGCACTGCTCCTGTTCCACCTGGATGGGTGCAATGCACTCCTCAAAGGCCTCCCATCATCCTCCCTTGTGAACCTCAGAAGCGTCCTTCATGCAGCTGTACGTCTCATCAAGGGTCCATGCAGATACAACCACAGCACATCGCCCCTCATCGACCTTCACTGGCTCCCACTGCACGCATGAATCACCTTCAAGTCTTGCTGCATCATCTATAAGGCAGTTGCGCTCAAGTCACCCAGCTACCTTGCGGAGAAACTCAGCATCTCCAGCGGACAGCGCACCACCAGAAGCCAGGACACGTGCAGGCTTGATATCTGCTGCTGCAAAAAAGGAAAGGACCATAAAAAAAGCCTTGTCTGCCTATGACTATGGAATCTCCTCCCTGTCGGCATCAGACTCACCCCCATGCTCCTACAATTCAGAAAATAACTCAAGACCCACCTCTTCAAGGAGTCTCTCCTCCTCAACACCTACACCATTACTTCACCCCTCGCGCAACCTGTCTCGCTAGACACCACCCACTCGTCTGCTCCCTGCCACCCGGTACAACTGTACCCCTCCTTTGTGCACCTCTGTATCCTACCCCCGCTGTATATCTGTTGTGTTGTTAACATTGAAACACGCTCAGTTATGCATATGTAATTTTGTACACCTCTGAAAAGCGCTTTGTTATGTATCTGTATTGGTGTATACCTCTGTAAAGCACTCTGTTGCTTCTCGAAACTAGGTCAGTGCTCATTAAATACCATAATAATAATAATAATAATAATAATAATGAGGATGTCGGAAGTGTCCGAGACCGCCGAATGAGGAATGACAGAGACCCAGAAGGTACATGGTGTGATGAATCCGATGGAGTCATCCCTGATTCTCAGATGGTAACCTCCTCCCATGTGGCTAGGACAGCTGCTACCTGATCCTGAACCTGGGGGTGGCAATATAAGGGAGGATCACATGGGAGGAGACGCGGTCTGGGGAGATGATAGGACTCCATCTGGAGGGACATGATATCCATCTTTCCTTGAGAACAACCTCCCCATGCCTGAAACCCTCATGGCTTATTGCAGTGTTTCTACTCCCTTTCCCATGAAGAGCAGGGAAACCACTTTGACTAAATCTCTGAAACCACCTTGCCATTCTAGTGGAATTACCTTTTTCAATTCCACGTATTGATCCATGAAAAAGGATTTACCATCAAAACTTTTTCTGCTCATTCAAAATCCCTAAATCAACCATTGGACTTCTCCTCCCAGAGTACTTCAAGTACTGAGATGAGGAAGAAGAGAGATTGAGCAATGTGGAATAAGAAAGACTTTGAGCAAAGTAAGCGTTCTAGTGTTCCCGGACACACCTCTGCCTGGGAAATTTAAGCAGCCCAAACTGAGAACGAGAGTGAGCTGCTGTGGTGAATGGCAAAAAAAGTTGCATCGCCCTGTACTGAGCAGAGACACACAAAGCTAGAACCGCTGTGGTGTAGCGAGGCGTCATGCCGCCGGAGGAAGAAGAAACGGCTACACTGTTGAAAGCTGCGAGAACGCCAGGAGCTAGTAAAGACCTCTTGGGCGTTTGCAGAAGGTGAAGAGCAGTCTGTTGCTAGTAGTAGCCGAGAGAACTGCAGGCGAGCTGGGTGGAAGCCGCAGAGGTCTGCTGAGCGAAGACAAGCAGACGGTGAGAGAGAAGGTGAAGAGATCCCTTTACCGGCCGACAGCGGGAGAAGAATCCAACACCACTAGAGACCACTGAGTCCTCTTGAGAGCAATGGGAACACTGAGGCGTATTGGCGTACATGCCAGATGCAACCAATTGGCTGTTACATACATAAGGAAAAGGATTGTAGACATATTGAGAAAAGGGTATTGGAAACTGAAATAAAGCCTTTTCTAATGTTTAAATGTACACAATGCAGATACGAAGCAAGCAGAGCGAGGGTAATAGAGCGATACATGATCAAATCTCATATATAAAGAACTTTTGGAATGGGCGAGACACAAATAAGTAGAAGTCCTGGCAGGGAAGTATACCACACAGTGACAAGTGTCTGGATATGTGAAGTCCTGGCTAGAGAATACACCAGGCAATCTCAAGTGTGAGAAGCTGAAGAAGATTGTGATAAACCAAAAGAGAAGTCAAACAATTGTTGTGCAAATGTTGTGCTTGGTTAAGAAAGGCCCAAAGAACTGTTTTTGAAAGGAACCAAGGTTGTGAAACCAGACAGTTTTTGTGCAAGTTTTATACTTGGCCAAGAGAGGCCCAAAAGACAGTTGTATGTTAAAACCAATCAAAGAGTAAAAAGAAGAATGCAGGGGAAGGGAACTACCCTCTGGAGTCAAGAACTTCAGCATTAACAAAACTTTAGTTTGAGTTATTTTTCCTTTATGAACACTTTTCCAAACCACCCACGGTTAAAGACATTTCTCCTTTTTCACCTTAGATTTTAGTTTTAGTGTGTGGGTCAGAATAGAAGTTTGAACACTGGACATTTTGTTCTTTGACGCCCTGACACAGACAGATCCTTAGTTTTGGTTTTAGGTAGGGAAAATCCTCTTAGTGCAGGGACAGAGAGGCCTTTTACCAACCCCATTTCTTTTAATAAACGTCCTTAACCCAAACTATGACTGCCTTGTGTCCGACTTGCATTTCCGACCCCTCACAATGGGCTGTCGGGGTTGGAAAGGAGGACAAGAGAAACCTGAAACCAAGGGTCTGTGACTCGTATATAACACAGAAGAATACTCTAAACAATAGTACCTGGCAGGATAGTAAATCAGCTCTATTAGGAGTAAAATACAGAGAAGAGAGCAGGGTCTGGGACCCACAGCCTGAGAGGTAGAGCATCAGTAGCCCTTTATTTTGTGGCAGTACCTGGCAGGGTAGTGAACCAAGTCTGCCAAAACAAATCAAAGGAACTGTGATACAGGTCTGAGACCCACATTGACCAAAGTATATGAGAAAGGCCAGGGGAAGGGAGACATTCCCCCTGGCATTGTGAACTCTGAAAGTAAAAGCCAAGAGAGTGTGAGAACAAAGCCAAGGAAGACCAGGGGAAGGGAGTCATTCCCCTGGCATTGTGAAATTGTCGTACCAAGAGAAAAGAGAGTCCTGGGGAAGGGAATCTTTCCCCCTGGCTTTGTGTCGGGATACCTGTAGAAGGGAGGTATCCTCCAGGAACCCAATAGTGAAGAAGCAATTATGGGCAATACGGAATGTTTATGTTTGAACTGGAACTTTACTTTTTGAGTTTGAATTGAGAACTTTACTGCTTTTTTTTTTAAACTCGCTTTATTGACATTTTAACAACAGAGTTCTCACAATTTCCCCCCAACCCCCCAACAATCTCCCCATATCCATTAATAACGTGAGTCAAAACTATTCAACTATTACCCCTTCCCTCCCATCCCCCTTGACCTCCCCCCACTAGTACCTCCCTGAGTCCTTCACCTCCCCACAGTGTCCACACACAGTCCTCTGTAGTTGGTGTTCGCGAAGATTGGAGGAAACCCACCTCCCAGTCATATTGCCCTATTCTCCTCTTCCACATCTTCCTCCTACTCCCCTCCCTAATACCTGCAAGTTCACGGCGGATGCAAGTCCTTGTCCCTTGACAGACCATTTAGCAGTTGAGATCATTGAACCGTGACCACCTCAACCTCTGCTTCTACCTTCTGCAACACTGTTAATTCTGCTAAGCCCCATCTCCGTACATCCTTCCGCCATAAGTTGACAACCGGGCCCTGCGGCAATTTCCATGCTATCGCCATACGCCGCTTTGCCAGTATAAGCAGAAACCGGCCCATTCTATTTCGCACCTTATTCCGTTTTCCCCCTGGCAACTTCCCCCACAAACAAACCTCTGGGCTTCTTTCCCAACTGGTCCCCAGCACCGTATTCACCTCATTTACAATGTCATTCCAATATTCCACTATTACCCCGCATTCCCATACCATATGCCAGAACCCTGCCTGTTCAGAACCACATCTAGGACATTCATCTGACCGTTCTGCATTCATGGATCGGAGTGTCATCGGGGTCACATATATCCTATGCAAGATATTAAACTGAACTAACTGGAAGCGTGCATTTCTCGAAGTTTTCCGTGCCAGGTCCCAGACCTGTTCCCATTCTGCATCTGATATAGAGCGACCCATATCTGCCTCCCATTTTCCCTTGGCCTTCAATTCCCCCTCTGCCACCCCCTCCATCAGTGCCTTATAAATACGTGAAATACGTGCCATACCTCCCATCCGACTAAGTAACACTCGGAGAACCGGGCATGGTTCCGGCTCCTCAGGAATCCCTTCCCACAACTCTGCCATCCTACGGACCACCGCACCATATGCCAAAATAACCCCCTCGGGAGGTCAAACTTCTCACACCACTCCTCACAAGTGAGAAGCTGCCCGCCTTCAAAAAAATCTCCCACCTTCTCACATCCTTTGTCCTTCAGCCTTCGAATCCCCATCCTCCCTATCGCCTGGCGTAGTTTCTGATCGGCCCCCCATGGGAGACCCCCTTCATAGCGTCCCCTCACCCCTCTACCCCCCCATACTTCCTCCATGTCTCCCCCACCGCCTCAAAGATTACCGACCCCGTTCCAGACCCTAGCGGGTGCCATAAAAGTTCCACCGGCCTACGGTCCGGCTGCCCGGTCCCTACCAATGTCTTAAGGAACTCCCCCTCCAACTGGTCCCACACCAAAACCGACTGTAGTTGCGCCGCCACAAAGTACTTTTCATAGTTCGAAAAGCCCAACCCTCCCTTCTCCCTAGCTCTCTGCAACGTCCGAAGAGAGACCTTCCTCCTCCCCACCCCCCACAGTAACTTTACTGCTTTTTGGCATTACAACCTGGACCTTTGTTTTGTGCCTTGAAAAGGGATTGAGACCTGGGAATCCATTCTTCTGGACCAAAAAGATCCACTACCTCTTTAGTTTAGTTAGTTATATTTGTGAGGGATAAAAGTAGGGTTTTGACACAGGATGGTGGACTCTTTTTACTTGCAACGACACCCTGACAGATCCATTAGCACTTGTAGCTGAGGTAGGGAAACCACTTTTAGAGTTAGGGAAAGTTAGATTGTCTCTTTATTTTCATTAGTAATAAAAGCTTATGCCAACAACCATGGCACCTGTGTGTCAGTGTCCTCCATCTGGACCCTTACACCACAAAGCCAAGCGAGCCAATATATCCCAAGATAGAAAATCAGGAACAGATAAGTGGAAAGCACAGAGGCGCCCAATTGCTGTTGTGAACACAAGTCCAGCTACGTGGTGGAGAGGGATCAGGGAAATAACTTTCCAGCTGAAGATAATTTGGACCTTTTGTTTTCTCAGGAAAGTAAGACTTTTCGTGTTGTGTGGAGTTTTGGAGAACTTTTGTGTACCATGGATTGATCGACAAGAATTGTTTCTTTTGGAAGAATTGTTGGATTTGTACACTGGAATTAGACCATGGGGAAGGCCCCTGGAATACCTGAAGAAACTTTCTCAGAATACCAATAGTGTAGGACACTGGGGGGCGTGGCCAGCAGCCATGCTGTAAGGACACTCTTTCCTTCAGCTCCGTGTGATTTGTAATGATTCTGCCTGCAACCTGGAAGATAGCGAGCCAAACCCCCAGCAACACACATGCCTGGAAAGGGGAAGTGATCGGGAGCATGCCGGCACAAGCTGCGATGTGAAAGAGAGAGGACGACTGTACAGGAGCTCACGGAGTAGAGTACCCGGACAGCCAAAACGAGACAAAATGGCCAGCACGAGATAGATCCCTGCGTGCGACCAGGAACAAAGGAACTAGTAGTAGAGAGGTCCGGAGCCCCCTCTGGCGCTGGGAGATCCTGAGTAAAGGCGGACTGGTTGGCGGGGGTCTGTGACCGAAGCGTAGCACCGGAGGGCCCCGGAGGTATGTTAGAGGGGGAGCCCCGGATGCAGCAAGACGAAGAGGGCAGCAGAGTCCAAGTGGTGAAGGCTGGAAGAGCCGCAGTGAACAGCCGCATCAGCGGATAAAGGACCGGGGAGATAGACCTGAGGAATGAGGGCCAGCGTAAGAACAGCTCTACCAGGCCTGGACGGAGTGCCTGGATATCAGAATGTGCAGAGGTCAGGCGCCAGAGGCAATCTGGAGTCTACCGGACGGCAGGTCACCCGGTGCAGTAAGCGGCTGCACCAACATCAAGGTTCACAACGGACAGTCAAGTCGGGCGAACGGAAGACGAGATGGCACACCGGAGCAGGGTGGTGAAGGGCCGGGACGCAGGAAGCACGGCCGCGGCCCAGTGTGCCGGGATCAGTACATCCTTGGATTGGGAAAAGGAGCACAAGACTGACGGGTGGATGGCCCATGCAACGGCGGGCCCCGCATCCCCAGCAACCATTGGAGAGTGGCGAACTTGACACCTTTGGATTGTGGAGACTGGGTAAGGACGCTTGCATTGGGGTGGGGGACCGCACAGTGGAAGGACATTGCGATGCAGTAGAGTCCTTGGATCGGAGCAATCCCCATCCATATAGGTACGAGACAATTGTGAGTGGCGTGCACAGGCCGGAAGGTGAAACGGAAGCTTGGTAGGCAGCAGTGGGAGAGAAGGCAAAATAACGGACAGGAGAATAAAGGGCTGCATACCTTTAAAACGCTGGCCCGACTCCCATTGGAGCCCCAGCAACCCAGTGTGGAGGCCAGGTGCCTGGGGTGCAGCGGGGGGATGAGAAGGGCCATGCAACACACAGAAAATACAAGGCATACACCCTTCTGAGGCCGGGCAGCGCTGCAGTAGGACCCCTGCTATCCGGTGCATGGGTAAACCAAGAGAAGAGGGGTGAGAGTGGCAGCACCGGACTGGGGCAGTTCTGAGGGTGCTGGGGACACAGAGGTTGAGGGTGTCCAGCACTGTGGCTGGTGCAACAGGCACAGCTGAGCCGGAACACAACCGGCCCATGGACATTGGGCAAGCAATAGGGGGCACAGGCTATCAGCAAGCCCTGATTTCTGCGCCGCCCATGGCGGGGGGCGCAATATAGCAAGAAACACTGGCAAGGAGGGCAGACAGTGTCCGAGGAGTGGGAATCCGTCCTTTAAACGTGCATACCAGGTGTACTGTCGCATTGTGAAGCACTGCATGCGTGAACCAATAGGAGGGCAACACTAATAAGTCCCTGCAACTGCAGCAGATTGTCCACCTCCGTCAGACAACATTACCAGGGACACAGACTCGAGGCAGCACTCGATCACCAGCTGTCAAGGCATCCGCGACTGGTAATAGAGCATATGCTGGGGTCCGGGTGTCGGCGCAGAGCGAGGAGGAGAGGGTGTGATGAAGCCGTCAAGTCAGAACTGCACCAAGCTGTCGAAGGCACAGAAAGCTAAGGCAAAGCAGCCCACGCTGGATAACTTCATCAAAGTTGCAACCACAACGGGAACTGCCTCAGCGGCGGAGGCACTTCCATTGGGCTAGCAAGCTCCAACGAAAGACGACCAACAAGTACTAGATGTGATTGCAGCACTGAAGATAGCACTGGAATTAAAGATGGATACAATCAGCATGGATGTGAACCTTCTGAGGCAGGATGTTCGGGCACTCGCCAAGCGCAGTGGAGTGCTGGTGAAGGAGGTGGCTAGCCACACAATGGGCCTTCAAGACACCACAAGGAATGCATCGGTGCTGCAACAACAAGTAAAGAACCTGGAGGGACGAATGGAAGAAGCGGAAGAGAGAGCCAGGCGTAATAACATCAGTATCATCAGACTTCTGGAGGGCGAGGAGGGGGCCAACCCGACGGAATACATAGAAACTATGTTACAGCAAGAAATTGGCCCCAGCAACCTCAACCAAGGCTTCACGGTTGAAAGGGCGCACAGGTCCCTGACGAGGAAGCCACCACCTGGAGCACCATTGCAGCCCATCATTGCCCGGATCCTAAATTACAGAGACAGGGAAAGGATATTCGAAAGGAGGCATAATACAGCGAGCATTGGCCACTGTCACAGCATATCCGGATTACACCATGCAGGTACAAAGGCAGAGGATGAACTTCATGGCAGTGAAAAGAAGGCTGCGCACGTCAAATCTGAAATACATGCTGCTGTACCCGCCGAGACTGAAGATAATAAGCAATGGGAGATCGATTTTCTTTGACACCCTGGAAGAGGCCCAGAAATGGATGGACAAGGAGAATATGCCGACTGGGGACGAAGATCGCAGGTCCAGGGAGGGCACGAGCTGACTCGCCACGGATGCAGAGTGGGGCCAATGGCTGACACTGGGGACAGGGCGCACTCTGCGTAGACGCTGGTGATGTAGTAGGCAGTACATGTGTAGATAAAAGGAGTAACTGAAGGAGTACTCATTTGGTATAAACTAGTGTTCTTTACCTATAGGGTTAGTGGTTTAGTATACTAAGCATACGTATCTGCCTGCTCTACCCGGAACCAGTATAGACGACTGGGTAGGAGTGAGAAGCGGGTATGCCTGAGCGCAACAGATTGGGCTAGTCAATTGTTGGGGGGCAGGGGGAACGGGGAGTTGGGTTTGTTTATGGGGAGGTAGCCTATGGCACTGTTGTGGATATATGGGTGGAGTACATTGCGCTGTTGAGACAGGAGGGGACAACAAGTCATGACCGGGGGAACTTAAAGTAGCCTCTTGGAACATCTGAGGCTTGAACAATTATATTAAGAGGCACAGGATAATGACTTACCTGAGGCGGCAGAAAATAGACATAGGACTGTTGCAGGAAACACACCTCACAGCGCAGAAACTAAAGTCCTAGCTGGAATATGGAGGGGGGTAACCCTGGGTTCATCGTACTCCGCATATGCGAGTGGGGTTCTGATATGGATTATGCCGACAGTACCGTTTAAGGTGTTAAGGAACTTGAGGGACAGGCTGGGGAGGCTGGTGGTAGTACAAGGGCTTCTGGAACAAAGAAACGTAAGTATAATCCACACGTATGCACCAAATTGTGAGACCGCAAATTATTTTCAAACATTATATCCGTATATTGGCGCACATAGAGATGGAATTGTAGTGTGGGGAGGAGACTTTAATGGTACGCTATTTCCAGAGTGGGACAGGTCCGATGGCAAATTGAAACGCTAAGCCCGGCAACTAAGGCCCTAAACACGCTCTTACAAGAGTTTAGTCTGACTTACATTTTGAAGTCTTTACAACCAATGTCAAGAGGTTATTCACATTATACGGCCCCCTCAGATATATACACTAGATTGGATTATATTTTTACGGGGGCAGAGACAATGGGCGAACTCAATACGGCGGACTACAAGGCACAGGTATTGCCTGACCATGCCCCACTGGTGGTTTCATGGCATAGCTTGCCATCTAGGGCATGTATATCGACCTGGAGGCTGCAGAGTGAATCCCTGAAGGATCCGGAGTTGAGGGGGAAATTGAGGGATGGAGTGATAGATTACTTCAAAATCAATACAGGGAGCGTAGAGTCGGTGGGTGTTTTGTGGGAGGCCTTTAAAGTGGTGATCAGGGGGACTGTGATAGCCGGCGTAGGAGGAATGCAGGCGACCATTGAGAGAGATCTAAGGAAGACAGAAATTAAGCTAGAGGAGTTAGAAAATGCAGACACGGCAACCGAGGAACAGAACCGAGGGGTAACCTGATTGCAGCAGGAATGCTTGGTGCATTGGCAAAGGCTAGGCAAGCTGAGCTATACGAAATATGTAGAGAGACAACACAGAGAGGGAGACAAGCCGGGACGACTGCTGGCCTGGCTGTGCAAAAATTTACAGAAACGGGAAATGATAAGTGAGATCACAGGGGAGGATGGGGTCGTCCATAGGGCGCAGGAAGGCATAAATCAGCAATTTCGGGAGTACTTCAAGGTGTTATACTTGGAGGCATGTCAACAAAGGCCTCTGACATAGAGGATGCTCTGAATGAGATAACCCTTCTGCAACTGGATGTGGATGCTGCTAGGCAGCTAGAAGCCCCCATTACTAAAGAAGAGTTAGTGGCCACCATTTGAGGGTTACCGATGGGTAAGGCACCTGGGACGGATGGACTTCCCAGTGAATTCTATAAGGAATTCGAAGCGGAAGTGGTGCTCCTGCTGCTGGGAATGCTGGCAGAAGCGTTGGAAGGAGGGGAGTTGCCGGGGACGTTGCGTAAGTCAGTCATTGATCCATTATTGAAGCCGAATTAGTCCACTAGGGAATGTGGCTCATATAGACCCCTATTATTGCTGAACCAGGATGGGAAGATACTTACAGCCCTGCTAGCTAATAGGCTTAAGCCATTGATAGGCAAGCTAATACACACAGACCAGTCAGGATATGTTTGTTTGTTTGTTTTATTATTTGTAATGCGCGAGCATACCCTAAGGTAACAGGGTGCAGCAGTTACATGAATATGCAAAGCTTAGTTACAACAAAAAAAATATATACATACACACAGTAATAGTAATAGCAGGATAATATACATATATACAAATGAGCACAAGTAGGTACAATATGAACAAATGGCAGGAATATGAAGGACTTAACACCTGGATGTGTTTGAAGGCCTACGTTTTCAACCATAAAACAACCTTAGTTCAGATGTTTTGATAAGGCAAGTCCATTCTGAGGGTTGGTGGTAAGGAGTTCCACAGTTTAGCTGCTTTCACTGGGAAGCTGTTGCCCCCTAAGGTGGAACGTTTAAAGTTGGGGACAGAAAGGCAGTCTTTATAGGCTGTTCTTGTGGGACTCAGGGAAGTCTGTCTATGAAATCTGTCGATCATGTAAATTGGAGCAGCGTTATTGAGAGATTTGTGGGTAAGTGATACAGTTTTTAGGAGAATTTTGTCTTTGATAGAGAGCCAATTATTCTGTTGGCTATGTGCTGTGATATGATCTCTCCTGGAGATGCCCAATTCCGCTCCAAGAGCGTTATTCTGAAGAGTTTGTAATTTGCTAGTGGTGGCTTTAGAGGACCCAAGATAGAGGGCATTGCAATAGTCCAGGCGGGACAATATGAGGGCTCTAGCGAGGGTCAAACAGCTAGTGTCCGACAGAAAGGGTTTGTCTGCACGGATCAGTTTACACGTGTAAGCCGTGGAAGAAGCTAGGCAGTTCAACTGTCTGTTGAAAGAGAAGTTAGAATCCAAATAAAAGCCTAGCGTTTTAACCTCTTGACCTACTTTGATACTATTGCCATCGATAGTGAAAGAAGAATAGGCAGGGCCTAATTTCTTTAAACTGGCGGTAGTACCCAGGATGATAAATTCAGTTTTATCATCATTCAGGCATAGTCCATGTGTGGCCATCCATGCCTGGATGATGATGTACACTCTATTCACCAAGGCCAAATCCTTACCATAATCTCCAGAAAGCGGAAGGAGGATCTGGGTATCATCTGCGTAGTTGGTGTAGGTGATACCGAGAGGATCCAGATCATCGAAAAGGGGCTTGGTAAATATATTGTACAGTGTGGGGGAGACACAAGAGCCCTGTGGAACACCACATGTGATAGGTATGGGTTCTGTTGCTGCTGTAGGTGAAAAGACCCTCATAGTTCTGCCGTTAAGGAATGATCTAATCAACAGAGAAGTGAGCTGATGTGTTGAGGTGGGTGCATAGGACAGAGTGGTCGACCAGGTCGAATGCTGCAGAAAGGTCTAGGAGGAGGAGTAGGGCGTCTTGGCCATTGTCTCTAAGATTATCGATCTGTGTTTTAAGGTCAAAAAGAGCAGTCTTAGTCCCGTGTTGAGGACGGAAGCCTGATTGTCTAGCTCCTAGTAGGTGATGTTCTTCCAAGTACTTCTGTATTTGTACATAGGCGACCTTATCCAAAATTTTTAGAAGGAATGGTACGGTCGTTATAGGTCTGTAGTTTGTGGGCGTGGCTGGGTCTGAAAGGGGCCCCTAGGCGACCCTGACGTCTATGGAAACAAGGCGAGTCACCACACACGATAGATATGCCAGACAAGAGGTTGTATTCCCAAAGCTAGGGTTTATTGCAAAGCAAAAGTCTCAGTTGGCCAACTCGGTCTCACGCCCCGCGACGTGTATCTCTATACCTCGAGGGACGCAAGAGCCGTGAATTACGTACATCAGTTACATATATACAAAATGCATATCAAACAATCAGCTATGACATGTTTAACACCCCCCTTTATTGGGTTTCTTTGAACTTGGTGTGATGATGGACATCTCCGACCACTACGACACCTTCAAACATCTATTCTAGTAACAATTTGCAATTTGTGAGTGCGAAGGCATCTTTCAGTTGTTGAATAGAACACAGCGCTTCTGTTCTTGGAAGCGAATTACATATGGGGGGGTTGCATTCCGGACCTTGCTATCTATCGGGTGCTATTCGCGTCCTGGGACCGACATGCTCTAGCGGGCTCAGCAAAGGGGGGCCGTAAGAAAAGCATAATTCCAGCCATTAGCGGTATTATTCTAACATATTCTACCATATAACGAGACTGGCTGGCAGCTGTGCAATGATTAGATGCCCTGCAGCTCTGCTTCAAGGCTACATTCGGGAGGGAGCCGGGCATTCTTCCTGGCGCTGCCTACGTTTGTGTTTCAGCGAACTCTTGTTATCCTCACGGCCCTGCGGCCTTGTCCTTTTCACATACAGACAACAATGTTTCACAGTCGAGCAGTGTAAGCGGAAAATATACTGCAAAGCAATAGGAACAGAAAGCAATGAGCAATGGTTAGAAAACAAAATGGCGATTCTTGTTACATCAAAATGGCCGTTCATTGGCAAACTCGAAAACCTATATTTTGTCATATCGTGCATGAAACGGTTGGCCCACGGCCACCAAAATGCGTTTGCGGTCTCAAAGTATAGGTATCCGTATTTCTAGACTGACAAACCCTCCTTTGGCCGTATGCCAAACGTCTCATCTATTTATTTAAACCTCCTCTAGTGAAGATGAATCTGAGTACTTATGTCTGAGTGTTGCATGCTATCGTGGACATCATTGTCTTCATCAATATCTATTGCCATCAACTCTTTTACTGCTCTCATCTCATTTGGGTCTGGGCTAGTTTGATCATGGGGTTGTTTTTTCTTTGTTATCATATGCATGCATCCTTCCGTACATCCCTCAGTTACCTCAGCGCAAACTATGGGTAAACAATGTATACAACAACAGCACGTTAGGAATATTCCAAACACCACTACTAATATTGAGATCAACTTCCATCCCCAAGATCGTAGTATTCCCCAAAACCAAGATCCTATTCCCCAGCTCCCTTCTCCAGTAGGGAGTTCAGAGCTTAGGACGTGCATTTTCTTTATTGTTTCAAAGATCGTGGGGGAATAGTCATCGACATAAATGCAACATGCTTATCCCACTATTTTGCAAATTCTCCCACAATCAACCAGGATCACATCGAGAGCCATTCTATTTTGCAGCGTCATTAACCTGATTCCTCTTTCTTCCAATGTCATGTTAAATAATATATCTGTTGTTGTGTTTATTGTATTCCTTAGGATTCTGGACAGTTGCCTTATATTATAGGAGTTCACTATCTGCCCTAAGAATGGAATGAATGATTTTGCTACATCAGTTGCTATTAAAACACCTTTGTCAGTCCATTTCACTCTAGTTCTGGATATTCTGGCCATGGCTGCTGTTTCTAAGAGGAATACTCCTGGGAACAGTAGCCCTAGGTAACATGTACCTCCCCAGTTTCTGGGCAACCAAGGGTATGCTTTCTCTCCACATATAAAATAAACTGGATCACCTAAGTATACTGGTTCTATTTCCCATTTTAGTACCACTGTATTCATACAACCAGCATATGTTCCGACTGAAAAAGAGCCTTTCTTTTTTAGACAAAAAGGGACAGTTCTTGGGCTATAATTCACTGTGTAAGATGGGGGAATTGCATCTTTGTCCCGTTCTGTTCTTATACGAAATGTCATTACAGATGTTTTTTCTGGTGGGGATAATCTATCTCGTCTATTTTGTCGTGTTATCTTTTGTGAATTTTTCCTCATAGGCTCTGGGGCTATTACTTGTGCTTTATGGAAAATGGAACAACCCACAGGCTTCATTATTATCTCCTCAAACTCATTCATGTTGGTTCTGTCTAATTGACCTGTATTACTCTCATTCCATTTCCCATAGAACATTGCACCTAAAGATGCTCTACATGCAGAACCTAATGGTAATGGCTGCAGATACCACCCTATTCCTTTCCCGGCATGCTGTGGTAAATGGGCACATACCCAGCAGTTTGTTTTCTTCAGGATTGCATGTGTCATGTTCATTATCAGCAATAAGGTGTTATTTCCAAAACCTTCCCTGTGTTTTTCTTCCATTGGGGGTATGGTATAAGTGATCACCTGAACCGGGCTTTCAGTAGTGGATATATTAATTATTGGTAAAAACATTTCTAATGGGTGTAT
Source organism: Ambystoma mexicanum (assembly GCF_040938575.1). Lineage (NCBI taxonomy): Eukaryota > Metazoa > Chordata > Amphibia > Caudata > Ambystomatidae > Ambystoma > Ambystoma mexicanum. The sequence goes on from NC_090934.1 coordinate 851,365,111, forward strand.
TGTTTCTACCCACCATAATATTAGGGCTGTCGATATTGGTGCTACCACGCTCATAAAGCACATTATTATCGTTAGTACCAGCATACAATTTGTTTTACCATGCGTTTTTCTTAAGCTTATAGTCTTTAAAAATGACTCATTCTCAGCGGTGGTGGTGCAGGAGGAGGCTGGAACCGGTCCCGGCATGTTTCTTGTCGCCCTTCTTCTTTTTTATCACAGTTCGTTGTGGATATCTCTCTTCGACGCACTTGCTCTGCTGTTAATAAATTTAGTGGAATTGTCACAGTTCAGTTCTGCCTGTCTCTCTTTTATTTTTTTAGCCTGGATTCGATTATTCGTTTTTAGGCGAGATCACTTGTTCCCTCTTATACTGCTCAGAGGACCTTCGATCAGTTATCTTATCGCCTTAGTATCATGTGCGCCCAGCTTGTCCGCTCTGGTTCCGGACACATGTACTGTTAATCAGTTATCTCACTTGCCTTAGTACCATGTGCGCCCAGCTTGTCCGTTCTGATTCAGGACACATGTACTTTTTATGATCGCACCGAGGAGCCGCAAGTCTTGAATTGTCCGACTTGCACAATTCTCACGCTTCTCTCCTCTACACCTCCGGTTCCTTCTCCGTCCATGAGCTGAATCAGAGGTTGACATAAACACCAAAAAGAACTGCGGATCACTTTGTCTTCCGAGGCCGCAGGTTGGATCGCCTTGCTCCTGTATCGTATGATCCGTCAACAGTGCCGGTGCACTCCCAGATTCAGGCTCGAAGTCAGCCTGTGGCGCTACTGCAGGTGCTGGTGTGCGCCGCGCCAATGATGCAGATCCGTTCTTTGGCGTGCTGGCAAGTGCTGGTGGGTGCCAAAGGGGTACACGATTTGGTTTTGCTGGTATTTGCAAGGCAGATTTCGCGTCGGTCAGCAGTGATGTCGATTCTACTGGGCAACGTTGGGGCACTCTTTGCCCTTCCCCCTCTTTGGCAATCGTCTCAGGCTTTGTTTCGAGTTTCACTTCTCGTTTTGGCAGATTAGGTGGCTGCTCACTGGCAACAGTTTCTTTCGTTTCTGGGACCGCTGTCTCTTTCCGGTCATCAGTGTCAGGCAAGTCTTTCAGTGCAGTTGGAATCTTCTTGGCATGGGTGGCATGGATCCATGGCTTCCTTCCATCCACCCGTATTACCGTCTGCGTTGCCAAAAGTACTTGATAGGGCCCGCGCCACCTGGGTGCTAATGATGACTTTCTTTCAAAGTTTTTAGCAGCACCCAGTCTCCTGGCTCCAGCGCGTGCCCCGGACCGGTGTATCTCACTGGTAATGCCTCCTGCACCTGCTGATGAATCAAACGCAATTTCTGCATTAAAAGGCCACAATAAGTACTAAGCACAGGATGTTCTATCTCATTTAGTCGCTTTGGCTGAGGTGCGCACCAAACATTTGCCGGCCTCCCCATTACGATCTCGTATGGGAAGAGCCCAGTTTTAGCCTGTACAGACGTACGCATGCATAATAGTGCTATTGGTAATGCATCCACCCAACTCAACTTGCTACCCGCACAAATCTTGCTAATCTTTGATTTAAGAATCCCGTTGTGCCTTTCCACAAGACCGGCAGAACTCGGATGCCTTGAACTATAGAATCTCTTATCAATCTGGAGACCAGCACATATCTGTAATACCACTGCACCCACAAAATGCGGTCCACTACCAGACCATAGGACTCGGGGCAAGCCAAATCTGGAAAAGTACTCCTTCAACATTACTTTTGCCGTACTCATTGCTGTGCAGTCTTTCAAAGGATATGCCTCCACCCACTTACCGAATGCACAGATCACCACCAAGACGTATTTTAAGTTTTGGCACCTCTCCATCTCTATGAAATCAAAATGAATTACCTCAAATGGCATGGAGGGCGGGCCAAAACTGCCTGTTGGAGTCACTGTTCCCTTCCCTACATTGTGTTGCAAACACGTGATACAGTTCTGCACCAACCTCTCTGCATTCTTCCTTATGTTTACATTCTGCCATACTGTAGAAAGGTGCTGTATTATTTTCTTCGCACAGATGTGCGTAGGGCTGTGGGCCATTGTGACCATTGCAGTCACATACAAATTTGGCAACATCCAGTTTCTAGTTCCCTTGTCCACCCAATAACCCTCCAGATCCAACACAGCAGATCCCTCTGCCCACCCCTGTATTTCATCGGCCGTAGCCTCGGCCTGCATTTCTCTGACAGTGGCAACTCCATCTTCTATCATACAGGGTACTTCCTCTGTCTGAACCGTCATCATTTTGGTATTCAAATCAGTGGCAGTTTGTTTCGCAATTCTGTCTGCAAACGCGTTTCCCTCTCCTACTTTACATGTTACTTTTTTATGTGCCTCGCATTTCACTATTGCTAGGCGCTTTGGAAACGTGAGTGCAGACAGCAATTGTACAATCAAAGGGCCATGTTGAATTCTGGCGCCATGTGATGTCAAACCCTCTCTCAGCCCAGAGTCGACCAAAATTATGAACTACTCCAAAAGCATACTGACTATCAGTATATATATTCACATTCAAATTTTCAGAAATCTCGCAGGCTCTGGTCAATGCTATTATTTCTTCTGCTTGTGCTGAATTATAGGGGATTCTTTTACTTTCTACAACACTCTCTAGAGTAGTGATAGCGTATGCGGCAGTTGTCTTGCCATCTAGTAATTTAAAACATGAGCCGTCACAAAATAACTCTCCATCCTGCTCTTTCTGTGGAATATCACTTAAATCAACTCTTCCCTTGGTTTCTTCCTCAGTGACCATTAAGCAATCGTGGGGGGTGATTCATTCTTCCCAATTTCTTTCATGGTTAGTGGTATTAATTCTGCAGGATTCAAAGCGCTACACCTCATAATTTGGATATGGGGCACGAACAAGATAATCTCATATCTTGTCAATCTAGCAGAGGTGAGGTGTTGCGTCTGTGTCCTATTTAATAGAACGTTTATGGCATGTGGCACCATCATAATTAAAGTGTGCCCCAATACCATTCCGTTTGTTTCACTGACGCAGCAGCCGCCGTGACAGATCGCAAACATCGTGGTAGTGCGCACGCTACAGGGTTCAGCGCAGAAGAAAAATAGCCGCACGGCCTATTTCTTCCACCTTGTTCCTGTGTCAAAACCGCCAATGCACATCCTTCACTTTCACACACAAATAGTCTAAAAATGTTCTCATAGTTCGGCGTACCCAAAACTGGAGCCGAGCATAATGCAGTTTTCAATCCATCAAATGCTTTCTGACATTCCTCATCCCACTGCAAAGGCATAACCGCATCCTTTCTGGTTAGATTCACTAATGGTTTCACAATTAACGCAAAATTACCAATCCATTGTCGGCAATATGAAGCCATGCCTATTATGGCTCTGACTCCTTTTTGTGTCTTTGGAATAGGCATACAAGAAATACTTTCTATGCGTTCTGGCGTTAGTATTCTCCCTCCTTTCGAAAGTAGGTAGCCCAAATAAGCCACCTCCTTTCGATTATACTGAAATTTCTTCAAACTAGCTTTATGACCATGTGCCATTAGTTGTGACAGTAGTAATACAGTGCTTTCTTTACAAATCTCCTCTGTGTCTGCAGCTAGCAATAGATCGTCTATGTATTGCAGGAGTACAAAACCCACGGGTAATTCCAGCATGCCTAGCTGCTCTTTTAATGCTCTACTGTAAATACTTGGACTTTCCGTGTAACCTTGCAGAATCCGCGTAAATGTAAATGATCGTCCTCCTAATGTGAACGCGAACAAATATCTACTGTTCTTGTCCACTGGAATACTAAAGAATGCGTTTTTCAAATCTACTACACTAAAATATTCTGCTGAAACAGGTATCATTGTCAATATTGTAGTGATGTCTGACACTAGAGGAAATTGCGGATCTACTACCTTATTCAATGCGCGTAGATCAATTATGAAACGGTGTGGTACCTCATTACCTCCTTTTTTATAAACCAGAAGAATCGGGCTGTTGCATGTACTGCCTGTGATTTCCTCGATTACCCCTAATTTCACCAAATCTGTAACAATACTCTTCAATCCTTTCTCACCTTCAACTGAAATTTTGTATTGGGGTATTCGCGGTAGGGTAACACCTTCTTTCAAAATAATCTTTACTGGCTCTATCTTTAAACATCCTACATCGTTGTCATGCATTGCCCATATACAGGTTGGTACTTTACTTAGTTCCCCTGGTAACGCTTCGGACATGAATTCTGACACAGGGGCATCGTGTGGCCATATCGTTAGAAACACTCCGTCTGTCGTGCAATGTATAACAGAACCTGGTTTTTTCAACAAGTTTAATCCCAACAAATTTTCTCCACAATTTTCTGTTAGAAGGAAAGGACAATGTTCAGTAAATGGTCCTATGGTAACTGGGACTGGTTTGGACACTGGGTTTATGACTGGTGTGCCTGCGAACCCTACGGAAATGTTCTTTCGCCCTGACAGTGGTATATCCGGAACCAAGTGATGGTCTATTGAACACTTCTGTGCTCCTGTATCTACAAGGAAGCGGTGCTCCTCATTCCGGACTCTCATTTCTACGTAGGGTTCTCTCTGATTCATATCAATAGACACTGGTTCCGACCCCTGTCCTGGGCTGTCCTATTGGGGAAATAACACATTCTCTGATGTGTAATCATTACTATTACTGTAATACGTGTTTGGCTGTGTATCGAAAACATTTCCACTCTTCCCTCTATTTCCCCCACTTTGATTTCCATATTGTTGATTTTGCTGTCCCTGACTCTGCTTTGGGGCATTTTGGTTTTGGCCTTGGTATTGAATACCTCTGTTATTATGATGCTGCTGCATACTATTCCTATTTGGTCCATTTGCTCCTGGGTGTCCTCTATGCTGTCTCCTCTGACCAGACCCATTTCTATTCTGTAGATGCGGACATTGCGCTCGCCAATGTCCTTCCTCTTTACAATATGCACACTGATTTGGTCCCACTGTTCCCCCATGCATATTTGAATTACTCCTTCCTTGTGCGTTCCCTCGCCCTCTATTACGTCCCACTACTTGCTGCATTAATACCTGTGTTCTTATTAGACATTCTTTCAAGTCTGCCCCTACCTGTTTTAGCAACGATAATTCGTTCACCATCTCCTTCTGCCCCGGCGATGGTAATTGCTGCCGTTTATTATGCGACCCCTTTTCCCCCTTCCCAGGTCTCCCGATATCCCTACTCCTGTATGCAGGTGTAGTAAACACTTTGACAGGTGCAGTAAACGTTTCGACATAATCATTATCTAATTCATTTCTAAGCTCAAAAAGTCTATATACATGTTCTCTCACTTCTTCATCCCTCTCCCTACAGCGTGTTAATGCATTAAAATCTAACAATCGCTGCAGTGGTAATTTCCCAATTAGCTGTTTCCATTTCTCCACCATTTCTCCACCAAATATTCACCCATGCATTCCAACACTACCTGTCTTTCGTTGCTTCTACGGAAGTCATATATCGAAGCCACTGCTGCCATCCCATCATTCCCGTCTATATACATCTCTGCCTGTTGCTGCAATTCCACCTTCCTTTCTTTGCTGATTGCGCTGCGGGTTACCCACGTTGGTCAGTCCCGCCTCGCTATTAGCGCCATGGCTGCCGCCGGTACCTTACCGGGTCCGCCTTGGTGGATGGCGGAATTAGCGCCATATTCCAAGGTGTGTGGGGGCGCTAATTCCGCCATCCACCATTGCCCCTTCACCATTGCCAGTCAGCCCCATAGGGCTCCATGTTAATGGTGAAGGTGCTAATTACGGTACCGCAAATTGCGGTACCGTAATTAGCACCAAGGTCCCTTTGCGGCTCCCGTACTTAACGCCTGTAAAAACCAGGCGTTAAGGGAGGACCCGCAAAGGGACCTCGTAGTAAGGCGGTAAGGGTTTACCGGTACCGGTGCCTTTACCAGTACCAGTAAACCCTTACCGCCTTCCGTGTAATGAGGCCCATTTTGTTTTGTAGGGTAGCAATCTTGTTAGCTAGGGAATTTTGGATTTCTGAGCACCAATTTTTATCTTTAGTGCAAGTATCTGGTGGTGCTGTAGGGGTTTCTACTTCTTTAAGGATGGAGAATAAATCCTTCATGTTTGATTTGGCTTGGGATATACGGGAGTCGAAGGAGGTTTGTTTTGCTAGGCAAATTTCTTTTTTGTAAAGGGCAGCTAAGTTAGTAAATTTGAGTTTATTAGTTGCTGAAGGGAGTTTTTTCCAGGTGGCCTCACAGTTTCTTTTTTGCTGCCTTAAGTTTTTAAGGAATGGTGTATACCATTTGTTCAAGTGCGTGTTGGGCTTACTTGGTCTGAGTTTGAGGGGGGCGATTAGGTCCAGCGAGGTGGACATGATTTTATTGTATTCTTCAACCAGCGTCTCAGGATCCGAGTTGTTAGGGAGTGTGTTGAGAGTGGGGAGTAAGTTCGGGATAAGTCTCTCCACAGTGATACTCGTTTTGTTTCTCGTGAGAGTGGGTGGAGCCCTACTGATCGGCAAGGGTGGGGGTCGGCTAGTAGAAAGCATGAACAATACCAGATGGTGGTCAGTCCAGGCTAAAGGTGAAATGTTGGTGATGTTAGCTAGACTGTTGTAGTCAGCCACCCAATCGAGTATCTGCCTTTGGCATGAGTAGGTTCCATACTTCTTTGGGTAAATCCTAATTCAGAAAGGGTATTAAGCGTAGCACTGGCAAACTGGTCTTCCGGGTCATTGAAGCCCATCTTAAAGTCCCCAAGGGTGAGTACTTGAGTGCAACTTTTAAGGTTGCTGGATAAGATGATGTTAATGTCCTCATCAAATGTGCCTATTGGGCCTGGTGGGCGATAGATAAAGTGGATGTTGAAGGTTTGGGCATTAGTAAGTGGAACTTTAACTGAAGTAGTTCGCATGAATGGACGTTAATAGGGGTTGCTAATCTCATGGTGAGACTACATTTGTGGATAATAGCAACACCCCCTCCTCTGGAATTGGGTCTGTCTTGTCTCAAGATGGAATAATTATCTGGGACTGTGAGCATGAGCATAGGGCCTGCTGCCGGATGTAGCCATGTCTCCGTGATAGCAAGGAGGTCAAGGTCTTCTTTGAGGATCAGGTCTGCAATTTCTGTTGCATAAGCTACTAACGATCTGGCGTTGATCAGGGCTCCATTGATATGGGGGCTCGCAGTGGTTATAGTAGTTATAGTAGGGGGATGGTCTTGTATTGTTTCAGGTTTACTCTGGTTAGAGGGACTGTGTGGAGGTTTGGGGTCGGAGTTCTGAGATGAGTTAGGTTTTAGGGTAGTTAGGCGAGGCCAGACTGTCGTGGTTCTTAGTTTCTGTATAGTGGGCATAGAACGGGCAAGAGGCTCATAGATTTTAGCTAATCTAGCTCTGAGTCTTAAATTCCTGTCAGTAGTAGGGCAGGGGAAGCTGGTAGGTAGTGATGGATGGGAGTCAGTTATAGCTAGATGTGAACTACTAGATGACTTAATGTTAGCTATAGTCAAGTACATAGTGATATGTGAGTGAGGTGACATGCTAAACAGTGCTATGTTATTTATAAGGAGCAGGAGGCAGGCGAGCAGGCTAGTGACCAAGGGTCACTAATGACCTAGTGAACCGGAGAGGAACATTGCATGTAATCTGCAGAGACTGCATCACATTATAGATAGCACTCAACACAGCTCTGAGCCATATGTGGTGGCCTAGTTAGACGCAGTCAAGGCATTTGACTCTGTCAGATGGCCATGGCTGCTGCTGGTCCTGCGCAGATTCGGCATGGGGCCGACCTATATAACATGGATGCAGCAGTTATATAGAAAACCATAGCAAGGGTTAAAACGGGCACTGACATCTCGGACCAATGGCAGCTGGAGAAAGGAACGAGACAGGGCTGCCCGTGGTCGCCCATGTTGTTTATATTGGCCCTGGAGTCGTTAGCAGAGTATCTCAGGGTAGAATACCGGGAGGCGGACATCGAAGTGGGAGGTATGGATAACTTGATCTCATTATACGCAGATGATATGTTGTTATTTTCACAACACCCGGAAGTCAATTTGCAGTATGTTCTAGATGTGTTGGAGAAATACGCCGAGATATCGGGAATTACGATTAATGCACAAATGCCAAGCTTGTTCCCGTTGGCAGGGTATAAAGGAAAAACGGTGGAGGAATTGCTGGTATTACTGATTGTGTGGGAAGTGGACTCATTTAGATATCTGGGAGTGGATATATGGCATGACCCTAAGGTAGAACACTTGCAGAACACGGCGAGAGCGGTGGACAAAATTGACAATTCTATGATGTTTTGCGGCAAACTACCACTCTCGGTGATGGGTAGGGTGGCATTGTTGAAGATAATAGTACTCCCGAGGCTCTCGCACTTCTTTACTAACATTCCGTACAATATACCCAAGGGGTTCTTCCGGAAACTAGACACAATAACCCGCAGTTTTTTGTGGCATAATATGAGATGCAGGGTAGCGCTGGCAAAATTGCAAAGGCCATATGAACAAGGAGGCATAAGGGTACCCAATTTCGAGACATACTTTCTGGCGTGTCAACTACAGTTTGTCACGAGCTGGCTGTCGGTTGTCCAGACCCAGGAAACACACATGCTGCAGTCGGCCTGCACTCCATTCTTTTTAAAAGAGGTGATATGGACGGGGTCGCTGCGGGCCCCAGTAGCCCCACTATTGTTGACACTGGGGAAGACGATATGGCATAGGGGGGGTTCACTTTGTACAGAATGACACACCCTACTTATCCCAGATCCCACTAGTTACACTGAAAGAGGAGGATTCCCAGGTTATACTAAACGTAAGGAAATATTGAGAACTGAAGGGGGTAGTGACAGGGGGGAATTAGCTACAGGATGGCAAACTGAAGGACTTCGGAACATTGTCACTTGAGACAGGCATACATGGGGGCAACATATAATATATGCCTCTCTCACGTCCATAGTTAATCAGAAATGGGCGGAAAGGGATGTGGGATTAGAAGAGGATGACAAGCTGGAAACCGTATATGATATTTCAGAGGGGGGACACAAGGATATATATGAGCTACTGATGTCCCGGGAGGTGGAAATGCTGGAACAAACTAGGCTCGGTTGGGAGGCAGACTGTCAAGAGAAATTCACGGATGCGGCTTGGGGCAGGGTGTTACTTTATCATAAAAAAGTGTCTAGGAATGCAAAGCTTCAGCTAATCCAATTGTATATAACACATAGAGCACACTTAACCCTGGGGAAAATAGCCAAATTTGATAAAGCCACCGAACAGAAGTGTCCAAAATGTGGAGAGATCAATGCTGATTTGGTACACATGTTCTGGGCCTGTAGTAAGATACGGCAGTACTGGGAGGACATAGCTCACGTCATGGGCAAGGCGGGAATGGGGCTGGACATAGGCATGCATGATTGGCCTGTTCGCGTGCCCCAAGCGGACGGGACACGTGTTTAAACTGAAGGATATGGTGTACATTCTGGCAAAACGCAGGATAGCAATGGGGTGGAAAAGGCATGACGGCCCGGACATAAACCAGTGGTGGTGGGACCTCCAGAAATGGACTATGGCGGAAACTGCAGTGTGGCAGGAAGCGACCCGCAGAGGACAAGGGGAGCAAAACATAGATCTTAACTCATGAAAGTATATGGTACAGGACCTGATGGCCTCAAGACATGCAATAAAGGAACAGGGGGTGGGGGCCCCAGCATGAAGGTGGGTTGCAGAAGTTTGTAACGCTCAATGTACCGTTTAAGAGTAAGCAACAGCTACGCTGGAAGGAGGGGGGATTTGAAGAGGTTAGGGGAGGAAAGTATGCAGACACGATCCAAACGTATTTGGTTATGTACGTGGTTAATGTTTGTGAGTTTTGTTGTGGTTATTGAAATAAAATAAATTTAAAACAAAAAGAACAGTGTAGGAGACTCTATTTTTGTTATGTTTTTCTCTAAATCGACGAGCACCTTAGTTTAATTTGTTAGGCAGCGAATCTCCCTCTAGCAATAGGGTCAGGCAGGCGTTTTCTTTTTAATTTAAATAAAATCATATGAAACCTTTGTCCTCTGGTCCGAGTCTTTCTTCTGGCTTACCACACACCTGACATATACACAGGGAGTCACAGAAGTGAGGCTGTCTCCTGCCAGGTACCCAGGGAGTTACAGATGGAAGACCCTGTCCTAACATGTATATGTGGGCTAAAGAATTGAAAGAATCCACAGACATGTACAGGATGATTTGAGAGCCCCACTACAGAGGGCGAACAAGGCTGAGTAACCTGTTATATGAAATTGCCCACAATTTAGGGTCTACAATCAGTTTAGCTCTCTGTGCTATACCATAGGAGAAATCTAGTTTGCATACCAGTCTTATCCTGCTTACAAAGTCATTCCAGCATCGAAATACCAGGCCATTTGCCTCTGAAAAAGAGTTCAAACGACAACTCCATAAACATGTTTCTGCCTTGTTGGGTGTCATCAGTAAGTTGTGATTGAAGTGCAGCATCTCTCTAAAAAATCAAGTAGTCCAGGTGCATATGATCAAAATTAAACAATGAAATATACAGTATTCTGCATTTTATCGCATCCATATCCAGCAAACCATAATCGAATTGCATACCATTCCTTATTGAACTATGCGCTATCAATCACTCTGTGGAACACTTTGCTGGTTCCTCTGCTAGCATTGTTACAATTTCTCTCCAGAGGGTAGGTATGGCTATGATCCATGTCTGTCGGTTTCCCAACAAGCATGTACCGCAAAACATATCTTCCTTCTTTTGCCCTAAAAAGGAGCCAAGTCTACCCAGTATTACTCCTCTTTTATTTTCTGTTTGCGGGTGATGTGTAAGGAGAAGCCTCACATTTTCCTGTTTGTTTACCATTTTGCATAGACTGCAGTACCGCATCCTCGAGGGAATGCCTAATCGCACTCCCTTCACCGTCAGAAACGGGAGCCAATTAAACCGAAATAACATAAATTCCCTTCTAAACGTGGGGCTTGGGAATTCCATAAGTATGGCTGCATCCCACCCAGGATATACGTTCTGTCAATGAAATACAGTGGCAATTTGTATTTCTTCTCGGATTCCAAGCTATCACAGTCCAAGACTTTATTAGCCTTTGCCCATAATTCCTTACATAAAGTTGCAACATCGTCTTCCCAATTGCCTCAAAAAATACTATGCACCTGGTATTGAAATCTTTTAGCTGACCAATTTCCTTCTTATCCAATTCCCTTTCTCAACAATTCATAATTAGGACTTTCACATTCCTTGATTTTAACGTACAGATTGGCACTTTTTCACATAGTTTATAGGCCGGTGAGACCCAATTCAAGCCGAATTGTACCTATGGGCATATTGTTTAGAACTTCCAATATTCTTCTTAAAATAATCCCCTCAGGAGGCCACCAGGGGCACGGGCAACATGGACGCCTCAGCGCAAGGCTCCGTCCCTGCCCTGGTGAATTGTGGAGATTCTGGCATATTTGTACACCCAGGACCCCAGGAAGGGACCCCCGAATGTGTGAAGGGGGGTTGTAGCAGTGGTCTGGGATTTGTGTGGTGAATCCCTCGGAGTGGGGCTTAACAGGCGACTGAGGCCTGCCACGCTGGTGACGGTGTTGCCCAAGGTGGGGAAGGAGCGGGAAGCCCGCCTGTGGAGATAGCCGAGGACTTGCTGTGGATTGTCCCAAAGGAGACCCACCCAGCCGGAGCGAGACAAGTGCCGGCGGGGGGAGGTGAGTTCTACACAGGCCCTCACCCGTGGAGTGCACCCACAGTGACGAGCTGCCTGGGAGTGGGGAGGAGCCCGAGCTGAGGCAGTGAACCAGAAGGGAAAGCCCGCCTCGGAGTGTGCCACAGCCCAACTGTGGAGGAGTGAAGTGGCGGCTGAGGTGGCCAAGCCAGAGAGGGACACTTGGGAGGTTGCTGGAGTGTTGTAAGGCTGCCAGAGAGCTGCTGGGTAACGAAGTGGCCTCGGGAGTCGCCCCCGACTGAAGAGCCAGCTGGTGAAAAGAGCTCCTGGTGTTGAATCCGGAGCAGGGGCACCTGCTCCAGAACAGTAGATGCTGTGACATCCAGTGCAGCGGCCAAGAAGTGGTGCCCGGCCCTGAATGCGAGGTGAGAGGGGCCGGAACAGAGAGTGGATGGTCACAGGGTGACCATCCCCAGCAGTAATGTGGCCCCGCCAGTGAGTACATTCTCAGTGGAAGGCACCTGAGAGCCGGCATCTGCACGGGCTGAGAGCACCCATAGAACATGGTGGAGCCCCAAGCCCTAGGGAACCAAGGACAACCAGAGAGGGGCCCGACCTGCAGCTGGGGCCCTAACAGTGTGTGCCCTGGTGCCCGGATGGATTCGAGGACACAGTGGGGAAAGTAGAGGTGGGCGTGAGAACAATCGCTGGAGCCCAGGAGGGGAAAACAGCAGAGTGACCCCCTGAAATCAGCAGCAAGGGGAGCTCCCCCAATGGATAAGAGGTAGAGTGGGAAGGAATGGACGGAGGGTGCTGGGGGCCACATCCCAAGTGGGGCCCACTGGAGGTGGGCTGGCTGGAAGGCGGCGACCCAGGGCAGCCGCTCAACCCGAGCTGTGGTGAGGCGGGGAGACTGACAGAGGGCGAGGTGACCGCCTGCACGACCCAGAGAAGCCCACAACCTCTGCTGGACGGGAGGGTGCAGGCGAATTAGTGGGATTGGAACTCTCGCACAGTATCGCTATCAAGATAAGGAGACAATGGCGCAGACAAGGGCAAAGGTAGACCCCACGCATGTAAGGTAGAGATCGGGGCAATTAAAAGTGATATCCAAGCCATTCTGGAAGAGATTAGTGGAATGCGAACAGACATAGGAGAAAAGGTGGCAGACCTCTAAGCAAGGATGGTAACACTGGAGGACAGAGTGGACAGGCGGAGGCTAACCAGGCCTCAAGGGGGATTGCAGAAGTATAAACAGAGACACGCTTCTCGGAACTAGAGAAAAGGGAACAGGGGCTATGTCTTAAGATAGACAACAACGAAAACCGGGAGAGACGCAACAACCTCTGTTTTTATGGCCTGAGGACGCAGAAGGGGAGTCCCCTCCGGGGGCCTTGAATGCAAAATACAAGAAATAATTGGAATGATCCTGGAGTCCAAGGAAGGCAAGAAGGAAACTATCAGTAGAGTGCACAGGGCCAGAGGAGGAAGCAGAGGACTGAGAAGTATCTTGGCCCGGATGCACTATTATGGCGACAAGGTGAAGATACTCAAAGGCACGGCGTCTCAGGTACATGGAATATAAGGAGTCCAGGGTGGCCGTATTTTATCAGCCCACATGCTGTTGAGATGCAAGAAATGCGTGTCCCTAACTAAGTGGCTCCAGGAGAAAGGGTTAAGGTACGAATGGGGGTACCCCTTTGCACTGGTGTTTGAATGGCAGGAGAGGAGTTCCACCTGGTCACGGAAGAGGTCAGGCATGCCCCAGAGGAACTGGTGGGCATGCAGAATGGGTACTCTCAGGAACAAGTTAGAAGCGGACAGGACACTCGGTGTGAACTCTGTGGCCCGAACCTGGCAGTAGTGAGGCGGAGAGTGCAGGGGTCCAGGAAGTTCCAGAAGTTGCACACTCCGCCCCCCCCGACCACTGATGAGAAGATACGTGAGCGTGTGACAGGGGGTCAGGGACTACCTCAGTGGCCCCTAATCTGCATGCTTTCCTGGGCCTTGGACTAAACTTCAAGGCACTCTTTGTCATAGCTTGATAAGGCGATTGAAGAGGGGGGCGAGACCACACTGTTGCTTTGGGAGTGACTGGGAGGGAGAAGGGGAGGCTCACTCTCAGGTTTTTAAACAGTTTACAAGTTCTTTGTTAGGCCGGTTAGGAGGAGGTGTGGGGGTTGGGCTATGGAGCTGGGCGCAGAAGGATAGGATTCTGTTTCAGTGTTGGGAGGGGATTAGGGACAATGCAGTGGTTGGTAAGGGGTCTAAGGAGGAGGGAGGGGGAACTGGGTGGAGTGCCCAGGGACGATGTCCCTACTGGTTCGACAGATGCGACCGCAATGTTAGGGCCACTTGGTTGGACGCCTCAGGGAGGGAGGGGAGAAGGGGGTTGAGAGGGGAGGGGAGAAAAAGAGGTGAGGAGGGGTAGCGGGGGCATGGGTGGGGGCATTAAAGGCAGGGGGAGAGAGGATCCATGCAGTGGCGGGTACAGGGGATTGGCGGGAGCCTACTTGACGAAGGATTTGAAGGAGATATGGCAAACAGGGTTGTGGGATTATGGCTGATCTGAGGGTGGCTACACTAAATGTTAAAGGGCTGAACTCTCAAAACAAGAGGTCACTCACCAGTAATATGTTTTGCAAGCAACGGCTGATGATTCTATTTCTCAAGGAGACTCACTATAAACAAGGGCCAGAGTCGGCGATAAAGTGGAAAGACATAGGCAAGGCCTATTGGGCCTCTCATAAGGACCGAAAGAATGAGGGGGTGGATATACTGGTGGGGAAGGCATTCAAGATGACGGAGCTACAGATCAAGAGGGGTTTTGGGGGCCAGTTCTTGGCGATAAAGGGTATTCACAAGGGTACAAAGGTCACGCTGGCCACGCTATATGCACCAAACGCTGGACAGGTTGGTTTTACACACTGGGTGCTCAGGATGTTGGAGGGCTGGGCAGATGGGTTCAAAATCTTGGGGGATCCCCTTAACCTGGTGGTGAATCTGGTGCTGGACTGTTGGTCGGCAAAGGGAGGGGGTCCGAGGGTGGCCGGTAAGGAGAATGATGCCTTCAGAACCTTTTGTAGGACTATTATTTGGTGGATGTCTGGTGGAGGTGTTGCCAGGGGACGGGGGTGGTGGGGTACACATTCTACTCACCCCGCATCAGTCTTTCACGAGGATAGATCTGTTGTTGGTCCCGCAAGATGGGGGGCCTAGAGTCGAGGTTGTAACATGGTCGGACCACGAGCTAGTGGTGGCGGAGTGGAGACCAGTGAAGCCACGCCGACGGCAGTCAGGCTGGAGGTGCAACGACACCTTGGTGAGAGATCGGGTGTTCCGGGACGTTCTGTGGAAGGAGATTGAGGTATATTTTGTAACTAGCGACAATGGGGAGGTAGGGATGGTCACGGTCTGGGCGGCATCGTAGGCCACCTTTAGGGGTCTGCTCATAGCAGAGGGGGCACAGAAGAAAAGGGAAAGGGGCCTGATTAAGGCTAGACTCCGAAAAGACTTGAGAACATTGAGGGCCCAGCTGACCCAAAAGAATGCAGATGGAGAAAGGCTCCTGGGGGAGACGAGAGACAAGAGGCAGGAGCTTCACTCTGTGTCAATAGGGGAGGTGGTTAAAAAGATGGGCTACATGCGGCAGAGGTACTACGAGAAGGGAGACACGGTGGGCACGCTCCTGGTGAACAGGGTGAGGGGAGATGGGGCCAAGAGGAGAGTGGACAGGATACGAGGGGCCAACAGGGTCCTGGTGGAGGGAAGAGAGGGGATACCAGCCCAGTTCGCCAATTATTACCGGGATTTATACACTAGAACGGCGGAGGAGGCAAGGGAGGAGATGCATGCATACTTGGAGGGAATGCACTCCCCAAACTCATGGGCCCTGAAAAGGAGGTGCTTAAAGGGGACATCTCCCGGGAAGAGGTGCTACAGGTGATACAAGAGTTAAAGGTAGGCAAGCCCCCGGGGGAGGACGGGTTCACCTCAGACTTTTACAAACAGTTTCAGGCCCGGCTGGCGACACCGCTCGCCAAGCTCTTAAACGTAATTGCGGGATTTGGGGGGGTGGGCACTATACCACCAACATTCCATAAGGCCTTAATAGCAGTAATCCCTTAGCTGGGGAAAGACCTGGCCAATTGTGCCTCGTACCGACCCATCTCCCTACTAAACATCAACGCCAAAATCTTCGCCAGGGTGCTGGCATCGTGCCTGGAGCCGCACATTCCACATCTGATACATGCAGACCAGACAGGCTTTATCAGGTGTAGACAGGGTGCGGATAACCTTCGTAAAACATTGCACATCCTTTTTTGTTTTTTCTATTTCTTTATTGAATTTTAAAACATTAAACATAAACAACAACACAATAAACCAACATACAAATGGCACTGCTTGCGGGGAGTCTTCCACACTTCTGATAATCGTGGTGCACACGTTTCCTTATGAGTCGTTGCTGCTTATTTATTGCGGCTGCATGTCCAAGCACCTAGTCTTATCCACTAATGTACGGTGGGCACTCATGGATATTTGTATCCGGGCTTTCCTTTTGGTCATTCGGGTTCTCAACCACTTCATGTGACCCTTCCGGGTCATCAACATCACTGCTTTCTTTTGATCCCAGCATATCTTGTAGGAGTGTGTTCCAAACCAATAGCTTGTCGCTATTTTCCCTGGAGCCCCTCTGCACTGCGCTAGTCCACATCACTGTCTTCGCCAATGGTGCAAGTCGGTCCACCATGCTTCTATTCTGGGTCCTGTGTCGGTCTTCCATGCAATGGCGATCCGGCGTTTCGCTAATATACACATCAAGTCCTCCATCTTGGCTATATGCGTCCTTTGTTTGTCACCCCTTGGAAATAGGCCCAGGGGGTAGCTTTCAGGTGTCCATTTTTGCATTTGCACCCTGCCTGTAGCCGCCATTACTTTGATGCTTTCCCAAAATGTTTGTATCATGTGGATCATGTCTGCATTTTCCGCGGGGCATCTGGGGCAGGTGAGAGTTACTCTGTTCCCCATTTTGGACAGCCTGTTTGGAGTGAGGCACGCTCTATGGGTGACATAGAGCTGCGTCTGTTTGACTCTTGCGTTTCTCGAGACTGTTTTTTTGTATATCTTAGGACCCTTGACAATTCCTGATCCGTAAAGGGCTTCTGGAGTTCTGACTCCCATTGGTCTTGCACCTTCAGTTTCTTGGCGTTGTTAGTTTTCATGAGCTGTTCAGAGTCTTGTCGTGTGTGCACCTTCGGAGATGTCGTACCACCTATCCAGGTCGAGTTGTGGTTCCTCCTCCACCTCTGTGAGGTCCGACCACCGCCTTTTGATAGTTTGCACCATGCTATTTTGCAGCATGAACTGTCCTTTGTGAATGTCATTGTCTTCTGTAAGGGTCTTGAACTCCACCCATTTTCCGTCCTTCCACAGGTCTCCGATCTGTGCCACTCCTTTAGCTTCCCACTCTGTCCTCTATGTAGCCAGAGCCTCTGGTCTAGTACCCGCAAATCCCGTCATTGGGATATGCAAGGAGCATGGGTCCTGGGTCCCTTGAATCTTCCACACCCTTTCCTATAGCACTAGCCCCAGTGTGAGTCTATGGATTCTTCATCCCCTAACCATTGGACCACAAATTGCAACTGCCCCGCTAGATAGTATCCCTCGTAGTTTGGCACATTGATTCCCCTGGACAAATAGTCCCTTTGTAGAGCATGAAGTGCCAGTCGGTTCTGGCCCCCCCCCCCCACAGGAATTCCCATACTATCGTGTTCAACTTCTTAAAAAATGTACCGGGTATGCTTGTAAAGTAATATAGCAGATGAGATAGGACCATCCTTTTTAACAGGGCTGCTCTCCCTATCTCATCCCCAATGGCACTGTCTTCCAGAACTCCATAGACTTTGTTGTTTTTTCCAGGGGGGAGGGTGTGGTGGGAGTAAGGGGGTGTGTGTGTGTGTGTGTGTGCGTGTGCGTGTGTGCTTGTGTGCGTGTGTGTGTGTATGTGTGTGTGTGTGGGGGGGAAAGTGTGCAGTGCCCACATGAGTCCCAGGTTTGGGAACCCATCTGAGTTCTGCGAGTGGGTACAAGATGGATTTTGCCTTGTTTATGGAGATGCCTGATAGTTTGGCATAGGCGCCTATTGCCTCTAACAGATCGGGAAGATTTTCGCAAGGGTTTGTGACGAACAGGAGCATGTTGTCAGCGTATAGTGAAATGAAGACCGTGACATTGTCTATGCATATCCCTATGTCTGCAAATACTGCTCGCAGAAAGACCGCTAAGGGCTCCAAGGCCAATCTATAGAACATTGGGGATAATGGGCAGCCCTGTTTTGTGCCCCTGTGTTTCCTCAACGCTTCCGAGATATGCCTCCCAGTCCTAACTCTGGCCTTGGGGTCTTTGTAGAGTAATCTGATCCATCTAAGAAAGCCCTCGCCCACACCGAAGTGGGCCAGTACTCTGAGGAGCCAATTTCAATTCCCAGAGTTGAAGGCCTTGTCCGCGTCTAAGGACGCTATTGCGCTTTCGCCCTGTTTATCATTGGTTTGGTCCACCACATGGTGCAGCCTCTGTAGGTTCCACGTGGTGTTACGCCCTGGGACATAGCCCGTCTAGTCCGGATAGACCAGCGTGTGTATAACTCTCTTGAGTCTATTCGCTAGGGCTGCCGTTAGGATTTTGCAGTCCTGATTGATTAATGAGATAGGCATGTACGAGCCGTAGTCTAGGGGACGGGGGGTTTACCCAGTTTCAGGATGGGTATTATTAGGGTTTCTCGCATACTGTTTGGCAACTGTCCCATTTCAAGCGCTTCCTGGTATACCTTGAGTAATTTAACTGATAAAGTGGACTTGTACGTCTTGTAGAACTCTCTGGGTAGCCCATCGGGTACTGGGGTCTTAGTTGTCGGGAGGCTGTCTATTACTGCTTCCAATTCTTCCACCGTTAAGGGAGCTTCTAGCATCTGTGCTTGTTCTACTTCCAACTTTGGGAGGTCAGTTTGTGCCAGGGTGTCTGTAATGTCAGA
Organism: Ambystoma mexicanum; assembly: GCF_040938575.1. Lineage (NCBI taxonomy): Eukaryota > Metazoa > Chordata > Amphibia > Caudata > Ambystomatidae > Ambystoma > Ambystoma mexicanum. Next base: position 851,383,846 of record NC_090934.1, read on the forward strand.
GTGGTCTGCCTCATGGGTGCCCAAGTAGAGATTCTCATAGAATTGTGAGAATATTTGGTTATCCCTTCTTGGGTTCTGACCTCTTCCCCCACAGTATTTTTGATCGTGTTAATCAGGGCTTTCTTAACTTCCTGTTTGGTGAGCCAAGCCAGGAGCCTCCCCGGTTAATCCCCTTCAGCATGTAGTCTATGCGTATATTTTGCATTGCTTAGATTCCTCAGTTTCTACCAGATTGCTTTGCACTGTATTCTAAGGGACACTAGTTCAGGTGGTTCTACCCCCAGTGACCAGGCTTGCGATTCCATCCTCTCTATTTCTCGTTTGATCTCCCCAAATTCGGTCAGAACCCTCCCTCTAAGTCCTGCTTTCTTCCCTCTTGCTGCACACCCGAGTACCACCTTAAAGGCGTCCCACACCATTGCTCATGTATCCACACTGCCTATGTTGTGTCGAAAATAGTATTTTGCCGTGTCTTGCAGGTGCCCCTGGACCTCCCTCTCCAGCAGTGTCTCTGCTCTCAATCTTCAGGTCGGTATTGGGGCCTTGTTATGCGTGTACGCCCATGTTGCTGTCACCAGGGTGTGATCTAAAAGTGTTCCTGCTCTGTGATGCGCGCTAGTGAATTCCCCTAGTGTCTCGCTACCATTAAAGAGGTAATCTATACATGTAAACGTACCGTGTGGGGCGCTATAGTAGGAGTATCCCCTCTTGTTGGCATGCAGGTTTCTCCAGACATTCTCCAATTTCAGCGGCACCAAAATTTCCCAGAATGCCTTCGCCGGCGGGGCTTGCTTCTTGTATTGTCGTCTGATCGATCTAGGAGAGGGTCCAAAGCGCAGTTGAAATCACCGGCCCAGATGAATGCAGCCTCTCGGTATGGGGCCAGACGTGGTTCAAGTGTCTGAAAGAACGTTGTTGCATCCCGGTTTGGGGCGTATGTGTTAACCAGACACACCACCTTGTTCTCAAGCATACCATGAACCCACCTGCCCTCTCTGTCTTGTTCCTGCATTAACAGCTGGAAAGGGACCCCCAGATCCACCCACGTTAACACCCCTCTACCATAGGTGGAGTAGGTTGATCTGAACATCTGCCCTCCCCACTTGGCCGCTATCTTGGACTCTTTGTGTTTGGTCAGGTGGGTCTCCGGGAGCATCGCTATTTTGACTCTTGATCTGTTGTGCCAGGTGTGCACCCTCAACCTTTTAACATAGGCATTCAGTCCACGGACGTTCAAGGTTACTATTGTAATTTCTTCTGAGTTCAGTACTCTGTGAGCCATCTGGGCCTTTCCATTCCCATGAGCCTATTCTGGGTTTGCTCCAATTTTGGTCCGTTTGGATCTCACTAAATCTGAGACAGCTACTCGGCTGAAAAAGTGTCTTGTGGAGCTGGGGACATGGATGACATCAAATTGGCTTAAGCTAAACGGCAGTAAAACCGAGGTCCTGGTTGTAGGTACTACATCTCTTCAGCTGTTTTGGACGGCCGATTTTTGGCCCTCTCCCCACGCCTGTCCTGTCGGTCAGGAATGTAGGGGTGAGGATCTCTGCCACTTTGGCCATGTATGAGCAAGTTGCTGCAGTCCCTTTTATCCCTACAGCATGTCAGGCTCCGGTGGTTGAAGTTCTGGTTCTAAGCGCACTGGATTACTGTAACGCACTTTATCTGGCGCAGCCTGGCTATCTGATTAGGCGCCTACAGTTACTCCAGAATGCCGCGGCCAGATGCATTCTGTGCCTCCCTTTTGGAGCCCATATGACTCCCCTGCTCAGGAAACTGCACTGGCTTCCTATTGTTGACAGGATTATGTTTAAGTCCATGTGAATGGTACATCGGGCCTTCTACGGCATGGGGCGGAATACTTGCAAGCCAAATGTATTCCCTCCATGCCTACTCGATCTCTCCGTTCTCAATCGGCACTGCGGGTAGCAATTCCCAGGTTTAGGTTAGCCCGAAAAGGGGGGCGCGCTTTCTCGGTTACTGCTGTCAAAACCTAGAATGACCTTCCTTTTGCTCTCCGGGGGAACTTAGACCACCGTGCATTTTGTCGGAAACTGAAAACAATGTTATTTTAGAAACAGTGATATCACACGTATGCCTCACTCCTCCAGCGCCATGATGCCTTCGGGCGTATGTGCGCTTTAATGAATTATGTTAACATAACATATCCCGGTCACCAGTATATGCGCTGAGCGTCACTCCTGCTGTTGTGGTTGATCACCGGGTGTCCACGAACTCCTCACACCATGTGGCTCCTGAAGAGACCCAAGCCCAGGGCAGCATAATGGTCAGCCTTCGTCCCACTATCCTTTTACGCCATATGTTCCATGCGCCTCCGCAACATCTCCTCCATAGAAAGTGCTCTCCCCTTCTTGTGCCTTGGTCGGAACAAAAAACGTGAACCATAAACAAACGCCCAGCCACCCTCCCCCTGCTCAGGCTCTGCCGCTTCTCTTGCACTGCCTTCCCTAGGTGGGGCAGGCTCGCTACAGCGTGATGCCTTAAAACTGGCATCTGAACTTGCAAAACTCTGTGGGGTATCGTGTCCTGTCGTCTTCCGCAGTAAAAACAAAGCTCGTCGCACCTTTGGTCATATACATCTTGCTTGCTTCATGTCGTTGGTGCCTTGCCATTGCTTCCTGGTAGTGGGTCTGCACGTGTTGTTACAGGGGTGGATTCTCGTCGTTCTTACCATTTCTGGCTCTCTGTTGGGGGATGCTCTGTTGGTCCATCCATGCATGGGCCTCCTCTGCCATCTCGAAGAAGTACGATCTGCCTTCCCGTATCACTTTCAGTTCGGCAGGATACAGTAGCATGTAACGTATGTTTGCTGCTATCAGGTGATCTTTAGTTGGGCTAAAGCGCGCCCGTTGTCTCTGGACCAGCGCTGTATAGTCCGGGTAAATTGTTATTCTGGAGGAGTTCCTGGTTATCAACCCCGCCTCTTCCCTCGAAAATGGCAGTATTTTTTCTCAGTCTTTATAGTTCATGATCTTGGCGATCATTGGTCTCGGGCTGCCCCAGGTTAAGATTTCTTAGTCAAGGCCCTGTGGGCTCTGTCCACCGCAAAGCCCTGGGACAGTGTCCCTACTCCGATCTCCTGCAGCAATACATTTCCTATGTAGTTCGTGGGGTCCCTGCCTTCCTCCCCCTCCGGTAGTCCAACAATCCAGACATTATTTCTCTGAGCCCTCCCTTCTGCATCTTCTGCTCTGTGCTTGAGGGTCTTTACCCGTTGTGGTACATCCGACATTTGGGACTGGGTGGTGGCAAAATCGGTGGTATTGTTCTGTACTTGTTGTTCCGCCGTGCCCACACGGTCCACCAGGGCCCTTACATCCTGCCGAAGGAGGCTCATGTCCACCAAAATGGCATCCAGTTTGTTTTCCATGGATGATTTTAGGGCCGCTATAGCCTCCAGTATAGGGCCGTCGCTACGGCCCCCTTCCTGCTGTTTAGAGGCTGCCGCTCAGTGTTCTTGTCTGACAAGGTGGGTTGGCTGTTCTCCTGCTTCTTGGCAAAGGATTCCATGCTGGTCTGTTTGCCTCTCCTACCCTTTGATTTATCTGGCATTTTCCCTGGTGGCGTTATGCAAGGCTCTGTGCGCTCCACCACACCTGGTGAGTACCCGCAGGTTACCTCGAGGAGTTTGTGTAGCACTCAAGTTTGGCTATTCGCCTCAGACACACTCCTCACTTTTGGTGGCTGTTCTCCTGCGGTAAAACATCCTTGAGAGGGACTTTTGTATGGATTACTCTGTGTCCTTACCCTGGTTTCCTCTCCCCACCTTTCCGCGCTAGTGTGCCTGGTCGGTGAGTTGCACTCTTCTCCAGCATGGGGTCTGGCATGGATTCACATGCTCATGAATATTCCCCGTCGTCAGGCTGGGAATCCTCGGTAAAGAAAAAATCAGTATCAGTTTTGTTTCTGATCTGTCTTTCTTAGTAGTAACCAATCACTGGTCTCTGGGTCATACTGCCCCAGCCAATGACTGCCCTCTCCCTAAGCCCCGCCCCTGGCAGCCATCCTCAGATTTTTACCGCACGTTCAAGTGTTGGGAGTCCTTGTGCTATAGCTCTCGAGCTTTTACTGCGTTTTGCGCTTTTTCAAAGAGGTTTATCTCGTTTTTTCGGTTTAATCGAGCCTCAAGCTCCACCGTTTCTACTTCCGATCAACGGGGACCCGTTTCGGATTTATCTACGCCCCTCAAGGGTGAAGTTTTCGTCGAGTTACGCTTCTTGGAGGATTCCAGACGTTTCTGAGGCCTACCTCGTGGACGAGAAGAACATGGCCCAGGAAAAGGGGAGCTCGACTCCCGGCAAACTGTTCAGAATCTGCCCTGGATGTAACCTACAAAATGTGTTCAAGGAGGACGAGCATTCGAAATGCCTTTACTGCCTCCACGAGGACAAAACGCATGTGGAGAAGGACTGTGCGTTTTGCTTTAACGTGACGGATCGGACGATGAGGGATCGCAGGACCCGTCTTTCCAACTGGCTGGAAGGCAAGAGCCCAGCAGGTGAGAAGAAGAAGAAGAAGTCCGAGCGATCTTCTAAGTCCTGTGAGGGCGCCCCGGCGACGGGGGCCCAACAGAAGGCAAAGCACTGCGAGTCCGCGGGCACTGGGAGTGCCGAACGGTTGGGCTTCTCGGCTGCCAGGCAGGCCGCCCCTTCACCGACACCATCAACCACAAGCCAACGCTCTGGCTCGGGGAAGAGGAAATCCGAGAACCCGGCTAAGCTTCTGGAGAGGCCCTGGTCAATCTCGGAGGAACCGGCCGAGGGGGAGCGAGGCAGTGACCCTCCCCCTAAGGTGAAGGCCTCAAGCGCGCCCAAGGCGGCCAAGGCCTTGATCCACCCGGCTAATGCCTCTATCGAGGGAGTCGCTGCGGCCCTGGTGAAGCCTGTGGAGGCTATCCCAGTGAAGGCGACCTCGGGGCCTAGAGTTCCCCTGCCTCCGCGGAGGGAATCCTCTTTTAAGCCCATCGAGAAGACCCCCGTGAAGACCCCCGGTGGGGAAAGAGGGGGGGCCCGGTGACCATTACGGACACGGACACAACCTCCGAGGAGGCACTGTCTGAGAATTTGGAAGAGGCCCAGCCCCACGGGAGGAATCCCGAGGAGGGAGACGACGAGAGCGAGGGCGGCAACGATGACAAAGTTCACGTGGAGGAACAACGAGCCTCAGGACAACTCGGCGGCCATTTTGACGGCAATCCAGGCTTATGCACGTAGATAAGGACGAGACTGCCCCTACCCCCGACAGACGACCCAGCTGTACCGGGTCCGTCGGGAAGCCCTCCGAACAAGAGGAGGAGAATTCATCCAGTGCCCCTTCAGCCCACACGGCCTTCTCAGCCTTTGTCGCTGTCCCCGATCCCGAGGGACGACGGGGACGGATGACAACGGCGGTGACGACGGGACTGGCCTCCCGTCTCCGATTCCTCGTGCGTCTCCGCCCGACGAGATTGGCTCCTTCCACGCCATGATTGCTAGGGCATCCGAGTTTTTTCAACTCTGCACTGAGGAGAGGAATAAGGAAGGCTTCCTCTATCAACGGCGCGAGGCCAAGAGGAAGACGGTCCTCGGGGTGCCATTTCTGGATGACATCTGGGACGAGGAGGCTTGCCCTCCTCAAGAACCCGTCCACGACACCTGCCAAGAGGGACCCGTACGAGAAGAAGTACCGGGTCCCCGATGGTGCCCTGTTGTGCCTTAGGGCGCAGCCGACCCCGGATTCAGTCATCTCAGCAGCGCCAAGAAGAAAGCAGGCTAGGGCATCGGCTTCATCCTCTACTTCCCCACTGGACGGAGAGGGAAAGAAGCTGGACGCCGTGGGACAAAGCGTCATCTCGTCGGCGGCGACGACGATTAAGGCGGCCAACGCCCTAGCGATTGTGGCCCGCTACGACAGGGACTTGTGGTACAAGATCGCCCCCCTGTTGGACTTCCTCCCAGACGACAAGAGGGCAGAGGCCCTGGCGATCCTACAGGAGGGTGAGGTGGCGTCGGACCACGCCATAACTGTGGCCACGGACATTGCCGACACCGGTTTCCACCAGTTGGGCAACGGCGTTTGCCTTCGACGGCGGGGGTGGCTCAAGACGACGGATTTCCACCAGGACGTGCAAGCCAAGGTTTTGGACATGCCCTTCAACGGGAACAATCTGTTTGGAAAGACTCTGGATGAGTCGCTGCAGGCCATCAAGACCGACACGGAGACGGCTCGGGCCTTGGGAGTTCTGCAGCAACGGCGGCTGCCCTTTCGGAACTCCAGAGGCAAGCAAGGTGCCTCCAAAGGATTCGGTGGCGGCTCCTCGACCTACCGTCAGGCGGCCCGCTCCTCGTCGCAAGAAGCCTGCAGGGGATGAGGCAAGTCTGGTGGATCTCGCCGTCGTCGCCAGGGAAGCCAGGGCGGCAAGGATGCTTCCAAGCAAGACTGAACCGGCAGTCGCGTCGGGCCCCCACCGAAGCACCCCGGTGGGAGGCCGGCTGACAAAGTTCGTCAGCGTGTGGAAGTCCATCTCCACCGACCGTTGGGTGCTGGATGCCCTGGCCCACGGGCACACTCTGGAATTTCTAAAAAAGTGCCCCCGAATTACTCCCGTGGCCAGGAAGGAGAACCACGTCCCTCAACTACTGTTAGAGGTAAGGGCGATGCTCAAGAAAGGAGCTATCGAGCTCGTCCCAAAGAGGCTCCGGGGCTCCGGAGTGTACTCAAGATACTTCCTCGTCAGAAAGAAGACAGGAGGTTGGCGTCCCATCCTGGACTTGCATCGGCTAAACAAATACATCAAGGCACAGAAGTTCCGGATGGTCACCCTCCAGCACGTGCTGGGCCAGCTGGAGGAAGGCGACTTCCTATTGTCGTTGGATTTGGAGGATGCGTACTTTCACATCCCCATCCGAAAAGGACACCAAAAGTTTCTCAGGTTCGTAGTCCAGGGGCGGCACTACCAGTTCAAGGCCCTCCCATTCGGATTGAAGTCGGCGCGCAGGGTGTTCACCAAATGCCTAGCACAAGTGGCAGCGCGGCCGCGCCTGCAGGGGATCCACATCTACCCCTACGTGGATGACTGGGTCATCCAAGCAGGGACAAGGGAACTCGCAGTAGAACACACAGCAAAGACCATCCGGCTGCTCACGGACCTGGGATTCTCCATCAACTTCCCCAAATCCCACCTGGTCCCGTCGCAGGTCGCGCTGTTTCTGGGAGCCAAGCTCGATACAGTAGCGCAGTTGGCTTCGCTGTCGGAGGAAAGAACGCAGGCCATCCTGGGCAAGGTACAGCGTCTGCTGGCCACGGACGTGGCCAGAGTGAGGTCCTTCAAGTCCATTCTCGGGATGATGTCCTCTTGCATCTATCTGGTGCACCTGTGCAGGCTTTGGATGCGTCCTCTGCTGGAGTTCCTTGACGCCTGTTGGACGCAAGCGACGGACAGCTTCGAGGACAAAATCTTGCTCAACAAAGCATTCCGCCATGCAATTCGATGGTGGGGCACCCGCGCACATCTCGCCGCGGGCACGGACTTTCAGACCCCAGCATACAAGGTGACGGAGACGACGGATGCCTCCCTGGAGGGGTGGGGAGCGCACACCGGAGATCTTCACGCGAGAGGTCTGTGGCTCCCGGAGGAGAGGCCGCTCCACATCAACATACTGGAGCTCCGAACAGTGTTCTGGGCCCTCAAGTCATTGCTCCCGTCCCTCAAGGGCAAGGTGGTGAGGATCTTCACCGACAACACCACTACGATGTTCTACATCTGGAAGCAGGGAAGAACCAGATCCCCAGCCATGTCCAAGGAAGCCCAGTATCTGTGGCACTGGGCCGTTGCCCAGGGGATGTTCCTGGTGCCTTTTCATCTAGCAGGGATAAAAAACACCATCACCGACTCACTCAGCAGGGAGCTGCGCTCGTGCCACGAGTGGGAACTACGCCAGGATCAAGTGGATCATCTCTTCCGGCGATGGGGCAAACCCCAAATTGACCTGTTCACGACAGCGACGAACTCCAAGTGCCAGAGGTTCGCCAGCAGGTTCCCCCAGACGAGGAGCATGGGCGATGCTTTCTCGTTCCCCTGGGATGGCCTGTTCCTGTATGCGTTCCGGCCGTTGCCGTTGCTGCTCAGGCTCATCAACCAACTCAAGAGGTCCTGGTGTAGGATGATCCTCGTCGCACCGAAGGGGCCGAGACAGATATGGTTCCCGGAACTCCTGGGCTTGTCGGCGTCCCTGCCAGTCAAACTGTCGACGGACGCAGATCTTCTCTCCAGAGAAGGAGGCGCCATTCTTCATCACGACCCGGAGTCGCTGAACTTGCAGGCCTGGCTCCTGCAGCACTAGACTTTGGAGGGTACGATATCCCGGCTGACTGCAGAGAGGTTCTTGCAAAGGCCAGGGCGTCCTCAACTCTCAAGAGCTATGGACACAAATGGAAGAGGTTCTCTGTCTGGTGCCGTGCACAGAAGATTAACCCTCTACGGATTACAGCCCCCCAAGTGCTACCGTACTTACTGTCGCTGGCCAAAGCTGGACTAGCTCACGCTTCCATCAAGATACATCTGGCAGCGATTTCACGATACACCAGAACTTCAGTATGGTCGTCCCTGTGGTCTCATCTCCTGGTGAAGGAGTTTATGAAAGGACTGTTCGATCGTTCCTGCCGGTGAAGGCTCCAGTCAATGTGGTGCTGACCAGGCTCATGGGCTTGCCATTCGAGCCTTTGCATTCGGCTCCGTTGAAGTTCCTGTCGTGGAAGACAGTGTTCCTTGTGGCCATCACATCTGCAAGACGCGTGGGAGAGATTCAGGCCCTTTCCTGCAAGCCTCTATACTTGGCTTTCCACGAGATGAGGGTGGTGCTGAGGACGCACCCCTCCTTCATGCCCAAGGTGCCGTCGGACTTCCATCTCAACGAGCCCTTGGTGTTACCAGTTTTTTCTCTTTGGGAACACTGCAAAAGATTTAGGACTACAGGTGTTGGCAGTAAACCCACTTGGTAGCAGTCTGTACCACCCAGATTTACCTGGTAGCTGTGGCTGAGCAGTCAGACGTCCCTCAAGAAGAGTTAGGCAGTATGCAAAGTATACACAATAGGCACTCAGATACAACAATACAAGCAAACACTGACCAGAGCTTTGGTATCAAAGTATATAATTATTTATTTAAAAACACACTGTTTGAAACACTCCAGCACTCTTATGGTAAAACACTCTAAACACAATTACTATTATAATATATACAACCCTGGTTCCTTATCAGAGAAGTCTTAGTTAACACCACTTATTTCCATACAGAGGTGAGCGCTTAACTATAGATGTCACTCCCATAAGTTTATGAAGAAGGGAGGGAAAAAGACAGAATATGAGAAGGTACACCACTCTAAGGTTTAAGAACACTATTAGCAAGGCAGTCGAGCAAAAGTCACTTGTGAGCCAAAGTCCATAGGCTGGGCCGACTCTTAGAGAGAGCAGAGCACAAATGCGCCCAAGATCACACAGTTACAAAAGGCTTAGAAAGTCTTGCAGAGAGTTCGAAAAGAGTTTAGAGAGGCTCAGAAAAGTTTAGCCAGGGTGTCCCAGGCTGACCCAGGTTCGAAAGCCAGGGGCTAAATCTACCCCGTACAGTCGGTGGCAAGGGAAACCGGGCAGGACACGGTACCTTAAGTGGGAAGGATCCTCCAGCGGGGGCAGTTGTTCCTGGCAGCGGGTGCAAGTCTCGTCGTCGTCCAGGGGAAGAGAAGATCTCGACTTGGAGGAAAGATGAAGGTCGTTGCACTGCCAGGGAAGAAAGCAGCCGCAGAGTTTTCCGGTTAAAGGTATTACCCTTTAATTCGTGGTCGTGGTAAAACGTGGTATCCCGGTTGCCGGGGTACTTGGCACAGGCAAGGCGGCCACGAGATGCGTCGGGAAGGCGAAAAGACGGTGAAACTGGTTATCCCCACCAGTCAAAGGAAGAAGACTCTCCGGCGGGAGATCTCCTCTGTCGTTGGGAAAAGTGGTGAGACGGTCCAGCAGGGCTCCACCGGTGGTGTCGTCGTGGCAGGTCGGCTCAGCTTCTCCCTCGTCGGATTCTTAGATCCTGTGGCGACTTCTGAAGTTCCAGTCCCCAAAGCCCTGCTTTTATGCAGAAAAACCCCATTCACTCAGCCTAGCTGTCACTCAAACATGCTAAGTGGTGAGCCGGCCGGGTCACCACTTGGGCCAATCAGGACAGAGTGTGACTTGAGTTGCCTAGGCAACTCAGTCCAGGGTGCCTAAATCCCCCTCCACCCCTCCTAAGTACCCCAGACAGAGTGGCACCACTTTGGAGGGCTTCTGTGGAGAAGCCCGCCAAAAAGTGGAACAAAGGGCTTGACTTGGGTTGGAGTCACAGAAGGGAACACAAATGCCATTTTAGAATCGAGTTTTGGCAAAAAATACCAACTGGAGAATTAATATTAATTAAATAAACCGACGGTATGTTCGAGGCTATCGTAATTAAATAAATAAAGATATTAGCCTCGAACAATGGGAAAATCCCATAGAGAAATATTTGCGGTCGAATATAAAAAGTAGTATCCACTGCCACCAGCCAAAACTCGAACAGGGGGGATGGAGACGTGCCCCCTCGACTAACAGACCCCGGGGCAATTGAATTGCCCCAGCCAGTACGTCCACAATATGATGGTTTGTACTGGTTCTGTTCAGAATTTAAGACTAATAAAGTGAATGGTGACTTTACAGGCCCTGGGAGACAGTAGTCAGTCCCAGGGTATGGAGTCTATACTGGGGAGTCACTATGACACCCCTGTGTTACTGCACTGAGGGTGCTGTGTAACACACATCACAAAAAAACAAAAAGCCCTATGGAGTAAAAGACCCCATAGCCCATTAAACACATCCAGAGTCAAAGAAACACTCTCAAATCATGCCTAAGAGTGAGGGTAAAAGAGTCTCACTCTTGGCAGGAGAAAAAAAATAAACCCCAAAAATCCAGCAAAGCTGCTGGGGGACTCACTAGGTTAGGAAATTCAGCCTAAACAGAGAATTCTCCCCAACAAGGACGTTGCACTTGCTGGATGTAGATAGAGCGCTGAAGTTCTACGTGGACCGAACGAAGAGTTTTCGGAAGACATCACAGCTGTTTGTGGACTTTGGGCCTGTGAACCAAGGGAAGGCTCTCTCGAAGGCTTCCATTTCCAGATGGCTCTCCGGCTGCATCATGCACTGTCATCGGTTGGCAAACCGACCGTTGCCCGGCCGTCCGAGAACCCATTCGACCAGAGCGATCGCTGCTACCACGGCGTTCTTGTCTGGTGTGCCCCTGCTGGACATCTGCAGGGCTGCTACGTGGAGGTCGACACCTTCATGAGATTCTACTGCGTCGACCGGGATTCCAGGGAGGAGTCCAGAGTCGGCCAGGCAGTGCTGCGCAACCTGTTAGCTTAAGGTGAGCCTGGTGAGGAGGTAAGAGATGCTTAATGTTTAGTTTTATGTAATGCTTAATGTTGAGCCTTGCCACCTCCGGTGGTTGTGCATGTGTGTACTGCTATGTATTCTTATATTCACAAGCATGTGAATCCATGCCAGACCCCATGCTGGAGAAGGAACAAGTTACTTACCTGTAATTGTTGTTCTCCAGCATGGGTCTGGCATGGATTCACATGCAAACCCTCCCTCCTTCCCCTCTGCGGCTCTTCACTTGGTCATACTGCCACTTTACGTGCTACCAAATCTGAGGATGGCTGCCAGGGGCGGGGCTTAGGGAGAGGGCAGTCATTGGCTGGGCGAAGTATGGCCCAGAGACCAGTCATTGGTTACTACTAAGAAAGACAGATCAGAAACGAAACTGATACAGATTTTTTCTTTACCGAGGATTCCCAGACTGACGACGGGGAATATTCATGAGCATGTGAATCCATGCCAAACCCATGCTGGTGAACAACAGTTACAGCTAAGTAACGTGTTCCTTCCTCGTCATTTGATGATCTATGGGGGCCCACCACAGCCCTCAAGCTTGGGACCGCCTGTTTCCACTCGCACCTGGGGTATGGTCTGCTCTCGTTGGTGTGGGCTGCCTGGGAATTATGTGTGACCAGGGGCGGTCTACCAGTGGTTGTGCCACTGCTTGGGGCGTAGGAGGCAACCCCACTTTTGGCCCTCCTCTGTCTTGTCGCCTTGCGTAGGTGATGGCTTGGGTGCTTGTACTGGAGGTCCTTGGGTTCCCTTTCATTTGGGTCGTACCGGGGCTCTCTTTTGGTTCCTCAAAGTGCCTTAAGGAGTTTGCATGGCACTCAAGGCTGGCTATTCACCTTGGGTATAGTCTTCACTGTTGATGGCCTTGCGTCAGTATTACAGCATTCTTAAGAGAGTCTTGTGTGATTCTTCCGTGTCCCAGCAGGGCTCTGGGTGGCCTCCTCGCTCCCCTCACTGCACTGCGCTGATATGCCTAGTCAATGGATTGTGCTCTCCCATGTCGCTAAATTGTCTAGAGTTGCTTATAGCTGCCCTGCGCTTGGAGCCCTTTGCCTCGCCGCTTCAGTTCTTGCTTCCACTCTCACCCGGGATGTTGCCTGCTCTTGCCACTGCGGTCTCCTGGGGCTGTGGATGTCTGGGCGAGGTCTGACAGTGGCTGCACCTCTTCCAGGGACATTGGAGGCCGCTCCTCCTCCTCCAGACTTCCTTTGCCGTTGACTTCCTGTGCAGGTGGAAGGCCCAAGCGTTCGTCCTGGGGGCCTCACTTCCCTTTTCAATGCGTAGAGGGGCCCTGAGCACCGGTTGGGCTTGTCCCAAATCTTCTTAACGATTCCTGAGGGGGAAGCCTGCCCCCCCAATCTTCTCCTCGCCCCCTTGTTTCAGCCCACCAACTGTCTTCTGGGCTCTTCACTGATGCCCGCCCAGGGGGTGCCCGCGACGCCGTCACACTGCCTTGGATCTAAGTCTTGGTTTGAGCAGCATGTGCGGGAGTACAATGATATGATGGAGTATGGCACCCCTAGTTGTCGGGTGTACCTGGGATCTTTCGGTAATGTGTGGGCATTCTGATGGGCCCAGAGGCCGCGCTGCTGTCCGGTGTCTGTCCGCTGTTTCTCCGCTCACCTTCGCGTGGGTCCAGACAGCTTTTACTGGTCCCTCCGACACTCCGTCTTTCACACCCGTGGAGCTGTGTTGTTCCACAAAGGCGGGCATGGAATCTTGTGCTGTGGCTGGCTGCGGGTGCTGTCGCTGACGGGGTGCGGCCAGCAGGCGCAATATCCATTGAGGTCCCACCAGGGCTGCCAGCGGGCTCCTCTGGTGTAAAGTGCGCAGGTGGCTGCGGCATTACTCTTGTGCCGTAAACCGAGCAGACAGCGTTCTGCTCCCACCTCCAAGGATGAGGCCGGCGTTGCCTGCCGTTGGGTCCGTCCAGACTGCTGCAGACCTCCACAGAGGGGTGGGGGGACCGCAGGCATCCGGGTCCCCTACGTTGCACCTCCGCCGTGTGTCCGACCCCGGGGCCGCCCCAGCTCAGTCCGCACTAGTATGTGCTTGTTTCCTGCTCCGGTGCTTAAAAGCACTGCTGAGGCATATTTCAGCGCCGGCACTTCCTCGCCCAGCGTCAAGATGGCTAGTGCGTGGGTTCTCTACCAGTGGTCCTCCCATGCACAGAGCTGCTTGCCGTCACTGGTTAGGTGCCTCAAGGTCCCCCAACGTCCTTCAGCTGTTCTCTGTCCTTTGGGGTGTACCCTGATATTGCATGATATATGATAACGTCACTGGTCGTGCCGTCCCGTGTCCCTTTCTCCCGGCAGGCTGCTGTCGGCCCCCTCACTGCTAGGGTCGTCCCCGGCGAGCCACGCAGCTTGCACCCACCATTTTGAATTTGGCAGGGAGAATCTAAAAAGTTAGTAAATTGCTTGTTTCCATTTCCGATTTCCAACAGAGAACTCCCCAGCTCTTCAGTGGATATTCCGCCGCCTGTTCTTGTATTTTGGCTGTGATTAGTGAAGAAATCTAGCCAGTTTGGACGATCTTCTTCCAGGATCGTGTTGGAGCTCCCGAGCTTCACCGCCTACCGCACGGCCGCCAAGCCACGCCCCCTCAAGACATTGCACACCCTTAGCGTGCAGGGGGTGATGACAGAGGGAGCCCTGTTCCTGGCCCTGGGTGCGGAAAAGGCCTTTGATAGGGTGAGTTGGGTCTACATGGAGGAGGTGCTCTCAGTTATTGGGATGGGCCCGAGGAGGGAGGGATGGATCAGAGCGCTGTACTCCAAACCAACAGCCAGGGTGGCGGTGAATGGGGATACGTTGCAGGCCTTCCCCCTATGACTGGGCAGAAGGCAGGGCTGTCCGCTCTCCCTATTGCTTTATGCACTAGTGTTGGAGCCGTTGGCTGCAGGGTTGAGGAAGGCCGACGGTATAGGGGGAGTCTCTATAGGGGGGCTAACGTGTAAGGTCAGCCTTTTTGCAGACGATGCCCTGCTCAACATTACTAAGCCTGCTCAATCCGTCCTCTGCATACTTGAGGGGTTAGCAAGGTATGGGGAGCTATCTGGCTTCAAAGTAAACCTAGGGAAGTCATTGGCCTACGTAGCCAGGGATTTACCGAGGGCGAAGAGGGACTACATAGGGGGCTTGCCCTTCCGGACGCAGGAAGACTCCTTTCCGTACTTAGGGGTTCAGGTGTCAAGCCAGTACGGAGAGCTCTTCCCCGGGAATGTTCTTCCACTTTGGGCAGCCTTACGGAAGGATATGGAGCGGTGGGCAAGGTTAAAATTTACGAGGATGGCATGATTAAATTGTATTAAAATGATTGTAGTGCCCAAATTTCTATTCTTATTTCAAATGCTCCTGGTGAAGGTTCCAAAGTCCTTCTTTGAGGAAGTCAAGACAACCTTATTAAAATTCCTCTGGGCGAGGGCTAAACATAGGATCATCTACTGGACACTGGTGCTGCCAAAGGAGGAGGGGGGAGTGGGGTTTCCGGATCCCTAAACTTACTACAGGGCAACCCAGCACTGAATAATGGTGAACCACTTGGACCCACACACCGACAAGCAATGGGTGCCGATGGACAGTGCAGTGCGGTCCTGGCCCCAGTGTCCCTGGGGGAGTGGCTCTTGGTGCCAAGGTCCTGCATCCCGAGGAGAGTACTGTGTCACCCTGTTCTCAAAGTCTTGTAGTCGCTATGGAGGGAGAGGAGGGGGACCCAGAAGGCTGTCCACGTGGCTATCCCCTTTGAGTTGTTTCTGGGCCCCCCTTCTTGTGGGGTGGGGTGGAGGAACCGCTGGCATTCCAGCTTTGGTACAAGGCAGAGATGAGTCGGGCTGGTAAAATGTGACAGATTGGAGAAGTGTCTGAGGGTGCATAAACTCATGGTGTTCAGGTACCTCCAGCTGAAAGGGGTGTTGACGGGGGCCCAGTGGGCTGAAAACCTGAAGAGTGGGTTGACGAACTTTGAGCAGCTCCTCTTGATGCGGATGGGCTCAAAGGGGCTTATTGCGTAATTATACAGGGCCATTCTGTTGGCGGAACCCAGGGACCTGTTTCCTGCTAGAACTAGTTGGGGGCATGATCTACGGAAAGATGTTGACGATGCGCTATGGGCATTGATGTGCAGGAAGGCCACTCGCGCTACAACATCCCTTCAGTATCAACACCAGGCCCTGAAGATGTTGCACAGAGAGCACTACTCGCTGGTGGTGCTGGCAAAGATGGGTAGGATCTGCACTGTTGGAAGTGTAAGCAGGTGAGAGGGTACTATGGTCACACTCTTGACCACCAGAAGCTGCAGGCGCTGGAGCCCTTGCCCCACTCCCACCTCCATCGGGAGATGGAACTCTTCACCCACAACCATCGGGAAGCAATGTTGCCTTAGCTCAGGAGGCCTTGAGTCACAAGGCCTACACCAATGCCTCTTTGCACATCAGAAAGGCCAATGCCGATGCACTTCTGGCTGCTGCTAACCAAATTCCTTGATGGGAAATAGGCAATTTTCAAGCTTTTATTCCCATTGAGAATAAAGCAAGCATTTAAAACGTTTGATAGAAGCCAAGCTCACCACTTAGGACCTGCTTGAGGTTTCTATCCACTACATCAAAACCTCTAGTAGAGGTGCCGACATGTGCACAGTGGTTTGGATGCATGCAACCAGGTTTTACTCATAGGCTAAAGACTGGATGCTGGACTTTGTATTTGAATTTATTTAAGAATAGGGATTTCAATTTCGATCAGAAATGACTTGCAATAACACTTTTACAGATGATGGAGGCATTCCCACGAAGGGTGACTGTTACAATAGCACAAAGATGAGAACCAGTAGTGAGTCTGTTTGAGGTTGTAAAAAAGTGTATAGGTCTGTGTGTACATATATATTTTAAGTCTAATGGATTGTGTCCTCCCATATATTCTGAATCTTTTATATATCCGTAAGTCTTGCACCTTTAGTATCGGATATCGAGACATCGCCCTCGGCGGCCTCTGTCCTGTCCTTGGCCATGACATCGACGCTGGTTGATAGTAGCTCGCGCCGCGATCATTGACTCCGTTTTTTCTGTATACTCAGCATGCTTCGGACGGTTCTTCGCCTCAGCAAATTCCTTCTGCGTATTTTCTCCAAAGTCAAATAATGTCTACACTGAAGACTGGCTTCAAGCGTTGTTCCAATGCGGGGCTAATGTCCATTCCGGACCCGCATCAAATCAGTTTGTGGGGTCTGGGTGTGGACCAGTGAAGGCCTTGAGGTTTCCCCTTGAGGGAAACTTGTGGCATGTAGGCCCCCTTCAACATCCCCTTCTATTACCCTTTCAAAAAGGAGTTCTATGGACGACTCCAGGGATATTTCCTCAGGAAATAAAGCACTCAAAACACTCAAAGTGCTTGATCTAGATCTCGCTGCTCATTCTTCCATAAAGCAAAGAAACAACATCATAGGTCGTTTTCGTCAGGCTGCTCTCCTGACAGGCAAGTTAGTTTCCCAATTAAGTTGGCATCTCCCACTGACTGCGAACAATTCTGTCTAAAAATACTGAAGGTTTTCCAGAAGGCAGCTCTGAGTGCCCATCCTGAAAGAGCCCACAAAGGCTACACAGCCCACCGCGTCTAGTAAGACAGGCAGGGTGTCTGCAGAGACCACTTCTCAAGTGACATGTGTTCAAAGAGTCTTTGTCTCGACACAGGCAAACGGCAAAGCCTTCCTCTTCGACTCCTTTGAAGGAGCACATACCTTGGCCTTCAAAACCGGTACCTTTGTCAAGGCCATTGGTGCCTTTAATGCCTTCAAGGATTTTGAAACCGTTGGTCGAGCTAGGTCTTTCGAGCCTCTACCAAAGGCTGATTTCTTTAAGACAATCAGGTCCATTTTTGAAGAGGAGGAAGACCAGGATGTACAACATATTTACTAATCCCCTTTTTGACGATCTGGACCATCTCTGTATCACCTACACAAACTATGCAGACGAAACCCAGATTCTCTTCCCTCTTTCTGGGGATTACAACAAGGATTTGGCCTTGGTGAATAGGCTGTATATCATAATCCAGGCATGGATGGCAACCCACGTACTTTGCCTGAATGATGATAAAACAGAACATATCATCCTAGGGACCCACTACAACCTAAAAAAATTAGGGCATGACTATGCTTCATTCCTGATTGATGGAAACACTATTCAGGTGTCCAAGGAAGTGAAGACACTTGGCTTCTATCTGGACTCCACCCTCTCATTTGACAAACAGGTGAAGTCCTTGGCTTCGGCCACTGCTTACACCTGTAAACTCATTAGAGCTGGCAAACACTTCCTATCTAATAACTGCATTATACTAGCCAGAACCCTAATCTTATCTCGGCTTGATTATTGCAATGCCCTTTAAATTGGTCCCAATAAATTTATCATCCACAGATTACAAACTCTTCAACATAATGCCCTCCGAGCTTCTCTTGGCGTGCCCAAAAGATCACACATCTTATATTAGGCGCCAAAATAACTGGCTTTCCACCCTAAACAAAATCCACCTAAAATCGGCATCACTTGTTCACAAAGCCCTGAACAATGCCGCACCTAGTTATATTACGGATACATTCCTTAGAAGGTGCTCTACCACACCAGCAAGAATCTCCAGTGTCAACAGCCTCATTATACCAAGATTCAAATTGTCCAAGGTTGGGGGAGGTAGCTTCCAGGTCCGAGCAGACCAACTCTGGAACTCACTGCCACATCCCCTACGTGAAGACCAGGCCTTTCTGAAATTCAGATCTAAGTATATCAATCTCCTGAAAGCATAGCTCTCAACTCACCCGCTTTTGGCGGGTGTCACCCGCCTTGAAAGCTGATGAATCACCCGCCAAGCTCCTCATACGCCCATTCACTTCTATGGGCCTCTCACCCGCCAAAAAGAAAATCGGGTGTTTTCACCCGCCTTAGTGACAAAAAAGGTTGGGAGCTATGTGAAAGCCTCTGACATCTAGCTGACCAGTATCTACTCAGTCTCGAAACCTCCTAGAGTAGATATGTTAGACACTACCTAGATGCCACCCTTATCCACACGCTCCCCCCCTGTTTAGTGTTAGATAGCCTGCCAGCGCCTGTATATATGCCAGTATCGTGTAGCCTCCAGTTGACCTCCATGGTCTGTGCATATTGAGCCTGTCTGCAGCCTGCCTGCATATAACCCTATAGTCTGCACACCGGTGTACAGTAGCCTTTAACTCTGTATTTAGTTAGCATGTAACCTGTATTTAACTGTATATTTATGCACATCACTGTACATTATCCGTAACTTTGTAACCTAAGCCTTACATTTTCTGTACTGTTGCGCCCGGTTACCTTCGGTTCTGGTGCGCATTGCAAGTGAATAAAAACAAACAAACAAACAATAAGCCTCATGGCTTGCAGAAACGAAAATGTGCACTCGTGCACGAATTTTTAAAAAATGCCTTTAATATTCTACCTTCACCAAAGCCTGCGCTGTGCAAGCGGATCTGCGCTGTTTTGGGGTTATTTGCTGGATTTGAGGCACCACAGTGCCTTTCCTGATCGATTTGGGGTCCTGTATCCACATTCCAAGATGGCCGACCCGCAGGCACCGGAGTGCCTGGGCTGTTGTTCTCCTGCCACTTTGCCCTTATTGGCTGATGCCAAGTATGTCATGGCCTATGGGAAAGCTGGCAGGCTTGGCCGGCCCTCCCTCCAAGGCCCACTCCTGGCCCTGGCCACAATCTAAGACCAGAGCACTTCTCTTGACCACCTGAAGCTGCAGGGCGCTGGAGCCCCTAACCCACTCCCACCTCCATCGGGAGATGGAACTCTTCACCCACAACCATCAGGAAGCAAGGTAAGCCTCATGGCTTGCACAAAACGAAAATGTGCGCTTGTGCACGAATTTTGAAAAAATGCCTTTAATATTCTACCTTCACCAAAGCCTGCGCTGTGCAAGCAGATCTGCGCTGTTTTAGGGTTATTTGCTGGATTTGAGGCACCGCAGTGCCTTTCCTGATCAATTTGGAGTCCCGCATCGCCATTCCAAGATGGCCGACCCGCAGGCACCAGAGTGCCTGGGCTGTTGTTCTCCCGCCACTTTGCCCCTATTGGCTGATGCCTAGTATGTCATGGACTATAGGAAAGCCGGCAGGCTTGGCCGGCCCTCCCAGGCTCACTCCTCAGGCCCTGTGTACCCCTGTCCACCACAGTGCGCCACCCCACCGCCCCCCCTTGGTCGTCAGTGTGTGTATGCCCCGTACCCCCCCCATCCCCCCCTTGGTCGTCAGTGTGTGTATGCCCTCCTCTCACTCCCCCTCCTTTGGTCGTCAGTGTGTGTATGCCCCCTTCGCCCCCCCCCCTTGGTCATCAGTGTGTCTCTCCCCCCTTAGGCCCCCCATGTCGCCTCCGATTTTTTGACACTATGCACCGCATGTTTGTGCCACCCTACAAGAGCGGCTGGCCCTCATGCCCTGCCACCTATCTTTGACACTACGCTGCCACCGTTTTGGTGCTGGCCCTCATGTTCTGCTACCTATCTGGTCACTATGCTGCCACTGATTCTGACACTAAGCATTGTATGTTTGTGCCACCCTACAAGAGGGTCTGGCCCTCATGTCTTGCCACCTATTTTGACACTATGCTGCCACCGACTTGGTGCTGGCCCTCATGTTCTGCTACCCATCTGGACACTATGCTGCCACCGATTCTGACACCAAGCACTGTATGTTTGTGCCACCCTACAAGAGGGGCTGGCCCTCATGTCTTGCCAACTATTTTGACACTATGCTGCCACTGACTTGGTGCTGGCCCTCATGTTCTGCTACCAATCTGGACACTATGCTGCCACCGATTTTGACACTAAGCATTGTATGTTTGTGCCCCCCTGCAAGAGGGGCTGGCCCTCATGTTCTGCCACCTATTTTAACACTATGATCCCACCGATTTGACACTATGCATTGTATGTCGTTGCGCCCTTCCTGAGGGGTCGGCCCTCATGTTTTGCCACCTTTCTTGACCCTATGCCTCCAATGACTCTGACATTATGCGTTGTATGCTTGCGGCCACCCTACAAGAGGGATTGGCCCTCATGTTTTTATACCACCTATGACAACTCCAAGCACTTATGTAACCAAGAAAGCTTTCTTAACAGCGCCACGATGCCCGAGGGCAGTTGTGCACTTTACAAATGCAAATAAATAAAATAAATAAAAACATGTGGTGGGGCTGCCACAAGGTCCCAGCCTGCTGGATGGAGGTCTTATCTTGGGTTAGAGGAGTCGATGGGATAGACAGGGGGTACTCACCATTGCGTTCTCCTTTTCAGAGTTCAGGTGGGGGAGGAGGAGGAAGAGAATGGAAACGGGCATATGGTGCAGGTTATGCTGGTAGCAGCTAGATGTTGCCTGGCCCCGTTGTGGAAGAGCCAACGCATGCCGGTGGAAAAAGAATGGGTGGGAAAGGTTCGCACCATTTTTGACATGGCGTTTCTGACAAATCTACTGGACGAGTCCCGGTCCAACATTGAAGGCCAGTGGGTGCCCTTCTACGAGAAGTATGGGTGGTGAGTGCATTGGACAAGAGGAGTGGCCGGACAGGGTGAGGTTGGCAAAGGACAGGTCGGGTGAAGGAGACAAGTGACTATGTGGGGACAGGGTGGCTGCCCAGAGGGGAAAGCCCTGGAGACCCCTACGGATAAGGGGCCCTAGAGGCATGGGAGAGGCATGGGAGAGGCAGGTTCCTCACAAGGAGCTGGAGCTCATGGCATGTACATATGTAACCTGAATACAAACCGCTGCATGGGAGGGGCTGGAGGGGAGGGTCAAGGAGCGAGGGGGATGGAGGGGTGAGTGGGAGAGAAGCGTACTTGGGGGTTAGAGGGGAAGTGGAACATTGTTGATTGTTGACAGTTTATTATTTGAAATGCAAATAAGGTTACATTTTAAAGAAAAAATAAAGAATCCACTTAATTCACACCATTCTGTGGGGATCAGGGTGGTTAATACACCTCCAGACCATATAAAACCGTTGGAACAATGCATTGCTTGTAGACCATTGCCAGGTCCATGATAGTAAAGCCAGCCTGTGTACTCAGAAAGTTTGCCACCATCCCCATCTTTCTCAAGGCCTTTAGATTCAAGAGCTCATACAAATCTATGCATGAGTGTTTGTCACTTATACAGGCTCCAAGGTACTTGTATCCAGAAACCCTCTCTATCTTACTGGAGTAAACAGTTATGCAGTCTTTGATGTTTTTCTTCTTGGTCCCAAAATACATTATATCTGTTTTTCCGTAGTCAATCACATGATAATTTCATCTAGCCTATTCGATAAGTGCAGCTAAGGACTTCTGGAGGCCTGCCCAGGTGTGGTCAAAAATAGCAACATCGTCAACTTACACCATCATATTTAGGGGCTTACCACCCAGTGTAGGGGAAAGCTCCTTACACTGTCCTCAAGGGTCTACGCAGATACTAACACATCACCCTGTCCCTCATTGACCTTCACTGGCTCCCACTGCACGCACAAATCAACTTCAAGTCTTGCTGCATCACCCATTAGGCAGTCGCCCTGAAGTCGCACAGCTTCCTTGCGGAGAAACTCAGCATCTCTGGCGACCAGCGCACCACCACAAGCCAGGACACGTGCAGACTTGAAATCTGCAGCTGCCAAAAGGAAAGGACCAGAAAACACGCCTTTTCTACCTATGCCCCAAGACTATGGGACCTCCTCCCCGTCAGCATCAGACTCACCCCCACACTCCTACAATTCAGAAAAAAACTCAAGACCCACCTCTTCAAGGAGTCACTCCTCCTCAACACCTAGGCCATCACGTTGCCCCCGCGCCACTTGACTCGCTAGATGCCGTCCGCTCGTATCCACCCCACCACCCTTTACAGCTGTACCCCTCCTCTGTGCCCCTCTGTATCCTACCCCCCGCTGTATATCTGTTCTATTGTTAAGTCTGAAAAGCACTCCATTATGCATCTGTTCTGTTGTATACTTTTGTAAAGCACTCCATTACTTCTCAAGGCTAGGTCCGTGCCCCAAAAATACCATAATAACTGTCCAATGCACTTTTCATTTCAGTAGTGTAAGGTTGAACTGCCATGGCACGAACACACAGCCCTGTTTCAAGCCCACATTGCTGTCTACAGGTTTAGTAAAGCACCTGTCACCATCTAGCCTTACTCTGACCTGCGTGTCTTGATGGAACTGAATTATCATGTTTAGCAAGCCTGCATCGATTCCCCAAGAGTTTAGCTTTCCCCAAAGAATACCTCTATTTACTCCATGAAAAGCCTGGCTGAATTCAATAAATTCCATGTATAAATGTAGGCCAATGCCTGTTTTTATTCTTGATGTTAATGTTCTCAAGATTAGTATATTATGGATCGTTGAGCAGTATTTTCTGAAGCATGTCTAGCAAACATCAAGTAGGTTCCTCTTAATGGCCCACACCCTCAGTTCTTTTAGTAAGTTTGTGGCAAATACAATCTTCTCTGATGTGCGTTCCTCTCCAATGAGGTGAACAGGGGTGACAGAGGTGAGGCTTTGCTATAATGGCTAGACAAGGACACAAGAGGTGTGTGCCTATCCTGTGAGATTCAAGAGGCTTTAAAAGATCCATCTGCCAGATAGCTCATTGGGTTCGCAGAGGGGATTCTTTATGTATTGTGTGTTCGTGGTCACAGAGGTGTTCAACCTTGACAGGTATACAGGCATCCCCTTCAGACAAAGACACAAGGTCCTTCACCTGACAAATAAATGGAGACCACAGAGATGAGTTCTTCTCATGGCAGGTACATGTGGGTCCAAGGAAAGTCTGACTCCCTGGACAGGTTTATGGGAACAAGGCAAAGTGGAACTCTATGATAGGTACATCTAAGAGGTGCACAAGAATCATAGAGCCAAGTCCCTCTCCCACAGGGTCTACAGAGGTGGGCATGTCTACTGACAGGCCTTTGTGGGGTTACATGTGTTTCTCTCTAACCAATAGGCATAAAAAGGCCCCTGAGATGAGCATATCCATTGACATTGTTCCCCTCACTCTCTCGATGCAGGTACTCTGGGCGTGAGTCTGTCTCCTTGCAGTGTGCCTGGATCTATACCAACGTTTCATCTGGCACCGGATGAGTTGGAGCTGGGGTTAGGTGAGTATGCAGCTTTCCCTCTATCTCTCTTGCCATCCTCCTCTTCTCCTCTCTTTTCTAAGTGTGTGTGTGTCTGTGTCTGTGTCTGTGTCTGTGTCTGTATGCATGTCATTTATCTTACTTTCTTTTCCTTCCCACTCTTTACCCCCTCCAATGTAGGGCTGTTGCAGCGATTTTTGCTGCGCTATGAAAATTGAAAATGTCCTGCCTTCCTCTACTCACAATGGGGCTAAATATACTGTTTATTGTGTCAATTTGGCACCCTTCGCTGGCAACGCCCTGAGCAACTGTCTAGTATTACCTGCTTAAAACCAGCCCCGCTCTAGTGCTGCTTGGCTCACTTGATCTCTCACAAGCGCTTTCTCAAAATTACAGAACGTTGGCTCACTGAAAGGAGGTATATCATAGCTCTGTAACGCTCACCTGATTCTCGCAGAGGCGCCGGTCTTGACTGGGCGACTACCGTATCTTCAAAGGTGATGTGTAGCACCCGGTTGGCTCTTTGGGCTGGACCTCTGTGCACTGTATGCCTGACGTGTAGAGTAAGATGTCTGCAGATAGAAAATATGGGGTTAATGAACTGGGGTTATTGGGGTGTCCCTATCTCTTTCCTCTTCTCCTCTCCTGTAGACCCCCAAAGGTTAACGCTCTCACCTTAGGTAAGTGAATGCCGAGCTCTCCATCTGCCTCGGGGCAGGGTGCTGTAACCAGTTTCTTCACTGGATAGGTAGCGCAGGCCTCTTGACTTCAGAGGACTGCTGTCCGTCGTTTACTGCACGAACGGTAAGTTTCGAGTCATTCAAATGTCTTTAAAGTCTTTAGTAATGATGTCTCTTGTTTTGCAGGGTTCCGGCGATGGCGGATGACGGGCTGAAGTGAGTTGAAGATGGAGCCCGTGTGATGAATAGAAGCGCCTGGAAGCACGTAAGTAAGCGCTTGTTGCCTGCTTCACTATGCGCTCTAACTGTCTTTTTATTTTGCAGGTACGAGTTCGGAGCGGCTGCAGCGTGCCGGAATACCCACTGGATTAGATGTGGAAAGGAGTAATGGCACGTGAGTATTAAAGTTCCCCAATGTCTTTAAACGCACCTTGTTTTGTCTTTCAGATGCGGGATGCAGCGCCGAAGGCCTCCGGAGCGTGCGAAGAGTTGGTAAACTTGCCTTTCAGATGCCGGAATGCTAACCTGTTCTTTCTTGTCTTTATAGGTGTTGCTGAAGACTGGATTCAGGATGGTAAGCCTTTGCCTTTCAGATGCCGGAATGCTAACCTGTTCTTTCTTGTCTTTATAGGTGTTGCTGAAGACTGGATTCAGGATGGTAAGCCTTTTTCCTTAGGCCCAGGACCGGATGCAGAAGACACGATGAGCGTTCTGCTGCAGAGGTTGCAGAATAACGCAAAGCAAGATTCATCCACCGGGTGTGGTTTAAATAGCCTCCTGTAGTGCTTAGGTGTCTCCTTCCACAGCCACGCCTAAGTAAGAAAAGAGTTCCTGGTAAGAAAAGAGTTCCTGCCTTCCAGAAGAGTTCCAGTGTTCTGAATCTAGGGAGTGGCTCCAGCCCCACCCAACAGGAAAAGTAGTTCCAAACAGAAGAGGATCAGAGGCTCAACTGGCAGGCAAGTAAGCAGCATGGTCTGCTGAAGGTAAGTCCACCCAAGCATTATGAGCCCGGCGCTTCCAGCGCTGGGACTGGGCATATTTATGAGCCTGGTGCCACTGGCGCCAGGACTGGGTCCAAAAGGTCCCAATTGGGACTGGTTGGCACTCGGAACCTGGGTTATGGATCTGCTTCCAAGGGAGTTGGGAAAACCCTGACCTTTTGGAAGCAGAGATCATGACAGTACCCCCCCTCAAGGCCCCTCCCAAACCGGGCTTCTCCGGGGGTTTTGGCTTGTCAGGAAATGTTCGGTGAAATCTTTTGATTAGGCGAGGAGCATGGACATATTCAGCAGGTTCCCAGGATCTCTCTTGGGGGCCGTAGCCTTTCCAGTCAATTAGGTAGAATAGTTTAGATTTGGAGATCTTGGAGTCCAGAATGCTTTTGACTTCAAACTCGAGTTCTCCATCCACTAGGATAGGTTTTGGAGATTTGGTTAGTCGGGTTTGAGGTTGCACGGGTTTTAATAGAGAGACGTGGAAGACCGGATGTATCTTCATGTGCGGGGGCAAGTCCAACTTGACCGCTACTGGGTTTACTATGGTAGTGATGGAATAGGGACCAAGGTATCTTGGGTTGAATGTGCGTGGCCCTTTTAGAGATAGATATTTGGTGGATAACCAGACTTGATCCCCTACTTGATAGTGAGGGGCTTCCTTCCGATGTTGATCTGCTCCTTTCTTGTATTGTTCTTTAGCCCTTTGAAGGTGAGAAACAGCTTCCTTAAAGGCTTGGGTGATTGTAGAATGCAGGTAGTCTACTGCTGGTGTTTCAAGATCTTGGAGGGGATCCAACTCCGAGGTTCGAGGGTGACTGCCGTACAAAAGAAAAAACGGGGTTTTCCCAGTTCCCGAATGGACAGAGTTATTGTAGGCATACTCGGCTATCCAAAGGATATCTTTCCAAGTTTTTTCAGTTTGTTGCAGCATGCAGCGTAAATACTGTTCCAGAGTTTGATTGGTCCTCTCGGTTTGTCCGTCGGTCTGAGGGTGGTGACTGGTCGATAGTCTCACATCAATTTGAGCCGACCGACAGCAACTTCGCCAAAAATGAGAAATAAATTGACTACCTCGATCCGAAATTAGAACCGAAGGAAAACCGTGCAGTCGGACGATGTTTTCGAGAAATTCTCGGGCCAGAGTTGCTGCTGTTGGCAAGCCTTTGAGCGGAATGAAATGCGCCATCTTGGAGAATAAGTCCACGATTACTAGAATCGTATTGTATCCGGAGCATGGAGGTAGATCGGTGATGAAGTCCATAGAAAGCGTATGCCAAGGGCGAGGTGGGATGTCAATAGGGCGTAAGAGGCCTGCTGGTCTTTCCTTTTGACTCTTGTTTTGGGCGCATACTCCACAGGACATTATAAAGTCTCTGATATCTTTTTTCCAAGACGGCCACCAGAAGTAGCGCTTGATCTTTTCTGAGGTCTTGGCTATACCGGGATGACCTTCCATTAAAGAGTCGTGATAACAAGAGATTACTTTTTTCTGTAAATCTGTGCTGGGTAGGTATAATCGTTCTTGGAAATACAATAAGTTGTCCTTTACTGCAAAGTCCTTTCCCTGCAGATGCCAATTCTGTATGTCTGCTGGAGTTACAAGTTGCCTGGCTTTATCCTTAACTTCCTCTATGGATTCTGTGGCGATTACACCCAGAATTCTTTGTTCGGGAATGATTGGTACAGGTTTAGGGTTGACCAAGTGTTCTTCCACTCCCATCCGAGAAAGGGCATCGGCTTTACCGTTCTTTGTACCAGGTCGATAGGTAATTATGAAGTCAAACTCGGCAAAGAATAATGCCCAACGGAGTTGTCTAGAGGATTGGGCTTTTGCGGTCTTCATATATTGCAGGTTTCGGTGATCCGTAATCACAGTAACGGTGTGTCGGGCCCCCAGCAGATAATGCCGCCAAGCCTTAAAGGCAGACTTGATAGCCAGAAGTTCCTTGTCAGTAATCGTGTAATTGATTTCAGGAGGCGAGAATTTGCGGGACCAAAATGCCACGGGATGCAACTGATTGGTTACCGGGTCCTTTTGTGATAGAACTGCCCCATGGCAAGGCTTGAAGCATCAGTTTCCATGATGTAGGGGAGTTCGGGGCGAGGGTGTTTTAAGATTGGTGCAGAGATAAATTTAGTCTTCAAATCCTGGAAAGCTTGTTCCGCCTCGGTAGACCATTCAAAACGTTTGTTTTTCTTTAACAAGGCAGTGATGGGCTGGACTATTCGAGAGAATTCGGGGATAAACCTGCGGTAAAAGTTAGCGAAGCCTAACATGCTTTGCACACCTTTTACGGAGGATGGTGATGGCCATTTGAGAACTGCATCGACCTTCTTTGAATCCATACGCACTCCGCCAGGTGATAATATGAATCCCAAGAATTCAACTTCAGTCACGTTGAAAACACATTTTTCCAACTTAGCGAAAAGTTTGTGTTGACGCAATCTTTCGAGGACCATTTTCACGTGTTTCCGATGTTCAGATTCCGATGAAGAATAAACGAGGATGTCGTCAATGTAAACAACAACACATACATCTATGAGCTCTCTGAGAACATCGTTCATAAAATATTGAAAGGCGGCCGGGGCATTGCAAAGTCCGAAGGGCATGACCTGATATTCAAATAGCCCATACTTGGTGCGGAAGGCCGTCTTCCATTCATCGCCCTCTTTTACTCGTACCAAGTGGTAAGCTCCTCTAAGATCCAGCTTTGTATATATGCATGCTTTTCTGACTTGGTCCAGGAGTTCAGGGATCAAAGGTAACGGATATCTATTCTTAACGGTGATCTGGTTCAGGGAGCGATAATCGATACAAGTTCTAAGGTCTCCTTCCTTTTTTGGAACGAAGAACAAAGCTGAAGAAGCAGGGGACTTGGAAAGACGAATAAACCCATTTGCCAGGTATTGATCCAGGTATTGTCGAAGGTGAAGGTTCTCGGGCTCGGTGAGGGCATAAATTCTACTACAAGGAGGAGTAGATCCAGGTATCAGGTCTATCTGGCAGTCATAAGACCTATGAGAAGGTAGAGAGTTAGCCTGATCCTTCCGGAAAACATCTTGGTATTCTAGGTATTCGGGAGGTAACTGGGGAGTCTCTGAAGAAATTGCGGCCAGTGCAACACCAGGTGGAGGGTGACAAGTAGAGACACATTCTGGAAACTGGACCGTTCTTGCTCGCCAATCGATCAGAGGATTGTGTTTCTCTAACCAAGGTATTCCTAGAATAATCTGAAACTGAGGGGCCTTGATCACATCGAACACGATCTTCTCATGGTGTCCATCTTGACTTACTAGCGTCACCTCTTGAGTGGTATGCGTTACTGGCCCGGAGGCTATCTCCGTCCCATCCACCGTAGTAATGACGTCCTTTACAGCCTTGGGACAAAGAGTTAGATTCATCCTCAAAACCATTTCATGATCCACATAATTGCCGATGGCACCGCTGTCGACGTAAGCTTCAATTGCATGTAATCGATCCGGATTATCAGGGCTAATGAGGACCATAGGTATCACGAAATGCGAGGTCACGGAACTGGTTTTCACGCTCGGCAAGAGGACCTCTATTCTTGTCGAGCGAGGTCGTTTCCCTGCTCAGAGTTTGTAACTTTGGTAACTGCAGCTCCTACTGCCTTCTTGGCAGGTTTCACCGGACAGTCTCGAAGAAAGTGCCCTGAGTTTCCGCAATATAGGCATAATTGCAACTGTTTCCTCCTTTCCCGCTCCCTTTGTGTTAGAGGACCTTTCAGACCCCCTATTTGCATGGGTTCCCCGGAGTCTACTCCTTTGGAAGGAGTTGGCGGTTTGGAAAATACTCGAGCATCAAACTTGGAACGATCGGCCTTCCTGTTCTGCAGCCTGTGATCTATTTGAACGACCAAGTCTATATAATCCGAACAGTCTTGTGGGGGATTCACTACTTGGGCTAAAACGTCTTTGAGCTCTCCACGTAGACCTCTATAAAACAGCGTAATCCTTTTGTCCTCAGGCCATTGAGTTTCCACTATTAGTCTATTGAAAGATGCAATATAAGCCAAAAGGTCTTGATTACCCTGTTGCAACGAAAGAAGCTCATTGTCCAAGGCCTGCCCCTGTGAATGTCTTGCGAACAGTTTTTCCATACTAAGCTGAAAGGCTTGAAAATCATGGAGAACCGGATCATCTTGATTAACTCGAGGGATCGACCAGTCTGCCGCATTGCCACTAAGGTACGAAAGTACAAAAGCTACTTTTGCTTGATCAGTTGGAAAGGCTGCTGGCCGGCATAAGAAGTGCAACCGGCACTGATTGATAAATACTGCAAACCTCTTTGGGTCACCAGAAAATCGTTCGGGCGGAGCCAGAGGTACATTCCCAGGTAGGTTGATCTGCACTGGATTCATAGAGGATGTTGAAGGAAGATTTGCCCCTGATGCGGGTAACGGGGTCTGTCCGGCTTGTGACTGTAGCACTTGTCTAGCAAGATTGTCTGTTCTCTCCTTGGAAATAATTAGTTCCCTTCTTAGAGCATTCGTTTCCTGACGAGCTGCATGCACTTCTGCCCTTAGTTCCCCAAGTAACCGGGCTAGGGGGTCAGTATCCGAGGTTTCCATAGCGCCTGGGCAAGAGTTTTGCGGTAGGCTTTGCGTTCTGTAACGCTCACCTGATTCTCGCAGAGGCGCCGGTCTTGACTGGGCGACTACCGTATCTTCAAAGGTGATGTGTAGCACCCGGTTGGCTCTTTGGGCTGGACCTCTGTGCACTGTATGCCTGACGTGTAGAGTAAGATGTCTGCAGATAGAAAATATGGGGTTAATGAACTGGGGTTATTGGGGTGTCCCTATCTCTTTCCTCTTCTCCTCTCCTGTAGACCCCCAAAGGTTAACGCTCTCACCTTAGGTAAGTGAATGCCGAGCTCTCCATCTGCCTCGGGGCAGGGTGCTGTAACCAGTTTCTTCACTGGATAGGTAGCGCAGGCCTCTTGACTTCAGAGGACTGCTGTCCGTCGTTTACTGCACGAACGGTAAGTTTCGAGTCATTCAAATGTCTTTAAAGTCTTTAGTAATGATGTCTCTTGTTTTGCAGGGTTCCGGCGATGGCGGATGACGGGCTGAAGTGAGTTGAAGATGGAGCCCGTGTGATGAATAAAAGCGCCTGGAAGCACGTAAGTAAGCGCTTGTTGCCTGCTTCACTATGCGCTCTAACTGTCTTTTTATTTTGCAGGTACGAGTTCGGAGCGGCTGCAGGGTGCCGGAATACCCACTGGATTAGATGTGGAAAGGAGTAATGACACGTGAGTATTAAAGTTCCCCAATGTCTTTAAACGCACCTTGTTTTGTCTTTCAGATGCGGGATGCAGCGCCGAAGGCCTCCGGAGCGTGCGAAGAGTTGGTAAACTTGCCTTTCAGATACCGGAATGCTAACCTGTTCTTTCTTGTCTTTATAGGTGTTGCTGAAGACTGGATTCAGGATGGTAAGCCTTTGCCTTTCAGATGCCGGAATGCTAACCTGTTCTTTCTTGTCTTTATAGGTGTTGCTGAAGACTGGATTCAGGATGGTAAGCCTTTTTCCTTAGGCCCAGGACCGGATGCAGAAGACACGATGAGCGTTCTGCTGCAGAGGTTGCAGAATACCGCAAAGCAAGATTCATCCACCGGGTGTGGTTTAAATAGCCTCCTGTAGTGCTTAGGTGTCTCCTTCCACAGCCACGCCTAAGTAAGAAAAGAGTTCCTGGTAAGAAAAGAGTTCCTGCCTTCCAGAAGAGTTCCAGTGTTCTGAATCTAGGGAGTGGCTCCAGCCCCACCCAACAGGAAAAGTAGTTCCAAACAGAAGAGGATCAGAGGCTCAACTGGCAGGCAAGTAAGCAGCATGGTCTGCTGAAGGTAAGTCCACCCAAGCATTATGAGCCCGGCGCTTCCAGCGCTGGGACTGGGCATATTTATGAGCCTGGTGCCACTGGCGCCAGGACTGGGTCCAAAAGGTCCCAATTGGGACTGGTTGGCACTCGGAACCTGGGTTATGGATCTGCTTCCAAGGGAGTTGGGAAAACCCTGACCTTTTGGAAGCAGAGATCATGACAAGCTCCATATGGTCCATGACTATCTCTGTTCTTCAAACAGACCGACAAACCTGCATGTAGGCAATCTCTATTACAGCATTGCCAAGAGTTTAGCACAAGTAGCAGAAGTTGGCATGACAAAACTCTGGTACAGGTACTTTGCATATAGTTACATTGATTTCCTCCTTGAGGTTCAGTTCTTCACGCCTATTCTATTGTGCAGCCTTCACACCAGCACATCACTCACACTGATGTTGGCTAAAGCAAAGCTTCAGATGTAAAGAGATACGATTTTCAGTCACCTTCAGCACCTGCAGATGCCTGATTGCCTTCATGGAGGCAGGTTGGTAATAACAAAAGCAGAAACCTGTGGCAGGTAAATCTGCATCTCATCTATGACCTTGAGGAACTTTTTTGTAGAGATATCTTGTACATGTACCTACGTGACCTATTTGTTTTTGCTCCTTATGGTTACGTTCCTTCCTTGTGTATTGGTTTGGTTCTTTTATATTTCATTATTTGTTTGTCGCTTGAGTGTAGGCCACCACGGAGACACTGAGTTCCTCTACTCCGTCTGAGAAATGTAAGAAAAAGTATGCTTGTGCCTACACTTGTTAGCGCCAAGATAGATGAAATGACAAATTCAAAAAAGCCGTTGTGTTTGAAGTGGAACCTTTAATTCTTTAGTTTCTGTTTTCAGCCCCTCTTGGATGACACGTGTTTTGGCGTATAACCTGCGCCTTTTTCAAATCCGGGCTATTTACATTTATATACAAGAAAAGAAAAAAAAGAAATTGCAAAAACTCAAATAAAATTAATGTCTCGAAATACCTTCTTGGTTATTTAACACACAGTAATATATGTGACTTTCCTAGTGTCGTAACCAAATACAGAGTGTTACCTGAAATCTTGTTACAACAACACATTACACCTCGTGCATATCTTTGTGAACCAGACTGAAGTGTGTGCCGGTAATGCAGAGCTAAGGTGGAGGGAAGGGGATTGTGATTCACTTACTACTTATATTAGATGTGATCTCCATACTGCTTGGGCAGTATTATCATTAATTGTCATGGATACCGCTTTTTTGTTTACCACATTATTAAGTGTGTCACCTCTTACCATTTTTTGTGATGCTGCTGTTCCCCACTGGTAAGTACATTTTTCGTCTTATCGAGTAGCTTAATGTTCCTGGGTTCAATCCCACCTGCACACGAAAGCATGGATGCATATATATTAACGTATGCCTTTCCTGGTTGAATTGAACCTAAATTAAATTCCAAAAACTTTTGCTCAATGCCATGTACCCTTTTTAATATTAAGCCGTTTGCGCTAAGCGTGTTGCATTGACACATCACGGCCAGGTCTTGCTTGTTAATGCACCCCCCGTGATTGCGTTACTATCTTAAATGCTGCCCTAATGCTGTTCACAGTTCATTGGTAAATTGCCTAAAGACTAAACAAGAGCTGAATATTACTTGTTCAAAACCGTTACTTTCCCGTTAGTGTCCCGCATGCTTAACGTTTTAGCGTCTCTTTACATTTCCCCTCTGTTTCCATTTCCTTATCGAAAATACTAAGGTAGCACAATTTGAAATGTGCCTGGTGAGTAAAGGTGGTCTTCCCACCCACTTTTAGGGCTTACCTGTAAATTCTAATGCTCCAGCTTCAAGCGTCGGGTTCCTTCTTCCCCACGGCTCGCTAACTATTATTTTTTTTCCAATACATTTTTATTAAGGGTTTCAAATATAACACACAAACAGGAACGCAAAACCCCACTTTCCCCCAACCTTCTCTCCCCTCCCTAACCCCTCCCCCTTCCCCCGGACCCTAGAGTACGAGTGGAAGCCCTTCATCAACAATGAAAAGAAACGAAAATGAATACTTGTTCGCCTCGGTTGGGCAGGCAAGAGAGCAAAGTTTTATGACAGGTGGTTTTGAAATAAGTAACTACGCTGGCCCTCTCGAGGCATTACAGGTCCGATTCATCCTGAGGTCAAATTATTCCCAATAGTTCCATAGCCTTGGGACACCAGGCCCGGCGGGCTCCTGCCTTTAGATAAGTAAGCAAGTTGGACCAATTTGACACAAACTTCATGTGCAGCCCCTGAATCCTATAAGTGAGCCATTCCAATGCCAGCAACGACCACAGCTTCGCCACCCATTCGTATTCCTGTGGTGGGTCTTTCGATTTCCACTTCCGGGCAAGAACCAAAGCTGCCGCCAACATCATTACCACATAAAGTTTGCGGTCCGCCCTCGTAGACAGAGAAGAGAGCATTCCATTAAGACCCAACAAGTCCCTCCCTCTATTAGCCCCGAGTTCTAAATTCAGCACCTGGGTGACGGCCCGCTGGACTAGTGACCAAAAGGGATCAATTTTGGGGCATTTCCACCACATATGAGCCCAGGAGCCTGTTGCCCCGCATTCCCTCCAGCAGAGATCAGATACCTCAGGGGACATTTTATTTAGTCTGCATCGGGTCAGGTGCCACCTCAACATCAGTTTCAGCCAGCTCTCCCAAAGCTGAAGAGATCTTGTAAGCTTTGGAATCTGCGACCACAACTGAATCCACTCCTGCTCCTCTAGGTCCCCCCCTACATCTTGCGCCCATTTGAGCATGTGTGACCTGGACTTCAGGGGTCCATCTCGCTTTATGAGTTTGTATATGGACGACACCACCCCTTTATCACCCGTGTCAGTGTCAAGATACTTTTCAAACTGAGTGAGGGGTCTTGTGCCCGCTTGAATGATCGATGGATGAGAGATCCAGTGCCTAATCTGGAGATACGAGAACCTCTGCAACTCCCCCACACCAAAGTCTTTCTTGCACTGCTCAAATTGTTTAACCTCCCCATCCGCCAACATATCCCGGATCATGCGGCAACCCCCCTGAAACCAGGCGTCAAATGAAGGGTCTCCTACGACCGCTGGGGTAAATTGCGGATTGTCGTGTATGGGTGTGTACGGGGAGGGGAATGTAGTGATATGTGCCCTTTTAACAGCTTTGTCCCAGGCGTCCCCTATGGTGGACGTGATATCGCTGCAGTACATTCTGATCGGTCTGTCTTGCCTTGGCATCCACAGAACCCCTTCCAGGTCCCCTCCCACCACCGCCCTATCCATGGACCTCCACACCTTCCCTCTATTGTCCTTCTGCCAGTCTCTTATGACCCTAAGCTGAGCTGCAAGGTAGTATACCCTAAAGTCCGGTTCCCCAACACCCCCACGGGACGCCAGAGTCTTCATAAGGGACTCCGCCACCCTCGGCCGCCCTCGCTTCCAAATGAAGCGGCTTATTATCTTTTGTAGGGCTCTAAAGAAGGACGGCGGGATGCGCACTGGGAGGGCCGCAAAATGATACAACAGGAGAGGAAGGATCGCCATCTTCAGGGCGTTAATTCTGCCCAACCACGAGATCTCTAAGGGGCCCCAATCCACCAGTTTCGTTTTCACCTTCTGAAAGAGCGGGGGATAATTTACAGTGTATAAATCACCGAGGGTCTTGGTCAAACGAATGCCAAGGTACTTTAGCGAGTTCTCTACCCATCTAAAGCTATATGCTGTCTTAAGGTCTTGGACCCCGCTGGGCGACAAGGTGAGAGGGAGAGCCTCTGATTTGTGGGTATTGATTTTTAAACCTGCTACCTGGCCGAACCTATCTAGTTCTCTGGTCACAGCTAACAAGGAGGTGATCGGGTGGGTCAGTGTGAAAATCATGTCGTCCGCAAAGGCTGCGATCTTATGGCTCTGGTCTCCAAACGGGACTCCCTCTATGTCTGCAGTTGATCTCACCGTTTGCAGAAATGGTTCCAGGGGGAGAGCGTATAGGAGCGGGGACAATGGGCAGCCCTGCTTAGTCCCCCTTTCTATATGTACCGGCGGCGAGATTTGGCCATTTATAACAGGGTTACGATAATTTGCCTTTACCTGCTTCAGAAAGCCTGGGCCAAATCCCATTTTACCCATAGCCTCAAACAAGAACCCCCACTCCACGCGATCAAAAGCCTTCTCGGCATCAATCGCCAAGAGAAGGGCCGATAGATTCTTTTTCTGGGCCTTTTCCACTAAATGAGCCAATCGCCTGACATTATCTGAGGTTTGCCTGCCCTTTATAAAACCCGCCTGGTCCCAGTGAATTAGTTTGGGGAGGATCGCTTCAAGGCGATTTGCCAGGATCTTGGTGTGGATTTTAGCGTCAACGTTAATCAGCGCGATGGGGCGATTGGAAGCAAAATCAGTCAGACCGTTGCCCTTTTTGTGGATAATTATGACTTTAGCTTCATTCATAGAATCGGGGAGATGCCCTGTGGAGCCAATAGAATTGAACAATTTAGTGAGAATGGAGATCAGGACCTCTTTATGTGTTTTGTAGAATTCAGACATAAACCCATCAGACCCCGGTGCTTTATTGGAGGGCATGTTGTTAATAACTCGGCAAACTTCATCCATGGTGATCTCAACCTCCAGCGCCTGCCTTTCCTCCCTCGAGATCTGACGTCACCCCGCTAAGCGGAGGTATGTCTCCTGTTCCGCGCATGATGAATCATCCGAAATATAGAGGGCCGTGTAGAATTTACAGAATTCCCCCTCAATATCTGAATTCCTAGTAAGAATGGTTCCTCCCTCCCCTTTTATTTTTAGGATTGTTGTATCTCCTGATTCCTTCCGTAGCTTTCTAGCTAGTAGACGATCAGCCTTGTTCCCCTTAATATAAACCTTTTGACGCAGCCTGAGGAGTGTGCGTTCGGCAGCCTTGGTCTGTAGCAAGTTAAGCTGACCCCTCACTGCTCTAACTTCCCTCCTAACTGCTGCCGACTGTTTATTCCCCATACGAGACATCACTTCTTTAAGTCTGAGTTCAAGTTGTTGCTCCTCTAATCTCAGCTCCCGTTCTGGCCTTTATGGCTATAATCCTACCCCTGATCGTAGCTTTAAGGGCATCCCACCAAATCTGGGGGGTTGTGTCCTCCCATTTATTATGACTGGTATACTCTGCTACCTGCTCCTCCACCTCCTTGACCAGGATGGGATCCCTGAACAGCGATACTGGATACCTCCATTTCCAAATACCTGCAGGGCCTTTTCGGAGTAGAGAGCGTAAGTGGTGAGTGGGGCATGGTCTCCGAGGGCTATCGCCCCTATCTCGAGCACCAGAGCTCTTCCCATCAATGGTTTCGATATCCAGACATAATCTATCCTCGAATGCGATCTGTGTGCATGCGAGTAGAAGGTGAAACCCACCGCATCCCCATAGAGTTCCCGCCAAACATCGACCAGGGCCAATTCACGCATTTTGCGTACCAGGTCTCCCGATGGTCCCGCCTGCGCTTCCTAGGAGATGGATCCCACGCTAGATTAAAGTCTCCCAGCAGGAGAATATTAGCCCTGGCAAATTTCCCAAGGCGGACGAGAATATTTTGTATGAAGGCATCCTGGGCCTGGTTGGGAGCATATAGGGTCATTATCGTGAAAGTGTCCCCCTTTCCCTCGAGAATTAGTGCTAAATATCTTCTGTGGTTGTCCTTTTGCATGGCGCTGATGGTGAGGTCCAGCCCATCCCTCAGGGCAATTAATACCCCCCCCCCTTCTTGTGTGGTTGTGTGGCCTGGAATAATCGTGAGTAGCCCCGAAATGTAATCCTATGGGTGTCCCTAGTGTGCACATGGATCTCCTGAAGGGCCAATACATGGGGCTGTTCGCGTCTAAGAAACCTCTCCACCTTCATCCTCTTAACCTGGGAATTGAGGCCATTCACATTTAGTGACAGGCACTTCAAAAAGTCGGCGCTAGCCCTATCGCAAGTTTGGCAAAGTCTTGCCGACCCGCCGGGGCCCCAAAGCGCAGCATCGTTTACCACACGAAAGAGCTGTTCCACCATAGGGCGCAAGCCGGGCTCCCAATTCCAGACTCCTGGGTCCACCATCTCCCCCCCCCCAAACCAGGCGAGTCCGGCTGGCACCAAGCCCCCCTCGTGACCATTTCGCGAGAACCGGACTCAATAACACACCCGAAAACTTCCTAAGCGGGATAACCCAATCCCATTCCAAGTACCCGCTCCCCCCCCTGATGCTCATGCACCTCAATTATGCTGCCCGCCCACTGTAACGGAAAGGCTTAAACTGATGCCCTCCCCAGACTCAATCTTGGTGGCCGCAGAGCTTTCCAGCGGCCTACGTGCCCACGGGGGGACTCGCCTCACCCGACGGACCCTTCGCTGTACCGATGCTAGTGTCTCTCCTGGGGTCCAGGTCCCTGGGTTTTTTCTTTCCTCTCTTGGGTTTAGTGGTGGACCATTCCCAAGGTCTGCACCCAGTAGGCTGTGTCTCCGGCGGCGCCGAGGGGGACAGCGACCGCTCCTCCAGACCCAGCAAGGCCAGACCCTGGTCACAGGTCGTAATTTTATGGAGGGATCCTTGCCAGGGGAAGGACAGACCAAACGGGTGGGCCCATCTGTACCGAATTTGCTGCGAGCGTAGAAAGGACAGGACCGGGCCCATCCGTCTCCTTTTAATTAACGTAATCCGCGCCAGGTCTTGGTACAGAGCTATTTCATGACCATTGTGGGTGATGCGTGTGGCCCTTCTCGCTTTTTCCAAAATCTTCTCCTTTAGCGCATAATTGTGGAACACCACTAGCACATCCCTTGGACGAGAACCTGGCTCCGGATTGCGTGGACCCACCCGGTGGACTCTGTCGAATTGCATGTCCGTGTCTGCACCAGAGTCTAGCAAATCGCCAAAAAAATCTCCTTCAAAGTTGGGGACAACTCCTGGTCTGTGATGTTCTCTGGGAGGGATTTGACCCTAATATTCGCCCTCCTAGACCTGTTCTCCAGATCCTCAGCTTGTAACTCCAGGTTCTGAGTGGCTGTCGCCAGAGTTTCCAGGAGATTGTCCACTTTCCTTGCATCCTCGGTCAGTTCTTGGATGGCGCGCTCATTAATGTCCACCCTCTCTTCAACTTTATTAATGTCTCTTTTTATTTCCCTAAGGCCTTCCGTCAGGTCATCCCGGAGCTTGTCCATCTGTAGCTGGCCCGCCGCTATGATCTTCTCCACCAACTCTCCCATGAATTGCGATAGCATAGCCATAGAGACCGGTCTGTCTCGGTCCTCGTGGGAGACCAGAGATCCATTCTCCTCTGTGGTTTTGGCTGTTTCCTGGGCAAATTACATCTCCTGGTCTTTTAGCCAGATTTTCGTGAGGGGGCCCTCCGTTGGTTTCCTAGGGCCTTTTCCCTGGGGTGGGTTCTCTTTCCCCTTGCTTCTGGACATCGCAGTTCGGGCTAGAGGTGTCTAGCAGAAGTCTGGGACACCAGGGCCCTATCCCAGGGACCAGTGGGACTACCCAGGACTCAGGCATGGTCAGTACCCCTGGTCTCCGATCCACCTCCGGGGCTTCTCCAAGAGGGAATGCCTCTGCAGAACAGGCCCTGATGCGCTGAGCCGCGCAAATCCCAGCCTCAGCTAAGGCCCGATCACGTGGCTGATCCCGGTGCAAGAATTCAGCGCCCCAGCCGGAGCCCAATGTCCTACTCCGGGGCCCCCCCCAGGGGGCTACGTATCTTTGTTCCTCCACTTGGCTCCCCCAGCCTCCAGGGGCCTGCGCCAATGTCAGAGGCCACACAACCCTTTGCTATATATGATGCGGGGCCCCAGCACTACCGCCGCTCCTTCAACCAAAGCCCTACTGGGGAGGGGGGTTTCTCCCACCCCCCGTGGTCACCCCTGTGCGCTGTTCTCAAATGTTCCAGGGGCCGGGGAGTTCGTTCTGTGTGCTGTTCTCGGGTGTTCCAGGGGCCAGGGAGTTTGTTCCCCCTCACGGGCAGTGCTCGAGCCGGGAGTTGAGCGGGTCGTCCACGTCCCGTCCCCGTCGGAGCCCCGGGGGGGCCTTCAAGTAATCGTCGACCCACCGCGGGAGCCCGCCCTCCTCACCTCGGGCTCCGGCGGGACTCTCTGCCTCCACCAACCGCCGGGCGAGGGCTCAACCGCGGCCGCCGGGCTGCCGCCTGCAGCTCGTCGCTGTCTGCACGCCGGAGCAGTGTCTTCAGGAAATATGACGCTGCACCGCTGCTGTGAGCCCCCGCTGCCTACCCAAAACGCCAGGGAGGGCCATGAGTGGGACGGGCAGACGAAAAACTGTCAGCAGATCGGGAGCTCGGGGTGCGACGTCCACCTCCCTACGCGGCCATCTTGGAATCGCTAACTATTATTATGTTCTCTCCGTGTCTAAGTCCTACGTCTCTTTCCATACTGAAAGCCATAGCGGCGGCCATATTTTGGGATGCTTTTCCCTGTCCTTCTGTTTGTCAGATCATCTTTGCCCCTTCTTCCCTCTAGCTGTTCGTGACCCGTGCATTATTGATAAACAAACCTATTTCTTATTTGATTACACACCAGATATCCTTAAAGGTCCTTTCATTATTTTCTTAGTTATAATTATTTTGTAATTACGCTCCACCCTTTTCGATCTCACCAATGCAAACTATCTTTAGCATCCGTGTAATTTTCCTAATGTTATTGGAAATGGACCTCACAGCCCAAACCCAAACATGGAGTGAAGGATTATGGTAGTGGTAGTCACTTCCCCCAGTAAATAAGTATTTATTAACCTTTTTACTTTTTCTCTCTACATTTTTTCTTAGCCCACTAATTTCATTGTGATCTTTTTCCTTGTTGTGTCAATTGCTGATCTCTACATTAAACCATTTCCTGACCTAATTTCCTCTTAATTTGTATTTTTAATTTTTATAGAAAGCATATTTTATTTTTCAAAGCTAGTTTCTTTTGGTTTTGTTTATGACAGTTTCAGCGTCATTTAGTTGTTGCATCAGCATTAATCTGTCTGCATCCTTATTGAGAATCCTTGGAATTAATAAATCAAGTATACCTCAAGAACATAATACAAAAGTTGACGTGTACATTTTTGACCATAGTAAACATGCAACCCTGAACATATTAAGCTTGCTGTCTTCATAGAAAATGCACCATTTCACTGTCTGAATTCAGACCTTGTTCCACAGTTTTGAAACGGCAAATAAGTTTGGCTTCTTCCTGACGCAGCCGTTATTCTTGGTCACCCTCCGTTTGCCCATTTTAATCCTTTTAAGGCCCACAAATCTAATGTCTTTTTTGTTCTGTAATTGATGTTGGTTTTGCCAATGATGGGACAACGGGAGGTTCTTGTCTTGACTTCCAATTGCAGAGATATGTTCACGAATTCTGATTCTTAGCTCCCGAATGGTGCTGCCAATATATATTAGGTTGCAAACACATATTATAGCATATATAACGTATTTGGATCTGCAGTTTATTGGTTCAGTGATCCGAGTTTTTATCCCATCTTTGTTTGTGAATAAATCTGTGTTCGGTACAGCATACTTGCTCTATTACAGCATTGCCAAGAGTTTAGCACAAGTTGGCATGACCAAACTCTGGTACAGGTACTTTGCATATGGTTACATTGATTTCTTCCTTGAGGTTCAGTTCTTCACACCTATTCTATTGTGGAGCCTTCACACCAGCACATCACTCACACTGATGTTGGCTAAAGCAAAGCTTCAGATGTAAAGAGATACGATTTTCAGTCACCTTCAGCACCTGCAGATGCCTGATTGCCTTCATGGAGGCAGGTTGGTAATAACAAAAGCAGAAACCTGTCGCAGGTAAATCTGCATCTCAGCCTTGCTATCTTGCAGTAAATCCAGAGCAACAGCTTTGAAGCCTCCTTATTACTATGGCCAGTGGGGCAAGATGCTGAAAATAATATGGTTCCTATCAAAAAACAAGAGGCAAATGTTACTATACAATAAGTGAAGGCCACCGTAAATGTGTATCAAAGCGCATTGGACAGAAGTGTCATGCCACCTAACAAACTGTCACAGGCTTCCTAACAGTGCATAGATCTTCTTGAAAAACAATTATCAAACCCAGGTACAGTCATGAAATGTGCCATTTATTGATTAGAAAATATTTACCACTTCAATTTATGATTCCTTACACATAGCAGAAAGAGTCCCTGGTTGCTAAAGCCATGGAAATTCCAAAACAGCATAAATATGTTTGTAGTACACAGAACACATCAACATCAAAAAGCCCCATTAGACCAAGAACCACATAACAAACATACCATCCTCTTACGAGTGGTCTCTGGAAAGGCGGCAAGCGTCTCAATGTTTTGGAATGTGCCCAAATCAGTGAAGAGGTCAGAATAGGAGCGACTTTGCCAGAAAATCCCCATGCTCTAAGATATTAGCCATGTAAGGGCAAGATGGAGCTTTTTACCAACTCAAGTTTCCCCACCACTCGTATTATAAGCCCCCATCCTCAAGCAAAGTCTTGCTTCTTTATCATTAACCTCCTGGGTTAAGTTCTGCCTCAACCAAGCTCCTGAGCAGACCTGCCCCTAAAATGTGGTCCTGCTCCAAACAACATATTTTTGGCAGGGATTTGAAACCTATCCAAAAAATAACATTTTGTGGAGTCAT
Organism: Ambystoma mexicanum; assembly: GCF_040938575.1. Taxonomy (NCBI): domain Eukaryota; kingdom Metazoa; phylum Chordata; class Amphibia; order Caudata; family Ambystomatidae; genus Ambystoma; species Ambystoma mexicanum. The sequence continues at coordinate 851,425,615 of NC_090934.1, forward strand.
GCACTGACAACAATGAAACCATTTTGGGACGTGTATGTACAAAACTCAAAAACACCATGTACACATCGCCACCAAAATGTTTGTGTTCTAAGTCAATCCCCCATGTCACAGCAGCCTGAAAATCTAATATTTTCTGGAGCCCTTTTGGAAGGGAGATGATGCATGCTTTAGCATGTTCTAAAAATCTCATGCACACATCCCAAGTTAATGTTCAATAGCACATGGAGCGTTTCAAGTGACATTCCAAGTGACAAATGGGATTACCACAATAAATGATCTCAGGCCCAAATAACTGGACAGACTCAAGGAATATGGCAAAATACTACTTTATTATCAGTTCAATAAAGTAGGTAAACCTGGTGAATAAGCAGATTGTAGCTCACACATTTCGGTTCCACAAAAGGTTGTATACCTCAACATACGTCAGCTATGACGTCATCCTACATGGCTAACAGTAAAAACCTACTGGGTGGAGGGATTGGTTAAGGGAAACATATACATGTGTTTTGTATAAGTGTTAGTATCATTATTGGATGTCTCTTTTCTTTTTGGCATGCCTTGAACCACCACTAACTACCTAAAATACAGATAATAATGTAATACATGCAGCGGATAGGCCCGTGCAACAATGTATGGTCCACCATTACATAGGCCCTCCTGATTGGTTGGCATTCTCTTGCCAACCTTGGACATTCGTCTCGTTAGCTGCACGTAAGCAATAAAACCCAGGTGCAAGGGAACAACGTCAGACAACTGCCTTTCTTAGCTAATTAGCCTACCATCTCTCATCAGTTAGGCCCTAAACCAAGGCTCTTCTTTGGAGTTGACCTCGCTGACTGTTCTCTTCCTCTGAACTTTAAAGGAAGTGAAGGTACATTGCTATCTTCATCTGAAGCCTTATGAATAGGCCTTGTTTTGCAGTCCTGAATCACGTGTGAGGAGACAATGATTTTGTCCATTTTGCCCTTCTATTTAATATTATTTGATTCAATTACATTGGGTGCTATTACTCTCCTTGGCCTCTTGAGACCTGGTTGCTCCATTCTGCATGTGCCTTCTGCATCTTTATTTGAACAATATTTGGCACTCACAATTGTCCACTCCTTTACTTAATCTAAGAGAAATATGTCCTGCGTACATAGCTTATCCTCTCCGACTCCTTTCAAGCCTTGCAGTTGCTCTTGCTGCGGCATCTTTGATTCTGAGACAAGTAAATGCCCTTTGTTCTTGCACAAATTTGGATTCCAGTGCCTGTCAGCATTACAGCCTTAGTTTTCCTTTTTGGGGCTTCTTGCCTATTATTATACAATATCGACGTCCACTTTCTTAGTATGGCTGCTCTGCTCACATTTTATTTCCTACTTTAGCATGCTTCTATATGTCTCATCTACGTTGCGTTTCTGCATATATACATTTATTACATCTCTTGTCACTTATCTTCTTAGGGTATATGGTTATCTTCATATTCGCATATATGTTTACTTCATCACTTTAATCACATCTTCATTCTTTAGATGTCCATGCATCGAGTTCAGTGCGTCCACGTATCTTTTCTCTTTAGTGGCATCACTTTATATCTTCCTGACTTCACTTATAGTTCTTCTATATCCAGTGGTGCCTGCAGGCTCATGTCTACCGCATCAGTACGAGGGCACATTCGATATGGTTGTCTGAGCGCATAGCGTCTCTCATACCTGTGATGTGGTATCGGGATGATACCAGGTGTCAAGCACAGTACCTTCTTGTTGTTGTTCCAATATGGCGGAGGTGAAGGGGTGGGCTCCATAAATGATGTGTACATCTGCCTCCCTACATTCCCTCCTCTGGTCGAGTCCTCGACCACCTCCTCAATTTTCTTCACTTTTTCTTCACATTGTAGTTTCTTCGGAATCCATATCTTTGTCACCCCCCCTCAGGTCACCTGTATTCCTTGTGTTCATCTACACTCTAGGTCCTCGGTTTGGTCTCGGTTTGTGTGTGCTCGTCAGCCACATCATTCACATTAATCATTATCTTCATTCCAACAGCTTTCTTTGCTGTCTTCTTGCATTGTCCTATGATTGTTCTCAGGAGACAGAATCCCAGCAATACTAACACTAGTACTGATATCAGTATCTTGAATGCATTCGCTAGCCAGGTTGAAACTCATGAGAACAGGTATGAAAAGCAATCTTCATCCTCTCCATTTTCATCTACTTCTTCCACCATTTTCGTATGTAGAGTCGATAACAGAGTTATAGTTTCTGTCAATGTTCAATTCTCTCCATAATGGTCAGGTAGGTATATGCAGCAAGAAGGTCTGATCTTTGCACAAACGCTTCCTTCCATTGCTGTAATTAAATCCAAGACATACCTGTTTTAGAGGGTCATGGGCCTCATTACGAGAATGGAGGTAATGAAAAAAGGAAGGTGGAATGGTAATACCGGCATCGTTAACGGGTCCGGGGCATTACGACCCGACAACCTGCCAATACCGCCACTACCCATACCGTGCCCCTTCATACCGGCACACGCGCGTACACGCGCCCCTTCGCGGAGTAAATATCGGGATGCCGGTAATAGGAGGACATCACAACTGACACGGGGATGCAATTACCGGCATCCCGAAGGCGGTAATTAGGGCGCGCACAATGGCGGCCATACAGGCATCGCGGACCACCGGTAAACAGGAACCTGCAATCAAGGCAACTGCCACAGGTGCACACAACCACCACAGGTGGAGTCAATGGAGCCTGACCCAGTATAAAAGGAGTACACCCACACACCACACCCCTTCCTACACCAATATTATACCACCAGCTGTTGCAATCATGGGGCTGGAGGACATGCCTATACCGCTACAACTTCAGCAACAACAGCAACTACAACAACAACTACAGCCACAGCAACAGGCAGCACAGAGGAGACGCAGGAGGAGAAGGAGGTTGAGACAGTGCCAGCAATTACCACCAGTGCAGCCAGTAGTACCTCGTAGGCAGCCACCAATCCCTCGCATCAGACCCAGTCCATTCAATCTAACCCCTGAGCAGATCCACACCCTGTACCGGTTGGACCGGGACACCATCACCACCATAGTGGACATGATACACAACGACATCGTCAGCCTCATAGAAATACGCAAGGCCATCCCCCCGCTACTAAAGGTGGTGTCTGTGCTCCACTTCCTGGCCACAGGCACCTACCAGCACACAGTGGGCCAGCTGCATGGCATTTCACAACTGCTATTTTCACGCATGCTGACCCAAGTGCTGGATGCCCTCCTGAAGCACGCTGGCACCCACATATCCCTACCACAGACTGGCCAGGAGATAGCCGACACCAAAGTAGGCTTCCATGCACTGGCAGGCATGCCCAATTGTGTTGGTGCCCTCGACTGCACCCATGTAGAATTGGTAGTCCCCCATGCCGTAGAGGCGGTGTACCGCAATCGCAAGCAATACCACTCCATCAATGTGCAGATGGTATGTGACTCCAGCAAGATCATCACACATTGCTGCGCCCGATATCCCGGATCGACACATGATGCCATGGTGCTGCGTAGCTCCACGCTACCCCGTCACATGGAGCGACATGCTGGACGACGTGCCTGGCTGCTTGGTGAGTTGCCTGACTGGCCCATGGCAGTGCATCGGGGTTGTGATGTGTTGGGATGCATAGTCCACCTGGGTGGGAATGGTGGGGGGGGATGCATACTCCACCTGGGTGGGAATGGGGGGACTGCATACTCCACTTGGGTGGGAATGGGAGGGGATGCATACTCCACGTGGGTGGGAATGGGGGGTGCATACACCACCTGGGTGGGAATGGTCAGTGAGTGGAGAATGCACGCAGAGCTAAACACACCTGACCTGAACCTCCCAACCCGAACATGACACATCAGTGGCACACATTGGACCAATGCCGTATATCAATGACAACATGTAAGACGCACAACCTGGCCACCACGGGTATGTCAAGCAATGCATGACTAAACATGATTGCAACTGTGCCAATGTGGCTAGTGTGACCATGCACAGTGTAGTATACACAGCAAAATTGTGAGGCAAAACATCGGCCTGCAACCACAGTACATCCGCATCAGCATGCAAGAATTCACCCTGCATCATCTGTGGAACGCCATCCAGACAACCACACCATATTGCAGTATAGAATGCATCTAATTAATATTTGTGCATACCGACAGGGACATGTGCATGTCGACAGCAAATAGCTGCGGCCATCGCTGTGAATCTCTGAAGGTGGCAGCTCAGAGTGACTCACATAGACCTATTTGTATTCGCTTGCAGGTGATGGAGGATATCCCTTGAAGCCGTGCCTACTTACCCCTGTGCGGAACCCGCGGAACAGCCATGAAGAAGAGTACAATCGGGTTCATACCCGTACCCGTGTTGTGATTGAGCAGAGCTTTGGCCTGTTGCATGCACTGAGTGTGGATGATGAGGATGAAGACAGAGGAGAAGCAGCACCCCTGCCAGTACGTGATGCACAAGATGGCCGTGCAGTACGCCAATCACTGATTGACAAATACTTCCGACCCACAGGGACGTTGATAGATATGTGTCAGTGACACATTGTATACTGGGTCCATGTGGACATGCACACAGGGAATGTGGGGAGTTGGGCACTGTGCACTGTCATGAATTAAATGGATACACACGAAATGAACAATGTCCAGGCATTGAATGATTTTTCACACAAGGGGTTTATTAATAACAACTACAGAAATGTGCTACCCCCCAACACCAAAACTCCCCATACCCCCCAATGAAATCCCCATACCCACCAATGAACTCCCCATACCCTCCAATGAAATCCCCATACCCCCCAATGAACTCCCAAAACCCCCCAATGAACTCCCCATACCCCCCAATGCACTCCATATACCCCCCAATGAACTCCCAAAACGGCCATGGCGCTAAAAGCCCTCCAACCCCCCGATAGCGCCATCACGGGACCCGCCGATACCGCCTCTGCCTAGGAGGCGTCCATCAAGGCCCGCACGAAGAGTTTCCGGATGACTTCCCAGCTTCTTGTGAACTTTGGTCCTGTGAACCATGGAAGGCTTTGTCCAAGTATTCCATTTCCAGGTGGCTCTCCGGCTGCATCACTCATTGTCACTGGTTGGCAAACTGACCGCTGCCTGGCCGTCTGATAGCCCATTCTACCAGAGCGATCGCTGCTACAACGGCGTTCCTGTCTGGTGTGCCCCTGCTGGACATCTGCAGGGCTGCTACGTGGAGGTCGCCGCACACCCTCACAAAATTCTACTGCATCGACAGGGATTCCAGAGAGGAGTCCAGAGTCGGCCAAGCAGTGCTAGGCAACCTGTTTGCTTGAAGGTGAGCCTGGTATCGAGGTAAGAGTAATTGCTTCTGTTGAGCCTTGCCACTGCCCGTGGTTGTGTATGTATGTACTGCTATGTATTCTTTATTCATGAGCATGTGAATCCATTCCAGACCCCATGCTGGAGAAGGAACAAGTTACTTACTTGTAACTATTGTTCTCTAGCATGGGTCTGTCATGGATTCACATGCGAACCCTCCCTCCTGCCCCCTCTGCGGTTCTTCTTGGTCTTACTGCCACTTTACGTGCTACCAAATCTGAAGTTGGCTGCCAGAGGAGGGGCTTAGGGAGGGGGCAGTCATTGGCTGGGGGCAGTATGACCCAGAGCTCAGTGATTGGTTTATAGAAGAAAGACAGTTTATAAACTAAAGTTTAACTGTTTTTTTCTTTTACCGAGGATTCCCAGCCTGACGACAGGGAATATTCATGAGCGTGTGAATCCATACCAGACCCATGCTGGAGGACAACAGTTACAGGTAAGTAACTTGTTCCTTCACCAATCCTTTTCCCTATGACTATGCCTTCTGCCTCATGCTCATCAGCCCATGTTGGTACTTTAGGTATCTTGTACAGCTCCATGCACAGCTGTTGTGACCTTCTCTCTTCCTCCCATCGTTCTCGTTCTTCAACTGGTATTACACATCTATTAACAATGTGATCTATTTGGTCCTCTACTCTATTCCCGTCTTCTCATCCCCCTCTCCCTGTTCACTTCTTCTTTGTAACCTTCTTTCTATCAATCTTTGTGTTTCTATTTCCTCCCACTTCTTCTTCTCCCTATTATTTCTCTCTCTCTCTCTTTTACCTGCTCTTAATACCTTCTTTGTTCTTCCTTTCGTTTCCTTCTCATCTTTTTTTATTTTTTTTTTATTTTTTTTATTGAATATTTAAACAAACAATACAAACCAAACTTGCAGTGTGTACAATAACATTTCGGTTATACATTGTAAATCTTGTTCACTGCCTCCCTTTACCCACCATTACGAGCCTTCCTTCACTAATGTTCAATTTCTACATCTTGTGATGGGGTATTCCTTTCTGTGGGATCCACCGGGTCGTGCATTGACCCAAATAGTTCTGCTATCAGTAGTTTCCAGGCCATCAGGGTCTCAGTTTCCTCCTCCACCCCCCAGCACTGCTAGCTTCTAGCCATACCATGGTTTCCGCTTCCGCCCATTTCTGCAGCTCTTCCCGCCATATTTCCAATCATTTTTTGTGACACGTCTTCCACCCCATAGCAATTCGCCTCTTTGCAAGCGCATATGTCAGATCTTTCAGTTTGCTTACATGCCTAAGTTTCTGTGGCCTAGGGAACCCCCCTAACAGGCAGGCCCACACAGTGTCCACCACGATCTTGATGCCTTTTTCTGCTAGTTTGCGTGCAACCTCGCCTCAGAAGCGCTCGACAACCGGGCATGTCCAAAACATATGCACCATGCCCGCGTTCTCCTCGTCACACTTCGGGCATGCCTGTCGTCCTGCATTCTTGAACTTGGCTATCCTCTGGGGTGTCAGATGCGCCCTACGCGTGATGTATAACTGCATCTGCTTAAGTCTTGCGTTCCTCGACACCTTCTTGTGATACCCTTGGACACGTTCACACATCCCATCCTCCATCGGGGTTCCTACTTCCTACTCCCATTCTAGTCTCAATTGCACCACCTCCTTTCCCACCTTGGCCATCATCATCTTGTATATTCTGGATATCTCGTGTCCCCCCCTGCTATGTCATATATTATGTCTATGGCAGCATTTGGTTCTTCCTCAGGCACCAGTTCGGACCACGTACTCTTAATCTTCCGCACCAGTCTGTGGTACGTGATATACTGGCCAGTTTGTAACCCAGTTTCTGCCTCCAACTCCTCAAAATCCGTTATGGTCCCCTCCTGCCAAATATCCCCCATTGTCGCTATAGCAGCCGGCTCCCAATGGTTTCTAATTATCATTCTCAGTTGCTTTTCTCCCCCTGCCAATGCAACCAGTGGTACCTGAGGGGAGCACAGCCATGGGTTCCCCATCAGTTGACACGCCCTTCGCCACATCTTCCATCCTAGTACCATCATCTTTGGGCGCCCATTTATTACTGCCTGGGGCAACCACATGATCTCCTTCAGATAGAATGGGGTACAGTCCTGCCTGAACAGCCTGGTTTCGGAGGTCACCTCCTCTGAGAGCCATTTGGCCACATATTGCAGCTGACCTGCAACATAATAAACTTCATAATTAGGCAGCTTTATACCCCCCTTCTCATAAAAGTTCTGCAGCTTCCAGAGGGCCAATCTGTTCCTTGTACCCTGCCACAGTAAGTCCCTGCACATGCTGGCCAGTCTGTTAAAGAACTTCTTTGGTATCAAATACGGGTTATTCCTGAAGTAGTGCAGGAGCCTGGGCAAGACCACCATCTTTAACATTGCACTACGTCCCATCATTGCTAAGGGCAGCTTTACCCAGAACTGCATACAATTCTCAATTTTCGTGATGGCTACTTCTGTATTATGCTTATGTTCTTCTTCCACAGCGTGATATATATCTATTCCCAGATAGCGAAATGTGGTGGCTGCCCATGGCACTTGCTACACTGGTAATTGTTCCAGGGGGATCCCTTTATATCCACCCAACGGGAACATGCTAGACTTCTGAGGGTTCACCGCTATACCGGACATTCCTGCATATCTTCCCATCACCTCCAAGACATTTTGGAGGTTTTCCTCAGGATATTGCAAATACAGTAGTATGTCATCTGCATATAGTGATATCAGGTGTCGTTCACCTCCCACAGGGATGCCTTTCATGTCATATTGTTGCTTAAGTAGATAGCTAGGGGACCAGAGACAATATATAGACCATAGGGGACCATGGGCAACCTTGCCTGGTTCCCCTACGGAGCTGCCATCTTGCCGATACCACTGACCCTGTTTTAACTCTGGCCAGCGGTTCACTATATAACATTTTTGCCCACTTTAGATATCCCGGACCCATCCCATAGCCAGCCAGGGACGTCAGCAACCATGGCCATTTGACCGAGTCGAAGGCCTTTATTGCATCCAACGATACAATTGTCAGTTTGTCCTCGCTTTCGTTTCCATATTCAATGACTCTATGGAGCCTTCTAAGATTATTGGATATGTTCCTATTTGGGACTTAGCCCGTCTGGTCAGGGTGTATCAGTTTGCCTATGACTTTCCTTAATCTGTTTTCCAAAACAGCAGTCAGAATTTTACTATCTTGATTCAACATCGACAGGGGTCTATAAGAGCTGCAGCTATGCCCTGGCTTGTTGGGTTCGGGAAGTGGTATTATAATCGCTTCTCGGAGTGACCCTGGCAGTCTGCCTAGCTCATACGCCTCATTCAGCAAATCTAAAAACGGGGGGAGCACCTCATCTTTAAATATTTTATAAAATTCGCTCGGTAGTCCATCAGCCCCCGGGGTCTTACTAGTTGGCAACTGTCTTACCATCTCTTCTAACTCCTCTAAAGTAATCGGTGCGTCCATCTCCTCTCTTTCCTCAGCACTGATCTGCGGCAATCCTATGTCCTCCAGTGTTTCCGCTATCATCGCGCGATTATCTTCACTATCATCCCCATATAGCCGCCCATAATAGTTTGCAAACTCCTGATTAATTCCCTCTTGGGTATCCGCCACTGTCCCGTCTTCCCTTGTTATCGATCTAATCGGGGGTCTGGCGGTTTCACTCTTATCTAGCCATGCCAAAAGCCTTCCTGGTTTGTCTCCTCCCGCATTCTGCCTCTCCATATACTTTTTGTAGTTAAGGTTACACAGTCTTTCCCAGTTCCCTGCGCACTTTTGCTGCATCCTTAGTATCAAATCCATGTCTTGGTTGGTACTATTTTCTTCTCTAAGTGCCCTTTCCAGTTCTCCCTCGGTTTCCTGCAGGTCCGCCAGGATCCCTCCCTGCAATCCCTTAGATTTTGCTATTGTCATCCTCTCATCACAACTTTGAAGGCCTCCCACAATGTGCTTGGTGAATCCACACTACCCTTTATTCGTCTCAAAGTAGCTAACTATCTCTTCCCTCATGTCCTCCCTAAAATGGTGGTCTCTGAGCGCCTCTGCCCTGAGGCGCCATGTCGGAATTCTTGCTCTCAGGGGACAACATTGCCAACTAAGGATCAGAGGCGAGTGGTCCGAGAGGACCCTTGCTTTATATTCAACTTGCATGATTTCGGTCAGTATCTCTGGAGTGACGAAGACGTAGTCCATCCTTGTGTGTAGTTGCTGCGGGTATTGCCTCTCATGAATAATGCGAGTATTGCCTCTCATGAGGATGGCGCGCCCACCATACATCTTCTAACCCAAAATCATTCAGCAGCGACTGTAGCGCTCTAGCGGATGGGGCCTGCCTATCCATTTTCCCATCTGGCCTGTCCATCCTAGTGTTCAATACGCAATTAAAGTCCCCCCCCCCCAAATCACCGCACTCCCTAAACACATGCTGAGATTGTTACACAGCGTTTTAAAATATGCCGCAGTATTTTGGTTCGGGGCATATGTGTTCACAATACTTATCTCCCTATTTTCTACCAATCCCCTCACCACAACGATCCTCCCTTCTGTCTCCACCAGTGTCTGTAGTAGCTGAAACAGGACGTGTGGCGCCACCCAGATGATCACTCCCCTGGCATAGGCCGAATATGGTGAACTCACCACCGTTCACCTCCATTTCCTCCTGATCATCTCCATTTTATCTCGCGTCAGGTGCGTCTCTTACAATAAGGCAATATCTATCTTCTGTCTCCGTAAGTACAGCATGACTTTATTTTGCTTCAGGTAACTATTGAGCCCCCTGACGTTCCAAGTAACTATTTTAAGATCCCCCATGACATGTCAGAGTCCCTCCTTCCTCCCCACCTATCATACCCCAGCTTGGACTCCCCTCAGCAGTGCAGTCCAAATCCAATTGTATTCCCTTTCTACATAGGCTTGTTTCCCAACTTAAACTCCCCTTAACTAAAAACACATCAAACGACCCAACCTCCCTCCCTCCCACCTCCCTTCCCCACCCCAACTCACACTGAAACCCCCCCCCCTTCCCTCCCAACTGTTGCCCAGCTCCATCCCTGGATCTTAGGCTCCCCCACATCTATCACTTTCCTGGCTCTGCCCGTACTTGGGACTCAGTGGGGAGATGTCGCCCTATCGGCGCACCTACTACTTCTACTAATTGGGATAAAGCGCAAGTATCTTATGGCTCCAATATGTCTATACGGCACAGCGCTATGCATCACATTCCTAAATAGTCATCACCATATTCTAGTCCAGTGTTCTTTTGGCGAGCATAAATGGCAGGGGGTTCTGCTCTGTTATCATTCAGTTTTCGCTAACAACTCCACCCCCTTACCCTTATACAATGTCACTCCCACCCCCTCTGCCCTCATATCGCCGGCTCACTTATCCTCTCTGCTCCGGTCCTGGTCCCTTTCCGGCTCTGGACATCCGTGCATGTCCAGCCAGCATGCCGCTTCTTCCAGTGTCTCAAAGAAGTGGGCTTTACCCTTATGCAGAACTTTTATCTTAGCTGGGTAGAGTAACATGTATTAAATCCCTGCTGTGCGCAATCTCCTCTTGACTGCCACATAGCTATAACGTTGCCTTTGCACCAGCATTGTATAATCCGGGTAGGCCGTGATCGTTGTCGACGCTTGTGTTATAGTACCACCTTTACTGAAAAATTCCAAAATCTTTTCACGGTCTCTGTAATTCAAAATGTTTGCGATGATAGCCCTGGGCGGCGCCCCTGGTTGTGGTCTCCTCGTATGGGCCCGATGCGCTCGCTCCACCGCAAATCCCGGGGAGAGTTTACCAGCTCCCACTGCCTGGAGCAGCATGTTCTCGACATAGTCTGTGTGGTCCGCACCTTCTTCCCCTTCCAGCAGGCCCACCACCCGTATGTTGCTTCGTCTAGCCCGCCCTTCAGCTTCCTCTGCCCGATTTTCCAAATTGGCCACTTGTTGCTTCAGTACATGGACCTCTTTTGCATTTGTGGAACTAAGGTCCTCATTTTTCTTCACAGCACTTTCCAAGCTACTAGGTCCGCCTGCGCTCTCACATCTTGCCGTAGTAGCTTTACATCTATTCCTACTGTGTCTATCTTTTTTTCCAGTGTTTCTCTGAGCTCGGCCATCGCCACACCCCATGAGGATTTCAGTTCCGTAATAGCCTCCAGAATCTGTTGGTGGTCTCCCACCACACCCTTAGTCTCTTGCGCCTTCGTCCCAGACTGTGCTGGGGGGTAGTGGGTTGCTGCGCTTTGGTGAATATGTCCAGGGTCGGCTGTTTCACTCTGCTCTTAATTCCCTTTTGTGCCATTTTGTGGGCGCCTTCTTGTGCTCTGTCAGTTCGACTCTCCGGGGCCCTGCGCACTGCTGGCACCCGTATGTGGATTCCTTCTGGCCGCAGTGTTTTGTGATGCTTCCTGGGGCTACTCACCGTTTCGTGCCTCCTGGGCCGCACTGCGGGTGAAAGCACAACACTGTGATGTCCGTGCAGTCTCTTGTGGGCAGGCAGCGTTTTCCTCTGTGTGCCCACTGTCTCGCCCGGACCATGGAGTTTTCAGCTTGCCTCTGTCCCTGGTCTCCACTGCGCTGCACCCTCCTGCTTGGCAGCAGCCCTGTGTTATTCGTGTATGGGCCTCCAACCACCCCTACTCCAGCCGGGCTGCCATCTTCCTTTTATTGTGCCAGACCTCGTGTGGCCCGTTCAGAGCGCTTGTGGGCTGGTGGCACTGCTTCGTTGTGCCTTGTTATCACACCCAGACCTCAGGGCTATTTGGTTGCCAGCTGTGGCTTTTGCCCCATGTGACAGCTTGTCTACATATATTTATCGTTGGTATTTATATGGGGTCACTTTTCCGAGGGGGGAGGCACCTGCGAGTCCACCACCCCCTATGCAGCCGGCTCCAAGTGCGGGATCAGCTGCAGCCTGCCCGCCCGCACTCAGGGGCACTGCAGCAATCCCACGTCACACTCCCAAAAGCTCTTAAATGTTTGGAGCGACCCGCTCCACGTTGTGAGGTCGCTCCAGCGACCAGCGCCACTATGCTCTGGAGACCACGGCGGGTCCTGCCGTCAGGAATCCCCAGGGCTTCACGCCCGCTCTATGGGGTGCGCTACGGGCTCTCTCCCTCTGAGCGGCGGCTCTGTGTTGTAGTGGCTGGGGGTTCCTGGCCACTCACGGCATCAGCACTGCTCGCTCCTTATTGAAACGGAGCCACAGTCTGCACCCGAACTCCAATGTATCCCTCAGGCACGCTCCCCGCTGCGCTCCTTTTTCCTTCGGCACTGGGCTCGCAACATACGTATCAGCAGCCCGGAGCGCCTGAAGTCACCAAGACTTTCCTCCTACGCTGCACGTTATCTTGCAGCATTGAACAATCGTCCGGTCCTCTCAAGGGCTGACGGCCGCCCTTCACAGTTGTTGCCAGCCTTCTCAGGGGCTCGAATGTCCTTTGTCCTTAGGCCGCCATCTTGGTATTCGTCTCACGGCCGGGCACAGGATACAAAGTGTCCAGACTGCCGCTCCTCCGCCGCAAACAGGACTCCGTCTCGCTTTTCTTCTGCCTAATGTACTCACGCATAGCTCATATTGTTTTTGAGCTGTAGTCAGCTGTTTGATGCACACTTTTCAACGGATCTGTGTACCGGATCACGGATCTTCCAGGAATCACAGCCTATTCCATGGCTGCCTAGCCACGCCCCCCTTCTCATCTTTGTATGCCCTTTCTCGTTCCTTTCCCTTCCTGTCCCGCTCCTCTCTGTCTTCTCTTTCCTTAACATCCGCAATACCCTTTCTGTCTAATTTGAGTAATATCTGTCCTCCCATCCACTATTTCTGTACAATAGCACTTTGCTTGCTTTATCTTTCTCTCCTTTTTGTCTCTAGGTCTCTTCTTCTATATCTATCAATCTGTCCCTTCTCTCTTTACGCACCTCGTATTTACTACGTCCAGACATGAATTTGCGTTCTTTAATCTTACTTTCTTCTGTACTACTTTCACTACTATAAGCAGGGGGTGCAAATATCAGATTAATATAACACGCCGCTGCTGTTAACTCCTTTAGAGGATAAAATCCCAGTTTCTCTTTGGTTGTATTATTGTCTTCAAAAGGTGAAAGAGGAGCCAAGGGCGTTGTGCCCTTCCCTTCATGCTGATTAAGCATCAACTCTTTCTTGGGCGGGTCTTCTTTCGCACTTTGATAAATTTTCTCTAGAATAGCTAACCTTTGTTGTAACTTTTTCCCTGTTTATGCAGCATGTAAGTATGTAGTCATGTGTTGCAATACTGTTAGTGGCAGGGAACCATCTTGAGGCCAAGGAATGAACATTTTGTCAGCCGTGTCTTTTACCCATTCAGCATGATATTTCCTAATCCTCAGTGTGTACCTTGGTAATGTTTTGCACAAGTGTAGTGCCCCGACCCCATAATGACAAGTCATTTTTATCTGTGAATACTGTAAGGAACTTATGGTGAAAACAGTAAAGACAGACACAAGTGATCACAGTTCAAGGGTGTTTATTAAACTGTAAATGCAGGGTGGAAAAACACCTGCTCTAAACCTAAATCTAAGATGGGAGCAAGTGTCGACCATCAAATGAAAAATATGGCAGTCCTTGTGGCGTTGTGTCAAAATAAAAGGGCCTATACTAAGAAAAACCTATTGCCAATTCCGTACAACTAATTACAAAAAGAGTGTTGGATAGGGTTTCAATAAAGAAAGAAGTGTTCACAAATAATAAGTCAGGATGTGATTGCAAGGGGTCCTCCCATCTCCACCTTTTCAGCACGGGACAGTTATCAGGTTCTTCGATGGTTAAGTCTCTTGTCAATAAAAAGTCTCTTGCCTTTGAGGGCCTGATGTATTCAACAACAAACAAACTAAAAGTTCCTTTGCAAAATGACTTTGGGTGAGGACTTTTTACCCCTGGCTCTCCCTCGACAGGCTCGGACCCACTTGACAAGGAGGACCATTCACTTCCCCTGGTCTACTAATGCTTCTCACTTTCACAAATCTTAATGTCTTTTTAAACAGTTCTTCGGGCTTCGCCGTTGGCTTCCCCCTGCCGGGTTCACTCTTGGCAACTTTTACAGACAATTCACTGTGGACACCCCTTGGTTGGGTTAACTTTGATACACACACTATTCTGGTTGTCGGCTTCCCTCTGCTGGGTTCACTCTCACCAACGTCTACAGACAGTTCACTTTGGGACTCGTTAGCACCCCTCTGCCGGGTTGACTCTTGCCAACTTTTGCAAAACTCTGTTCAATTGCTCAATTCACCAAGCGGGATTCATTTCCCTTTCTTTCACAATCATCTATCGGTCAAAGACTTTCGACGGTACAGAGGATTTTACGAGACCCCTGTATGACCACTTTGACCTCTTCTCGCCTTTTCCTAAGGCCTTCTGGTTATGGTAGTCTATACCATCGGGTAATCGTCCAGAGTTTCCTGCGTGAGCACCCACGTGGTGCCTGACTCCTCTGTTGCTGGTTTTCCCCCTCTTTTCGCAATTTTTCTTGATATCTTTCAAAAGTTCAGATTACCTGCTTGCTACTTTTCGTTCAGCACAGTTCGGTTTCTTATCGACTCTTCCCTCGACTCACTGGCTGTAATGAACCGCTTGGCTTTCTTCTCCTTCAAGTCAAGGTTGGTACCACAGAGACCAGCGTCTCTACCCGGCTTGGTTACCAGCGGAGGAGGGTCTTGTGTACCGTTGACACCTCCTGCAACATACGCTGGCCTTTGTATGCAGTTTTATGTTTCCGTCTGCGGAGGTTTCACGGGCCTTGATCGGAAAGGCCAAGGTCACTTCTCTCCCTGTCATCCTCTTGGTATTTGCCTTTTTTGCCTCCTCTTGAACTCCCGTGCTGAGTTAGTCCTCGCATTGTGCGGTCTGCCTTGCTCATTCTGTGCTCTTGTGCTCCACCTTTTATCCCTGTGGGGAAGGGAAAAGGACGTCAGGTGTGTGTGATTCTGGTCAATTGCCTGACTTTGCCCGACCCTTGTATTGGGACATGTCAGGTAAACAGCTCTGGTGTTAGTCCATTGTCTTTCGTGTTGTGCGAAAGTGTTTGTGTCGGAAATGGGGGGGCAGTGTTTTGGAATATTCTACTTGGTAGGATGGGGAAAGGTGTTGAAAGAAGGGGGATACCGCGTCTCACCCGTCGGTGTCCCACTTTCACTCCCCAAGGGCCCCCCATCCAGGTGATCCCCCCTCACTGGTCCACCCCCAGGAATTGGATCCAATAGCGATGGCCGTGTCCTGGCCACCTGGATGACAGATCCCCGGGGACTAGCTAGGGAGACACCTTCAGGTTTCTCACAATACTTACAGATCTTTTATTCTGCTACTACTTTAATTAATTAGTATTATATCAACGTTATTCTTTCTTAGTTCACAATACTATATATACCACAACAATCAATTTGGGCAAGCACCATCAATCGCCAGCCATTTCTCAAGAACGATTTCTTCAACCAATTTCCAATCCTACACAATAATATTCTCTTTGTTTCTTCGTTATAGTTCTATTGATTCTCATCCTCCTGTTGTTTTATTATTGACAATTTAAGTATCTTATCTTGCTATATTTTTTCTCCAACTGTTACTCTCCTATGATTGGCACCAATCGCTTGTTTTTAGTGTGTCATAAGCAGTCAAATTATTACTATCGTTCCATATTTCCAGTCTACAATCTAATTTATCACAACTAATAAAAGCCATGTGTCTTTTTTTTCAAACAAATCAACTTTTTACTCTAACATATTTATAACCCCAAACAAATGTGCACAAGAAATTCTATGATCCTCTTTCTTACATTCTCTATAAAAAGTATCTCATCTTGGAGACCTCTAGGGAGCGCGGGCAAGATGGACGCCTAACTGTAAGGTTCCGTTCCCTGCCTTGGTGAATGGTGGAGTTGCTGGAGAGTTAAGTCCCAGAGAGCAGTCACAATAGCTCCCGGGACTTCAGAAGAGGTGTGGCACCCGATGAGTGGGATTTCGAGTTTGAACCCGCTGCACAGCTTAAAAGCATCCCCTGACGGGGCGGGCAGAGATGGAACAGCCGGGAGGCTGGGTGGCAGAGCATCCCCGAACACAGTAGCACGCGGGAGATAGAGACATTGGAGGCCCCGCAAATACAACTGCGAGGTGCCTGTGGAAAGTGGCCCCCCCGATCCTCATGCTCAGGGCTGAAGCCATCACTACCATCAGCATAAACCAAGTACTAACGCAACAGGGCAGGACAGCATCCTGCCTCTGCTCCTGGTGCCAGGAAATTCCAGAAGCTCGGCACCCCACCTTCGTGGGGGGAAACTACCTGATGGGAACAATGCCGGTTTGGCGAGATCTCTAGCCAGACTCCTGGGTTGTATCAAGAAAGGTGTGGAAAGGTGTGGTGACCCCCCAAGTTGGTTAGTTGATCAGTACAAGTATTTGGATGGTGAGGGGGGCCAGATGAAGTTGATGAGGATCTTTGGGAGAAAGGTTACACAGGAGAACCGTTTGCTTGGTTTTATTTTAAATTTCGGGGAAGATGGGGAAGCTTCTCTGGGAGTTCGGGTTGGGGGTAGGGCAAGGATCATGGGGGTATCTGGGGGGATGAAGATGGGGGGCTTAGCATGTTATAAGCTAAGAGGCAGTAACGCCCAGGTGTAATGATAAAGCGGGCCAGGGCAGCGATATACGCCTTAGTGGTTCGGTCCGTGACACTACAATGCGAGTAGTGTGGGACCGGGGACAATGGGGGAAGGAGGGGAAATGGGTATGACATGCAGCCAACCTTACGAATGTGGGAAGGGAGGGGCTCCCATAAGACCTGTGGGGGCATAGCAGGCATAGTGCCAAAGGGATATGGCTGAGATGAAGATAGCCACGCAAAATGTGAAGGGCTTGAACTCCCAGAATAAAAGGTTGCTGACGGGCAACATGTTCCATAAACAACATCTGGCGGACCTCTTTTTGCAGGAGACCCACTACAACCGGGGAGCTGAATCCCAAATCAAAGGAAGGGACTTTGGCAAGGCGTTCTGGGCGTCTCAAAAGGACCGCAAGAAGAAGGGGGTGGGCATCCTGCTGGCAAAAACATTTTGGTTGGTGGTGACACAATTTAAGAGGGGGATTGGGGGCTGGTTCCTGGGGATAAAGGGCACACACAAGGGTGTAGAGTTTACCTTAGCCACGTTGTACGCGTCAAACGTGGGCCAGGTGAAGTTCCTGCGCAGGATATTTGGGATTGTGGTGGGTTGGGCAGACGGTATCACTGTCCTGGGAGGGGATTTCAACCTGGTGGGAGACCACGGGGTGGACTACTGGTCACTTAAGGA
Organism: Ambystoma mexicanum; assembly: GCF_040938575.1. NCBI lineage: Eukaryota > Metazoa > Chordata > Amphibia > Caudata > Ambystomatidae > Ambystoma > Ambystoma mexicanum. The sequence continues at coordinate 851,443,304 of NC_090934.1, forward strand.
GGATAATTAGAGGGTTGAAAACTTTAGGCACCTCTTGCAGGACTACCACTGGACTGATGTATGGAGGAAGCACCAGTCCAGGCCGGAAGGGTATACATTCTTCTCCCCCCCCCCACACCAAATCTGCACCAGGATAGACATGTTATTGGTACCCCAGGAGCAAGAGGCGATGACGCAGGGGCCCAGAGTGGAGGCAATAACGTGGTCGGACCGCGAACTGCTAGTAGGAGTTTGAAAGATGGAGATCCCTCTGAGGAGGCACACACGATGGAGGTATAATATGTCATGATGCCTACCCCCGGGGACCCAGACCAAGTCCAGCAACCCCGGAAGCAGGCATCAAGTTACCCCAAGCAAGCCCAACAACCCCCGCTAGGGGCTATTTGGGTGCAGTCGGTGCCAGGCTCATATGGAGAGTCAGTCCTGGCACCATAGGCGCCAGGCTCATAGATTAAAACTTACCTGATGCAGACCATGCTGCAAACTTACCTGATGCAGACCATGCTGCAAGAGCTCCAAGCCAAACGAGGCTTGAAAGGGACTATTTTACCTAAGGACTATTTTTTTACTCGGGTGGGGCTGGGGAGGAATACTTACCTGGGACTACTTTGGAGGCTATTTAAACCACGCCCGAAGAGCAGCACACGCTTCGCGTTATTCTGCATCCAGCAGCGTAACGCTCACCGTGCCTGCAAGTCTGCATCCAGTCTTCTGCCACGCCCGCCTCGAGTTTGGACCTCCTAGAAAAAGGGAGAAAGAAGGAGAAAAGGTTAGAAAAAGAGCATTACCTTTGATCCTTACCTGAATTCCCGATCCATCGCGCCTTCGAGCTGGAAGAAAGAAGTTATTTTATGCGCGTCGCCTCGCCTGCTGCAGCGCCGCGCTGAACTCACCGGCCTTCGCAGCATCTTCACATTTCACCGCATCCACCTGCATGTTACCACCGCACTGCGGCACCTAAGGAGAAGACAAGAACAGCAAGGTGAGCCAAGGGAATACACAGAGGAATACCCCCCATAGACTTACCTGATTTTACCACCGGGGGTACTATTCTTCTTCACGGGTCGGCGCAGCTTCCACTGCATCCTAGCCGAACCCCGGCCCCTAAGGGGAAACAAAAGGACAGCAAGGTGAAACAAGGGACTAACAAGGGGAACCCTCCTCACCACAAAAGACTTACCTGATTTTACCGCCAGAGGCATTATTCCCCGAGACTTCATACTTTCTCTCAGCGCCTGAATAATGGAGAAAGCAACAGGTTACATATGGACATTATTTTATCGAATTGTGTTGGATAATACAAATCCTTACCAGAACATTACCGGTTGCCACGAGGAACTCTTCAGTAGGGTCAAGCTGCAACCTGCAAGGAATCGGACAAGAGTGAAAGTCCGGCATTTGAACTCTTACGAACTACATACTTACGGCGTCTTGCCGGGAATATCGGAGTCAATATTGTCCTGGAACTCACCAATTCCTTCGAGCTAGTGAAGCAACTGGTTATCTACGCACCCCTGCGCTCAATGCAGGATGGAGAGCTCATCTTTTCAAATCATCAGGTGAGACTATAAGAGGGAACATTCAAGGTGATCAGTGGGGAGAACAGCAGGGTGGGTGGGATTTACGCTCAACTCCACGGGTGGTTAATTCCCTTTCTCCACTTGCAGAAGAATATTCCTACGGGCCAAGCAAACGAAGCTAGGTGGGCCAGTCCAGTCCGTCATCTCGGCCCTACGCGTCACATTGGTGGAGACCGCAGCAGTCCAGTCCAGATCGACGCCTCTGTGGGAGCCAGGTGAGCGTAACATAATGACACTTTTGTAAGAGACCGGGTATTCAGGGATTTCCTAGGGAAGGAGATAGGTGCGTATTTTACAACAAACGATAATGGGTAGGTGGAAAGGCCACTGTATGGGAGGCCGCAAACGTGACTTTTAGGGGACTGCTCATTGCCGAAAGGGTGCAGAAGAAAAGGGAAAAGGGGCTAGTGCAAATTAGACTGCGGGGGGGGGGAACTAAAAGCACTGAGAGCACAGTTGGCCCAATCGGATGCAGACAGGGGAAAAATCCTGAGGGATATGAGGGATAAAAGGCAAGAATTACACTCAGTCTCCATAGGGGAGGTGGTTTAGCGGATGAAATCCACGCGGCATAAATACTACGAACAGGGAGAGGCATCAGGGCCTTCCTGGCAAACAGGGTAAGAGTTGATAGAACAGCGAGGAGGGTCCCTGGTATAGGGAAAGCAAACTGGGCCATGGCGTAGAAGGGTGAGGAGATCATATCCCAATTTGCGGAATACTACCAGGGGCTGTACTGCGAACCAAAAGAAGTAGGGCGGGGGGAGATCGGGGACTACCTAGAGGGTATGCAGCTTCTCAACTTGGCAACAGAGGTGTGGGAAGGATTGGATAGTGGAGTGACAAGGAAGGAGGTGCTGCTGGCTATCCGCAAGTTAAAAGCTGAGAAAGCCCTGGGGGAGGACGGGTTTACCACTGACTTCTATAAGCAATAACAAGACCTGCTGGCAGGCAACCTGGCCAAAATATTTATTTCCAGAACGGGGGAAGTTTCAATCCTGCCGACGTTCCTCCAAGCACTGATTACAGTGATCCCGAAGCCGGGAAAGGATCCGTCCAACTGTGCCTCCTACAGGCCTATCTCGCTATTAAACGTGGATGCCAAGATCTTCACTAGGGGTATTCATACTGCATAGGCAGGGAGCTGATATATGCGGAAGACGCTTTACATTCTTAACTCACCAGAGGTTTTAAGGGAAGGTGCCATATTGCTATCCGTAGATGGCGAGATGGCATTTGACAGGGTACATTGGGCCTTTATGGGGGAAGTCCTCTCAGAGATAGGCCTGGGTGATAGATGGAAGCAATGGGTCACAGCCCTTTACTCGAAATCGACAGCCAGGGTGGTTGCGAATGGGAGTGTCTCACAGACAGAGAGGAATGCGTTAGGGATGCCCACTCTCCCCACTGCTCTATGCGCTTGTGATGGAGCTGTGGGCTAGAGGGGTGCGCAGAAATGAAGGGATTAAGGGGGTGTCGGTCAGAGGGCTAACATACAAGATGAGTCTCTTTGCAGACGACACCCTGCTGTACATCGCAGACCCGCTAAGCAGTATGGAAGACTGTCAGGTTTTAAGGTCAACTTCGACAAGTCGGTGGCACTGCTGGTTGGGGGGCTGTCAGGAGCAGAGAAAGAATATTTGAGGAGGCTCCTATTCCAGATACAGGAGGAGCACTTCCGATATCTGGGAATACAGGCATATAAACAATTTGGGGATCTATACACTGGGAACTATCTGCCATTATGGTCAACGGTGTGCAAAGATGTGGAACGATGGGGCAAGCTGGGGCTTTCTTGGATGGCGCATCTGAACTGCATAAGAATGATGGTATTTCCCAAATTCCTGTTCCTGTTTCAAATGCTCCCTGTGGTGGTCCTGAGAGCCTTTTTTGACAAAATCAGAATGGTCTTGCTAAAGTCTCTGTGGGGAGGGGCCAAACACAGAATAGCATATACAAAATGGATCCTGCCAAAGGAGGAAGGAGGGGTGGGCTTCCTGGATCTCCCGACCTACTATAAAGTGGCCCAACTGCAGGTGCTAGTGGACCATCTGGACCCGGCCTCAGAGAAACAATAGGTGCCACTGGATAATACGGTCCTAACACCAGTCCCACCTCGGTGAATGGTTGTGGGCCCCCCTTCTCGTATTCCAAGGAGGGTGCAGAATCACCCGATCCTGGAAATCCTGTGGGCTCTTTGGAGAGGAGGAGGGGAAAATAGATGGCTATCCACATGGCCACCCCCCCTGAGCTGCATCTGGGCACCACCAATACGGGATGGGATCGAAGAACCCTTGGCATTCCAAACATGGTACGAGGCTGGGTTGAGCAGGGTGGGCCAGATATGGGAAGGGGGGACGTTCATTACAATAGAGAGACTAGCAGACTGCTTGCAGACAGGCACCCTGTCCATATTCCAATACTTACAGCTGAAGGGAGTCCTATCGTCGGGTAGATGGGGGGGCGAACCTACAGAGGGGATTGACAGATTTTGAGATGCTCTTGCTCACGAGGATGGGCTCCAGGGGGCTCATAGCTCGGTTATATAAGTGGATCTTGCTGGTGGAACCCACAGATCCACTCCCAGCCAGGATTAGATGGGGATGGGACCTCAGGAAGGAAATAGACAACGCCTTGTGGACATTAATGTGCAGAAAGGTGGCAAAGTCGACAGCGTCCCTGCAGTATAGACACCAGGCTATAAAGGTCCTATACCGGTGGCATTACCCGCCAGCTGCACTAGCGAAAATGTGTAGGGGATCCGACCCACACTGTTGGAAATGTGGGGGGACTAAAGGGGACTATGGCCACATGTGATGGGGCTGCGGAAGGGTGCAAACGTACTGGAGGGAAGTCCTGTCATGGATTAAGGAGATGGACGGGATCAATAGGAAGCTTTCTCCGTGGCTGCTTCTCTTTGGGGTAACGGCGGCAGACGAGGGCGAGGATGGGCACATGGTAAGGGCAATGTTGGTGGTGGCCAGATACTGCTTTGCCCAGATGTGGAAAAGTCCAAGGATGCCAGCCAAAAGAGACTGGGTGGCGAAGTTGCGAGCCATATACAATATGGAATACCTCACACATCTGAATGATGAGTCCCGCACCATCATCGAGAGCTAGTGGGTGCCCTTTTTTTGAAAATATGGGTGCTGAAAAATGGCGGGAAGCCGACCGGCCAAGATGGGTTAGGCCTCAGGCCGGATGGTTGGGGGCTCCAAGGTCCCAGATCTATCAGCTCAGAGAGGGAGCCACAAGGGGACAACCCCGGTGAAACACGGCACGGGGATGGGAGGACGATGAATCCAGCCGGATGGCCCTGAGGGAGGTGGTCATTGCAGAAGGGAGACTTGAGTTGGATGCATGCGTGAGGGGGGAGGGAACGGGGGGGTAACGGGACCACAGGGGGGAGAGTGTGGGGAAAAAAGGCTCCAGGGGGTGTGGAATGAGCGTTTGGATGTGGCTTGATCTGCTAACATGAACTTCATGAACTTCAGCCCACAGACTAAGTCGTTGATGTAATCTTACGGAATGGAACCTAAAGTGGTGGGGGGTATTTTGGGAAGCAGTGCTCATCCAAAGAGTGTATTGTTATATTCAAAATGGCAATAAAGTTCACTTTTCAGCAACAAAAAATATCTCATCTCCATTTTACCCCATTTTGGACTGTAAAAAGCATCCTTCATATTGGCCTTGCATCAGGAATCCCTTACTTAATACTCCATCTTGGAGTGTGATGCGTTCCCTTCTATCTTGAGAATAGGTATTTGAGTTATCTCTTTGAAAATAGTCAGGCCAATAATAAAATGTACTACATCTTTGTGAACATTGAGGCCTGGCATCAAGTGCATACTTGTTGTATATGTCAAAGGATCGAGAGCAATCAATATCCCTTGGTTTTGGAGGCGAGTGAACGCCTTTGGTGGATTCCCGCAGGGAGAACATCTAGTTTAAAGGAAGGCCTGTTGAGTTAGATGTTGAGGGTAATGCAAGGCAGTGCATCAGCTGGGGCAAGCTGAATTTAGAGACGATTTTGCCATTGACATATCATGATATTGTCCCTCTACTGGATGAATTTGCTGCAATAGATCCCTATGATGCGGTTCCATTAGTTACTATGTATGAGAGTTGGATTGCAAAGGTGTGGCCACGGGTTAACAAATCCCTAAAAACAATACGTAAACTGGCTGATGTTGCCACCCAATGGTATGACAAGGAGTGTCGACAAGCTAAAGGAAGATTGATAAGTGTAGCTAGGATTGGAACACCGTCAAACGTCTATGGGTTAAGGAAGGCTGAAGCTGAACCGAAGGTTACTAAGGCATAAAAAGAGGGTATGGCACGACGACGCCTGGAGCAATCTGTTGAATGCGATTAGTAAAGGCGATTCAAGAGGCTTTTGGGGTTTAATGGGGAATGGGCATAGAGCATGATCAAACATGTTGCAGGGCTGTATCACAGAACAAGCTTGGGTAGAACACTATAGTGGACTTTATGGTGATGAAGGGGCCCAAAGTAGTACGCCTCCCCCGAAGCGAGTTGCACTATGAATGGAGGCAGAGTCAATCATTCCACGCTGGTGCTGACGTGCAAAGAGGTTGGAAGAGCGTTACTGTGCCAAACGTTGGGAAACGCTCCAGGCCCAGATGGGGCCAATAGATTTTTATGTGAATTAGTCTGCTGTCTGGGTCCTGTATTTAACTAAATTGTATAATGTCATTTTAAGTCAAAATGTGGTACCTGTGTCCTGGACTTGTGCTGAGCTGGTCCCAATCTACAAAAAAAGCCCTAGAGATCAGCCTTCCAACTATAGACTAATCTCTTTATTAGATGCAGGAGAGAAGATTTATACAGATTATCAACCACTGACAAGTGGGGTTCTGTGAGGGCCTAAACACAGTTGACCAAAGCTTACAGTCAGTGTTTATGCAGTTTATGTAGATCTGTGTGCTGCATTTGACACTGTACCCAGGTACCGCCTCTAGTAGGTTCTCAGGGGGCTTGCCATTCCAGCTGCTCTATTGACTGCCATTCAGAGCTTGTATACAGGCAATAGAGCAGTGGTTTGGTGGGGAATTGATGGCAGGACCACTGGTAGAATCAAAATTGACAAGGGTCTGTGTCAGGGGTGTGTACTGGCCCCCAAGTTATTTAGCATTTTCTTAAATGGTGTAATTGAGGAGCTGTTGGCCTCTCAGAAAGATGTGCCAATGTTAGCCATTGACAGGATACCAGTCCTACTGTTTGCAGACAACACAGTTTTATTATCACTAACACCCACTGGCGCACGCAAGCAGTTGGGCATATTTGTTGATTTCTGCAAGAAAAATGGCCTGCCACTCAATGTAAGCAAGACAACATCTATGATTTTTAATATCAACAAACGGAGGAAATGTAAAGGGTTCAAGTTGGCCCTGGAAGAAGGGGAAAGAACAAGTACCCTTTTACGATTATTTGGGGTCAGAGTGATGGCATCCTGTGGCTGGTCTATGCAGCTGGAGAGAGCGAGGACAACTTTGGCCAGATATGGTGGTGCCCTTGCTAGGTTCACTGCAAAGCACGGTAATGGGGCAGTGCATGTCTCACTGAAAGCATACAAGGCCCAGGCTAGACAGGCTTCTATTTACGGGGCGGAACTGTGGGGGCAGATGAATATTTCTTCACTGGCAACGGTTGAAAACAAATATTCAAAGAATATATTACTTGCCAGTGTTACTAGAAACAGGCATGCAGGGGATTGAATCAATCTGCCATCTTCACCCAGTGTTTTTCTGGGTTCAGCTGTGGACCAGTGAGAACCTTGTTAAATATAGAGAAGCATTGGTAGATATTTTATCACAGTCAGGGGGCATATCTCTGAGGTGGGTTGTCTACATCAAGAGAGGCTTGGGGGGCATAGATCTCAGTGATTATTGGTGTAATCCGAGCATAATTTCAACTCATTCTAAAGCTGTGATTAAAACTGCCGCTCTGTCAAACCGGATATTAAATTATGCCTCTTATTACAAACGATTTGTATGTATATTGGCCTACGCCAAGTTGCTTAAAATTGTACGCGAATAACTCTCTACGGCAAGGTCTTGACCTTTGAAATTGATGTAAGCCGCCATCTTGAATCAAGCCTCCATTTTAGGTTAGAAACCGCCATTTTGGGGTTTTATACAAAGTCACCCTGTAATCTAAAATGGCCGTCTCGTGTGTCCTTGTTCTTGCCTTTACCTCTCCAACCTCTGTAGGGGAGTTAATGTCCAACCTGCCCTTAGGCTACATGTTAGGGACATGTAGACCTTGTCCTTTGTTGACCTCGGGAGCAGGAGATTACTTGAATCAGCAATGTTAAACTACAAGTATACAAGAACAGTAATGCTATCGGAATATAATATGCGAAACATTTGTTTGGTCTGTATTAAAACAATATGTAAAGAGTGTAAATGTTAAATTAGAGAATAATGGAGTGTGCTAGTAAATGTATTGAAAAGTAAACCGCATGCACGAGATATGTAAATTAGGAAAGTGAACCTGGCGCGACCCTAGCCCAGTGTATGATGAACCTGTAAGAGGGCTGGACATCATTTTACAAATTGTATAAATGCGTCGATGTCCAGCTAGGAAATTCTGTCACTGCTCACATTGAACCCTGCTGGTGGTCTCTGTGATGTATTGACGGCCAAATATCTATTTGTGTACTTTGTTGAATACTGTTCAGTTTTGTAATAAAGATTCTGGGAATCTTTATAAGCCCGTGGCGGTGTATTTTCCTTTGTTCGGTGTAACAGCCGTAATATTGTATTTTTTCTGATTCCACAGCTCTTGTCCTGATCCCTAAGCCAGGCAAAGATCTTCTTAGCTGCGACTCATACTGCCCCATCACCCTCACTAACATAGACTCAAAAATGTACAAAAAAATTCTGGCCTGCCGCATCATGGAGGTCCTCCCTGACCTTATAGACAGTGACCAGAAAGGGTTCATTGTGGGCTGCAGTGCACACGATAATGTGCGGCGAGTCCTTAGCTTGTTTGAAGTGGGGAAATGCTTGGATATAGATTTGGGCATAGTGCCACTGGACGCCCACAAGGCTTTTGACAGGGTGAATTGTGGCTATCTTCGGCGGGTGGGGGAGTCCTGACGCGGTTCGGGTTTGGGCCAGGATTCACCAGCGGGGTGATGGCAATCTATCAACACCGATCCACTAGCCTCAGGGTCAACAGGGCTCTGTTGTCTAAATTGGCAATCACCAGGGGGAGGAGGCAGGGCTGCCCACTATCACCGTTGTTCTTTGCCTTGTGCATGGAACCGTTCGCCAGCTGTCTGAGGGCTAATGGGGCGATTCGGGGTGTCCGGGTAAGGGAGGTGGTCCATAAGGTATCCCTTTATGCAGATGATATTTTGCTCACCCTGAGTAATACTCGATCCTCTTTGGCTGAGGTGCTGCAGGAACTGGACGGATTCGGCCGGGTTTCTGGGTTCAAGGTAAACTATACTAAATCGCATTGGTTGGATGTATCCTTGAGGGCCCAAGAAAGGTGTGATCGGAGCTCTAGCCCCCATAATGCGGACTCGCGTTCCTATCCCCTATCTGGGAGTCTGCATCCTGTGTAAGACCTCTGAGGTCTACCGGGCTAATTTTCCATAATTATTCCAGGAATTTGTGGAAGACTTACTGAGGTGGGGACGGCAGCAGATTTCATGGATCGGTCGCATCTCGGTGGTCAAATTGAGCCTGATTCCACACCTGCTATACTATGCTCGGCTCTGCCAGTGAGGATTCCTGACCCAGCTCTCTGCACGCTTCAGGGTAGGATCTTCAAATTCATTTGGGGTAATAGCGTGCTAGAAAATCCAGAAAGGTGTTGTTGAGACCACTGAGAGAGGGTGGCCCGGGGGTCCCTGATGTCTTGCGGTACAATTTAGCCGCAGAGCTGACGCATACGTTTACCCGGGGTGACCCCCAACCTACAACCAAAATGGAAACAAATCGAACAAGCCCAGTCGTCGGAAGACCTAATGCACCTACCCTATATGGATAGAAGATACTTAGGGCGGAAGTGGGGTTTCACCCCATTGGCAACTACAAAGTGCTCACTTTACTACATGGGAAGGACCCTCCGTAAATGGGGAGTGTTAATGGGGATGGGGCCCCTCACACTGGTGTGGAACAATCCAAGCTTTCAGCCAGGGCAGGTCCGGATGGGCTTTGGTAGGTGGGAAGCGGGGTGCTTATCGAACATACATCAGCTTTATAAAGAAAATAGCCCAATGACGTTTGAGTGTAAGCATGCCTTTACCCTACCGGTAACTGAGCGCTTCCACTATGCTCCACTGCGGGACTGGGCTTCCCACTCACTCACAAAATAAGTGACTAACGGACCTCTTTCTGCCCTCGAGTTAACACTACATGGCGGTCTTTCTCGCGGTCGAATCTCAAAGCTGTACAAACTATTGGATACAGTGGACCCGGTGGTGAACCTACCGTATATGGCCAAATAGGAAACTGACTTGGGGGGCCCATTGAGGACAAAGGGTGGCTGAGAATATGGGGAAGTAGGCTTAAGTCCTCTAGATGCATAACAGATAATTAATGTTCCTATACATTTTGTTACAGGTGATACCTTACTCCAGAAAGGTTGCATCACATCCTTAAAGACTATTACGCCAAAATCTAACCATAGATCGAAACTGGAAATCCACTGAGGGCTCAGTGAGCCAGATGTGGTGGGTTACGATCTGAGACATTATGATGGCTGCGAAAATGACTGCACTGTGTGAAGGATGCTACGCACAGTATGTCTCTATCTGGATCCCTTTTATTGACTTTGTAGAGACTTGCCCCGCAATCGTGGTCAAACCCCCCATGTCGCGACACTTCTCATCACTGTAAAACAGTCTGAGCCTGCGGGGGCAAGACATTTGATGTGGTCCATGAAGGGTATAGGGGAGGCTGGGACTTGCTTCATATTGCATTCGAATTTGCTCCATGATCCACTGTTGCCGAATTGTATTGTATATACCTGTTGCTCACAATGTTCTGTACCCACAGTATGTTGTTTAAAATAAAAGTTTTTGAAAAGGAAAAAAACTGCTGCTCTTGCTAAGGCACAGCGTGAGATCTCCTTGGATACAAAGATTACTTGTACTATGTTAGTCCCAAATTTGAAAGGTCATTGTACATAAAGTTTTGTTTTGGGATTTGGCCTAAAGCAGCTTTGAAACGTAAGTGGCATAATGATGTTTCACCTGTGTGCCCATTGTGCAACAACAGGCAGGAGGATTTGAATAATTTCTTCATGTTGTGTCCTGTCACACTGCCACTGAGAAAATGCTTTCTTAAAGCCATTGTTTTTGGCTCGTGGTTATAGGACAATGAGGGAAGCTATGGCAATTTGTTTAAATTCTGCTGTCACGCCTGCATTGTTCGCCACCAGTAAATACCTCAAGTGGGCATGGAGACAACGATTGAAGAACGAGATGGGAAATGTTTAATAATCATCTTGATATATTTATTTGTCATTTTTAAAGTTCTGCAAGGCTATTTTTGTGTACTGAATGATGTTTTATGGAATGCATGTATTTTTATGACTAGTCGAAATAACTCTTTTTGAACTGAACTGTATCTCTTCTTAAATCAATCCAGTTACATTTTCCCCACTATATATATTTACATATGCAATACAATCCCTTCCCTTTTATTTGCCACTTTCAATGTTCTACTTACGTCTATTGCTCAGTTTGAGCCCTTCGATATCGACTCTTCTCCAATCGACCACTTCGCCTTCAGTCCGCGGGGCGCCCGTGGGGACTAGACCGGAATGTCTTCAAATAGGCACCTGCTGACCATCCCGATTTACATGTGTCATTATTCCTCTCTCCACAAGAAACCCTGCGATCTTCAGGCTGATGGTAGAAGTCGTCAAAAATCAGAGAGTCTGGCTCTGAACCATCCGCACTGCTACCAAATGTGCAATAGCACCTGTAGCGTTGCAAGTGCCAAATGGGATTACCACAATAAATGATCTTGGGCTGAAATAACCGGACACACTCAAAGAATATGGCGAAATAGTACTTTATTATCAGTTCAATACAGTAGGGAAACCTGGTGAAGAAGCAGATTGTAGCTGTGAGAAACCTGAAGGTGTCTCACCTGCTAGTCCCTGGGGATCTGTCATCTAGGTGGCCAGGACACGGCCATCGCTTTTGGATCCAGTTCCTGGGGGTGCACCAGTGCGGAAGTATCACCTGGATGAGGGGTCTTCGGGGAGTGGAAGTGGGACACCGAAGGGTGAGACGCGGTATCCCCTTCCTTTTAACACCTTTTCCTCATCCTACTAGGTAGGATACCTAGGAAATCAACCCCCCTTTCCCAACACAAACACTTTCTCATGGACAGCCCACTGTGAGCGACAACGGACTAACACCAGAGCCGTATACCTGACCTGTCCCAACACCATGGCCAGGCAAGATCAAATAATTCCAGATCATTACCCACACCTGACTTCCATTACACTTCCCCACACGGATAAAAGGCAGAGCACGCAAGCACACTCTGAGCGAGGCAAAACACAAGAGGAGACAGCAGTCCCAAGATGGCAATTTAATACAAGGAGAAAGACGGGCGAGACCAGAGAGGGTCGCAAGAAGGTAAGTACCTTTGATTTCTAAAGACTGTTACTTTCGTGAACTTTGGAAAGTGAGAAACTGAAGACCAGGGACGAAGGCTGATCAAACCTGTACAGTGTGTCGGAGGTACTCGGGGCTCTCCTGTGTCGATAACCCAGGCGGGGAGGAGCGATCGCTGCTGTGGGTCTGTCCTTGGTGCCTACAACAAAGCAGCAACAAAAAAGACAGCACAGCCGGTGAGCCAGAGAGACTGATATCAAACCAGCTTGCGTTTCAAACCAAGGTTGCAAGCAGCAACTTTGTATAACGAGAATTGTGTGAGAGGCCTTTGCGATGAGCGACACAATTATAATTGAAAGCTATCAAGACTGATTGCACTTTCGGAAGGTCAAGCAAAGATACCATATACAAAGTGGTCCGGCGCCATGTGGGTGCTCATTCGAAAGCCTCTGTTAGGTATTCAACTGATGCTTTATGTTAAGAAAGGAAGATTGTGATTGAAGTGGTCACACAATGGGTCAAGATAAACCCTGTGTACATTTGAAAGTCTTTGTTCGTGTAAAGTGCATCGACATTGGTCCGAGCCCAGCTGAGGGAGACTAGATATTGTTTTTTTTTCCCCACCGCCCCCCGCCTATTGTTTTGCTTGTCTGAGTGTAGCCCCACCCCCAGGAACTCTTGCTGAGACCATGACTTTGTTGTTATCTTTGTTCATAGGGGTACTTGTCCGCAGGATCTGCTTCTTGCGGCGTGTCTTTGTCCGGGAACCTTGGGCCTCAAGGACCCCGCCTATTCCTCTGCCTCTTCCTCGATTCCTGAGTTAGTTGACCATTCCCAAGCTTTACTTTTCGTAAGGCCCTTTATAGGGCCAAGGCCCTCTGTGCAAGTAGCTTCTGCCTCGATTCCCAGTACCTCTGCGCCTTCTTTTACCGTAGTAACTCTCCTCTGCCTATCGTCGACCTCAAACAGGAGGCCAAAAGGAAAGGTCCACTTGTACCTCTTGTTGCATTTGACAAGTTCTTGTACTACCGGGCGAATCTCCCTTCTTTTGTTCAGCGTTGTTTGGGATAAGTCCTGATAAAGGAGGTTCACCGCTGCACCATTGTATTGATCATCAGACTGTCTGGCCGTCCTTAGAATATTTTCTTTCGGTTTGTACTCGTCCAATGCTGCCAGCACGTCCCGAGGCCTGGCTCCCGGTTCATTTCGCTTCGGACACACTCTTATGTACTCTATGCACCTGTATCTCCTCTGGGTAAGAGGGATGCAAATATCTGTTGAACGGTTTCCTTCAAGTCTGCGTCTCCTACCGATTCCGGTAGTGCTTTTATTCGAATGTTAGCCCTCCGGGACCTGTTTTCTAGATCCTTCGTCTGGAGCTCTAAGTTGTGCGTGGCTCAGCTGAGGGAGACTAGTTGATGTGAAAAGGATCTGAGTGTAATGCTCAAAATGCATTGTAGGGACTTGTCCTGTAGTCCTTTTTCATATGTGTTCTGTATTGTTTTCTGCCCAGGAGTTCATGTGGGACTGCTGGCAGTGCAGCTCTTCCTATTTTTGGTTTGGTGTACAGACCCATGGGATATCCTTATGGCACCCCTGTGTGGGGGTACAACCCTGTCCCCCACTGTATAATTTTGGGCACCTGTGTGTGGCCCACAGAGCAGGGTATGGGCTGGTGGCAGCTCCATGCTGAATTTGACAGGTGCTCTGAGTATCCTCCATTTCGAGGATACCCAAGCCCTGCCACTGGAATCAGTTGATTCCTGATAGGAAACAAGATGGCCCCTGTAGCCTCTTGCGTTCTATTGCCTGTTACCTTGTTTTCCCAAAGTCCTGGGAAGCCAAGACTCTGTCCCTTCCCCCTGACTGGCTGTTGGGTGGAAGTTCCATATATGATATAGTGGGGAAGTCCAGGCCAGACCAGCTGGAGCCTTCCCAGTGGCTGTATGTTGTGGGTACACCCTGTGGGCGGGACCTGGGTGAATGCAGTGTGTGACCAATATGCACTTCTTGTTGTGGATGTCTGGTTTCTGGTATGAAACACAATGCCGGAGACAGCCCTGCCTGAATCTGGTATGAATGCAGGGTGTAAACCCTGCGGTGAAAGGGCTGGACTATCTGCTGTTAGGCTGTGGCGAGTGAAGAGGAGTGGAGTGGAGCTTTCTACATAAAAACCACTGGAGAGGTGCGTGTGCCTTTAAGGGAAGAAGACCTGCTGACCAGCTGACCCTTAAAAGGCCGCCTCTGGCACCCTTGTGGTGTAAGCCCTGCAGTAAAAGGGCTGGACTATCTGCTGTTAGGCTGTGGCGAGTGAAGAGGAGTGGAGTGGAGCTTTCTACATAACAACCACTGGAGAGGTGCGTGTGCCTTTAAGGGAAGAAGACCTGCTGACCAGTTGACCCTTAAAAGGCCGCCTCTGGCACCCTTGTGGTGTAAGCCCTTCGGTGAAAGGGCTGGACTATCTGCTGTTAGGCTGTTTGGCGAGTGGCGCTTGCGCCACCAAACTATGGCCTCTCCAATGTCCAGAACTCGGGCGCAGAAGAAGCACGTCCAACTCAGCGAAAAGGACGAAATTGGAGCCTGCAGCACTGCGAATCAAACTTGGGAGAGGAAAGTAAGTCGATTTTACTCATGTACCTCCACCTCTATGAGTGAAGATCATAAAGAGGAGCTGAACGCTGTGGTGTCTAACATTAACACTACCATTACTAACCACAATGTAACAGCTGGTCGAGCACTCATATGTTCAAAGACTAATCACCCGTCACAAAGTCACGGGGGGGAGGTTGGTCTCAAAACAACCCTACCGTTGAACTCTAACGCTTGCTGTGAAATCACCCTACATATTCAAGGAAATTCCCACCCCCCTTGAACTCAAGTCTCATCGACGGGGTAAGCCCCCGCCGGAGTGCTTTACAATCCGATGATCATGAGTGCAAATTTGCCGAGCACTTACTCGGTGTGTCGCCAGTCCAGAGTGGCCCACGTGCACGGCCGAGTGCTAAGGGGGTGGTGCCGGGCGTGGATGGAGGCGTCTGGGCGTTGGACCCTTCCGAGAGCCCCGGCAGCCCCGTTACGGCGGGGGCTGGTGCCAGAGCCTGCGGTGGAGCGGGCACCGCGTCTTCCGCTGGCGTTGGCCCGCACATGCGCTGTGCGCTCGCTGGGGGGGCGGGAGGTCTGTTTGGACCATGGCGATCGGGTCCCTCCCTGTTTGGGAGCGCCGGCGCCCCCTCTGGCTTCGGGCGTTGTTGCCGCCGGAGCGGTGGAGGCAGCCGAGGCGACTCCGGGAGCACAGCCGGGGGCTGGGATGGCCGTGCAAGTTCAGGGTGAGGGCTCGATTCAAACCACGACGGCATCTCCAAACGAAATGGAACCTGGGATGCGTTCCGACGTGAACGCCTCAGAGGAGCTGAATGACGAGGTTTTTGGTGCCTCGAATGACACAACACAGGATGTCTGTGTCCCAAAACGGCAAGTAGGAACCGTGACACCTGACGAGCAGGTGACTCAAAAGCAAGATGAACGCCGTGAATCGCTAGAGGTTGTGAACAACATCTTGCACAGCATGATTGCAATAAACAAAACACGAAGTTGCAATTTAATTATTTGGCACGACAAAACAACACAAATACACAAAGTAGCCCCAAAAAGACAGAACTCACAACTAACTGAGCCAAATGAGGATATTTGGGCAAACGTTTGCTATAAACGTACAAAGCAGTCTGCTAGTGCCCTCAATGAGAGGTTAAGCGAGTAATCCTGGCAGGATATGTCATTTAACCAATTTAACTCACAAAAGAGAGCGGCTAACACTAAACGGCCCGAACCAGAAAGAACGCTTCTGATCACGCAAATATCACAGTCTACTACCTTGAACTCAACAGCTAATTGCGATACGTCTGATTCGTCCTTTATTGAACGTCCATTCCCGAAAATTACGAGGTGCACATTATCCAAACAAAAGAAAACAACGAAGCACATTAGTAAGAAAAGGAAGGTGGAGCCTAAGGAGTCTGAACAAACAACAGGGATACAAGTTGCAATATTATCTTCACGTGCCATCTCTATGGCGCCTTTCATGAAGTTATACGAAAACCTAAACGATACAATGAAGGATTCCTCTACATTGATGGCATTATTGAACACCAAAGTAGCTCATCTGGAACAAATATGCAATCAATCCTCCCATAACGTTAAGGCAGGCCTAAAAGACCTGGATGCCTCACTTAAATCTCTGGGCGACCAAAAGTGAAACGACTCCTTGGATAAAAAACTCCTGGCTGAAGTCGCCCGGGAAGCACTAGCCCTATTTAAATACGAAGGTTTAAACCGCATTGGTCCACATCGTGAAAATGAGCCAAACAGAAGTAACATAATACAAAGAAATTCAATTTCACCTTCAACCGTGCGCCCCGAGCATCACCCACCAAACATTGGTTTGGTGGGTGGCACCAGTGCAGCGTCTGTAAACGCATCAGACAGGCCAACTCAAGAGTCTGAAGATCGTGTGTCGTCTGCTCAGTCCAAGTGATCGATCTTATCATTAGTAAAGATCGGGTACAAGGAAGTTTAGATCATGCAAAAACGGCTAGTGCCGCGACAAGTCCTTACGGTCGAGGAGTAAGAACCTCTCTTGAGAGCGAAAAAATTGACATCTCATTCAACACGGCCTTCGAACAGGCACAAGCCTATAAGAGGCAGAGGGGCCTTGACAATCAAACACCTTCAACCTCGACCCCCCAATCTAACACTGTGAAAAATGTGCAGACTACTTGTAAAGGCACAGAGAAGCCGAATGTATTTTCGATCTTTGAAGGCACTGCAGGAAACTGCAAGAATCCAGTGGTACCTAATGATAAATTGACAAAGATGGCAACCGAGTAAGAGAAATAATAAAAATACGGGAGCACAGAAATTTTTGAGGAACATAAACTTTGTTCAAATTGTGACAAAAGACGAACAAATCTAACCTGAAAGAAAACCAAAAAGGATCGGAGACAGTAAGGGAAGCTGTTCCTATCCCTCCAGTGAACGCGGTAGACCATTTGTCTGCCGACATCCCCGAAGAACTTCTAAACATGTCCACATACGATGATGTAGAAGAAGCGGAAGCCATACAAGGATTAAAGAAGTGTGCTCAAATAACCTCTGTAGATAACGATGAGAGTATGCCTAATGCTTGCCCTGACAAAACAGTGGGAGACTCCTCTGGAGCTCTGGGCTTGAGTGCACGGAACTCAGACCAGGCGAATTCAACAGAGCAGGCAAGAGCCATGGTTATCAGAACCTGTCACTTTGTCAACAAACCAGTAACTCCAGAGGAGGGTGAGAAGACCCCAGGAAGTCCACAGTTCATGACCATGCAAGAAAAAAGGTCAAAACAATGTAACAGACTACGAGGGGTTCAAATGGGCGAAAGAGAGAACTTTAAAATCAACACGCCCAATCTGGAGAATACAACCAAGGAAGACATTTGTAGAAGTATGGCTTCAAACAACAAAGCCTCCAACAAAAAAACAAACGTGATTTCTCCAAAAAGCCTACTAGAACGACTCGAGTCACGAGTGAACTCACACGGAACAGATGGAGGCAAGATCAAAAGAAAAAACGACTTGGTTGATGGTTGAAAGGCTCGACTCGAAGGACAAGTTGATTCTAAATCGTGCAACCATCATCAGGCTATTTGACTTGATTCCCAGCCTATGCGCCATCACGTCCAGGGACCTAAAGATTGTTGAATTTCCGAATGAGGATCGGAACGACAAAGTAATCCTCCACGTATCTTCCTCACTAATAGCCAACACAATCATTGAAGCAAATGTTGTGCTATTTTCGTTTGGGATTCGAAGTTTACTCATTAGGAACACTCAGCCCGAACCACCATGCATCGGACTTCCAAGACAAAGAAAGGAACCTAAGTTGCCTGCAACAGAGTACTGTGCTGCGCTCCATGAACAAAAATGAGTTCCTCAGTTCTGAAAGTATCAATGTAAGATCAACGGCTGAGGCTCAGCCCCATGCCCATCTCGGGAAGGCACCCAGACAGAAGTTTCGAAACCCAATAATATGACGTATAATAACGCAAATGGATCTGAGGAACCCAAATCGGAGATCAGAATCACCATATGTGGAAACCATGGTGAGCAACTGCCGACAGCCAAAGCACTTTGTTGTATCAGCACTGCCGAGGGGAACAACGACTGGGGCTGGCTGGCAGCCACGCTTAATACAAAAGATCGCCAATAACGCCAAGATAAGACAACCTCAAATAAGTGCCTAGTGGCATCTTGGAACACGCAAGGATTTGTACATCTTTTTAATACAAACTGGTTGGACGGCCTATCGGTCATTTGTTTGCAGGAAACCTGGCTTTCTGAAATTCCACTTGTGAGCAATTATGAAGTGGCCCTGAATCCAGCCATAAAACCATCAAAAGGTTGTCCAATGGCGGGTTTGCTTACTCTAGTAAAGAGGGCCTCGGGCTTTAGGATTTCTAAGTCCTACAGTCACTCCCCGTTTATTCAGGAAACGACAATCATCACGCAGAAACTGGGTCCTGGGACTAACGATGAAATAACATTTCTAAATGTTTATTGGAATCACCAGAAAGCAGGCAAACAGGTTTTCATAGAGAAAATCACGGAAATTTTGGATGTTCTGTACAAAAGGAAGCCAAGGGCCAAGATATTGGTATGTGGGGACCTAAACATTGATCTCTTTAAACTACCACCGTAGATAAAAAAGTGCTAGCTATTGAGTGGCTTGAGGAAATGGAAATAAGGCAATTGCAAATGCTGGATGGGAACACAACCGGAGACATGCCACCTGCCGCGACGTGGCAGCGTGCAGATTCAGCTTCTACTATTGACTACGTCTTTGTGTCACCTGACTTGCACGCCCGTATAAATTCCTTTGTGATTAAGAAGCAATCAAATAGCGACCACAATATGCTCATAACGCATCTCAACATATCATCAGAGGAAGGCCAATTGAGATGGCAACACAACATCTCCGTTTTGACAAACATGGTGAGACTCCGTTTAGATGAACAAGAGGTCGCCCAGTTATCAACAGCTTACTGTCAGGATTCCACACAATTAGAATACGACCAACTACTGTTTCAATTTAAGATAAAAAACGCGGGGTCGAAAAACACAATCTCGGTAAGAAAACGCTGGTTTGACCCCGAAATTCAGAAACGAAAACGGCTGCTGCGACAGACCATTCGACAGGCCCATTCATTGGAATCGAACACTAGGAAAATACAAATAAGAATTGCTAAACAGAACTATAAAAATTGGTTGAAGAGCCACATACATCTAACTCTTCAAAACGACGCTGAGACAATGCTATCAATATTAAGGAACAAAAATACAAGAGAGTTCTGGAGGATCATGAACAACATGCAGGCGCCACAAAAGTCGATACAAACATGTTTGGTGTCTGAAACAGAATGGACTGCTCATTTTGAGGAGCTATACAGGGGCAATAAAACCACGGGTGAAGAGTTTAAACTATCACTCTCACCCCGAACCATCACATACTGCAAAGATGACATCGTAGCCATAATCAAAAGGGCTAATAATTCAAGAGCACTGGGCCCAGACGGCCTAACGAACTTCACCTTGAAACAGCATCCCGAGATTTGGGCAGAGATATGCGTAGCTCTATTCGAAAGAATAAACATAGCAGGTAAATCTCCAAAATCATGGAAAACGGCGATCATAATACTAATTTATAAAAAAGGGGACAGATCAAACCCAAAAAACTATCGGCCGGTGGCATTATTAGACGTCCTGGGCAAGGTTTACGCCACCACACTCCAACAGAAGTTGGTCCAGTGGGCTGCCAATACGGGACATGTTGACACCAGACAGGCGGGTTTTGTTAAACAAGTTGGTTGCTCCCTAAATCTTTTACAACTTAACCTGGCAAAAATGGAGGCCATCAAATCCAACACTGTAGTACATCTGGCGTTCATTGACTTTTCAAGCGCTTTCGATACTATTGACCGCAACCTCCTGTGGGCAAAATTGCGACGGTGGGGCTGCCCGGAAGACCTTGTATCTGCTATCCAGGAGCTTCACACAGAAACATCTATAAAGATTCGCTTGGACCAAGCTGGAACATTATCAACAGCAATAGCTACAGGCAAGGGTGTTAAACAAGGCTGCCCGCTTGCTGCAGCTATATTTAGCTTGTTTATATCGGACATTGGCAATGCAATAGAGGAAGTGAATTAATTCCCGCCGAAAATAAATAAATCACACATAAGCTGGCTTCTCTACGCCGATGATCTTGTCATAATGGATTTAACAGCCATCGGCTTACAAAGAAAACTTGACGCCATTCAGCAATATGTAAGTGAGAACCAGCTGTTGATCAACCCAAATAAAAGCGAAATCCTAACATTTAAGAACTTGAAAGGAGGGTCCTCGAAAATAGCGAAAAAGTTCAGATGGACCCTGGGTGGAGCAACACTGAAGAGATCACAAAGTGTGAAATACCTGGGAATGGTCCTAAGTTCCTGTATTAATAACGGTCCCTGGAGAGCTGAAACCAAAAGGAAATGTGCTCAGCTAGCCAGCCAAGCCTTAATTATAAAAAGGAAATTTGGGAAGTTCTCTCATGAACCATTGAGACTGTTTTACCAACAGAAGGTCACTCCAGTTCTAATCAACGGGGCAGAAAATGCCCTGGGATGCACTCATGAATTATGGTCCTCCTTAGAGAACCAATTTTGGACAAAAGTACTGGGCCTTCCTCGAGGAACGATGAATGCATGTATTAGATATGAATTATACAACAACCACCTAGAGACATGGAGCCATTTTAATGATGTGGTGACCAGGCTCCTAAGCACAAATTCAGGACAATCCTTCAACCAAGGGTCACACCACGTCAACCTGTTACCCCCTCTTGTCTGTTAGATATGAATTATCCCTGATTTCTGTTCAAGCTAGAATTACTTGGAACCTGTTATCCTTATTTCGAAAGACACGTGCCTGAGAAAACATCCTCCAGTTCCAAATCCTGCACACTGCAACGGCCAAAGGACAGAACTTAGTGGCTATGTGGATCCAAAGATGCGAAAACATACTAGTTGATTTTGACATCAAGATTAATATGCTCCACGAAAACCCGGATGCTGCAAAAATAAAAATCTGGCGCATGGATTGGGAGAGAACTTGCGCCCAAAGAGCTGCTGCGAAACTGATGACAGATGTACCAGCTGAAGCTCGTGCCTTTAACACGGCACAATGCTACATCAGTTTATTCCCAGATCCCAACGCACGCAGACGCTTTATGTTATTTCGCATGAATCTATTTAGAACAAAGGAGCGTTTACAGATGTGGACATGCAACAAAAACTCAAACCTTTCTTGCAGATTTTGCTTAAGTGCTCCCAAATCATTGAAGCATCTAGTCCTTTTCTGCAAAAAGCTTCGTAATGAAAGAAGTCTGTACTTGGGTCCGTGGAGCGTAAGTCATCCGTCATTGTGTGCGGATGATTGGTGGGGACATATGTTTAATGGAATTGACCTAAAACTGCTATATCCACTGACGAACTTCTTACGAATAATTGAAGTGTGACTTAACCTGGTCGATGTTGTCCAGGACGCAGGCACTGGCCAAATGGAGGGTTGGACTCAATAGACGCTGGCGGGAGAGGGAGGAGGTGAGGAGCCTGCTTAACGACGGAAAATGATGCATGTTATTTGTTGTTTTGTTGATTGTTTGTAAAATATTTTAAAGGTTTGTATAAACCGAATAAAATAAAAAATAAAAAAATTTAAAAAATTTAAAAAAAGAATGCAGTGCGTAGTGCTGAATGGCTGAGTACTTGTCCCAATACACATTCCTTGTTGTGAGTGTCTAAGAGGGAGGAGTATAGCCTGAATGCAATGTATGCCTGATTGGCTGCCTGCCTGACTGCCTGAATGCCCTTCTGAGTGATTTGTTGCCTGAGTGTGACCAAGCAGAATGAATGAGAGACAGAACAGTATATCTGGGGGCCTCTTACTGCTAGAATTCGTTCAGAAGCTGAAGTTGATACTTGAAGCTTATCCTTGAAGCCCAGCTGGAAGAAGATTTGCTGCTGCATTTGCTTCGACCCGATCCGAAAGCTGTCGAGTTCATCGAGGACTGATCCGAGAGAGGACCTGGTTAGGCACCTTTGTCCCAAGCTCCGAGGGACCATCGAGCACTGCTAACCTTCGCCAAATCTCCCTGGAAGTCAGACCCTCGACAGGCTGCTGACCGGAGACGGGGACTGCTGAGGAGAACGAAGAGAAGCACCGGACATTCCATCCACCGTCGTTGACCAGGGTTCGCAGGTTTGCTATAACCGCTGGATGCCCGTCGAAGCCGTGTTGGCCAGAAGCGGGGACCGCTTGACGCAGTACCATCGACATTCGGAGCCGCAACACTCCATTGATTAAGATATTCGAATTGAAGGAATCTCTCGCCAGCACCGCCAACCGCTTTGTGCCGCTGGAGAAAGCCGAGGCCGTTGACGCGCCGAGGAGAATCCGCTGGTGGGTTTCCCTTCAACCCGAATGCAGCAGAGACACCGGACGACTCGACGCCCTTGCTAGGCCAAAGTTCTTCATAGACTCTTTGTGGCCCGAACTATCGACAATGAGGTGCCCCGCACGCCTCATCCTTGCAGGATGGCTTTGACTCATCGTCGACGAGCACCGCCAGGACCGAAACTGCTGCCTCGATGCCATTGAACTTTCCATCGAGGAACATCAACGCCAAGTTCACTTTCTTCGAGGCCCATCGACGATCCGTGGCTCCTGCTTTAAAGGGAGTCACTCAAGAAGGATCCATCGAACTCTGCTATTCCAGGTACATTGGGGTGGAAGAAACATTTTAGAAGGAAATAAGACTAATTGAACGATATATGGACTGGGCTTGTAGTATATCTTTTATTTTACAGGTTGCCCTCATGAGAATCCTCATACAGAAGTGTCCCTAGTGGTACGGCCCCAGTATTCTGCCAATAGTTCTAACCAACTGTTTTACTCCTATGTCTATTGTTGGTTACCTTTATTAATTGATTTGTGTGACATTTGACCAGAGTACAGTTGATGCACTTTAATGAAATCTGATAATAATTGTCATACCACTTAGAACTGTATATATTTGCCATTGTAGATTAACTGAGCACAAAGTGAGTTATTGTGATTGTGTATATAACCTTGAACCTTAATTATATAAAGACTGCGTTTTCACTAACACAGTGTGTGGGCATTCCTTTGTGGGTGCTTGAGGACTACACTGTACTTAAGAACCAGCCTGCATCACCCCCTGAGAAGCTAGGCCTTGATTGCTCGCCCACATTTACCAAATAGAGAATCTTGGCTGGGGTCCTCTGTGTCTCTCCTCTACCATATAGAGAGCAGGGGTACAGACACCCCCCTCCAGTCTTTACAATGAGTCCGGCTGAGGGGGATCCAGGGTGAACTGTGAGTCACCCGAGAAAGAATCCTAGGATATTGCTGTGAAAAGGATCTGAGTCCGGCTGTGGGCGATCCAGGGTGAACACCCTACCAGTGGATACCAGTGCAAGGAAAAGAGCATTTGTTTTGTACAGCAGGTCCTGTTGAAGTCAAGAGACTTGCAAAAGGTAAAGAGGCCTGGACACAGAAGGGCCGGACTTGTATGAAATCGAACTGTATCCTCGTGCTGTAGAAGCCACAGTGTGTGTTCTGCTCGAGTGCCCCGCCTTGCCCCTTGCTGAAAAAGTAGGGAAGGGAGGCCAATGGCGTGAACATCCTGACATATCATTTGTGAACACTTCTTTCTTTTTTATGACCATTACCCCACATTATTTGTAAAGTATTGGTAAGGATTGGCAATAGTTATTTTTAGTATAGGCGATTTTTATTTGACAAGACAGGCATTTATCACACCCTTGCGAAAGTTTAATAAACATCCTTGAACTGTGGTCACTTGTGTCTGTCTTACGATTGCCACAATGCGTTCCTTACATAGCTCACACACTCTCAATGCATTTCGGTTACACAAAAGATTTTATACCTCAACATACGTCAGCTATGACATCCTATGTGGCTAACAGTAAAAACCTACTGGATGGAGGGATTGGTTAAGGGAAACATATATATATGCTTTGTATAAGTGTTAGTATCATTATTGGATGCCTCTTATCTGGTAGGCACGCCTTGAACCACCTCGAAATACGTAAAATACAGATAATAATGTTATACCAGCAGCGGATAGGCCTGTGCAACAATGTATCGTCCATCATTACATAAGCTCTCATGATTGGTTGACACTCTCTTACCATCCTTGGACGTTTGACTCGTTAGCAGCTTGTAAGCGATGAAACCCAGGTGCAAGGGAACAACGTCAGACAACTACCTTTGTTAGCTAATTAGCCTACCATCTCTCATCAGTTAAGCCCTAAGCCAAAGCTTCTTCTTTGTAGTTGACCTTGCTGAATGTTCTCTTCCTCGTAACTTTAAAGGGAGTGAAGGTACATTGCTATCTTCGTCTGGAGCCTTATGAATAGGCCTTGTTTTCCAGTCCTGAATCACGTGTGAGGAGACCATGATTTTGTCCATTTTGCCCTTTCATTTAATATTATTTGATTCAATTATATTTGGTTCTATTACTCTCCTTGGGCTTTGAAGACTTGGTTGCTCCATTCGGCATGTGCCTTCTACATCTTTAATTGAACAATACTTGGCACTCGCAATCATTCACTCCTTTACTTAATCTAAGAGAAATATGTCCTGCGTACATAGCTTATCCTCTTCGACTCCTTTCGAGCCATGTAGTTGCTCTTGCTGCAGTATCCTTGATTCTGAGCCAAGAAAAAACCCTCTGTTCTTTCACGAATTTGTGTTCCAGTGCCTGTCACCATTACAGTTTTGATGTTCCTTCTTGGGGCTTCTTGGTTATTATACAATATTGACGTCTGTTTTCTTAGCATGGCTGCTTTGCTCGCGTTCTATTTCCTACTTTATCAAGCTTCTATATGTCTCATCTACCTTGCGTTTCTGCATGTATACATTTATTACATCTCTTGTCACTTATCTTCTTAGTGTATATGGTTTTCTTCATATTTTCTTATATGTTTACTTCATCACTTTAATCACATCTTCGGTCTTTAGATGTCCATACATAGAGTTCAGTGTGTCCACGAATCTTCTCATGGCGTCAGTTTATATCTGCTAGACTTCCCTTATAGTTCTTCTATGTCTAGTGCTGTCTGCAGGCTCATGCCTACTGCATCAGTTGCAGGGTACATACAATACGGTTGTCTGAGCACATAACATCTCTCATACCTTTGATGGGGTATTGGGATGATACTAAGTGCCAGTCACAGTGCTTTCTTGTTCTTTCAATATGACAGAGGTGAGGGGGTGGGCTCTATAAATTACGTGTACATCTACCTCTCTACATTAACACTGCACAGTATTCAAACTGCTGCTACAACCCAGTTTCTGATGCAAGTCTAGCAGGCCGTGAAACACCTATGTATCATCCTTTGACTTAGGTTTAACACATTTGTATCCTAGGGTTGGAGCAGTATACAATTGTCTGCCCTGAAACTCAACTCTGCATGTCTTAGGAGCCTTCGTCTGAGTATCCCTAAAAGGACTGACATTGACTTGTACTATTTGTATTTTTGTGCCCTTTTGCTCTTTCATCTCAATTGGTTAGGTATTGCCTTCTTGCAGGCAGATCCAAAGAAATGGCTGTCACTTTAAGACCTAAAGTGAAGTCCAGCAAGGGACTGGTCACATATGCTATGATCCAGTTCATCCTGGCACTTCTGCTGTAACCAGTAAGGGGATGCAGCGCCAAGCATTTTATTGAAACCAGCAGTCAATTTTAGTGTTATTGTCAGGTCATCAACCATCTAATTTGCCAGATCCTGGGAAGAGGCCTCTGTGAGCTTGAAACTGATTTGAACTGGAGAAGGGTGTCCTAGACCTCGTAAACCACATACAACTGTAGTGATATAATGACTACCTGGACTTGCTATCCATAGTCAACAGCCACTCATGTTTTTTTACTGCTGCTGGTCATGAGACAGGTGGGCTGCAGTCACCCCCAGCCCACATTTCTGTGTACAAGGGGGCTTATTGGAGCAATTAAGGAGATCAACTACTGGAACTTGAAATCGGAAGTACAAGAGACCACAGGAGGATCCCTGGAAGCTGCGTATGCGACAAATGCTGCCAAAACCAACTCTCAGCTGGTGAAGCTCTGTTTTCTTTCAACAAGAGGAGGCCTACGCAATGTCTCCCTCCCTTGAATTGGTGGGCACAACCAGTTTACAGATCTGCACCTTGTTGGACGTTCTCTCCAAGTTCATGGAAGCTGTGGATCTGTAGCTGGCCTGTATCATCTGGACAGAGAGGGTCCCTCGTCTGTGCTTGGACTTCATCCAGACTCCAGTGCTGTGCAGCTTGCTGTGGGAGTTCATCAAGGCACATTGTTTAGTAGCTCTGCTTCTGCTATCCTCCTTTCCATCAGGTAGAAAGCATTTATTGGAACTGAAGTCCTTTGTTCATTCTCACCGTCACTGGCGCAGCCCCTTCCTTCTCTCCTCTGCTTTATCTCCAAAGTCCTTGATCATCGGTTCTGAAGCAGAGGTTCTCCATCATCGAAATCCTGAAGTCCAGCTTGATGGTATCCTGAACTGTGAAGTTGTGAATGGAGACCAAAATTGCCAGACGTAGCTATCAAACAAAGCCACCTCTGCACCCAGGACCCCTAAAACTTCAACATCACAATTAACAGTGAGAGTAATTGTACCCAATGCTATTGATCTTCTTGGTAGGGGGTTGAGTAACCAGGCTGAATACCTGTGTTTTTGCCCCACCCCACTATCACTATTGAATCCCAGAGGGT
Source organism: Ambystoma mexicanum (assembly GCF_040938575.1). Classification (NCBI taxonomy): domain Eukaryota; kingdom Metazoa; phylum Chordata; class Amphibia; order Caudata; family Ambystomatidae; genus Ambystoma; species Ambystoma mexicanum. The sequence goes on from NC_090934.1 coordinate 851,470,391, forward strand.
TTAAACTCCTACCCTGCATCTACCATTGCTATGATATGATAAGTCATTTCTAACGCGCCTGTACACAAGTGTTTGTAGGTACTGTAAGAAACCTGAGGGTATTTTTCCAGGTATACCTCAAGAATCCCTTATTGAGGTGGCCAGGGAAGGGCTGGTGCTCTCAGATCCTAAATCTGGGGGCGGATGAGCGAGGGAGGATCACCTGGGTAGGGGAGCGCGCGGTTATGCTTGGAGGAATACCCCAGGAGAGATGCAGTATTTATTTATTTTTAAATTTGTTTATTGGCATTTTTCAGTGATATCAGTCACATGACATTCAAATGTGCCTTACATATGTAAAAATTGCAATGCATTTTAACTTAACTTAAACATTTTTATAAACAACAATAACTGTCTCCTTGCTTTGTTCGCGTGTCTCAGTATCTCTTGTCCCGGGGGCGCTGGGGTGGTCGGGGAGTGGTCCTGCGGTACAAAGTGGTTGGGGGGTGTCCTCAAGGGGCCAGCATTATCTTCGGTGGCTTCACCTGGATTTCCCTTGTTTGTCCTGTGGGTATGCTTAGTTTGAGGTCTTTGGTTCATGGGGGCTTGTCATCAGAGGGGTGGAACATATGTCTGGTGAGTTCTTTCTATGCCTCGAGCGCCCTGCTAGAGTCATCAGTGGACCTGGCGACGCATTCCTCCCAAGTCTTGGTCTCAACGAACACCCACCGTTCCGTTTTGCTTTGCCATATTTTGTATTGTGGTCCCGCAGGTTTTTTCCAAGACATTGCAATGGTTCTCATGGCCAGGGTGCACGTTATGTCCATGAGTCTTACCGTGTGCTTGAGCTTGGCTAATCTGGGGTAAGTTCCTAATAGGCACTCCTCGGGTGTCCATTTATATTTGGTCATGCCTGCTTTCTCACACGTCTGTTTTACTTTGTCCCACAGTGTCCTTGTTTTGGGGCATTCCCACAGCATATGGATCAGATCGGCTTTTTCCCCCATGCACCAGGTACAGTTTGGTTGTGCTTGCTTGTTAAATTTTGCTATTCGGTTTGGGGTTAGGTAAGTTCGGTGCAGTACGTTCATCTGTATCTGTCGGAATCAGTGGTTTCTTGACACCTCTTTGGGGAATGTGAGCGCTCTGTTCCACTCCCCCTCTGTCATTTATCTGCCTATGTCCGTTTCCCATTTATTTTCAGGAGAGATGCAGTATTGTACTAGGGATGAAGTCCCTGAAGTTTTTTTGGGTTATTCCACATCCACCTCCCTTCCAACCAAAGGAGATCCCTTATTAGAATCCTACCACCCATACACCTCTGGCAAACCAATTAAGAGCCCAAACCCTGTTACAGTAGGAAACAACCTCTCTCAGAATCACTGTTTTTATGTTGCCCACCACACTAACCCCAACCATTACTCTCCACGTCCCTCTGAAAATTAATTTCCAAACAACCAATCTACCTTGAGAAAACACTACCGTTCTACCATCCCCTCTGTTCAGTTCACAATCCTGGCTATTCCCGTTTATTTAATAAACCCTACCAATCCCGTCCCTCTGATTGTCATCACCTGACTTTCCAGTTAAATATGACCAACAACCACAGTTCCCACAAACCCTCTTACTCATTGCACAAACCCTACAAAACCCACCCTTCCGAGATCACTCAAACCCCTCTACTACGAGTGTTATAATCCCATACAACACCTTTCCGCATCCTACAAACCCCTCTACTACGAGTGTTATAATCCCATACAACACCTTTCCGCATCCTACCATGTAGGATATTCTAAAACACTACCCCCCCTTTTCCGACACAAACACTTTTGCACAACACAAAAGACAACAGACTAACACCAGAGCTGTTTACCTGACATGTCCCAATACAAGGATCAGGCAAAGTCCGGCAATTTACCAGAATCACACACACACCTGACAGGCCTTTCCCGTCCACACAGGGATGAAAGGTGGAGCACAAGAGCACAGGAAAAACAAGGCAAAGCGCACAACTTGAGAGCTAACTCAGCACGGTAGTTCAAGAGGAGGAGAAAGACGGCGCATACCGAGAGGGTGACAAAGAGAGAAACTGCCTTGCCCTGTCCGATCAAGACCCAATAAACTGCTGCAGAAGGAACCGTAAGACCATGAACAATAGCCAGCGTGTGTTGCAGCAGATGTCAATGGTACATGAGACCCTCTGCTGATAAGCAAGCCGGGGAGAGACTCTGGTCTCCATGGTACCAACCTCGACTCGAAGGTGAAGAAAGCCAAACTGTTCATCACAGCCGGTGAGTCGAGGGGAGAGTCGATAAGAAACCGAACTGTGTTGGTTGAAAAGTACCAAGCGGCTAATTGAACTGTGAAAACATAAAGAGCTATTGAAGCTAGAGGGGGAAAACCAGAGAAGTCTGGCAACATGTGGGTGCTCACTTAGGAAACTCTGGCGATTACCCGATTGTTGAAACTACAATAACCAGAAGGCCTTGGAAGAAGGCAAAAAAGGGGCCAAAGTGGTCAAAAAGGGGTCTTGCAAAATCCTCTGTACAGTCGAAAGTCTTTGACCGATGGATGATTGTGAAGCGAAGGGAAATTAATCCTGCTTGGGGAAATTAGCAATTGAACAGTGTGTTAAAAAAGTTGGCAGGGTGAAACCGGCAGACGGATGCTGAAAAAAGGGGTGAAGCCTTAAGTCCCTATGAACAATGGGTTACCGACTGAGGGATGTCCACAGTGAATTGTTTGAAAATACATTAAGTCTTGTGAAAGTAAGAACAGCCATTGTGAACCCAAAGGAGGGAGGCTGATGTTTGAAAGGGGTCAGAATACGAAAGAGGGAGATCCAGGGCTGGAAAGTCATCACCCAGAGTTCATTGAGAAAGGAACTGTTTATTTGATTTGTTGAATACGACTTGTGACGGGTCTGTGACCAGAAGAGGGGTCGCAGGGGTGATGCTGAACTGGAGGCTTCCAGCCTTTTATGATGAATAGCAATACCTTGGAGATAGATGGGTATGCAGATTTTAATCAAACAATAATTCAGATGACACAAATAGCTTGGCAAAAGTTTGTCTGTTTTAATGCAAGTATTTAAAAGAGGGAGTACAACGAACATCAGCAATCGCTCGATACTCTTAACTCTCAATCATTTCATAAAAAAGATGGGTTCTTAAACCCATAATTGTTCATAGATGACATGTTGACCTGCGTCATTACCAATGTCATCCTACGTAGCAAACTACAGAAACTTATCGGGAAGCAGGATTGGTTCTTAGTGAATAACTAAGTATATGTGTTATATCTGTATGGAGTGACAGAGAGAAATAATTGGATATTTAACATCAGGTGGGGCAACTAAGCCCTCCCTTCAAAATGGCCACTATGGACGTCACTAAATGTACGATGTCCCATTGGCTACACAAACTATAGGACCCCCCAACTACGTGGTCCCCTACAATTGGTTGGCTTCTAACCCCAGTCAGTAACTTTCCACCTACGTGAGCAGCACGCAGACCGAACAACCAGGTGCGGGTGAGCTCGTCTCGATACCAGCTTCCCACCAATTAAAAATATAATCCATCATCACCTCAATGGTTCAGTGTCAATTAGCACTTTGAAGTTGGCCTTGAATATGCACTGTTTTCTGGGACTTTTTAAGGAGTATGGGTACTATCTGGCTTCCGTGCGTAGGTGTGATCTTCTCAACTGTCCAACTTTCTTCCATCACCTGACTGGACACCATGAATTGAGCCTGTTCGTGTATTCGATTTTATTCTTCAATTGTCCTCTGACGTCTTTTGCTCTGCTTGACCTTCTTGAACAGGAGCTTCTGTTCTTTCACGTTTAATTGTATCCAATGTCAGGCAATTCCAGTTCTAATAACACCTTGGCTTTCGTGGCTCAGCCAACTCCTTAGCTGAAATATGTTCTGTTTAATTCAATTGCTTTTGTAACTGAGACACTGAATTGAGGCCTTCCTCGTTGTTCAGGACTGCTTTAAAGGTAGTGGAAATATTAATTCTTTATTTAATCCATATATATCTATGTCACCATTCATCCTTGTCTTTTAGTTTCTTTGCTTCGTCAGGAATCTTATTCAAATGGCCATCATATTGTCTTGGATGTAGGTATGGATGTAGGTATGGTTTCCTCAATTGGTACTTCACCTCCCATTTTCTCTTAGGTATAGTTATTCTTATGGATACTGCACAGAGCCCTCTCTCTTCTCTTTGCTGGTTTAATTGCTCAGTATACGTCACATATGTTGGTTCATACGTTTCAGGTAATGTAGGCGGGGCCGGTGGAGTGGGGGTACTTGGCTCCTCCTCTACACTCCCCCCCTCCGGGCGATTTATCGACCACTCTCACATCTTCTTCCACATCCAGACATCCTGGTCTGAAGAAATATTTCTTGGGAATCCATATTTTTATGACTCCTTTCAGGCATCCAGCTGATTTCACATGCTCATGTTTGTTCCATGTCAGGAGCATGCACTGTCCACTTGGACTGCAATAGATCCATCTTCCCACATACTTCTTGTGGTCCTTTGGATACAGGAACTTTGTTCCCTCGGGTGCCTGGATGCTATCCTTCACAAAGTCTCTGATTTCTTCATTAATCAGGTCCTTAGGCTTCCATCCTGGTTCAACATCCATCATGATCTTCATCCCTATGGCTTTCTTTGCTGTCTTCTTGCATTGTGTGATTATTATCTTGATCACACAGAATCCAAGCATCACTAATAATAGCAAAGCTCCAAGAAATTTGAACATATCTGCCATCCATTGTGGAACCCACGAGAAGAGTGATACAATCCAGTTGTCTTCAGCAATATCTTCTACCTCTTCTATCATCTGGCCATGGAGTTTCTTCAGCATGTCTATGGCCTCTGTCAAGGTTCTGTTATCGTCATCGTGAGAAGGTATAAATGTGCAACATGATTCTCCAATTTTGGCACAAATACCTCCATCCATCGCTGTGATCATGTCCAGGATGTCTCTGTTCTGGAGAGCCATTAGTCTTACAGCTCTCAGTTCTTCTCTGATTGCATTGAATCCTTTTATAGTTGTGTTAATTGTCTGCAGCAATTCCCATCTGGTGATCTGAAGCCAATTGGTATTTTCTCTAACCTGGATTCTTGGCATAAAGATCATCGTGAACACTGATGAAATCTGGCTGACCAACCTGTGTTCATACGGAATAGCATCAAAGGCTTCTATTGATTTGGCAGAGAAGTAGTTCTCTCTCTTTGTTTGATTTATCAGTTCTACAGATCTCTTCTTTCTTAGATGAACATCTGCTTTTGGGAAACTATCAATGTTCAGGTCACCTTTAGAAATCACCAATGCATGAACATTGACATTCACCAATGTGAAAATTCCTTCCCAATCTTTAGGCAGTCTGATGTAGGCTTTTGATCCATAAGCCCAATAGTGATCCATGATTACTGCTGTTCCAATCTTCATTCCTGGTGCATCAAAAATTCACCCACAGTTCTGATTTTCTCGCATTTTTCTTGTACCATTGTTCCTGAAGCATGACTTAGAACTTTCCAATGGTACTAGCTGCAAGGGTTCTCCTCTGTCTTCGACCCAGGTCAGTAGTTTAGCAAGTTTTGGCCATAATGGCTTGAAGGTATTCTGCACTATGTCAACAGTTTCCTTGTAGAATCCAATGATCACCATGCTCTGCATATCACTACTCCCTTTTCCCATCTGTCTGGTGACAGTACTGTTACCCAGATTTGTATTTGACCTCTGTTCTTCCATCTACGAGTGTCTTCTGCAGTTTTTCCTTTAACCTCCAATTAATTTCTTGTTCACCTCCTATCTGATTCCAGCTCCTTTTACTCCAGGTTTCTCATATCTGATCACATGATTCTTAGTATGGGCTCTGTTTCTTGTCTTTGGGCCTGATTACGACTTTGGCGGTAATGCCGGCGGTATTACTGTCGGCGTTATTAGCCCTACCGCCGAACTCCCCGGCGCTAATAGAGCTGGATCACGTGTTCGGCAGTAATGTAATTCCTCATTCCCCATTGAGCCCATTCGGGAATGCCCCATCCCCCATTGGGCTCAATGGGGAAAATTCACGCTCTTACCGCCGGGGGATTTCCCGCCGGCAGTAATAGCACACATTTTTGGTGGATTTCCCCCCAGCCAAGAGCTGGGGCGAAATCTGCTGAAGTCCTGATTTGGCGGACCCTTAAATCCGGTGGTAATAGCGCGACCGCTTGATTTAAGGGTTACCACCAAAGTCGTGATGAGGCCCTATAAATCTTGAATATAGTCATCTTTATCTGGATCTGTCTTTGCAGTTGCCCATTTAAGAGAAGCATCTTGACCCATAAACTGGCCTCTGGTTTTGCAAAGTGCTGTGTGCGAAAGACAATGTTCTGTCTGGACATCAATTTCCATTGCTATGAAGATTTTCGACTTCCCCATGCTGTATGGTAGGAGTGCACATATGAAGCATTGTTCATCTGATGTCCTTCTTCCAACTTCTCTCATGTGTTGGTACCACATGTTGTTTCCCAAGTGTGCTGTGCTGTCCAGATAATCATTCAGTTCATAATTGTCTTCTTGAGTGCTTCTTTTGATTCTTAAACTCTTCATGTAGTTGTCTATCACTACATTTCTAAATGCATCAAAATATTTTCGTCTGGCTGGTTGGGTTGTAGGAACATCCATCCGAGTTCCCTGCGTAGAAAAAAGTTCAGCAAGGCTTTCTTTATCCATCTGTTTCTTCTGGCAATAGCTAAAAACGGCCATATAGATTCTGCTATTACCTCTGCACGTGATCGTTCTGTGGAACTTGTGCTTGGGCCTTTCGTTGCTAGACGAGGTGTGTCTGTATGCATTATCTGTGTATGCACAACCTTTGTCAACCCTTTATTTTGCCTGCTCCGCCGACCCTGTCTCTGGCGTTCAACACCAGTTTTTGAAGCAAGTTCTGTGTGTGATGTATTACTAATAACATCCATTTCGAGCTCAGGTATCTGCTAATTTTTTCTAGGGACAGGAATGACTATGTATGGTCTAGGCTGCTTTGTAGTTGCCACGCTTACATTTTCCTTCTGCTCAGAAACATACATAGGAGTCCTTGCATCATGTGCTCCTATATAATAAGCAGTTCTTAACTTACTGTCAGTGAAAGCAATATGAGTATGAATATAATACATGTGTAGATTATGCAGTGGTAAGTAAGTCTGCAGCATTTGCTTCTGGGACAGTATGTACGTCTGTCCTCTTGGGGCAACACAAAATTGCTGCTTTGGTTTCCCATCTCGATCTTTTGATGCTAAGGAAGGAAAAACACATTTTTAATGACACTGTATTTTTTAGTTTGTTTCTGGAAGCTGTTGTCTTCTTCAGCATTCGTCCTCGATCAACTAGCTGCTTTATGGAACCAATTCCTTCACCAGTCGTGGTGCAAATGTTCCTTTATCATGAAAAAAGATCATTTTTGTGAGCTTCTACAAATTCTGCTTCATTGACCAGTTCCCAATGGATGCCTCGAATTTGCTTCAGTCCAGATGACATTGTAGCTTCCCTGTCAGCATGAACAAAGTTTGGGTTTTATCACTTCCTCGAACTGTCCCTTGGAGGAAAGTTTTTACACAACTCTGTGATTTCTTTCAGAATAGATTGCCACCTGGATGATGATTCCTTCCAGGGTCACATTCAAATTTGCAGTATTTCTGGGATCCCTAAGGAACGTCACCACATCCGTGTGTCTTACAACAAGATGCAGGCATTCTTCAATTAGACATAAGAACACCACACTGACCAGTCTATGTGCTGCGTCGGTTGATAAGGGCATTTGTGTTTTCCTCACTGTACTCAAGCAACTTCAAAAACTCTTCAGTGAGGTATGTGAGCAATCTTCTAATGATCTTTTCGTTGTCAGTATTACCAACAAAATCTGGAATGCGGCAAGTTCTCCCCACCAATGTAGGATACAAACTTAATACCCACTCAAGATATATAAGCATGAACCTAGAAAGGTCATCACTGGGTAACACCATGAGTAACACTGAACAAGAGCTCCGTATAAAAGGAATCAGGGTACTGGATCCTTTTCCAATTGCTGTGTCCACAATCAAAATTGAGCATATCCTTATTCTTATCAAGGCTTAAGTGTGCCTCAGTCCAAAGTCAATAACTACTGTGGTTTTTTAAGCATACATATCTTCTTTTACTCTGCAACTAGGATGCACAGAGTGTTCAAATGTGTCCTTTCCCCTTTATTTATAACTCAAAAGGGGGCGTGTCCACTTTAAACCACAGTCGAACTAAAGAGTTCTTCATGCTTTCCACTTGTCAGGTTATGCATCCTTCTTCCTCATCATGGATCTCGTCTGCACATGCCATGCTGTGTTTCTTCCCCGATGTTTGTAGCTTCTTCGCAGTGGGGTGTGAGCAAAGGCGTCTCTCTGGCATAGACTTTAATATCTCCCAGGAATATCCAAGCTCGCCTACCGTGCAATTTGACAGCAGATGGCGTCACGTCCTCAACGATAAATGGACCGTTGAAACGGGGCTCGTCCCACTTTTTCCTTGTTTGATTATGAATCAGGACTTTATCTCCTGGGTAGATTCTTGGACGTAGAAATTCGGAGTTTGGATTGTTGAAGCATCTCCTTCTGTGTTCTGTACTGCCTTACACCCTCGTCTCTGAAACTGTCCTGAAATTACAGAAAAACTAGATGTTAAACAGTTCAAATAGTTTTGCAATTTAAGTCCTAAAATTTCTAACGTTGGCTGAGCATCACTTCTAACTCGGGATGGAGGCATTAAAGGAGTCCTCATTCACCTGCCTGTCACAATCTCGTGCAGCGTAAGATGGTGGTCAGAGCCTGGTTGGTTCCTTAATGCATACAATGGCAGTGGTAGGCAGTGCAACCACCCTTTTTTCAAAGTAAGCTTCAATTTAGCTATTCTTTCTTTTAACTGGCCGTTGAGCTTTTCACAGATACTGTTTCCTTGCGGATGATAAGCCGAAGAAAACTTGTGTTTTATACCAAACAGCGAGGTGATCTGCTCGAAAACAGTATTAGCAAAATGAGGTCCATTATCCAATCTCATTACTTCGAACACTCCCCATCTAGGAAACACTTCGCGCACCAAGAACCTGGCTGCACAGGTAGAGTCTGGGTGCGTACATGGACCCGCCTCTATCCATCTGGAGAAAGGACATACTACAACTAATAGGTATCTATATCCATTACAAGCTTGTATCATGTCGACATAGTCGATATGCAAGTGCTGAAAAGGGCCATTGGGTCTTGGGATGACCCCCCTCACTATGCGCAGTGTATTCCCAGCCGTGAATTGTTGGCAAATAATACAGTTTACCATAAACAATGCAACATGCTCCACTAGGTTTGGTACGAACCAATCCTCAGCAATGGTTACAGCAAGATTCTCCTTAGTTGTACGCGCGGGGTAATGTAGCTGTTCTGGTGCTACCCTTAACAAGGCTATTGGCATTACTGGTTTACCAGTGCTGTCTTGTCACCACAATGCTTCCGAGGGGTTTAAAGGACACCCTCTTTGTTTCAACACATTATTTTCCTCTTGCGGTGCCTCTCCTTGAAGCTCCACTATTTGTGTTTTAGGCATATGATTATATCCATCATCCACAATAGTCATCACAGTCATTCTTTCATTCACATCAATGGTTTGGATATTCATCCTTCCTATATCTGTATTTGCTATGCGCTGGCTTCAGCGTCTGCTGCTTGATTTCCGCGTGAGATGAAACCTGTCCCTTTCGTGTGAGCTGCACATTTAATGACTGCTATGCCCACTGGGAGTTGTAGTGACTTAATGAGCCTGTCCAATAAGGCTGCATGCTGCACTGGCATGCCGTCTGCTCAGAGGTAGACCCTCCTTTTCCAGCGCGCTAATCCTGCGACGTCACATAGGCAGAGTCACTGTACACTGTCACTTACTGGTCTGCGTGATTTTCGATAACGAGTATTAACGCCAATAATTCTGCAGCTTGCGCTGATTAATGTGACGGTAATCGAGTACTAACAAGCACTCGAAATTCTCCATTTGCCAAATGTTCACTACCGCGGCACCTGTATATCTTTGCACATCATTTTGATTGATTCTTGAAGATCCGTCAATGAAGACAATCTCTCCCCGTGCGAGCACATTCTCCTTTACTCTAGGGAGCTCATCACAGAACTCTTCATAGTTCGCACAATCGTGTATAGGCTCTCCTTCGGTAATAGGCTCAGCTATAAACATAGCTGGATTCACTATTTTACAGCAAACTATTTTAATTGCTGGAGTCGATATGATTACCTCATAGGCAGAAGCCCCTTGAGTAGTCAACGTGCCTTTTCTAAAATTGCAGATAATGCATGTTCAACAAATAACATCATGGAGCATCCCATCACTATGCTTGTAGCCTTTTCTATGGTGAACACGGTGGCTGCCAAACTTTGTTTGCATGGAAAGTGACCTCTCATTACTGGGTCCAAAATTCCACTGTAATATGCAAGGGGTTTGTACCCCAATGTAGTTCTCTGCGTGAATACTGCTGTCATAAAAGTACCATCTGTGTGCGAGAATAAAAATAATTCCTCTGCGTAATTAGGAATCCGTAAAACTGGAGCTGTGCAAATGGCTTTTTTCTATTCATCAAACCCTTCTTCCATTGGCTCAGTCCACGTGATTTTCTCTTGCGTTGCCTGTGCTTTCTTCAAGGCCTGTAAAAGAGGCCTTGTATACAAGCTGTAGTTAAAGACCCATGCTCTGACATAATTACATAGCCCCAAAAACCTCTGCATCTGTTTTTATCGTGTGTAGCTTAGCTGTTTTTAAAATGGCCTTAGCTCTTTCTGGGGTGACCTTCTTTCCCTCATGTGAAATCAATTGGCCTATGTACAACACTTCTTGTTGACAATATTGTAACTTTTGCTTGTCAACTTGATATCCTTTGTCAGCAAGTATAATCATCAGCTGAACAGAATCGCGTCTGCACTCTTCCTCTGTGGTGCTGCAAACTAAAATGTCATCTACGTATTACAACACAACGCTCTCTAATGCGATATTTCTCAAGTAGATCTGGAGGACTCTTTTGAAGCCATATTTTCTTGGACTATAGCTGCTTCTATGGCTAAGGGGAAAATTTGCCCCTCTTCTTCATCCATAGGTATCTGTGGCCTAAATAGAAACTCATATGGTATTCTCATGGTTCTGCCTACTAGGCCTGGCAGCAATGTTAACAGGACGCGTATTCCATAATGGAACACCTCGGGTTCAAGCGGTATTGCTCTAGGCAGTACTTGCCCTGCGTATGCCCTGATCATTTTGCATAAGTTTAAGTAATACATTCCCGGCGTTGAGCATACTATGCCTTCGTCTGTAAATGAAATGGTCATATTCATTTTTGTCATTAAATCTCGTCCTAATATGTTGACAGGTGTTTGCCTTGAATAAAGCAGTGGGACCTTCATATCACATTCTCCTATGGAGACCGGTAATTCTTTTGTAAAATGAACTTGACTCGTTGCTCCTGTAAAGCCCTGAGTATTCATCGCATCGCTAGACATTGAAAATTTGTCCTCACGTATACATGAGCGTGTTGCACCCGTGTCCACTAAGAAGAAAAAAGCTTTGCCGCCTATAATTACGTCTACCCTTGGCTCCTCATGAAGATTCGGCATAATAGATAGGACTGAACACATCAGGTCTCCCATTGAGCTGTCCTATTTCGAGCACAGTCTCACTCCATCACTCGTGAGTGGATTTCCTCCATCAACAGTGACACCTCCTATTCTACGCGTCACTGGTGTTCTGTGTTCGTGTTCTGCTGAAGTTGCATAGGAGATTGCTGCGAGTGTCCTTGCGGTTGATTACCTGTCATTTGCTGTGGGTGCAAACCTTGCTGCAGTCTCGCCGCTTGCTGCTGCTTTGTTTGATCTTACGCAAATCCATTTCTGCTCTGCTGCGAATATGCAGGTGGGTGTAGCATTCCCTGTCTTGAAAAGTGAGTATTCTGCACCATCCCTCGGCTTCTACACATGCGAGCTATGTGTCCTGTCATTCCACATGTCCAACATACAAGAGGTTGTCTTCCCATCTGCCCATATTGCATGTTTTGATTATCATGTTGCATATTCTGGAACCCTTGCTGCCCATTCTGAAAACCTTCTTGATTATTCTGCCAATGTCCTTGATTACTTTTCCAACCTCTCCCTCGATATCCCCTTCCTTGTGATGCATATCCATTAATTATCTGATCAAACTGTCTTTGGTTATTTATTTTCGGCATGTGTACGGCCTGCTGCGAGTTTGATCCGCCCACGTTTGTTAACATTGCCCCTTCAATGGCATACTTAGATAATTTTTTCTGAACTAACTTTGCTTCTTCACCTTTTCGTGCATCGTCTTTTTTTGTGATTCTTTTCCTGCAGGAGTCTGCAATAATATGCAACGGTTAACTGGATTTCCGACCATGGTTTTGCTTCTATCCCCACTAATTTCTTGAGCTGTTTCTGTACTTGGTCTGGCAGCCCTTGGCATAATATGTGAAAAAATACAGGTATGGACTTCCCCCAAGACTCGCGTGTTTCAAGCGCCCAGGCGTCTTGAAAACTTTGAATATAAAGCAACGGGTCCTCTGCCTCCTTCAATTTTCTTGTCATTATAGCTCCCATATTGGAAGTATCCGGTTATAGTACTCGAAGCGCTTTCCAAATTGCTGCTCTACAATTGTTAAACGTTGCTCAATCATGTGCAGTGTTGACTGTAGTCACACTAGGGTAACCTGCCCTTGACCACACGTCATCAGCTCTTTCACCAAGTATGGCGATTAGAAGACCTTTAATATCCCCTATAGCTAATGTATTGCCTCCCATCATTTTTTCTAACTCATGTATCTATTTTACCCGCCGGAAGTTAAAGTCGGGAGTTTACATTTTAAGTTTTCCCTGTCCATCTGGGGCCATGGTATATACTGTGGCCTGGCCCCTCCCTTTTCCAACAAGGGGAACTTTGATGTTCCAAACTCATTTTCATCTCTCATCATTTGTCTATCTACCGCTGGAGTAATATTCCCACATCGCCATCTACCTGGCAATGACCTTAGCCTGCTTACATAAGGTGGGGACTCCCCCCTCTGACCATGGGGTTGCGCCTTATGTCGGTCTGACTGTGTCAGTGGCTCTGATGCCTTGGACATGGGTATCTTTAAATATGACCATCTTACTTCCTTATCCAAAGGTGAATGTTCTTCTGGATTACATATATCACTCCTAACCTCCCTCGAGAAAGTTTCCCTTTCTTCGTCTGATACTTTTTTGTGCACAACTCATGCAAATCCTCTCATCATCATCTCTATTTAATCTTAGTCGGTCTAAAGGCAGCTCCTTCTGTCTCGCACTACAGGAGGCTTACTCCGTGTCATACAACTGAGTACTCTCGAGGCGATAATTTTTTCCCTTCCTTTGTGCTTCTTTCTGGGCTTGCATTTCGTGGTATACTTTATCAATCGTTTCCCCAATGCTTCGTGAGTCAAACTCCTCTTCCAGATTTATTCTAGATGTGCCTGGTAACGACTTGGACTCGGGAAAGAATTCCCCTATGCCTTCCCATTCTACCCGTGGATTGGGATTTCTTACTTCCCTTTCCAAATACTCAAGATCGCACGCTCTGCCTCCTTTTGCGTTCCATGTAGTCATCGACTTCTCTGCGCTTTCTCGCCTCTTCTTATTGTATCTTCCTCTTTCTTTTTCATATCCCTTCGTTCATATGCCCTTCGTATTTCTTCATCTCTGTATTCTTTTCTCTCTTATCTTTTCCTGTTCATCGGCTTCTATTCTTTTCTCTTTCAGCCTTACTTTTTCATCGGCTGTTCTTCTTTTATTATCACGCTTTCTTTGCTCTTCTGCTCTCTCTTGCCTTTGAGCTTGCTCATCTTGATATAAATGTTCTTGTCTTTGTCTATCCTTTCTTTTTGCTCCTTCATCTCTCAATCGTTCCTCCCTCTTTTTGTCTTTTCTGTCTTTTTCGTCTTGATCTCCCCTTTGTCTTACATCTTCGATGCCTTTACCATTGAGTTTAAGTAAAATCTGACCACCCAACCATTCGTTCTGTACAAGCACTATCTCATCAGTTTTATCCTTATCTCCCTTCCATCTCTTTATTTCTCTCCTTGTGTCTAGAGATGTGCCTGCTTGATCACTTCTCTCCTTATCGTATCTATCCTTGTCCCTTGGGACTTTGGAGGTTATATCTTTCTCGGTATCTTTCTCTGGGCCCTCATCACTACTTTGCGTAGGTGACTCGTATGATTGGTATATCCCGTCGCTGCTTTAAGTTCTCTTAATGGGTATAACCCTTCATCTTTCTTAATTTCGTCTTTCATTTCAAACGGGGCAGGCTGAGCAGAAGGCTTGTCACCCCCTATTTGCATATATTGAGTATCCAATCTAAAGGAGGCTCCTCCTCCTTATCATGTTCATACATTATAAGGATCCTCCTTGTGGCCATGGCATGAACATATCGTCTGCAGTCCCTTTAACCCATTCTGCACTGTATTTTTTAAGTTTAAGCGCGTCCTTTGGTAGCTGTTAGCATAGATGCACTAGTGGCATAACTTCTTCCATGTCTAACTTTTACTTTTCCTTTTTGCTACCCCTTCGCTTATGCTTTAGTTACAGTTTTCAGTTTTATGTTTCAATCAACATACACTTATGAGCGAGCACCAATCGTTGCAAGCTCCAATTCTGTCACAATGCAGTTTTTTTACTTTATCCTTGCTAAAAAACAACCATCAAAGTTTAATCTTAAAATAATCACCTTTCGCGTCTTAACTTCATGTTTCTTCTGTTACTTAAAACATTTATTTTTTTCAACTCTGACGTCATCACAGCTTACAACCACATAAAACAAAACAGACAGACTTGACCGGCCACATGTACGTACTCCTCACAATCCTCTCTTAGGACTCGTTTTACCCTCTAAAATGTGCTCCGATTGGAACTTAAGATCATTGCTTTAAGAAAGTATTTGAACTAATCTCGTCTCCTATATGTCCCACGTAAGGGGCTCTGAATTAAAAGCTTCTGCTAGCACTCTTTAAAGCCTAGGAACAGTGCGTATCTTCATAGCGTGGCTACACTCACAACTATTTTCCTAATATATTACTTGGTAACACTCAAGTCAATATCTTTTTCCCCATATACATATATATTACGCTCTTACTCTTGCATTATATTTGATCCCACTTCCCTCCGTCACTCTCCATTATTTACTATGTATGCATCCTTTTGCCACACTATTTGGTCTTATTCACTCACCATTCGCATGTTTTTCATCTTCAGACCTTCGCGATCACCACCTTTGTTACTGCCTCTTTCAACCGCTTTCCGATCCGCTTCTCATAGATGTGGGAGGGGTTCCTATAGAAACTAGGGGTCCCATCAAACCCTTTTCCTTGCAAGGATTTCTTCCTATTCTAACCACTATCCACAAGGAGCTTTACATCCTGTTAGCCGAATGGCAAAGGTCGTGTGATATTGTAGAGACTCGAAAGTTGCTTATGTGGACGGCCGATGGTATTTTATCTAACCATCAATCTCTGCTAGCAAGTGAACTGGTGGCTTCCAGCCCTTTAAGATGAGTAGCAATACCCTGGAGCTAGATGGGGATGCAGAATTTAATCAAACATCAATAATTCAGACGACACAAATAGCTTGGCAAATGTTTGTCTGTTTTAATGCAAGTATTTGAAACAGGGAGTACAACGAACATCAGCAATCGCTCGATACTCTAACTCTCAATCATTTCATAAAAAAGCTGGGTTCTTAAACCCATAATTGGCCATAGCTGACGTGTGGACCTGCGTCATTACCAACGTCATCCTACGTGGCAAACTACAGAAACTTATCGGGAAGCGTGATTGGTTCTAAGTGAATAACTAAGTATAAGTGTTATATCTGTATGGAGTAACGGAGAGAAATAATTGGATATTTAACATCAGGTGGGGCAACTAAGCCCTCGCTTCAAAATGGCCACTGTAAACGTCACTAAATGTACGATGTCCCATTGGCTAGACAAACTATAGGACTCCCAACTACGTTGTCCCCTACAATTGGTTGGCTTCTAACCCCGTCAGTAACTTTCCACCTACGTGAGCAGCACGCAGACCGAACAATCAGGCGCGGGTGAGCTCGTTTTGATACAAGCTTCCCACCAATTAAAAATATAATCCATCATCACCTCAAAGGTTCAGTGTCAATTAGCGCTTTGAAGTTGGCCTTGAGTTTGTACTGTTCTCTGGGACTTTTTAAGGAGTATGGGTACTGTCTGGCTTCCGTGCGTAGGTGTGATATTCTCATCCGTCCAACTTTCTTCCATCACGTGACTGGACACCATGAAGTGAGCCTTTTCGTGTATTTGATTTCATTCTTCAATAGTCCTCTGACGTCTTTTTGCTCTGCTTGACCTTCTTGAACAGGAGCTTCTGTTCTTTCACGTTTAATTGTATCCAATGCCAGCCAATTCCAGTTCTGATAAGACCTTGGCTTTCGTGGCTCAGCCAACTCCTTAGCTGAAATATATTCTGTTTAATTGAATTGCTTTTGTAACTGCGACACTGAATTGAGGCCTTCCTCGTTGTTCAGGACTGCTTTATACGTAGTGGAAACATTCATTCTTTATTTAATCCATATGTATCTATGAGGTATATATGTCTATATTGGCGCTTGCCACAGTCTAACTATTTAAAAGCATTTGGCTATCTTCATGATTGATTTGCTGCTTGCTTTTCATTGCATCTGTACACGTTTAAACTAACTAAGTATCTTCATCATGTTTGTGGCATAAGTTTCTTTGGGCCTCATTACACGGATGGTGGTAAGGGTTTACTGGTACCGGTAAATCCTTACCGCCTTACTACGAGGTCCCTTTGCGGGTTGGGGAATTTAACGCCTGCTTTTTGCAGGCGTTAAAAACCAACCCGCAAAGGGACCAGGGAGCTAATTACAGTACCGCAATTTGCGGTACCGTAATTAGCGCCTTCCCCATTCCCATAGAGCCCTATGGGGCAAAAATGGGAATGGGGAAGGGCAATGGTGGAAGGGGGAATTACCGCCCCGCCAACCTTGGAATAGGGCGGTAATTCCCATTGCCACCAAGGCGGTGCCGGTATTTTACCGGCATGAACCATGGCGCTAATAGCGCCATGGTTCACCGCCATCCGTGTAATGAGGCCGTTTATCTTGATCCCAAGATGTTACTTATCCTTGGTACTTCTTTGTTCCTTTTAAATTGTCTGCCTCTCTGGTCTGATTATCTTTCTATCTGGTGTCGATTCAACTTTGTATGACGTCACCATTCATCCTTGTCTTTTAGTTTCTTTGCTTTGTCAGGAATCTTATTCAAATGGCCATCATATTGTAGGTTGTTTCCTGAATGGGTACTTCACCTCCCATATTCTCTTAGGTATAGGTATTCTTATGGGTACTGCACAGAGCCCTCTCTTTTCTCTTCGCTGGTTTAACTTGTCAGTGTACGTCACATATTTTGGTTCATACGTTTCAGGTAATGTACGCGGGGCCGGTGGAGTGGGGGTACTTGGCTCCTCCTCTACAACGCCATTACCCAAAGTATATGTGGAACAGCACTTTGTGATTGTTTGTTGAAAACATCAGGCCCGAGAGGGCAAGAGACTTTTGTTAAAAGAGTCTTAACCATCGAAGAACCTGATAGCTGGTACAGAACCTTTGGCTTGTGCTGGGAAAGCTCGAGCTTGTGCTGTGCTCCAAAGTCCCACCTTGTCCCGTGCTGAAAACCTGGGGAAGGGAGACCTCCAGTACTGCATCCTGACTTATTATTTGTGAACACTTCTTTCTTTCGTGAGAAAATTATCCCACACTTCATTTTGTATTTAGAGTAAAGATTGTCAATAGGTTTTCCTTAGTATACGCCTTTTTATTTTGACACACACCACTAGGACTGCCTTAATTTTCATTTAACGGTCGAAGCTTGGTCCCATCTTAGATTTAGGTTTAGATTAGGCATTTTTCCACCCTGCATTTCCAGTTTAATAAACATCCTTGAACTGTGATCACTTCTGTCTTTCTTTACTGTTGCCATCATGAGTTCCTTACAGCGCAAAAAGACAAGGCAGGGAGAACAGAGGGAGGACAAAACAACAATCTTAATAGGCCTTGTGTCATTCAGATCGTGCAAGTGCGGGGGGGAGAGGGAGAAGTGGCAGGGGATGGGGGGAGTGCAGGTAGCTCATACAATTTGCTGGTAAGTGGCTTATAAGTTCAGAAAATCGGGGGACTGTAGGGTTACAGATACAGACCCGTAAGTGCAAGGGAGGCCTGGAACCAGTGCAAGGGCAGCTGGACATGCAGGAGCCTGGACCCAAAGTTCAGTGGGTGGCCAGGTGATCAGTGTGCGGAGCAGTCAGCGACATCAGCAAGGGAGAGGGAGAGAGAACGCGGAAGTGAAAAGGAAGGTCTTGAGTTGCTTCCTGAACCAGAGGTGGTCCTGCTCAAGTTTGAGAAAGGAAGGGAGGATATTCCAGAGGGAGGCCCCGACAGAGGAAAGAGATCTACCCCATCTTTCTTTCTGGAGAAGCGTCTGACCGTCAGATAGTTGGAGGTGGATGAGCGGAGGGCTCCAGAAGGAAAATGCTTAGGAAGAGAAAGTTGGAGGTAGTGCGGTCCCCAGCCCCAGAAAGCCTTGTGGACAATGAAAAAGGTTTTGTACTTGATCCTTGCAGCCACAAGGAGCCTTACTTTTGGTGGTGGAACCTGGGTATAGAAATCTTGTCTGGGATCGTCCATCTCCCCAGATACTTGGGATTGCTAGTTGCATTCTTCCTTCACAGGAAACCTGTAAGTAATGTCTTTCAAACTGTTATTCATTGCTTATTACATATTCGTTGCTTATCAAGGGAGGATAGCTCAGGGGCAACAGGCTCGCCTTGGAAGCAAGACAACACTGAGGAACACTAATTCGATCCCCGGGTCCGCACTTAGAAACCTCTGGGTATTAAGCATGTTATAAATAACCAATTATTATTATAATAATTATCACACCTACATTGTTAATAAGCAAGTACGTTTCTGAAACCTCTGTGGGCAAACTATTTCTTGACAATGAATCTCTATGGTAAAATGTACTTAACACAAGTTTCCTTCCTTCTTTATTCTATGCCTTGCTGCTCAGTCACACTACTAGTGAGAGTTTGGTTTGACTTTGTTTAAACCCTTGCAGGTCCACTAAGTTTGGCTTCCCAAAACTCTGCATTAATGGAGGTTCTGAAAAACCATCCTAACAATGTGACATCGGTACTTTCAGATCTTACCTTTTTTCTTCACAACCCCTTTGGGGAAGTTTTTTAAATTTTGTACCTCAACCTTTTGGATGGAGGTATAAATTGGAGGCACTGGAAGGCGGTATTTATGTGTTGGTGGGTGGTAAAACAGGTGGTATTTTTTGCAATATCGACAGTTTTTTCACAGTTTTACCAATACCACCATAACTTTAATGAGGCCCAAAGTGAAGGCAGATGCTCCAACCTTGGGAATGGGTGTTGCCTTTGGTGATGAGGAAATTGGGCTGCGCATGTCTGCAGGGCCCCTTTTTCAGATTTTAAAGTTACAGTATCTTCTTCGAAAGTGCTTTTCCGTCATGCCTTCTGCAGATCACTCGCAACCAGATGAACTAAGAGTACTGGAATCACCATGAAGGTAACTGTTCATGAGTGCTTCTTTCCAGCCCATGCCTCAACTCTGGTTAAAAGGTCATGGCCTGACAGGCACGATGCTATGTGTACCACTCTCCTTTGAAGGGTACGCACATCTATTCCTTTGCCTTCTCACACTGAATGACAGATGCTCTGGCTAGGTGAGAAGGCATCTCATTATCTGTCTTCCTTTCCTTCTCTATATCCCTGCCTCTCATTTTTGTTCCCCTCTCTCACCCTCTCGCTGTATCTTCCCCACAAACATCCTGACTCCATCCCTCCACCTCTGGCTGGAGTGTGACTTTATCCACCAAGAAGTGACTTTTTAGGAATTTTGCGCAAACAGGCTCCATCTCTGCAGGCAAACATTTACCTCTCTATCCCATTATCTATTTCATTATTACCCCCTTCCATATGTTTGCTGCCCTCTTTCATATAACTCCCTTTTTCCATCTTTCTCCCTCTTTATCCTTGTCTTCTCTTTTTTTCCTCTTCCTTTGTCTTCCCTTCCTTTCCCCCCACTCTTGCATGTTCCCAGTACTGGCTCTGCTCCGGATGTGCTGCTGTAAGGTGGAGTTAACAATTCCTTTTTTTGCAGGGATTCACGGAGAAGCAGGGACTCGACGAATAAAGGTAGGCTTTGTTTCTACTTCTTTTAAGTATTTTGGGGTGACTTGGTTTACAATGGCTGTTCTTTTTTATCTTGGATACATTTCTTGTATATATGTACAGGGTGAGGACTTTTTGGTTTCTTTTGTGTTGTCTCCCTTTGCATTTGTATGTATGTTTTTGCAGTGTAGCTGGCTGATACCTAATTGTTCCTTGAGATTGTGGGTTGTATAATTGTCTCTTGGTCATGATTGTTGGGTTACTCTTATTAGTCCTGTTAATGGACTTTTGTTGGCTGAGTTCACATTGCATTATCATAATGTGTGGCATATCTGTTGGACATGATTGTTGAATTATTAGTTTTGGGTTAAATAGTGTGATCTCTCACAAGAACCAACTCCATCCATTGGAAAGTCCAGTTAAGACAGAACATTCTGGTAATTGTGACGAATCCCAAGATGTCATCACTGCTTCCCTAGGGGGCAGCCCCTTTCCATTGGGCCAGGGAGGTTAGGCCGCTACCTGATAGTCCCCATGGGGGTGGTACTCAGTGGGAGGATCTCATGGGGAGGGAAAACCCCTGTGGGACCAGTGGCAACTATCCAGGGAGAACGCAGTATTCACACGTTCCAACAGACTCCCTCTCACTCTCCTATCCTGTACATTTAGTACCCCACACTACTGTATATCTGTGCAGGCTAGAGGACTCAACCTGCCTAAGAAGTACTGAGACGAGGAACAGTAGGGACTACCTAAGTTTTATGTGCAAACTGGGACGAAGAAGAATCCAAGTAACCCAGTTGAGAGTGATAACATCTGTACCAAGATGACTAAAAGACGCAGAATAATGAAGAACTCTACGCGAAACCAAAACTAGTGTCGTAGTCAATATGGACAATTTGTGTAAGTGGAATATAAAAAGGGAAGAAGGACTGAAAATGGTGTTCAGCCCTCCCTCGAGGAGCCGCAAGCAGGTCGGCGGTGCGAGAAGGGAAGCCTGGGAGACCGAGACGAGAAGGTGAGGACTCCGAAAAGGGTCAGAAGAGAAAGGACCCTTCTCCTGACTAGAAGCAGGCTGCCGATACCGACGGAAGAGACGGGATCATGCGGTCCATGTCGGAAAGGCAGGCCAGCGGAAGCAGCAGCTACCGAGATGAGGTATCTGACCACACAGAGAACATGGGACGGAAGAGATCGAGTCCTGGGAACGGCCAGAGCCGAAACGGAAGTTCCCTGCAGGCAGGGGCTTACCGGGGCTAGCTGGTAGGGCCAGAGGGAGGGTGCCTGTGAGCCCCACCAAGATGGCTGCCGTAGTGTGATCTCCCTGCTCGCCCTTTTTAAATCGGTAAAATATCCTGAGCTTACTGCCGAGGTGTGGCCTGCGGGACTTAATCTGGTCGCCAATGGTGCTGATTTTAGTGATTCTCCACCTTCCCTCTGGCAGATCGGACCAACGAGCAGTGTAACCGATTTGCCAACACGGCATGGTGTGTGCAGCCGGCCCGGGCAGAGACCATCGAAGTGTGTCGTGTCCCTGGCAGCGGCACACACTGCAGCTGGCAGAGCCTGATCAGGAGAGTGCCACCAGATCCTGGGCGGCTGAGGACGCTCTGAGGTATGGTGGTCACCGTTGAAGAAGAGCCAGTGAGCATTACCCGACATTGCTCTTATTGCAGGCAATTGTGATTTGGCAGTCATTTGATCACGACGAAGGGAGATACCCACTGTAGTGATCCAGCGGAGGAGAAACAGCACTCGGCTAGGCATAGCAGTATTTGGACTGCACTGAACGCGGCATTCGCCCATGGGTTGCTGTGTGGATCGCCATTACCATAGGAAAATTTGCAGATGAACTGGTGAGGCGGCGTTTCCATGTGGAGAGTTGTGGGGTTGGGCTCTGTCATTTGCTAATCCAAGAGCCTTGATAGAACATCCATGAGAGTCATCAGAGTGCATATTTTGTATTTCGCATACCCCGACGGGGGAGGGGGGTAAGTGGGCTCAGCCCAGCAGGGATCTAATTGAGAAGCCTAGAGGCATCACTTGGGGAATTACAAGACTGTGCGTTGATGCTGATTGTGTGGGTCGTAAGTGCTGCGTCACGATGGCCAAATCAGATTGGAGCCATGCAAAACTTCCTTTTTCAACTAAATCTTCTGCCAGTGGTGAAGTGGAAGCAGACTGCAGTAGATCCACAGTTCACTGTCCCCTCTGGGGTGTTGCAGGATATCAAAGTCATGCTATCACAACTTCAGGCGGGTATTCATCTTCTGCCAGTGGTGAAGTAGAAGCAGACTGCAGTAGATCCACAGTTCACGGTCTGCTCTGGGGTGTTGCAGGATATCAAAGTCATGCTATCACAACTTCAGGCGGGCATTCACTCATTAGATAATAAACTTGACACTTTGACTTGTAAGGTTGACCATATGCAGCTCAGATTAAATAAACACAGCAATAGGTTGAATGAGGCAGAAACCCGTCTTTCAACTGTTGAGGATAAAATATCATCAACCCCTCGAGAAGTGGCCCAAAGGAAAAAGGTGATTTAAGGGGCTGACAGAGAAACAGGAAGACCTGGAATTAAGATTCCGATGGAAAAACCTTAGGATTGTGGGGGGTCCCGGAGTCAGCAGATTCGGGCCCCATGGAACTACTGTTTTTCTTCCCCGGGACTACATTTACTATCAGTATACTTGGGGGGAGAGGGTGAAGCAATCATGTTATGGGCTGTTGAGTTCAAAGGCGCTTATTTCCACTGCTCTCTGCAGAGTTTAAGAAGCATGTTTTTGTGAGTGCCGGTGAGTGTATCCCCCCTTCAGCCAATGGGGGGCTAGCAGGCGCCAGACTGGGATGTCGCAGGGTTCCCCCGCTATGCTACAGAAGCTGCTTTACTTATCTGCAGGTCACCAGTGGGAGAGGCCCGGTCCACGGCAGATCTGACTGTCTGTCACCTCTGCTTTTTCCTCTGCCTGCATCCCCCTTCTCTTGTGGCTCGTCCGAACCCGGGATGAGTCCACCAATGTGGGGTCGGGCCATGCACATCTGTTGGGTGCTGAGTACACTCATCCACTGCATGCTATGCACACACAAGGCTATCGGGTGTCTTGCAGCCCACGCCGGATCCCCAGCAGCCCAGTCTGTGCTTTAGAGCTGGGCCAGCCGCCATTTTACGTCTACGCTGCTGTGATTTTCGTCAGAACAATGACAGGACAGCTGAAAAAAAGCACTGCGCTACCAGATCGAGTCGCCAGAGATACATTTTCTGGTATCAGAATAATGCTTTATGGATCTCGTCAGGAGCTCAGGTCAACCGCATCCTCAATACATGAGCCCAGGCCACGCCCCCAGCTACTTCAAGTAGGCATACTTAAAGTCATCAGAGCAGAGCTGGCGAATAATGAGGGTTGGATCCAAGATCCAAGAACCACCTTCCTGATCTGTTATAAAAGTTCAGTTGCATAGAGAACTAGAGGCCTTCCGTGAAGCAGCTCATGAGCAGGTGAATGTTTTGAAGAGGCAGATGTCAGTCCGAGAGTACAGTGAGGGTCAACGCCTGGGCAGGTTACTGGCTCATGTGGCAAGGGTTTAAGCTCCCAAATCCACTATTGCAGTCATCCGGGTCAAATCGGGGGATTTAAAAACACACTCATGGGGAGATTAAGCAGGTTTTACAGGAATTTTACAATGCTCTCTACTCCTCCCACATGACAGTATCCCTGGGGTCACTGGAGAGATTCCTCGATCAGGTTGCACTTTATTGGTTTGATCAGGGGGGAACGGGTGTGGCTGGGTAGCCCCATCATGCTACAAGAGGTTCAAAGTGCCATCCGCTCGCAGGTAAAGCACCGGGTATGGATGGCTTTTCAGCCGATTTTAAAAGGCCTTCTCGGCAAGTCTAACGCCAAACCTTCTGCAGGTATTTAAGCAGGCATTGGATGGAAAGTTACCGGAGACAATGAGGGAGGTGGTAGTCACACTCCTCTTGAAACTCTTATAGGGCTAATATTGCTTATCAATATAGATAATAAAATTCTTGCATGAATTTTGGTCTCTAGACTAGCCCCCCTGATGATCAAGCAGGTTTAATACCTGGGAGAACCTATCCAGGGAAGCCATTCAAACTTTTATTTTGTCTTTTTATAAAGAACTCTTTGCATCACCAGGAGGTGAACCTCGATCCCCAGTGCAGAAGAAGGGAGTCATTCTTTGTCTTTAGTTTAGTGTAAGGGATAGAAGTAGGTTTTGACACATGACAGTGGACTATTACTTTACGGACCATCTGACATGACCCTTAATATTTTAGTTGAGGCAGGGAAACCCCTCTTAGAGATAGATAGGGATAGATAGGTTTTCTCTTTACTTTATTGAAAATAAAAGTCTTTAACAACAACCAGGCCACCTGTGTGTCCGTATCCTCCTGATCCCTTACATGATATATATATATTTCTGATGCTTGTTAATCTGCTTAGAATCACATGCTGTGCATAGGTCCGACATCCAGTGGTCACTGCGGAGTATTGCATCTTGTTTTTCGTAGTCGAAAAGGGACGTCGACCGGGCGTGTCTGAAATACTATCCCTATAGTGACGTGTGTTGTACCCACAATCCCTCACGCGTCGAGGTCCCTCAGATTGTTTTTTTCCGCCCAGCTACTGGTCGCCTTTACGCGGAGCTCCTCGAGAGACATTGCACATTCCATCTCCTCGACCTTTGGTCGTCTTTTCCTGTTTAAAGATTTAATATATCAATCCCTCCCTCGACGCAGTGGTGAAGCTGTCTCCGCCGAGCAACACTGTCGAATCACATGTGTATACAAAGAAGAACACAGTTTTGAATTTTTGTTTTCACCCCCCTCCCACTGCCTGTTCAACAACACCCTTCACCACAGCCGCTTTTACGGGCATCTCCTCGGCATCATCTTGTGAGGAACCTCCCTCCTATGAGTCATCCACTCTGCTTTCAAACAGAGACGCTATTAGCTGTCTCCAACTTATCAATGCTTGCGCCTCTCCCCCCCCCTCCCTCTTAGAGGCCTCCTGCCATGCAGTTGTTTCGGCGTTCCCCCATTTCCGGAGATCTTGCCACCAAGCCTCCACGCTTGGTCTATTCTTCGCTTTCCAGCTCATGACAATTCTGTGTTCGGCTAGTATGTATGCCAAATATTTAAGCTTGGTTACATGTTTGAGGTTACGCAGTCTAGGGAACCCTCTGAGCATCCCGGCCCATAAGGAATCTATATCAAGCGTTATCTCTTTCCCGGCTAGGAGGTGTGCTACTTCCTCCCAGAATCTCCTAACCTCTGGGCATACCCAAAACATATGCGCCATTCCGGCATTCACTTCTCCACATTTCGGGCACGACTGCGGCCCTGCATCCTTAAACCCAGCTATCCTCTCCGGGGTCATATATGCTCTATGAGTCACAAACAGTTAAATTTGGTGTAGCCTTACTTTCCTAGAAACTTTTTTATGATACCCTTGTATCCTGTGCCACAACCCGTCTCCCATTGGCTCTCCTCCTTCTTCCCAATCGCGCCTCACCTTAACCACTTCTTTCCCAACCCGGGTCATCACCAGTTCATATATTCGGAAGACCTCATGTCCACCTTCCGCTATATCCCAGAATGTTTCCAACACAGTGTCTGGCTGCTGTGTCTGGCTGCTGTGTCATAGCCGAATACGTCTTCTCACTCTTAATTATCTTAAGTAACCTGGCATACGTAATGTATTGACTCTGGTGCAGTCCAGAGTCTCTTATCAATTCCTCAAATGGTATCACTGCACCTTCCGGCCATATATCTCCCAGTGTTGCTATGTCCACAGTCTCCCAGTGTCCCCTAAGTGTCTTCCGCATTTATAAGTCAATTCCTTCGAGTGCCACTAACGGTACAGTTGGCAACCATACCCATTCTTTCAAGAAATAAGGGCCACACTCTGCCCAAGCAACCTGGATTCAGACGTAGATTCATCTGCCTGCCATCTTGTTACAAATTGGAGTTGGCTGGCCAGGAAATATACCTCAAAATTAGTCCGCCGTTAATATTTTACTATCTTGGTTAAGCATCGAGAGCGGCCTGTAGGACCCACATTCCTCCTCCGGTTTGTTAAGTTTTAGCAATGGAATAATTATTGCTTCCCGGAGAGAAGCAGGTAACCCACCGACCTCAAACGCTTCATTTAACATGGCTAGTAGGGGAGGGAGCAGCTCGCCCAGGAATGCCTTATAAAACTCACTCGGTAGACCATCTGCTCCCGGGGCTTTACTAGTGGGTAGTGATTTGATAACATATTCCAATTCCTCCAGCGTCACAGGTCCCTCTAGGCTCTCCCTCTCATTCTCCTCCAACTGCGGCAGGGCCATGCCTTCCAACACTTCCTCTATGTCTATATTCCCATCATCTCCCACTTCTGCATATAGGTCTGCATAATATTCATAGAATCTGTCATTTACCTCTTCTTGGGTATCTCGTATTCGCCCGTCAGCCCCTTTAACCACCCTGATAGCCTGCCGTGGGTATTCACTCTTGTACAACCACGCTAATAGCCTGCCCGTTTGTCCCCCTCAGCATGTTGTCTCTCTATATATTTCTTATAATTCAAGTTGCATAATCTATCCCAATGCCCTCTACATGTTTGCTGCAGTTGGTGAACGGACCCCTCTTCTCTGGGGAGTCTCCCCCCCTTCCCCTGGAATTTGGTTTCTAGTTCCTCTTCCGCTTCACTAAGGTCTCTGATGATACTACCCTGTATCCCGTTTGATTGCGATATGGCCGCCCCTCTCACCACTACCTTGAACGCCTCCCACAGTGTCACCGCTGAAGTGACGCTCCCAGTATTGAGCTGAAAATACTCTACTATATCTCTACTCAAGCCTTCTCTAAAGGCAGTATCCTTCAATGCTTCTGCTCTAAGTTTCCATGTCGGGATACTTGACCTGGGGGTTGTGACTTGCCACGTAACTATCAGTGGCGTATGGTCTGAAAGGACTATGGCTTTATATTCAGTTTTTGTTATAGCATGTAGTAATTCAGGCCCCGCAAACACATAATCTAGTCTAGTACTTAAATTCTGCGGGGCAGAGTATTGCGAGTACCCCCTGTCCTGCGGGTGTTGCATCCTCCATACATCCTCGAGCTGAAGGTCGCCCAATAGGGCACGCAAAGCTTTAGCAGCAGGGGCCGGCCCACCTTGTCTTCCATCCAACCTATCTAACCTCGGGTCCAGCATGCAGTTAAAATCACCACCCCATATCACTGCTCCATCGATGTATGGGGTAATTTTGGCATACAGATTCCTTTTTTTTTTTATTTGATTTTTATTGGTAATTCCAAAACAGAACAACACATTAAACAGAATACCCCAACTCCCCCCCTTCATCCCCCATCCAGCACCCAGGGTTCAAGAGAAGTCCAGTGTTCCCTTGCGTCACCCAAAGAGCCAATCACACCCACCTCCCCCCGCCAAGTCCCTATAGGGAGCGCTAAATTGTCATGCCCCTGCATAGGTCCGTAACATCAGGGTCGTCTATTATGCCCAAAAGTCGAATGCTCCGAGGGCACCACCGCTGCCTAGTACCATCCACCAAATACGAAAGTAGGGAGTCCCAGTCTGACTTAAACCTTAGGTGATCTCCTTGTAGTGAGTATGTGAGCCACTCAAGAGCTACTAGGGACCACATCTTTGCCACCCATTCGTGATCCTGTGGCGGGTCCTTTGCTTTCCATCTGCGGGCTCAAACCATTGCTGCGGCCATCATCATCATTGCGTAAAGCTTGCGGCCCGCCTTGGTCTTAATTGATGCCAGGGTCCCCCCCCAAGCCCAGTATCGCCAAGCCTTTATTGCCCCCATGGTTAATCCCCAGAACTTGACTAAGAGCGTCCCAGATCCCCGCCCAGTAGTTCTTGATTTTTGGACACTCCCACCATATGTGCTCCCACGTACCCACCGCGCCGGGGAGGTCCATGGATACATTCTATTAAGTCTGGCGGGGGTCAGATGCCACTGAGTGAGCACCTTCAGCCACATCCCCCTTACTTGAAGAGATCTTGTTAGCTTTGGTATCTGCTTCCATAACCAGTTCCAGTCATTGTCCTCAATTGCCGACCCAGTAGCTAGTTCCCAATTCCTCATGTAGGACCGCAGTGGAGGCTCCTCTCCCGCCTTTATGTGCCTTTATATGGCAGTGATCAGGTGCTTGTCCCCCGATTCCCTGCTAAAATACTTTTCAAAGGGGGTTAGTTGTCGAGTAGCCACTTGCTTTAGGATGGGATGACTGAATCAGTGTCTGAGTTGGCAATAGCGAAACCTTTCCCTTTCACTCAGAGCAAATTCAGTCTTACATTGTTCGAACTGCTTTACCTGGGTCCCCTCAAACATGTCCCGCACCATCCTGCATCCCCCCTGGAGCCAAGCTTGAAAGGTGGCGGTATTGAGCCCGGGGGTGAACTGAGGGTTCGTGAACAGGGGGGTGAAGGGCGATGGATGAGTTGTTAGGTGGGCCAGCTGCACAGCTTCATCCTAGGTGCGGGCTACCAGGGCTAGAATTGCACTACAATACATACAGGTAGGCCTATCCTGTTTCGGCTTCCACAGGACCCCCTCGAGATCCTATCCATGGGCCTCCAATGTTTCCCCCGATCGTCTCTTTGCCAGTCCCGGAGGACCTTCAGCTGGGCCGCCCTATAATACCCCCTAAAGTCAGGCAGGCCCATGCTCCCCCGCTTCTCATCACCCTGGCCACTATTCTTGGGGATTTATTGGCCCACACAAATCTACTGGTAATTTTATTCAGGGACCTGAAGAAGGCCGGGGGAACATGGACTGGCAAGGCAGCAAAGCGGTACAAGAGCTTAGGGAGTATTGCCATTTTTAAAGTGTTGATACGCCCTAACCAAGATATCGCTAAGGGGCCCCAGTCAACCATCTTATCCTTTAATTTCACTAGTCATGACGGATAGTTTGCGTGGTACATCAGCTCCAGCTTTGTCGACAATTTAATTCCTAAGTAGGTGAGAGAGTGCTACTCCCATCTATAGGGGGAATTGCGCTTCAAGACGAGGGCTGCTGGCGTCGGGACCGTGCGATTGAGAATTTATGTTTTAGAGGCGTTTATTTTCAGACACGCCACGCTGCCAAAGCGCGCCAGTTCGGCTTCAACTGCTGGTATAGACGAACACGGAAGGGTCAGAGAGAGTATCATATCGTTCGCAAAAGCAGCTATTTTGTGCGATTGGCCTGCGAAAGGGATGCCGGTTATGAGGTGGTTGGCTCAGACTACCTCGAGAAATGGTTCCAAATGAAGAGCGTACAGTATCGGGTACAGTGGGCACCCCTGCTTGGGGCCCCTCTCGACATGCAACTTGTCTGACAATTGCCCATTCACTGCTAGTCTGAGGATTGGGTGTCTATAATTGGCTCTTATCCTATCCATACATTTTGGACTGAAGCCCATCCTTAGCATGGTTTCAAAGAGGAATCCCCACCCCACCCGATCGAATGCCTTCTCGGCATCGATTGCCATTAGGAGGGCGGGGACCCCCCTCTTGCAAGCCCTCTCTATTAAGTGGGCCTGCCTCTTACAAACCCCGATTGATACGGATGGACTAGTTTAGGGACCAGGTGTTCTAGTCTTTTTGCCAGGATCTTAGCGTGTATTTTAGAATCGATATTAATCAAAGCTATGGGGCGATAGGAAGTGCAATCGGTTGGGTCCTTGCCCTTTTTGTGGATGAGGACAACTTTCGCCTCCTCCATAGATCTCGTGATTGCGCTATCCTGCCCTATTTGGTTAAAGAGCGCAGTTAAGATAGGGGTAAGTATTTCCTTTTGCCGTTTATAAAATTCCGCGGCATACGCATCCGGACCTGGCGATTTAAAATTGGGCAATTCTCGAATTGCGTCCCTGACCTCATCCTCTGTGATGTCCCTTTCCAGCATTTCCCTCTCTTCTTGCGTTATGCGGGGCAAATTAACCCTATCTAGATAACGTACTTGGGCAGTGTGCGCCAGAGTATCGGATGTGTACAAGGCTGAATAGTATCAGGTGAATTCCCTCAAAATAGACTCATTTTTCGTACTAGTAGTCCCACCCCCCCACCTTAATTTTTAATATTGTTTTTCCCTTCTGCTCCTTTCTGAGCATTCTCGAGAGAGGCCGGTCTGCCTTATTAGCTTTAATGTAAAATTTCTGCCTGAGGTATAATAAGCTCCGCTCAGCCGCTCGAGTCTGGATCAGGTCCAACTGACCCCGGACTGCCCTGTACTCCCTTTTGATGGCCTGGGTTTGATTTTTCCCCATTTTTGCCGTTATCCCCCTTAATGCTTCCTCTAGCCGCGCCTCCTCTACTCGTAAATTCCCTATCCCTTCTTGCCTTAATCGCAATTATTATCCCTCCAAGAGTCGCCTTAAAGGCGTCCTACCTGATCTGGAGTGTCGTGTCCCATGCTGAGTTCTTGGTGAAAAAGGTTTCTATTTCCTCCTCAATCTCACGGACCAGGACTTGATCCTTAAAGAGAGCGACCGGGTAGCGCCATTTCCACAGCCCACGGGGTCTGCCCTTCGCTTTCAGGGTTATCGTCAGGGGGGCATGATCAGACAGCATTGTGGAGCACATGGATATGTCTAACGCCCTCCCCAAGATGCCAGCTGACATCGAGATATAATCTATTCTCGAGTGGGTCTGACGAGGATGTGAGTAAAAGGTATACCCCCCTGCATCGCCCTGCATCTCCCGCCAAGCATCCACCAGACCCAGGTTACTGATTTTCTCCTTCAGGTCATGCGATGATTTCCCCTGTAGGGCAGCCCCTCCCGCCGTTCTATCCTTCGTGGGGTCCCACGCGATATTGAAATCGCCAGTAAGAATGATAGGGTGCTTGGCAAATTTCTCAAGCTTCCCCACTGCCCATTGGAGAAAGAGATCTTGGGCTGTGTTGGGGGCGTATATCGTCGCCACATTGAGAGGAGAGGATGTTCGTCGCCCTCCAGCGAGACCGCCAAAAACCTTCCCTGATCATCCGTGAGCTTTTCAGAGATATGTAGATCAAGGCCATCCCTAAGAGCCAGCAGAACGCCAGCTTTGTTTTCAGCTTGATTTGCTTGCAATGACCTGGAGTGGCCCCAAAGTTTGAGCCTTCCTCGATCCGCCGCTCTAATATGGGTTCCTTGTAGCGTGATAATGTCTGGCCGGTCGCGCCTAACGAAGCGCTCTAGCTTCTTGCGTTTAATCAGCGAGTTGAGACCGTTCACATTGAGGGAAAGAATCCTCAATACTCGTCGGCTAAATATGATGGTTCAGTGGGGATGACATAGATCACGCGCCCCCCCCCCCTTGGCGTCCGGAGCACCTCTCTTGTGGTCTCCCTGTTGGGATACGCTGCACCAACCCTTTGTTTGCTTCTGGAACACTGGTTCTCCCAACCCCACCACCCCTTTCGCACCCCCCCTTCCTCTGGCAGTATGTGACGACTGGCCTCAGCCCCCCTCGAATCAGAACCTCGAGAGTCATCCCATCGAATGCCATTCAACTGTTCCAACGCGGGACTGCCCCGTCCCATTCCAAGAACTGAGTCCCCACCCCCCCGAGACCCTGAAAGTGTTGTTGAATATTCTCGAGCCTGCCAGACACATCATCTGCTTCTATGCCCTCCCCAGGCACCCTTTCCCTGCATCGACCTCCGGAGCATATGCTGGAGCGTGCTCCTGGTAAAGTTCTTTTCACTTCTGGGGTTCCTGGTCCTTCCTTGGTGCCAGACTTTTCTGGAGCGATTGGTTGTCGTTTTTCCTTGACCTCTTTGACCGGGCCGTAGACCATTCCCATTGTCTACGTTCAGAGCGCTGAGTTGAGGGCAGAGTGGGGCGAGGCGGAGGATCCTCTTCCAGCCCCAACAGAGCAAGACCCTGCTCACAAGTGGTAATCCTCTGGGCTCTCCCCTGCCATTCAAAGGCCAAACCGAAGGGGTGTAGCCATCTGTAACGAGTGCCTTGAGCTCTTATATGGGAGGGAACCGGGCCCATTCTTCTGCATTTGTTTAGGGTTGCTTGTGCCAAGTCCTGATACAACGCTATCTCCTTCCCATTATAGGTGAGTCAGCCTGCCTTCCGAGCTGCTGCGAGGATCCGCTCCTTCACTGAATAGCTGTGCATTGCCACCAGGACATCTCTGGGTCTAGCGCCTGGTTCTGCCCGCTTGGGTCCCACTCGATGTATCCTATCAAATACCATGGCCTCTGACACTGGGGTCTCCAGAAGGTCCACAAAAATGCCCTGTACCGCCTGGGACAGGTCATGGTTCTGGATATCCTCCGGAAGGGCCCTAATACGGATGTTTGAGCGCCTAGACCTGTTTTCTAGGTCTTCCACCTAGAGTTCCAGGTTGTGTGTGGCTGTCGCCAAGTTATCCAGGAGGGAGTCCGTCTTCCGTGCATCCTCAGCTAAGTCCTGAATCGCCCTCTCGTTCATGCCCACTCTTTCTTCTATCTTGCCAATATCTCTCTTGATCTCTTACAGCCCCTCCGCCAGATCCTCCCTCAGGGCACCCATTTGCTTTTGACTTGCTGTGGTGATCTTATCCACTATGTCAGCTAGCAGGAGCTTCAGAGCTGCCTGCCTGACAGGTAGTTCAGGTGCCTCAAGGTCCGCCTGAGGGTCCCCCGCGGGCCATTCTTTGAAGGTTGCTCCCTAGACGTCCTCCGTTTCCTTAGCCCATATCCTAGTGAGTGGATTCTCCTGCGGTCTCCTCTGGGGTCTCGGGGGAGGGGGGGGGGTGTCCTTGATTTTAGACTTAGACATGATGGAGGAAACTCAGGGTACTATACTGTGATATGGGCTTCCGGGTTCCAACAGATGAAAGGAGAGCCCACGAGGTTCCCCGGCTCTCCGCCCAAGAGGGAGACTCCCCGCGCGGTCAGCAGCAGAAACGAGCGCCTTCAGTAGCAGAAGTGAGTGCGGATGGGCGTCCGCCGGTGAAATCGCGGGTGCTCTTGGTAATCCACTGTGCCTAGCTGCACTTCCCCTGGACCATCTGAGCTGCACTCCCTGGGTAGGGCCTCCCCACTTGGCCGGGAGCAAGTACTTCTGGCCCCTGCTGTGTCGGTGGTCTGCTCTGGGTGCCGCAGGGCCGGGGGAGTGTGTGTCACCGTGGGGGGCCCAAGGAGGCCTGCGCTAGTTCATATGGCGCAGTCACAATTAAGCTGCAGTTGAGGACAAAGTCGCTAATGTGAAGAAAAAAAAAGGATTCACCTAGAGAGGGGGGGGGCACCCTGACCCCCCTCTACCCCCCCCACGGACCATGCGGGGGACGCGAGGAGCACAATTTGGGGCAGTTCCAAGAAATGGAGGCGGGCCCGGTGAGGAGGGGCCAGCGGTCTCACTTCTTTCCACTTGCAGGCCAGGGTGCGGCGTCCGCTGGTGCTCTGGTGGGCCCGGTGCTGCACGAGCCCTCCCGGGTAGCCGCGCTGCTGGATCCGATGTGTGCCGCTGTCCCTGAGGGGCAGGCGGGGGGGACCCCCCTCCAATACTGAATATTCCGCTTTTTTATGCGGCTGGCGTGGCACCACTGCCGGTATACCAGGGCCGGGTACTGCTCGCCGCCGCTCAGGACCCCACCCTCAGCCCCTCCGTGAGGGCGAGGTGGGCCGATACTCCGATGGAGGAGGAGAGCTGCAGGGGAATTGCCACGGGCTGCGCAGGCGATCCTCCAGGCCTCGGTGCGAGAGTTGTTTCTGAGGTGCTGTCCCCGACTCTTTGCTGTCGACAAGGTACGGGGTGCTGGATATGCTCTGGGAGCCACGCTGGCTCATTGGTTGCCACACTTGTTGCCACAGCTTCACTCCCTCCGATCCATGCTGGAACAAGGGCAGTCCCTATTCGCTTCCGTGCCCCCACAGGGGTCCGTTATCCGCTGCTGTCGCCTGGAGAGGGCTATAAGGCTTAGCAAGCCGTTATGCAGGGCCTCGGGATCAGGAGCTCGGTGGTCGCAGTGTTTACAGCATCGCGGCCATCTTGGAATCCGGCATACGTATTCTTAAAGTAAGTTCCTGTGTCATGATTTGGGGCGTAGACATTCACAATATTCACTTCCACATTCTCTACCAAACCTTTAATCATTACCATTCTGCCCACTCCATCTACAGTGGAGTGCAACAATTTAAACGGGACATGCGGTGCCATCCAGATAAGGGCCCCACGCGGGTAAGCCGAATATGTAGCTCCTAAGGTTGTGCCCTTCCATTTCCGTGTAATCACCCCCATCTGTTCCTTCGTTAAATGAGTTTCCTGTAATAGTGCCACATCCACCCTCAACCTTTTGAAATACATCATCACCTTGTTACGTTTA
Organism: Ambystoma mexicanum; assembly: GCF_040938575.1. NCBI lineage: Eukaryota > Metazoa > Chordata > Amphibia > Caudata > Ambystomatidae > Ambystoma > Ambystoma mexicanum. The sequence goes on from NC_090934.1 coordinate 851,505,044, forward strand.
ATATAGGAGTTAAGTCCCATCACATTCCATGTCACTATCCTAAGGTCACCCACATGGTCTGTAACCCACCCCCCTCGTCCCCTCTTCCTTTCCATTGATCCTCCTCTTTGGCATGCAAGTGCACTCCATCCCTGGATCTTAGGCTCCCCCGCATCTAGCTCTTTTCTACGGTTCACACCGATACTCAGAACTAAGCAGGGTGATACTAAACTACTAATATCTTAACTACTAGCCTAAGCTACTGGGGTGACGACATGTTTCTACTGTCACTCCTGTGTAAGTCTCCTTTCACTGCCTACATCCTCGCTGGAGGGTCAGCCCATCATGGTTCATCTAATGTCTTACATGTGGCCCTCATGGTGCCGCAACATTCAATTACATTTAAGTCAGCAGAAATATCTAAACATCGTTTGCAGTGGGCCATAGTGATCTGTAATGTTCACCCGTCTGTTTTGCTCTCCGTCTGACCGTCTGCATCGGCTGGGCAGTTCTGCGCATCCATCCACGCTGACGCCTCCTCAGGGGTGTCAAAGAAACGTGTTCTGCCGTTGTGTATGACCTTTAGTTTTGGCGGGTACAGTAGCATGTATTTGTACCCCGTGTCACACAGCCTCCTCTTTACCGCCACGTAGTTCAGCCGTTGTCTCCGTACCAGAAAAGTATTATCCGGATAGGCTGTGATGGTAGCTGAACCTCTACTGATCAGCCCCCCTCTCCGGAAATGGTCTGGGATCTTCTCTCGATCTCTATAATTCAAGATATTGGCAATCAGCAGCCTAGGAGGGGCCCCTGGTCTGGGTCGTCGGGTCTGAGCCTGGTGTGCCCTTTCAACTGTGAAGCCCTGTGAGGATGCGCCACTTCCGATTTCCTGTAGCAGCATGTTTTCAATGTAATTAGTCGGGTCCGAGCCCTCTGTTCTTTCCGGCAGGCCAATGATGTGGACGTTGTTCCTGCATGCTCTCCCTTCTGCCTCCTCCGCTCGATTTTCCAGATTCCAGATTGTGTACTTGTTGCCAGAGTGTCGCAACCTCCCTGGCATTATCAGTGCTGGTGTTTACGTTGGTTGCCACATCCTTTTCTAGTGTCCCGTGCGTTACAACAGCTTCCTAACGTCTAAACGTAAAAGATACATGTCCACGCAGACAGCATCTATTTTCTGTTCCAGTGAGGATCGCAGTTCCGCCAATGATGCGTCCATCCTGCTCGCCCAGGACGTTTTCAACTCCGCTATGGCATCTAAGATCAGGTGGTCATCTCGCGTCCGGGTCCCTTCCGCATGTGCTTCCTGCTTTTTGTTTTTGGCTCCATCTGGCGTGGGCGCCGCCCTGGTGAATTCTTCCATCGTGGGTTGTTTGCACTTGCCGTTGGTCGCTTTTATCGTCATGGCTGCGCTCGTCCTGCGCCGACTCCAGTAAGGGGTACCGTGGCCAGTCGTCTGCCACAGTCAGCTCTTGGGTTATCTACTCCTTTCACAGACCGTGTCTTGCACTTCTGTTGAGCCTGCGTCTGGTCTAGCAGTGCTCTGGTCACTGCATCCCTTTGAACAAGGCGTCGGGTTCCTCTCCAGTGGTGCCTCTGTCTTATAATGAGTGGCGGAGCTGCTAGCCGCAACTTCAGCTATGTTCACCAGTGACCTCAATCCTGTAGATATCTAGGGGGCGCTGTGACATGCGCCTCACCACTGGTGTGCTAGCAGGCACACCAGCCCTCTTTCATCCAATCAGGATACCTGACCTCCTCAGTTCTCATGAGCCATCATTGGTCTCTGGGGGGCTCGCCACACGCAAACCTCGGCTGGCTGTAATTCAAACCCCACCAGCAGCACTGGTTCCCCTAGTATGCATCCCTGTGTGGGCAGTTAGCACAGTCAGTACCTCTACATACAATTGCAGGATGTGGCCGGGAATCTGTCTGTCTCTTCCTCTGTATACCGCCAGACTGCCCGTCGTTATCTTTTATCTGTCCGCCCACGTTCTACAGAGCGTACCGGCATGTTGTGAGCTCTGCTTCGTAAATAATCTTGGGCGCACGCAGTTTCCAGCTGGCTGTCTCTTCGGCGGAGTAGGAGGGTGTACACAACACCTTAATTGTGCTTCATGGTTGATCACTGTATCAGGTTGTATGAAACAAACGGCACTCAATACTTGTATCTGGTCTGTGCAGCGCTCGTAGCCATCGCCGCACAGAGTAACTGTAACCGGCTCATCACCGGAGCTCATGCGACCTTGCAACAATGTTCGATACAGGTCGCAACGGCTGCCAATGCGTCCCTCGTGTCCCGCGTAGGCTGCATCAGGGGCCAGCACAATGCGTATGTCTCAGCCCACGATGTCCCAGCACGAGCCGTGCTGCTGCCGAGCTCCGATCGGAGAATTCAGCATGTATTACTGGTTCTGCGCTCCCAGCCGCCGCCATACACTGTCTCCGATGCCTCCGCTGCAGTGCTCCTCAACGTCGCGTCCCAGTCCTTCCAAGTCCGTTGTTTCCTTTGTCCGATGGGCGGCGGCCATCTTCCTTCCCGAAATGGATGTGCCTCGGGATATTTAAGAGCTTTTATCTCCGCAATTCCTGCATCAGTCAGCATAATAATGTGTCCTGGCTTGCCTTAAAATGTCCCACACATGACCCTCGAATTGCAAGGTTTTTGCTTCATTTTTCTCGTGGTTACATCAGGATGTTGGAAGGATCATCAGGAGCCTCAGTGAATACATGTCCTCTCACATGGCTACTTAGCCACGCCCCCCCTTACAGAATATTACCAGTTACGTTTGAATATCTTGGTAGCTACTTTTGACTTTCATCCATACACCATTTCCGTCTCATCTTCTGCATGTGTCTTGTATCTTGCAGTTTTCCCAACAAAATGCCCACTCTTCTGGATCTCAATGTACACCTCTGGTGATCCTGGATATAGAGTTCCTATAGAGCTAGAATGCTTTGCTGTCAGACATTGTCTAATCTAAGAATTTCTTAGAGGCCAATCTTCACTAGCTTTGATTGTTCATATTGCATATAAGCCTGGTATGCAGAAAAGAGCTGCTGCATCTGCTGGCACATCAGAACTAGTACATCTTCCTCCTGCTGGTACTCTGGTTTCTTGTGGTGTTTCCCATGTATGGCTTCTGTTCCCTCTAATGTTTGGACGTGTGACTTTCCTTAGAATTTACAACTGCAAGGTTAGCTCTTATCTCTTCCAAAGATCTGGTCCTACATCCTATTGTTTCAGTCCAGAATCCCTCCGTCAAGTTGTAGAATTCTTTTTCTGAAGGCCTCTGAGTTCTTGTCAGTATTCCTCTTGTTAAGAAAATATGTGCATATGTGTTTGAGAAATGACTGGGAAAAATCTTTCCAAGGATGTACCTATCTTTCAGTGTTCGGGTCCACTGTTATTCTCCCTTCTTCCAGAATGGTACTTGGTCCTGGGTTTTTTGTATTTATTTTTTTTTGTTCCTTGCTCCATGGAAACACTGCACGACTGCACAGCACTCGAGCTATGTCCTGAGCCTTTTCAAGGCGGTTCAACCAACTGCAGATCCCAGCACCAGACTCATGCTGTGGATATGTCTCATTAACGTACAATCGCGAACGTACCTCTACTTCTGACAAGGTATAGCGGCCTACTTTGAAGTCCAATATCTCCAGCACAAAAAAAGGACTCCAAGCCCTATACCTCAAACAAACCGGACCCCGGCACTGGGGCATACCAGATTCCACTAAGTAAACAAGTGGTACCAATCTCCTACATTTGGAACAGGAGATCAGCTCATGAGCCTCCCACCGTAGCGCATTCCCACACACGTGACAAGGACACTCTTTTCTTCCAACCTGCTCTATGGTCCTGATGAATGCCATCCACATGCAAGCTTCATTCTACAGCTTATCTTTGGCCGATACACATTAGTGTTGACTACCTTCTTTATTGTTACCAGTGTCCAAAATCAACACTGTTAACTGTGCACTGTGAACATGTGCAGTGCTGACATATTATCTGTTGATTGAATTCTGCAAAATTTTCAAAAAGGAAAGAACATGCTTTTGTTCAATCAATTTGACTGGACTGTACTTGTATATCTGTTGTACTCATTTGTATAAAGTGTATAGTGTCCTTTGTTTTACACTGTGATTCACACATGTGCATTAAACGCTTGAGGTGAAAACTCCAGCGACTGCCACAATTGTATGAGAACCAATGTCTTTCTTGCACGTAGGATCAGAATAATGAACGTGTGTTTTGCTCACACCCTGATTATTGTGATATTATATGATTGGGTTACAGGTATGACAAATTCTCTGGGTTGACATTACTGGTGGATGGTAGGGTTGCCATGTAATCAATCGGCTTGGGGGGATGTGGGCAGGATCCTAAGGCTTCCCTGACCATGTCACATACGGGAGGCAGGGGCCCATCATATTGCCATCCTAGACGCTCCAGCTTTCCTCTCTGCAGAAATGACATCCAAAATGGAGGACGAAATTTCATCCACTCACACTCACTTGGGGGGGTGCAGTTAACCAATCAATTTACGAGGTCTCCACACACATACATCTGAGGTACTCAGGGAGTTCTCCCTGGGGACGTTGAGGGTGTGGCAAGCAGAGAGAACTATCCATGGGAACAAACTAACCCCAGGTCCCACACCCAGAGGTAGAGCCCATCAACATCTCTACCCATCAATTGCATAGGGGACACACATGAATTCCTTTAGTCCAGAGTGAGGCTCAAAGGCAGGGTCAAGGTCTTATAAAAGAAACGGACTGTGGCAGGAAGTAGTGAGAGGTTATTGTAGGAGCTTGTTCAGAGCTAATTGGTCAGGTAAGCAGAATGAGCAGGGCATGGGGCGGGGGGGAGTGGGCAAGGAGAGACCCAGGAGGCTGCTAGGAGGAATACCCAGGAGGAAGAGACACATCATGCTGAGACTAGAATGACCCAGGAGGCTGGGACAAGAGAGACCTTGTGGCTTTGGAAAGAGAGAGGGGAGGCTGAGAATGCTGGACAGAGAAAGAGATGGTTCCCTTAGCTAGGCGCTTGTGGGATGTCGAGGAGGAGAGAGAATCTGATTTGGAGTTGGTAGAACCGGGACGACGAGTGACAGAAGTGGTGAGTGGCCTAGTGACGACCCCATTAAGACCTTAGGATGGCCTCCTGTCTACCGATGACTCCAGGCCTTGGTTTAAGGCCAGCTTCCATGTATTGCTGACTAAAGAAACAACTATCATCGAACGTGATTTTTGGGATCTGGGAGGAGGAGGTCTACCTATCCTATGCTAGTTGCACAAAGACATTGCCAAGGAGGCTATGGACATCAGACATTTTTATTTTTTATTTGAATATTTGTGTGGGGCTGGTACATCAAAAAGTGTTTCCGGCCACCATTTATGGAGTGAAACAAGATCATGAATGACATTTTCTTAGAATTCCTGATGCTTAAATTGGGACACTGAGCACCTACACCCCCCACATATGATTTTGTTTAAGCTGCCGGTGGGGAGCAGGACACAGCCCGACCAAGAACTAAAGGAAGTTTTGCTTTGGGCCTTCCCGAGAGACATTGATGTTTGTTTGTGTCGCCAATATCCTGACCATGCCAGAGCTACTTTTATACACATTCTTGGCCTCTATGAGAAGTGCTTTAGTTTGTCATTATTAACCTTATAACGATCTGTCGGGGAAACCTATTCCACACATGTCTGATCCTTGTATACTTCCCGACACAGGTCACTCTCCTTTCTGGTGTGTACCTACTTTTAGGGGTTTGGGAATCACATTTCACTGTCCTTACTTTCGAGAGAGGTAACTGCTTCCAGGTCTCAAGCGTCACACGAAACTAGACTTTATTCAATGGAGGCACCTATTGTTACTGGATATCATGATAGAAGTTCCTTTCTGTAGAGCCTTTCCCTAGGTTGCTGTCTCAGGATTCCATCTCCTGTTGCTTGGTTATTGAGACTTACTGCCTGCCACAGTACTTTCTGGTCTCCTACTTCTCTGTTAATAACTCTGTTGTGCTACATTTTCTTTCTCAGCCAAGAGTAACTCCACTTTCTCTCTTGGGTGCTCTTTCATACTTTGTCAAGTGAAGGCACACCCACAAACGCTCACGCCAGAAAAAATACAACCCACTAGGGAAAAAAGGGCAAGAGATTATTGCAAGGATAATCACACCAAAAAATAAGTATGCCAGCAAAGAACTCTGCTGCTCAAGAACATTCTGCGGAAAAATGGTACAAGCAGAATGTTACAAGGAAAAACATCTTCATCACTGACGCATACATATACAGTACGAAACCTGCGTGGCTGGTTAGTGAGACCCTATACATGGGCTTCATAGGGGATACCAGGCTGCTATTGGTCCCAGCCCTGTCAGTCTTCCATCATGTGGAGTCTGCTGGTCTCATCTCCAGGGAACCAAGATCAAGTTCGCAATTAGTTACTATGCAAGACAATGCTACTCTATCATTATGGCGTGTACCTGGGAGGCTCAGGGACTAGCACCAGAGGGGGCTTAAGATTGCACTGACCCACACATTCCTCACTCATTCAGTTATTACACTCTCTGCAGCCAAGGCTTTTACCCTTGATTTGCACCATCATTTATTCCACCATGTACCTCGTATTACAATTTTTTTTCATTATGAAATAAGGTGGATTGGTCGTGTTCTTTTAGATCTTTTATGATCACTGGGTTAATGGTTGGTGGTAGGGGTCACTTACTATCGCAAAATTCAGGGGTCTTGGACTGGGACAGTTGTGGGTGTCATAACTCATGGTGGGCTGGGTGGGGGTTGGAAGTCTGCTTTTGGCCTGCTGCGATAAACTTGCACTGTGAGGCGCCTGGTACTGTCTTGCGGCCTTGCAGGGCACATTCCTCCTTGGGATAACATGTATTAGCAACAGTTATGGAACAAAGGAAAGTTTCTATGGGAGCTGGCTCTTGGGTCACTCTATCATCAGCACTTGGGCCTATTCAGATTTCTACGTTGGGTCTGTTTAGCGCGCAGCCATGCAGGGCCAAATGTTTCTACCATAGGTACAAAAATGGAGCTTACTTATATGTGTGTACAATATTTCTTATAATATTTTGTTCGTGCAGGGTCTCTTAGCATGCCCCCTAGCCTCCTGGTACATCCCAAATGTAGTTATGGGATTCGCCTAACTCTAAAGCGCCTAGCGGGGTGTGAGAGGTTAATTTCCTTCCCAACATTCCCCCCTTCATTACTTCTACAGTGAAGAATTCCTCTGTATACTTGTGCTCATTTTCTCTTCTCACTGCAGCCTCATAAGGTGGAGTTTCTTTTATTGGCATCCAAGCTCTGCATACTGATCGCAAACTTTCTCCTGCTTGTGTGTATTCTTTGGGTATGAATGTCATATAAATACATCCCTCATCACCAGCTAGATCTACCCAAACCTCATTATAATTTTGAGGGTCAGGGGGTGGGACAATGATGGTGTGGTATATGCGATCTACTTCATCTCCATAGTAAATAGGGAGCATTTGGGGAATTGCATGATCACTTTGTATTTCAGTTTCTTTTGTGTTACGAGGTACTTTTGAAACACCAATTGATACCATCAGCATTGCGCTATGAGGCACTGCTTTGTCACAACATCAGAGTCCTTTTAGGGATGTGCAGAAGATGACCAGGATGAACATGATAAAGGGTACCAGCACCTTCACGATTGCTCCTAACCAGGACGGGGCCCAGTCGAAGGCCAGGTCAAACCAGTGCCCCCCCCCTTGTATTACTCCTTTTTTATGCCAAATCCTAGTGCATGTACTCCTGCGATGATATTAGTTAGTGACCCGTTCTCTGCATCTTCTGGGGGCAAAAACATGCAGGAAGAATCTCCGATTTTGCTGCAAACACCTCCTTCCATCGCTGTCAACATGTCGAGCACATAGCGGTTCTGCATTGTCATCAGTCATAGTGCTCTCAGCTCGACCTTTGTGACGTTGAATCTGTGTTCTGTATAATTCTCCGAAATATTAGAGGAACCCCAGTGTGCACTTATCGAGCAAATAACAGAGTGCTGTCTCTATCTATTTCCGGGTGTTTATAACTGCTCATACTCTGGAGGATGGGAAGACCCACAGGACACCACCCGTGTGGCAACTGGGGTGTGTGCAAACTGACGACAAAAAGTAAAGAAGTGAAAATCGGAACAAACAGAAAATGGGAACAAAGGACATTCTTCAACTGCAACACGGACCATGTGATCTATTTGATCAAATGTTCATGTGGATTACCCTACGTGGGAAAAATAAACAGAAAAGTAAAAAACAGAATAATAGAACACTGCAGCTGTCTGAAGAACAAAATAGAAAAAGCGCCGATGGTGAAGCATTTTATGGACAAGTACCACGGATACGAAGACTTTACATGGACAGTCCTTCAAGTTTCCAAAGGTGAGAATGCAGCACATATGGAAAACCTGCTCTTCAAGAAGGAGCAAGAGATGATCTACATCTTAAGGAGTGACACCAGAGGATTAAACGAGGCCATTGAATGGCAGAAAATAAAAAGCTAACCTGATCCGGACAAAGAAACAAAGAATCACGGTTAGACATGGTCCAAGCCGGTCTCCATGTACCCGAATACTATCAATGACTGGGGACCCCAATTAAGGCCATCCAGCACCAAACCATTAGTCATTTATAATTAACTGACTAACAACGGAACATTGAAGTATGTTGGCCATTCCTGACCAGTGAGCTACCCAAAGACACACTCTCTAAACTAACAGTATCAGTTTACGGAGGATACAGGGTGCACCGACTGATTCACTAAACTACCCCACTTCCCCAAAGTGTGGGTACGTATCCTGCAGTTACCTAACACCATTGCGATCCGCTGCAATAACATTCATTGGGCATATTAATAACAATCCCCCCATATTAATGGGACTACCATCATCTAATTGGATGAAATCCATCATCAAGTACGACATTTCAATATTATACTCATTCCAACCTATAACAGCACGACACACCCCAATATGGCACCCAAGCTGGAGGATCGAAATAACAACATAGAGAACTGACCAAACATGTCCTATTTAGTGATCTGTCACTAAGCAACCAATGCTTGTTGCCGGCAGACACAATGAGAGACACGACGAGTTAGAATTATCGCATCCACAGCAGAACGCCACGAGTGAATCAAGTGACCCCGAGCTCGAGGACACGCTTACACCCTGGATCCCTAACCGGCATCGAAGTGAGAGGGAAAAGAAAAATAAGGTAACGCACCAGTGGCACACCACATTCAGGCTCGAGAGTGCCGATCATAGATGACAAGCGCTGTCACTGTCTAAACCTACTGTGACAGGAGCTCCATTCTTCCACAGCCAACCAGTTCAGACACAGACGTATAAAAGAAAGCGCCCATTTTTTAATTTTATTTTTATTGATTTAGTTGAAAGCGCACATTAAATCAAGATCCGAACAACCACATAGCGCACGCACATGAGATTGCGGAAGCAAAGCACCATCAGTTAGGAAACACTAACGTGTGCCCAGCCAAAATATAAAATACTTATCTTCACCTCGTTTTCAGGTGCTCACCTCAATCTACAAACCTGAATTAACAATAGAGCCAGAGGATTTTACTTGACAACGTCAGAGAATTCTAGCAGCATACGCTACCAACTCTGTGCCCAACATCCGCGGATGACCCTCACAATTACTTCAACGGTGGGTACATCATGTTTGCAACCAATCTAACCGCAATAATAAAGCTTCTGTTTTAGTATGGGTTTACAACCCATGTAGCCTTACATAGGCGACAGAAACGGCATATGTTTATGCTTTTCTCCTGAACAGGCACGAAAAAGGACACTGTTGGGCCATAACAACAACTGATTAGTGTTGATCGCCCCTGCCGAACTGATGCAGGTAATTTACTACCTACAGAGGTCTCATGCTCACATTATGAGCCAGAACAGATTCTTAGCAATAATAGCTCATACTATTCATGTGTGTTTTTATCTGACAGGTCATGATTATTTACAAGAAACACAGATTGTGAATGATTCCAAACACCACAGTGAACCACATTTTTTTATATAAATCTTTGGGTGATGAAACTCCTGATGAATGTTCAACACTAATGTTTATTGGAACAGAAACGTGTTGAGATGACAACCTGTGATGTTTTACTCAGTTACTATAGACCCAAAAGAATAATAAGCTCATGCACTACTACTTGTTCTCATGTTAGTGAACTTGAAGTCAATCATGTTTAAAATTTGAAGCACATTCATGTGTACATTGTTACCCATTCCACCATTGCTGAGATTGTAAACGAATGGACCACTTAAAAGTGACTTGTGTTTTAATATATAATGTACTGATTGCTTTGTGATATGTTGTATTAGTGAATAAATCCATTGTAACAGTACTGAATGATTTCATCTAAAATATCGTCAGTGTCCTGACCTGTCAGAACAGTCTCTATCTCATTGTTATGAGCAGTATCATTCGCCAGCTGGACCAGTATTCATCTTGGATTTCTGCAAGAAATGCGGATGAGTCTTTGGATAAGTAGTTCGACCTATTTCTTCTTTTCAGTTTTTTGTATTGCCCCCATCCGGGTAGGATGCGGAATTCAGGTGATTGTAGTGGATTTTGTTCTTTGAATGTTGGAGGAACTGTTGGGGCAGTATCTGGGATTGGCCCCCCTTTATGGTGTTCTTCTGGGACTACTAATAGTGGTGAGTGCAACGTGGCCAGAGAACAGTAGTCCCTCCATGATGGTGGGAGGTGTAAGTACGCTTGTTGGCCACACCCCCAGTAGTAATCCATCACTGCTGCCTGCCCCTTTTCAAGTCTAGAATCAACAACGTTCGGTTAAATTGTTCGTTGGAGCCAATAAAGACAGTTCCTTCACTGTGGAAGCATAGGTCATAATTCTCTACTTGATGCACTTTCGCTGGCTTTTCCATTGCCGCAATTCATGTCAATTTTGTGATGTTCTCTGTCCATATTTGTGCACAGGTTCTTTCCACTAACGCCACCACTTCTTCTTCGTACCCCAGGAGGCCTTCGGCTAGGCAGCTAAGCGTTGGTTCCTGCCACTTGCTGTTTACGCACTTTAGTCCATCACTTACTAAATATAGTTGTTGTAAGCAATTGAGGTTTTTTGTGTTGTTGTTGCATTGCATTGCATGGCGTCTGGATCCACAAGCTCTAGTCGCACGCTGTGTACCTGGAAGGTGGCTTTTATCCTACATAGTGCAAGGTGAACCAGGCATTGTGCCTCTATAATTGAAACTTCCTGTGGTACTAAAACCTTGGGTGCCCCCGATGATGGCAGTATTAATGAGCATAAATAGCAGCTGCTGTTTGTTGTTTGTCGGCCTACCGCACTTATGTCAGTGTACCAGATGTTGGAGTGCTCGGATGTCTAATATCGTTAATGGCATCCAGGCCTAGGCTGTGGTATGCATCCTATTTGGGCCTACATGCTTGCCTTCTCATTCTCTCATGCTGTGATATATATATATATATATTTGTTAATGTACTACTGCTAACATTGCTACTAGTATTTGTGTTACAAAAATTGTTTCTAAAAATGGTAGGAAATACTTTTTCTAACATTTTGCTCACACTCATTCGACCAGGTATATTTGCTTGTGTGTTGACACTGTTATTGCTCGTCTGGGAAATATTATACATATGTACAATGGTGTTACTGGTTCTGTTTAGTAGTGCACTTCCCTTTATGTTCCCGCTCCTCCACTTTTAGATGGCTTGCCCAGATAACAGATGTACCCCAATAAATTCCTAACATAAATATCAATATAGTGAACAGGAGAGCACTAAAGTGTAGCACACAGGTGTAGGAATATAACCATCTTCAATTAATATCTAATTTCTTAACATACAATGAATCATTTAACGTTGAGGGTTTCATTTTGTACACTCCTGTAGAGGAAACAAAAACTACTGGGGTGGGAGAGAGCGAGGGAGATTTCTTTTTATAAAGTGCTTATGCTTTTACCAGCAATGCATGTTTATTATCTGGAACATGTAGTCATGCTATTACTTTTGAGATAGTTATCCTTAGGTATATTGTTAGTTTGTTTAGGGTACTTGTGAGGTATTTGGGGGTGCCCTACGAACATCAGAGAGGAGAATCCAATACCAAAGCCCCTTTACTTTTACTGCAAGAGGGCTAGAAAACACCACTTCATAGGAACCATGGAATCTAGGGTTGGTCCGCTTATGCACAAAGCTTTTGGTGTATATTAGTTCTCCTGGCAGCAGCGGTTGGGTGGGCGTGGTGTCTGTAGTAGGGTGCTCTGCAGTGCTCTGTGTATCCTGTAGGCGGGGTGGTGCAATCTGTCGGGAGACATATTTAATCGCAAGTGTTAGGTTTGTTAAGTAATCTTTTAATTCTTCTCCCAAAACTGCTGCATGCCTATGGGCATCTGATGCCCTCCTTACTGGGGGGATGGGTGTATGCATGCATCTGCCAGTTACTATTTTGTGGGGTGAAAGGTGATGGTCTTTACTTGGTTGAGTGTGACAGCTGAACAGAGCCAGGGGAAAGCAATGCACCCAGTTCTTATTTAAGGTGGTGCAGAGCTTGGAGAGTTTGCTTTTCAGGAGGCCTTTGATCCTCTCAACAACAACTTTTGGGGGTGGTAAATTGAGTACATGCAGTGTTTAATGCCAAGTAGTGCTGTGATCTCTTTGAAGATTTCATTGAAGAAGTGGGTGCCGTTGTCGGCTTTCAGTACATCGCACACGCCCCATCGAGGGAAAACCCAGTGCACTTTAAATTTTGCAGCGCCTTTGGCATCAAGATGTGCAGAAGGACCAGCTTCAACCCATCGCGAAAAAGGGCATACTATGACTATTAAATATCGGGAAACATTGCCTCTTTCCCCCATGTCTGTGTAGTCTATGTGTAGCTCATGGAACGTCCCAATGGGGCGAGGTAGAGTTCCTCGTATTGTTCTGAGCATCATGCCAGTGCTGAAAGTTTGGCAGGTGGTGCAGTGTATGATCATGTTTGTGAGGTGATCTTGAAGGTTTGATATAAACCAATCTTCCTGTATGTCTGCTGCAATGTGCTGTTTGGAGCTACGGGACGGGTGGTGTAGTTGGTCGAATGCTATTGCCAAGGGCGCTATAGGCATAACTGCTTTGCCAGTACATTCTTGTCTCCAAAGTAGGTCCGTAGGATACTGTTTACACTTCTTCTTTGACCATAGTTCTTTTTCTTCGTTTGGTGCCTTGCTCTGGAGCTCAATGAGCTTTGTAATGGGCAGCGGTTGTGTATGATGTGTTTTGTTGATCGTGTGATGGTGTAGTTATGACATACTCTGAAGTTATTGCGACAGGGAGATAGGCCGCCATCTTGGCTGCAGCTTCTGCCGGGTTGTTTCCTAATGATATTTCGTCAGTGCTGCCGGTGTGGGCGGCGCACTTAACGACCGCTAGCGCAGAGGGTTGTCACAGTGTAGAAATCAATACATCTAGTAGTGCGACATGTTCTAATGGGGAACCGTCTGCTCTACGGAGCACTCTGTTTCCATCATGACATCCCGGCATGTACTGTCGTAGTGACATATGCCGAGTCTGAATAAATGGTCACGTGTCATCGTTGGGATACATGTAGCGCCTCAATGAGCGCCACAAGCTCTGCCGTTTGTGTTGAATAGTGCATGGGTAGACTCTTGATCACTAATGTCTAATATTCTCCTTCCTCAAGGTGCCCAACAGCTGCGCCTGTTTGTCTTTGTCCTGTATCCTGGTCAATTGTCGCTGAAACGTCAACAAAGAGTGTTTTCCCTTCCAGTAATGGGCTGTCTTTTGCTTTGGGGATGTCATCCTCTTCCCCTTAATATGTGGCACAGTCGTGTCGATGCAAGTCCTCGTCTGTACATACTTCTGTTGGGAACGTGGCAGGATTTACTATTTTGCATCGTACAACATGAATATTTGGATTTCAGATAATAATCTCATATGCCGATGCTCTGTGTGTGATAAGGGTGGACTTTGATCTTTCTAAAATGGCAATTACTGAATGCTCCACATACAATGTCACTGAGCATCCCATTACAATTGTGGAGTTTTTTTCAATTGCAAAGGCAGCTGCAGCAAGTACTTGGTCGCATGCAAACTCCCTTGCATAGCTGAATTGAGTGTTCTGTAGTAGGCCAATGTCTTGTGGCCAATCATGCTTCTCTGTGTCAGTACTGCGGTCATGAGTGTGCCTTTTGAATGCGAAAATATATAGAACCCATGTGTAATCTGGGGTGACAAGAACCGGGGCTGTGGAAATCACTTCTTTCAAATCACTGAAATGTTGTATCATGTCTGTTATCCACTCTAGTCTGTGGTTGCCTTTCTGTGCTTACTTGAGACCCTGTAGAAGTGGCCTTGTGTGTCTAGAATACATGCGCTGCAGCAGTTACACAACCCTAGGAACCTTTGCATGTCTTTTACTGTGACAGGTTTGGGCATGGCGCGCACGGATGCTGCTCTGTCAGGGATTATTCTTTTGCCGCTCGCTGGTATCGACTGGCCCAAGTACAGTATCTCAAGTTGGCAATATTGGAGTTTGGCCTTGTCAACCCTGTGCCCTTTGCGAGCCAAGAGTTGTAGAAGGGTAATGGAGTCTCTACGCCCATCCTGCTCACTGCCACTGCAACCAAGCAAGTCGTCCACGTACTGGATGACCATGCTGGTCACATGGATGTTACCTAAGTCTGCGTGTAATATTCTGTTGAATATGCCTGGGCTTTCGCAGTACCCTTGGGGCAAACCGGTGTGTTTCTAACGCTTTCTGCCATGGGTGAAGGCAGTGAGGTATTGTGACTTGGGATGCAAAGGAATGGAAAAGAAGGCGTTTTTTTAAATCAACCACTGTGAAGTGGGTCGCTTCTTTAGGGATGCTACATGAAAAGGTGGCAGGGTTCGGAACTACAGGAAATTCTTTCTGTACTACATCATTTAGAGAGTGTAGATCCTGAATCATTCTCCAATTGCCGCATGGCCTTTTTGACAGGATAGATGGGAGTGTTGCGCGGTGAGGTGGAGAGCACTATTATCCCTTGGAAAAGCAGGGCCTGTATTGTGTCTTTTATTCCTTATTTTGCTTCCCTTGATCATGGGTATTGTTTTACTCTGGATAATATTGATCCAATCTTTAGTGTAATTTGTACTTAGTCACTTCCTTTAGGAGCCCTACGTCATGTGTGGTTGTTTGGCCACAATTGTGCAGGCACATACTCTAAGTCAGCCTCGATGAAGTTGAAGGGAGGTGGTGCGACAACGGCCATTAGGAAGCACTGCACTCTTCTGTAGTGCATCATGATGCACATTTTTGTATTATCTCCCCGTCTTTGTCTTCAAAATGTTCTGCATCTGTTACTTCTTTGAGGGCTGCGGTGGGATCGATGCACAATACAGAACGCCACTGGCACCCTTGGCTGTCTGTTGCGAGGACAACCACTCTCTTCGCATATACTAGT
The DNA here is from genome assembly GCF_040938575.1 of Ambystoma mexicanum. Taxonomy (NCBI): domain Eukaryota; kingdom Metazoa; phylum Chordata; class Amphibia; order Caudata; family Ambystomatidae; genus Ambystoma; species Ambystoma mexicanum. The sequence goes on from NC_090934.1 coordinate 851,520,531, forward strand.
AACCCTTATAAGTCTTGGGACAATATTGTACCTGCTACCAATTCTAGTGTCACCACAGGGCAGAAAATGAAATCGTTGGCACTCTCCAGCAGACTTTGGCAAATAGTTACACTGCTTCTACGAGCACTGTTATGTCGTATATGAACATGTTTGGGTCGACGGGTATGCCTCGCCCTATTACATCACGTGCCATGGTGTGTATTGGGACCATCGCTCTCATTGTTCACATTCCTGGTGTTGCACAGACAATGCGTGATCAGTAAATTAGATCATCATGTTCAACTTGCTAAGCAGATCCCTGCTGAGCAAGCTGACAGGGGAACTCTCAGACTACACTAGGGGAGCGCGCACCACCTTTCCCCTTACTTTTACATCCAAATCTTCAGTATATGGAACCGTAGAAATAGTCCCAGAGAATCCCTGCATGTCGAGAGTTTTGCCAGGAAATGGGAAGTCCCCTCACTGATGCATGATTTCTCAGCGCCCAAATCAACCATACAAATGAATTGCATGTTTCCTATCCCTGCCCCCACCAAGGGTTCCTCGTCATCGACAGGACCGGACACAGAAGTGCTCTCTGTGGGCTCTCCTAATCAGGGTATGTATTTGTCCCCAGAAATGAGAAAGGGTTTCCCCCACCATTGTTGCACCCTGGAACAGGTGCCACTGGGCGTTCCGTTAAAGGGGTTCATGTTTCTTGTCTGCTGGGGCATATTTTGTTGCGTTGTTTGCTGTTGTGGCTGCTGTGGGAGAGGGCCTGGTATCTGCGGGGGCAACTGCGTGTATGCTTGGTGTATTACGTGGGGTATGGAGGTCATTCTGGGGGTTTGTCCTTGAGGGGCTGCTTGGGCAGCGCACCGTAATTTGGTTGACCGTAACTTTTTCTTAATTTGTATTTTTATATGGTTTAAAACAAAAACCTTAACAAAAATATTTCTTTTACTTTTATATCCAGTTCACACAACAACATATATGAAGATTAAAATACAAGTTACAAAGTAATGATGCTTTCCATAAAAAAGAAAAGTTCAATAATAATGATTTCCATATATAAAATCAAAAGATAAAACAATTTGACCAACACAAATATCATAACTGTTCTTCCATCAATATGGCAACTAACCAATATTTGCCACCACTATCACCAGTGAGGTCCGGTGAGCTCTCGTCCCGAGTTGATGTTGAGATTATGTCAATTTTATGGAGAAATGTAGATTTAGAAGACTTCTGCTAGTACTTGTCAGTTACATCAATTGTTTGACTAAACTGTCACAATAGGTCTTCAAATTACAAAAAGCCTGAAGGATCATGCGATTGATTGATTGCGTGCTCACTCTTCCATCCTGGCAACGGTAGGTGACATTAAATTGAGTAAATCTAATTCCATTTCTGCCAAAAGACGTCTCAATGAGAGTACAAAGGACTTATTAGTGCCTGCAATGCACTTAGACCACAATGATTCCCTCAACAAAGCCGTGTTTCTTATATTATTTACACCCAGATACTGGATTCTCAGTGACTCAAAGTGTGGACAGTAAATGACTATATGCTTAATAGTTTCCAATTGTTGTAAGTGGAGACAAAATCTGCAACTGTTGGAAATGTTCTGTTGTCAGTGTTTAATACGCTCCAGAGTGTGCAGTTGATTCATTCTGAATCGCATGAATATGGAGCGAGTCTTTGCACAGTGAAAACATTAAATGTACATCAGCATAGGCATTCTTTTGTGAGTAAAATGTGCTCATTTCTTGTATAACTTATATCCACCTATTTCATATATGGTTTGCGCCCAGTCCCATTGATATAGTTTCTTCTTTGCATATGCAGGACGTAGCCACAAATCCTCCTGTGCAATATTTATTATCTTCAAAACATTATCCATTTTGTTTTGGAAGGACACCATAGACTGGGGATTGGACATAGCGAGCATCTTAGCTAGTTCTTGATATAAGGAATTTCTAGGTGTTTGAAGAATTCTTGCATATGTATTCAATTGCCTTCATTGGAAGCGAGCAGCCAGAGAGGATAAGCCTAATTCAATCCGAATGCATGGCCAGTCCAAATGTTTGCTTCCAAATCCGTGCTTGGATGAAATTATGAAACTTATATATGTCATGGAGGCACATATCAAGGCCATATAATAATATGGTTTCCACTTTCATTAAGCAGAATTGGATTTCAGGATTTAGTGAAAGCCTACAATATTTGCTGTACACAATTTTTAGCTGTGAGATAAGTGCCCTTGATTTCTGTTTTAGAGAATTGTGCCAATTTAATTGTGAAGATATGTTCGACAGATCATAGCCCAAGTACCTGAGCTCTGGCATCTTTTCTATGGGAGAACCATTCAATGTCCAGCAATAAGAGAGGTTTTTCTTCCTGTTGGTAAATATTAATATTTTCGATTTTTGGCAACATTTTCCCACAAATTATGTTCAGAAGCATATTTGTAAAATGCCAGTAATTTGTTCTGCAACCCATATGGCGTCCGATCGAATAACAAGATGTCATCCGCGAAAGCAAGCCAGTTCAAACATAGATGTGCTATTTTTATCGGAAAAGAGACTAATTGCTGCCAAAAAGAGTCCATATCAGAGATGGGTAGAAGCAAGGTTACACCGCTGCTTCACCACTGTTTCTGTTGGAATCTCCCCTGTAAGAGCCCCTTGCTTGTTGATCCGAACTCTGTAGCATGTGTCCCTGTGCAACATGGCAATTAATTGGACAATAAATGTAGGAAATCCTAGTTTGCTCAATTTAGACCATAATAGATTGTGAATGACGCAGTCAAAGGCAGAACTTAAATCCAGCGAGGCCATATAGACTGTACCTCCTTCCGTTTTCTTGACGGATTCCAGCAAATGCGACAGAATGGAGCTATTAAGGGCAGTGCCCTTATGTTTTCTGAAGCCTGTTTGCTATTGAGATAGTAAGTCTTGATCTCGGATGACTGCTTCTAGCTCATATAGAATCAGAATGGTAAAGATTTTATATGACGCACCCATCAGGGCTATCGGACGATAATTATTAGGTTCCGACAGGCTGCCCTTTTGTAAATGGGAATAATGAAAGATGTTTGCCATGAGCGAGGAATTCTGTTGGTATTAAGAATGTTCTCAGATTTAATCTTGAGAATGCCTGCCCAAAAAATTGCATCTGTTTTCATCACACATGCAGGAATGCTGCCAGGGCCCGATGCCTTAGAGAACTTTAATTTGGTAATCGCCCATATGATGTCATCTGTTGACTATTTGATTCGCCTCAAGGAACATAATTTGATTGATTGAAAAATAATAAAAGAAAATTGGCACATGAGATATGTTTAGACCAATTTTCTGCTGAAATGGAAGCATTCATGGGATCTGGGCTCTTATATTATTTATCTGTAATCAGATTCCATATTGATTTGATATCATGGCTACATAGATGGTTAACTATAGCCTGGTTATCATCTATGTACAGTCGTATTTAAGCATCTTACAAGCATTCTTGTAAGTTTGCATATTACTCTTTTTAAAAGCAATTTAATGTTCAGTGGAACATTGCCATCTGTTTAAAGATCTCAGTTCTCTATTTTTTAACTGCTTAAATTGGGCAATTTCCCACTGATATGTATGTGTGTGTTGCTGCATGGTTGAGCTTTTGTTATATGCTAAAAGCATAAATTATACTCACACAATGCTGTTGTTATAATCTATATAAGTGATGTCCTGGATTGAATATGCCAGTTTTGGATTGAGTTTTACACTTGTCCTAAGTTTAGAAACAAGACGCATGCACAACTTTTTGTTCAATTGAACAGCTAGAAGTGGACGCTCCATATCCACTAGACACAGTTCTGGTACCTTCTCAAAATTATTACATGTGACAGACAATTCAATAGAGATGACACAATGATCACTGTGACCCACATCAGAGGTCTCACAAGTTCCACACAGATCCATTATATTAGCAGATATATAGAAGAAATCTATATTTGAACGTGCATGCCCTTTTTGCCATGTGTATATTAGCACATCCTATCTATGTTCAACCACAAACATCTTCCATGTCGCAAAATAATGATTCCATTGCCGACCCCAGTTACCAGTATTAACTTCAGCATTACAACGTCACTGCAAGACAAATTTGTTAAATAGATCAGAGCAATTAGAATTGAAATCCCCTCCCACCAAGATCTTATAAAGGGGATTATGAGAGATGGCTTTTTCGAGAATAATATCGAGAAGATCAAGTATGGAATTGAACGACATTTTTGCTGGGTTCCAATGTAGGGAATTTTAAAAAAAAATGTATTATTCATTTGTTTTTGGTTAAACATACCTTTACAAATGTTTGTTACACTTTAAAACAACAATATAAACAAATATTTTTGTATTTATAGAACATATAAAAATATTAGAAGACATGAATATCATATTCCACTAATAAATTAAAAACAAACATAGCTTCTAATCTCTTCAAATTATTTCATACAGATTCTTCATTACAGCTGTATCATTTCATCATTCTTATAGGTATTAATCCTTCATGTCGCACCCTTTAAGTTTTTCCTCAAGAACAACAATAAAGCATATTAATGCCAATATCAATGTCTGCGATTTCCCCCACATACATTGTGGCCATAGCAGCTCTCTTGAAAGAGCTAAACTGCCATTGTAAAATTTTCCTAAATGCAATCTTCTAACGGTTTCAAGCTCATTACAGTATATTACAAAGTCTTTGAGCGACTCAGGACTGTCTTTGATGCCACAAAATCTACAACACCATCCCACACCAAGATGTAAAGCTTCTGACCAGTACTTGGTTCTCACTCCTGTATGTATAAGATTTAATTTAAATTGCAAATAAACATATCTTGCTTTAGGACAGGGAAATAACAGTAAATATTGGAGTCTGGGTGATTGTTTATGAAAGAAGTAGTAATGACCATTATAAGATTTATATGCTGCATTACACTCTATGATGTTTGCCCAATCCATTTGGAAAAATGTTCTTTTTACCACATTCTGTCGTTCATACAATTCTTTGTGGTCCATCGCTATACTAAGTAATAGCTCTTCCATCTTGTCAGTATGTCGTTTGATAGAGATTGGATTTTGTTTCATAATCATAAAACAGAAATCTTGGTACAATGAATTTCGGGGAGGAAAGCATTTTGCTATAGTTCGTTAGCTTGTGCCACCAAAATTTAGAAGGAAACAAGTTTAGCCCAAGTTTGTGAATTATTATTGAGTTGGGCACAGATTTAGGTAAGCCCAATACTGCTTTCCATATTTTTCTTTGCAGTATATTCAATATCTTTGTGATATCCAGAATACACAAATCTAAACCGTACAGTAAAACAGCTTCCACCTTTAAAGTATAGAATTCGAACAGCGGTTTAAGCGAAAATTTGGTGTATTTGCGATATATAACTTTCATCTGTGATATGAGAGGGGTTGCTTTCTGGGTGAGGGTGGTCTTCCACATGATCAAAGAATTAGAGTCGCATAAGTTGTATCCTAAGTACCTGGTTTTTAACACCTGATGAATGAATATATCATTCATATGCCAAGTATACCTACATAGCTTTTTTCTATTAGCAAAAACCATTATGTTTGATTTATTAGCATTAATTGCCAAGTTGTTACTCTTTGCATATATTTCAAAGGCATTTAGTTTGGTCTGTAACCCATATGGAATACGATCGCACAAAATGATGTCATCCGCAAAGGCCAACCAATTCATTCGGGTTTCTCCCAATTTTATTGGAAATACCACTAATTTGTCCCACAACCTATCTATGTCACATATATAAAGGTTGAACAGGATTGCCGCCAACTGGCATCCTTGTTTGACACCTATCACAGTGTCTATAGCCTCAGGGGTCGTGCCATCCTGCTTAATCCGCACCATGTAGGACGTATGAGAATGTAAAAGCGATATAAGCCCAACAATGTGTCCAGGAACCCCGTAATTAAAGAGCTTGTTCAATAGGCGCTCCCTCATAACCCTATCAAACGCGGCTGAGAGGTCCAAAGATGCCATGTAGATTGCCCCTGAAGATGTAGTATGAGAGGTTTGTAGTAAGTGAGCAAGAATCGTGGCATTGAGTGTTGTTCCCATGGACTTTCTAAACCCGACCTGATATTTAGATAGTAGTTGTTTGCTATCAACCCAAAACTCCAGTTCCCTTAACACTAGCGTTGCAAAGACCTTTGCTGTTACATCAATCCAGGATATCGGGCTAAAATTAGCTGGATTATCGATGGGACCTTTCTTATGAATAGGGACCATTATAGCAGGTAACCAGGATTTCGGAATAACTTTGGTTTCGAAAATTGATTTAAATATGGGCTTAATAACTTTGGCCCAGAAATGTGGGTCATTTTGTAATAAACAGGATGGGATCCCATCTGGGCCAGCCACCCTTGAGTATGATCATTTTTTGATGGCCCATACAACTTCACTCAAGGACCAAGGGCAATTACTGGCAACTCTTTGAGTGAGTCAATGATGTTATATAATTTAAACTCAATAGGGAGCCTATATTTTTCCAGTATGTACTCAGACCATACTTTGGCCGAAATTGCTGAATGGAAAATTGGTTGTACTACTTTCCCCTGAGAACGTAAAATTCCCCAGATATCCTTGACTTTGCGTTTGCAAATTAGCTTAATTAGCTTTTGGTTTCCTGTTAAATGTTGTAAACATTTGATCTCTTTAATGATATGTCTATACTTACATTGTATGTTTCTTTTTACTTTGGCATATTCCCTATGGTCACCAATCAGGGTTCTAATACTTCTGATCTCCCAATTACGTTTTCTTTTAGTTTCTGATATTTGCACACTGAATTTACACTTGCACGGCTTTACCTGCTTTTTTTGTTCATTTGCTAAGGTTGAAAGATGGCATTTAATCACATCTGTGTTTAATGTATTAATTTTGGTTTTGTTCCATGCCAGTGTATTCATGTTCTCGTGGTGCCATATATCGCGATTTACTAAGTATGCAAATTCTCGGCATAATTTAGGATTCCATCTTACTGACTTTATAGGTCGGTCCATTTCAATTAGAGATAGATGATTAATATTCTTATAATTTTCCAATGATATATGCATCACTAGATTTAACATCATATGGTCTCCACAAGCCATGAATTTTACTTCAATAGGTTTACCTATTTTTAGTAGACATTCTGACACCACAAAGTAATCTATCTTTGAGCATAAATTACCTCTAAACCATGTGTAATGTTTCTGATCTAGAGCATGAGAAATTATGTGCAGGTTCCAATTATATAATAGATCAGACCAGAAATACCCCTGTTCCATTGAGCAGACTAAGTGTGTATTTCTTGCCTTAAATGCTTTAGTGGGACTGAGATCACAAAGAACAGAGTTAAAGTCACCTCCTAGAATGACCTCTTATGAAACAGCCCCCACCAACAGTTGCTGTAATATGGCATCTAATTCCTTCACAGTTCTGGAGCATATACCAGCTTTAGGCTTGCAATATAGGTTGATCAATAACATATTAATGGTACCAGCTGTAATTTCAATGATTAAAAGTGCATCAGAAGAGTAAATTGAGGTAGCATTCATTTTACAAGCGTTATTCACAAGTGTCAATAGACCTCCCGAAGGTCTCCCCAAAACTCCCCTGGTGGCTAGATGGTTGAAGGCAGTAAATCCATCTATGTTGATTGGTTTGGTTGCCATGGTCTCCTGTATTATTATAATACTGGAATCGGATGGTAACATCTTGTTTTTATACATTTTTGTAAGTTGTTAAAACCACAACAATTCCAGCTTAAAATTGATATCGGAGAAAATTATGACTGCCTCTGCACTTAGTGGGAGGAACCAGCTTCTTTCAATAATGATCCCAATCCCGCTAAACCCTTAATGGCATTAACCACTGAGGTCAATTGAGTCAATACATTTTGTGTGATCATTGTGTCAGCATTAGGATTCCCTTCTGCATTGTTGGAACGTGGCGGCTTCGGTTTTTGAAATTGTATAAATTCATTCACTTCATTCATGTCTCCAAAGCCGTGCAATTCATAGACCAACATCTTAAAGTTGTCATTTTGGTCCCATAACATTTTTAATATTAACATCGATTGTACCTTGCATAACATCCTGTGGTTGTTAGCAATTGATAATTTGATCCAGTCAATGTCATCTGATCGGAGGTTGCTTAAAGAAGGTATTTGTTGAAACATATTTAATAGATATGATCGGTTAATTCTATTTTTGCCAAGAGTATGTGGGTCGCTACTCCAACCAATAATTAGCTGCGTTTCCTTATCATTCTCATTTCTGCTCTGTGATTCACAGGCAACTGACCCATTCTCATTCATATCACCAAAGAAATTCTGCTTCCCACCAGTGTCAGAGCCACCTTGTTGAATGTTAGATCTTAAATCATCAGTGGTGACAATTACTACCGGATCATTAGAACCTTCCATGTTGGGACCTTTGTTCGTATTGTCCGACAGACCATTGGATGTTGTATCCTGCGTGCCTAAGTGCTCATTGCTTGGTATTTTAACACTTTTTGACTCAACAACTAATTGGGGAACTTTAAGAGTGATTGTTTTGTCACTTTCCCCATTACAACCATCTCTCTTAAATGTTGTTTTGTTTTTTGTAACTTAATAGAACCCAGCTAGGTTAATTTGTTTCATGTTGTTAGATTGGGCCTTTTTAAGCGAGTGGTTAATGCTCTGGGGTTTTGTTACTTGAGGGACTTCCACCCCCCTTGTTCAATGTCTGGAGTGTTCCCATTTTGCTCTTTCTTACTGACCCTCTGAGGTAGTGCAGGAAAAGATTCTACCTCAAGATGCATTCTAGATTCGGCATCTAATTGGTCAAAATCAGGATCGTTTGTTTGAGGCATCTGTATATCACTCATTTTACTTTTTTTAAACTTTTTTAGGGGATGTAGTTTTTTTCTTCTCTTCAATTGTATTTGGTGAGATATTGTCAGTACTTTTTTTAAAAAAAATTCTTCGCGTTTGATTGCTCTTTGGTGTAATTTCTTTGCCTTTCTGGACATAAAAAATGTCCAGCCCTTATCTAAGGTGACCTCATTAGTATTAAGTGTGGCAATCTCCTCTTCCTTTTTAGTCTCCTCTTGTTGATCGATGATTTTGACAAGTTCTGAGGGACTATCAGGAGTAGGAGTGTTTGATGCCATAAAAGAATCTGTCTGGACGACACTCTTGGAAGACTTAGTTGCCTTTATTTCGTTACTCATCAAGTTCTCCAAAGATCTCAATCTCTCATGGTGTGATTTGGCTAACTTGATGAGCACAATCTTTTCAATCTCCTCATGAGAGGGATAATATAAGCCTGAGGGTCCTGTCAGATGTTCATTCTGGGCACAAGTACACTCTACTTAGTTAAGTGGTGTCATGGTTTGTGTAGCTTGAGATGTCATGGATCCTGGTTGATTCTTGGCAGTAACTGTGTCAACGGGTCTATTTGCATAAAGTGATGCCTGAAGGGATGCCATACCTTCACATGCAAATATAAACCCTTCCATTTTATTTGGTTTTCCCATGATTTCAGCCAATGATCCTTTCATTTCTTTAATTGCATAATGTGTATATTCATGACCCTTGTCTAGGAGATTCAAAATAAGTATTAAGACTGGAAAGGCGTGACAATTTTGTTCGTTAAAATCCAACATTGTTTCATCGGTTAGATTTTGGGAAAAGTTAGCTCTCCCTGGAGACCTGAGATTATTGTCCATATTGCCAATAATGGGATTACGTAGCGGATCAAATTCTTCATATACATTATCGTTCCTTACTTTTGGAATCTCCAAGACTGGCGGGGGATGAACAACAACATCAACCACAATAGGTTTTCTTGTATCTAAGTTGGCTCCCGAGGTTATGTGACAGTGTTTCTCAGTCTCTTTTTGAGTGTGTAGATGTACACAATCTCTCTGTCTTCGTGGTGTAGAAACAGGTGTGGAGGGTCCTGTAGATAAACATACATGTCTATCTAGTTCGGCATAATAACTGGGGCCAACATCGAAACATCTGCGATCTCACAATTACCTAGAGTTTCACTTGGCAGAGACATTTCATGCAGTTGGTCATTACCCTTAGTTAGCTCATTTTCAGCCATCTGATTGTTTCCATTAAGTTCACTTAAGAAGAGAACCTTTACCTCATTTTTGTTAGAAGTGGGGGAGAAATGGAATGAATGACATACATCATGTTCTTCAATATGAGCAACAGAGGCATTGTAGGGTAGTTTTGATAGAAAAGGGATTATAGACAGTATAGTAAAAGAGAGCTCTCTTAACCTATGTTCTGAACTGGCGTCCAAGAGTGTATCATCTTGATCATTCGCATTTTCTTTTTTTTGTTTTTTGTTCCAATGATCTTTTTTTCTATTACAGGCGTCAAACGCTTGCCATTTCTTAGGCTAGTTGCCATTTTACTAAAACTATCAAACAAGCATTTCAGTTGGTATTTTATATAGGCCAAGCGTATCAAAAAACCATAGAATAAGTGTCCATCAAAGTGGTCTCTTCCCATAGATCCGGTTGTCACATTGTGATACGTAAGCAGGAATAAGGATTCAAAGGCTCAAGGCCCACAGTCACCCCTATTCCAATAGTACCTTGAAATGCAGAGTCTTACCACCTGTAGGGGTTCAAAGGCACGCAGCCCACAGTCACCCCTATTCTAGTAGAACTTTAAATTGAAAAGAAGCCTGTCACCTATTGGGGTTCAAAGGCACACGGCCCACAGTCACCCCTGTTCGCGTGGTACTTTGAAATGAGATTAACTTCCCACATAAGAGGGTTCAAAGGCACATTGCCCACAGTTCCCCTCTCATTTTGAGTCTTTACCCTGGGAGGTAGCACTGACCCATATGCAGTAAAAGAGCAAATGTAGTAAAGGTACCAAGGCTGTAATGCCCAACGGTTACCGTTTCACATTAAGCATATGTAGTTGCGCGCTTCCGCACACACCTATTTCCTATGCTATTGCTACTTGTTGGCAAACATCAATTAGGAGCAAACAGAATGGCCTTTCAGGGGGCTTTGATCACATACAGCAAGATGCTGATAGTTGTGAGGATTCCAAGGCTATGGTGTCCACAATCACCTTCACACAATAATGCCTTTTTTTTTTAAGCTCCTTGGCAAAAAGATGATACATGAACCCTCAAAGATCAAGCAAAATAAACTCAGTTCAAGAACAGTTAACACACGATCATTTGTGTCATGAAAGATTCACAATTGCGAGAACCGTAGCCGTGTAAGGTACTTAAAAGTTCAATGAAAGTCAATGGAGTCCTTTTTTTTCAACACAGTAGGTGAAGCAAATCAAAGCTCCATACCTCCCTTTCAGACATGAGCAGAGTTGTTTCAAGACCGGAACACCATACAGAAAACAAAGGGGATACAAACAAAGGAAATATCCAGTGATGCGATCCGATGAGCAATTTCAGTACAACATGCTAGTTAACGTCTCTATCAGCTCAAATGCAGTGTCAATACTGGCAACTAGACAGCACTCAATAGTCGAGTTGCACGCTCATAAAAGTGCAAAGCTTGGAGCCCCTAGCTTGAATTATACAAAGAAAAGAAACCTTCATAAAGTACAATTATCACAGCACTTAACTGGCGTTACTTTCCCAATGTTAATCGACAATTCTTGTTGAAGTGGATGCGATTATAGGTCCTTTAGGCGAACAGTCTTACCGTTGCAATTGTGGTTAAATGCAGGACCGCAGAGTTTAGCAAAATAGAGGTCGCGCCACAGCACCCCAACACGCAAACCCAGAAACACACTGCTGGCACACCGCGCTGCGCCCCGCGCATGCGCCGTGTGTTTAAGGAAACGAAGGCTGGATTTAGTGGAGATGAAGGAAGGACAAATCCAGGAAGCAAAAAAATGCACAAGACCAGTGCAGACGAGCAAAGCTCCACAGAACAGAACCTCCTCCCAAACACCCAGAAACACACTGCTGGCACACCGTGCCACGCTCCGCGCATGCGCGGTGTGTTTAAGGAAACGAAGGCTGGATTTAGTGGAGATGAAGGAAGGACAAATCCAGGAAGCAAAAAAATGCACAAATCCAGTGCAGACGAGCAGAGCTCCACAGAACAGAACCTCCTCCCAAACTCCCAGAAACACACTGCTGGCACACTATATAGGGATATTAGCAAGAAAGCATTCGCATCAGCATCCTTGTGGAGTAATTCAATGGCCAATAACGCATCAGAGGAATGTATCATAGTGGCTTGCACATTCAAAGCATTATTAATTAGAATGGCAAGGCTGCCACTATGGCGTCCTTGACCTGGTTTTTTGGCCGGAGTTCAGAAAGTGGTGTACCCATAGTTTGTACCTATACATTGTTTCCTATAAAAAGATCACAGAAGGAGTTTCAAAAATAGAGTATGCAAAACAATTGTTGTATCCGCACACATTCCATGAATGGAATCTGAGATTGGAATAGCTAAGAGTTAGCCTTCGGAATCTCTATGGTCATTGTGGTTTATACAAGGTTTTCAACCCATGACCAATCTTTGATATTGGATGCAATGGCCGTGAGATGGGATATGCGGTCAGGTTGCAAAATCGTAGAAGGCATGTTGCCCGCAGGCAAGCCCAAGGTACTAGTAGCACGCGAAAGTTGAAATTCGATAAAGGACTGAGCATGTTCTGCTTCGGTAAAAAGGACCATATGAATTCCTAATAACTTGAGGTCCTCACGGTGCTCCCATATTTGTTTGAGAATTATTAATGATTTGACCTCGCAAATAATTCTTAAATTGTTATCAACCCCAAGCTTCACCCACTCTATATATTCAGAATTTAAAATTCTTAGCATGGGAATTTGATTAAAAACTTTGAAGCTGAATGAGCGATTTAAACGTATTTCACCATTAATTGACTGATCACTATTGCATCCTATTATTGTAGATATATTGGCCGAAAAATCGTGTGTGCCATCGGAATCTACATGCTCTCCTTCCCCATCAAACATTTTTCAGTATTCCCAATTGGGCCAGAGTTGGTTAAACCCACAGACTTGGGTTCTTTAAGTGTCTGTTGGGGATTGTCATCCCTACCATCTCCTACAGCCTGCTCAGCGGAATCAATTGCACTCTGCCAGTACCACTCACATTTGAAGAAGATGGCATATTGCAACTATCCGCAACATGCTCACTCAGCACTCTCACGCTATCTTTATTTGCCACTTTCGTGGTATTTTTTATGAGAGGGTAGAAGGAAGAAAGTTGTGATTGTTTACTGTCTTTCGGGTCAATATTGACAATGATCTGTTTCTTAGGTAGTGAATTCATGGGAGTTTGATCCAGGCTGTTAGCAGCATTAAAGGGCATGAAGTCCTTGGACTTAACAACAGGGGATACATTCTTCTCTTTTTTAGTTTCTTTTTTGCAAGAATTAGCTAACACTGTGTCATCTAATGGGTTCTTACAAGTGCTATGCATTTGAAGGGCTATTCTACTTTCCTCCTTCAACTGGTCCAGGCCTAATGACGCCTCCTCACTCACGAGGGTGTGTGTGTTACTAACATTATCACAATGACCAATAGAATTTGAGGAGAGAGAATTCAAGGAGACAGAATTCAAGTTTTTTTGGCCATCTTCTTTTCTCAATGGTTTCTTTGTCGTTCTTCTTTTAATTGCCCTCAAATGCAATCGCTTTTTTTTGTCGTGACAGAAAACTCCCTGATGCTTCCCCAGATTTGCAAGTATCCATAGTGTTTTCGCCACTAGGCGGAATTATTTCTGTATCCTGAATGCTAGCGTTCATAACTTCCTGCTCAATGATGTTAGTTAGGGCAGACGGGCTATCAGGAACGACAGTGACGGACAAAGCGTCTGTCATTGAAGCGTAGGCCTATATGATTGGCAAGTTGCAATACATTATGGGCAAGCTGGGATATCATGCCTTCCAATCGGTCCTTATTTCTACCCATCCGCGCAATAAGGGTTCAGAAAAGTCACCCTCAACACTTTCTTGTTCTGACATATGGGGTGCAGGCAAAGTTACCACCTGAGCATACGAGTGATTACAGTATGGGGCAGAGGTCCCAACTGATTAGGTTTGTGCATATTTTGAACTTACTAGAGGACCATATGTTTGGGAACTTTGATTTTGAGTGGTTCTAACAGCAGGTTCTTCAACAGTGCCTTGACAGGAAACGGAAATAACCAACATTTTTCCACAAACTAAGCCCTCTATTTTGCTGACTTTTGAGATCAGTTCCAAAGATGTCTGTTTCACGGCCTTGATCTCAAGATGGGTCAATTCATGCCCTTTGTCTAGCAGGTTGAGTATACGGGTCAGTACCGGGAATTGTTACTCAATATTGTCTATTTCATGCAATGCAGACAAAGTCCCTGAAAAGGCAATATGTGAGACTTCATGGGTTATTGATGAAGGTTGAAAAAAGTAGGTCAGACGCGCACCCTATTTCCCATTCAAAAATTCTTAATGCAAATAGTAACTGGGTTAAATCCCAACAACATGCAGTAGTAACAGGGTTGAATCCCATGATGCAGTAATAACAGGGTTGAATCCCATGTGTTGCAGTTCCAATTCTTCTGTTGATTTTCTCCTCCTAGTACTTTCCTGTCTCAAACATTCTTCAGGGAGGCTGTAACCTTTTCAGGTGCTGCTAATTAGTTTCTGATTTCAGTCTCAAAGGATTCTGGTACATGTAGTGATAACAAAGTTCAGTCATTTCAGGTGGGCAGGAACCAACACCCCTCCAAAACACAGTTCTTACCCAAAATTGGGGGAGTAGAGAGTACCAGCGTTGTGGTCCTCCAAAGTGGGGCATGGTAACCCCGGTGCTTCTGCCTCTAGAGCCCGGAACTCATGTAGAAAAAATGAAAAAGGTAGGTCAGGCGCGCACCCTAGTTCCGAGTCAAAAATTCTTAATGCAAATAGTAACTTGGTTAAATCCCAACTACATGCAGTAGTAACTGGGTTGAATCCCATAATGCAGTAATAACAGGGTTGAATCCCATGTGTTGCATTTCCAATTCTTCTGTTGATTTTCTCCTCCTAATTAGCAGCACCTGAAAAGGTTATAGCCTCCCTGAAGAATGTTTGAGACAGGAAAGTACTAGGAGGAGAAAATCTCGGTCCCGGATTGGTTCCCGCCATTCGTCGTCCTCGTCTCGGCATTCTAGGAAGCGCCGTCAACGGTCGCCTTCCCCGTCCTCTTCGGAGGATGGAGCCACGAGGAAAGGGGCTTGTCCAACAAAGTCCTCGACTCCGGAGGAATGGGCTGCCTTCAGAGAGCAGATGCTGGCGATTTTCCAATCCCAGGGCACAGTTCCGTCCGCGCCTTCTGATGAAGCTGGCATGGAACGGTCTCGATCCGTGGCTCGTGCGCCTTTGGGCTCAGGGCCTCGGCGCGATCCTCATCGGTAACCTTTGAGGTCCTGTTTGGACAAGGCTCAGGATGTTCGCAAAAGACGTGCTTCCAGGTCTCGGTCCTTGTCCCCAGCGAGACCGCAGAAACCTGCTAAGGGCTCAAGCGCCGTTGTCGACAGGACTTTTACCTCCCTCTGGATGACATCTATGAGGAGGAGATGAGGAGGAGGTCAGATTTAGATTTTGACCCGGATGTGGCTCCTGTATTTTCTGTGGATAGTCAATTGGAAGAGTTAAGACAATCTCTTCATGATGCCAGTGGCTTAGACACTTCTCCTGAGGTGGAGTTTAGCAGGCCTGAGCCTGGGGCTCATGCTCAGCCGTCCTACAGGAGACTGATGGCTAGAGTCACGGAATATCCTGGTTGGTCAACTCCTCCTGAAGCTTTTGTTCAGGATGGCTTGACAGATATTCTGCATCAAAGTCTGTCCTCTGACCTGGTGTTACCTTTTCATTTGACCTTGCAGAAAAGGGTGGCAGCTGCTTGGCAGACTGCGGAATCTCTTCCGGCAGTTAACAAATTATTAACTAAAAATTACTGCCATTCCGGTAGCGACCCCAGCTATCTTTCATCTCACCCCACTCCAGAGAGTTTGGTGGTTCAGGCGGCTACGGCCACCTCGAGGCAGGTGGGGTACCCTACCATCCCTCCTGATAGGGACGACAAACGCTTCGACAGTTGGGCACGAAAGGTGTTTTCTGCGGGGAGTATGGTGCTGAAATCGGCCAACTCCACTTGTGCCTTGCAAGATTTTCACACACTCTGTGGAATTGTGTTTCTCTTGCGGCTGAGCATATTCCCGAAGGGGAAGAAAGGGATGGGTTCCTTGCTCTCATGCAAGATGGCAAGGATGCAATGTGTGAATCCTTACAGTCGGGTTTGGACACGGCCGACAGTGTTAGCCGGTCCATGGCTGTGAGCACTGTTATACGCAGATTTGGGTGGTTGCGGAAGTCGGGTTTTTCTCCGGATGTGCAAGCCCGTCTTTTGAACATGCCCTTTGATGGCGCGCATTTGTTTGGAAGCAAGGCTGACGAGAGCCTTGAGGGGTTGCAGACCTCAAAAGCTTCAGCGAAATCTTTAAGCGCTGCTGTGCGCCAACCTCTGCCTTTTCGTCCTAGGGGACAGAAGTGGAGGGGAGGTTCTTTTCGTTACTACTCCTCCTTTGGTAGAAGGAGAGGAGCCGCCAGTCAAAGGGGTCAGCGTAAAAGTACCCGTGGTGGTCGGGGAAATAGAGGTGCCAAAGCCGCTCAGGCAGCTGCCTCTTTGCCTTCAGGCGCTGCCGCAGCCGCTCCAAAACAGTCATGAGGCCATGTCCCATGGTTCGCCAGTTGGGGGCAGACTGTCTCTGCATCTCGAAGAATGGCAAGCTATTACTTCGGATGCGTGGGTTCTGGATACAATAGCCCACGGCTACTGCCTTCCCTTCCTATAGTGGCCTCATAACAATCCACCGGGGAATCTCTCTTAGAAGCTTCCAGATCAGCTCCTTGTGCAGGAAATCTTGACCCTGCTAGAGAAAAGTGCTATAGAACTGGGGTCTGTAGCGGAGAGGAACGAGCGATAGTATTCCCCACATTTTTGGATTCCAAAGAAAGACGGGGGATTGAGACCCATCCTGGATTTGCGTTGGTTCAACATCTTCTCAGGAAGGACAAGTTCAAGATGGTCGCTCTTTCTCAAGTCCTCCAGGTCCTTCAACTTCAGGATTGGTTGGTATCTCTGGACCTACAGGATGCTTACTTTCATGTGCCGATTCATCCCAAAACAGAAAGTACCTGAGGTTTGCGGCTGGCGACTCGCACTTTAAGTTTCGGGTCCTGCCATTCGGATTGACCTCTGCCCGATGGTCTTCACCAAGCAAATGGTGGTGGTGGCAGTGTATCTCAGGCGAGGGAGGATTCACGTCTACCCCTATCTGGACGACTGGCTGATCCGTGAGGGTTATCCCGAGCAAGCATTGGATCACCTCATTCTCACCTGCTGATCCCTCCACAAGCTGGGCTTCTCCCTCAATTTCAAGAAGTCGCATCTGACACCTTCCCAACAGCTCCAGTACATCAGGGCTGGGTTGGACAGGTCCTTGGGGAAGTGCTCGCCTCCCAAGGTAAGGGCCCATCACATTGTACAGATGGTGGACAAGTTTCAACATGCCCAGAGTCTCCCGGCTTTCGAATTCTTAAGGTTCCTCGGCCTCATGGCATCCTGCATTTTTCTGGTGCCACAGGCCAGGCTGAGGATGAGATCCCTGCAATGGGTCCGCAAGATGCAGTGGTCGCAGTTCTCAGGCAAGATGTTGGATCCCGTTCAGATTCCAATCTCGGTTTCCCAAGATCTTCTGTGGTGGGCCAACAAGGGGAACCTGATGAAAGGGGGAGCCGTTTTGGCAACCGTGGCCGGAGGTGACTGTAGTGACGGACGCTTCCCTCACAGGATGGGGAGCTCATGCAGAAGACTTGACTGGCAGAGGTCGTTGGTCTCCGTCGGCTTTTCTGCCGTCTGTGCGGGGGAAGAGTGTTCTGATCATGATGGACAACACAGTGGCCATGCATTACCTCAAAAAAAAAGTGGGGGTAGGGTCACTCCTGTTGTGCAGAGAGGCAATGCAGCTCTGGTTCTGGGCAATCCACCAAGGAATTTTGCTCTCTGCAGTTCATCTGGCCGTAGAGGACAATGCGGTGGCGGACGCTCTGAGCAGGCAGAGCACGATCTCTCACGAGTGGGAGTTGGCTCAGGAAGTCCTTCTGGAGATCTTCGCCCTTTGGGGGACCCTACAAGTGGATCTCTTTGCCACCAGTGCCAACGGGAAGTGCGAGAGATTCTGCTCAAGGGAATTTCCTCCGAGAGGAGCCTTAGGAGACGCATTTGTAGTGGATTGGTCATTCCCACTGTTTTTCTATGCGTTTCCTCCAGTCCCTGTCATTCCTCAAGTGTTAAGGAGGTTACGGATGTTCAGATCCCACATGATCCTCATTGCTCCGGATTGGGCCAGGAGAGCGGGTACCCGGACCTTCTAGAAATGTCCATCTGCCCTCCACGCCGTCTTCCCTACCGAGAGGATCTGCTCTTGTGCAAGGGGGGTCAGGTTCTCCATCCAGAGGTCAGGACTCTCAACCTTCACGCTTGGCATCTGAAATGTTGAGGTATAAGGATTGGGACCTCCCAGATGATGTGATGGAGGTGTTGCTTTCGGCCAGGAGGCCAGCAACAAAATCCCAGTACTGTTGCCCTTGGCGTACGTTTTGCGACTGCTGCAGAGGACAAAATGTTGATCCTTTTCAGTGTTCCATTCCTGGGGCTTTGTCTTTCTTGCTTTCTTTGGCCCACAGAGGCCTTCAAGTGGGTACCATTAAAGGTTAGAAAACAACAGGGAAAGCTTATACAGCTAAGGTGCATGGTACACCGTGTTCATCCTTTAACCGTTAACAAGGTAACGTCTGGTAACACAACAAAAAACGGTTTTGTGGGAAGGTAGGTATTCAAGGTGCATCAGAGGATTGCAAAGCAAATGAATCAATTAGAGTGCTCGCACTCAACACACATGGAAAGGGGGGAGGACCACCCGACTCGGCGTACCTGACCCTAAGGAAGAACACCCTGAACCTGGCGGGGGTGCCTGTCCCTGGGTGGCGTGTGGTGTATCGCCTACTAAAAAGATATAGAGGAGAGTACTATCCCTCAACCTTCTATACTAATGGCAGTGTCTGGAAACAGACACGGGCCGTCCAACAACAACGTTTAAAACAGTGGTAGACTCCAGAGGGTTAAGCAGCATACAACAAGGCAGTGAATTAGGTCTTGAGGCTGCTTGATCTTGAACGTGGATCCAACCTGTGAATCAGGTCAACTGCTTACGTTCCGTCAAGAGTGTGCAACTTTAATGGTACCCGTAGGTCACTATGGTTTGGGTATGTAAGAGTACTGGTGGAGTGACCACTGGTGGGTAAATAAAATGACCAGCCGGGGGGCTGGAGGGCTAGAAAAGGCTCTTATAAGAATGTGTGGCTCACTCAGTAATAATGAGTGTGCTACAGTAGGTAGTTTTTAGAGGATTGCGTCTCTTTGATAAGTGTATAAGAGATCAAACGTGGGTCATGAGAGCCCTCATGACCGAAAGGGGTCGACCGGTTTCAATGGCGTAGGAGATTCAGGCCATCTTCTTCAGGACCGTGATTTAGAATACAAACGAGTTTGCCAAGTGTTCAGTGAAGTGCTGAACAGGAAGGAAGATGCTGGTGTCTCCTCAAAACCAGCATGCTTGCTGGAATAAGAACGGTGAATCAGGGTTACTCAGATCACCGAGCTGCACAGCAGGTAAAAAGTACCTGTGAAGGGGGCAGCTGCTCTCCTCCGTGTTGTCTAGGAGCTGTGTCGCGCTTGTACTGCTCGAGACTGGAAGTATAGAAGATTGAGGGATAGTACTCTCCTCTATATCTTTTTAGTAGGCGATACACCACACGCCACCCAGGGACAGGCACCCCCGCCAGGTTCAGGGTGTTCTTCCTTAGGGTCAAGTACGCCGAGTCGGGTGGTCCTCCCCCCTTTTCATGTGTGTTGAGTGCGAGCACTCTAATTGATTCATTTGCTTTGCAATCCTCTGATGCACCTTGAATACCTACCTTCCCACAAAACCGTTTTTTGTTGTGTTACCTACCATTAAAGGTTACCTGGCGGCGCTGTCTATCTTCAAGCGCTCGTCTGAAGAATGTTCTTACTTTAAGATTCCGTTGATTTCCCAATTTCTTAAAGGGCTCACTAATGTGTTCCTGCCATCCCCTTTACAGGTGCAGGTTTGGGATCTGAATTTGGTTTTGTAATTCCTCTTGGGTGCTCCGTTTGAACCTTTGCACTCTTGTGCTTTGAGATTATTGTCTTTCAAGATAGTGTTCTTGGTTGCAGTTATTTCCGCTCACAGAGTGAGTGAATTGCAGGCACTTTCATCCAAGCCGCCCTTTACTTTGTTCTACAAGGATACGGTTGTACTGAGTGTACGTCCTTCCTTTCTACCTAAGGTAGTATCTGAATTTCATTTGAGCCAGAAAGTGGTTCTTCCTTCTTTCTATCCTCCTCCTTATCCTGGTAAGGAAGAGGACTGACTCCATAGTTTGGACCCTAGGAGAGCTCTGAGCTTTTATATTTCTAGATTTCTAGGATGTTCAGGGTCAGAGTGGACGATCAACTTTTTCTGGGGTATGCTGGTCACCGATTGGGCCAGGCTGTTACAAAACAGACCTTGTCCAGGTGGATTATCCTCACCACTACTGAATGTTACCGTTTGGCGGGCAAAGACCCTCCTGAAGGGTTGCAAGCTCATTCCACTTGGGGCGTGGCTACTTCCACAGTCCTGCAGCGGGGAGTTCCTATTAGGAATATTTGTGATGCAGCCACATGGGCTTCTATCCACACCTTTGTTAAACATTACTCCTTGGATACACTCCATGGTCAAGATATGGCCTTTGGTAAGGCGTTCTTTATTCTGCGATCTGATTGAATACTCTAAATTCTTTTCCCTCCTCCATTTTCTGGCACTGCTTTGGGAGTCTGTCAAAGATGTGGAATACGTTGGAGGACACAATCCATTCGAAGAGCAAGTAACTTACCAACTGGTAACGTTCTTTCGATTGGATGTTCCTCCAACATATTCCACATCGCCCTCCCAGCCTTCCCCTCTGGAGAATTTCCTATGCGATTGCAGCTTACGTTTCCGCAAGGCTATGTGCAGTCACGCAGGCATTGAATGTGTGCATGTCACACGCTACGGGGGAAAAAACATAAACTGAGGCTACAGGCGCCCTGTGTCCTATTTATAACATCCTGTGACTTCGCCCTCGACAGAGGCTTTTGAGGGACATCGACCCGACGCCATCGACACAGGACGCCCGCTGCCAAAAAAGTTTCTGAAGTACACAGCTGTGGACATTAGATGTCAAAGATGTGGAATACGTTGGAGGACCATCCAATCGAAAGAACGTTGCCAGTTGGTAAGTAACTTTTTCTTCTTCAGAGATCCTCATTATTCTCCTTTGAGGTTCAATTTCATCACGCCTTAGTTACTATTCGGTTGACCTTGCATACCTAATTCACTATCATCAAAATAATGGAAAGATCAAAACCATAGGTTCTAAGGGAGTCCCGAGCTTGTAATACTAGATCATAGACAAGTGTAGAGTTTAGAGAGAAAACACATATATCAGTCCTATACCTATCAAAAAAGAAAACCCTTCTAATGTCTCTAGTCGAGATCCCTTCCAAGCTGGGAATCTCCTGAAGTAAGGGCAATATATTTGTCCCGTTCAGAGTTAAACATGTATTCTCTGGTATCACACTTTCAATTAGAACTCTGTTGAGGTGTTCTACTTTATTCTGCGTTATATTTTATTTCCCTTGTACAATGTTCCTTCTATTCAATGTCACTGGATCCAATGGGCGACGCTCTGGGGGGATATTTGGCCAAACACGCTGCAAGCGTTGTAAATCATTCATGGATATTTGTTAATGAACTCCAATTTTGGATGATTTTGGATGATCTTCTCTAGATGAGGCTCTTAAAGATTCCATATATTGGCACCAAGCAGCTGTAGGTTTGATGTTCCCTGATGACTGTGGTATTGGGGGGGCATTAAATACCTCTAGACTTTATGATGAGCCAGCAGAGTATTGCATTACACCAATTATTGATGAGTCTCTGTGTACTGCCGTAACTGTCGTCGGAAGCTTATTTTGTTGATTACCTGGCAGTAGTTGACTGGCTGCAGGTTGAATAGGATCTGAATCCACAGGCAAGCAATGTTTCATAATTTCCGTTTCCTACCACTCTGGGTAGGAGCCCAGTTTAACTTGTGACTCAGAGGGTTTCAGCGATGGTATATTTGCGGAATTCTCGTTATTTGATAGTTGTCGAGGTCCTCTGGTTTTTTAGATGTTTTCGAGATTTGATTTAATCAGTGGTTGGGACAATAACGAGTTCACAAATTGATGGGAAGAGTAGGAGTTCACCTTTTTGATTTGGCAGTTCTTTGGTTTCTTCAAATGTGAGATCTTTCTTACTGTGGATTTAGCTCTCTTAGTTGAGTTTCCATTAGAATGACCAAGGTGAGTAGAGATAGCCTTATTCTGGTATGTCATCCAGGCAGATAACGTCCAAGTTTTGCTCTGGGGGTACAGTCACTTTCACTGGTGCAAGAAGAGTTGTTCCAACCTCTCGTAGCAAGTCATTTACCTTTGTCTGCGTATGAATAGATGTCTTGCAATATTCAGCAGTGCTGGAGAGAACCTCATGCAGACAGGATGTATAGTCCTGGTCATGTCAACAGCTTTAGCTATTTGGTATGCAGAGGTGTTAATAACCTCCGCATTAGAAGCAGACATATGCGCAACTGTTTGCTCTTGTCCGTCTTCCTGCTTTTTTGTAAGATTTTGATTAAATAAAAAATCTTTCACCATCGTATGAAGCTTGACGTTCTCACATTTAAATAGCAGGGATTCGAGGAGTATTAAATTCAATTTAGTTTCAAGTTTTAAAACCTCATATAGGCTCACCAATATACATAGAACTTGATATTTCAATCAATGAATTTGCAATAGGGATATCAACCCCTGTATTTGAAGTGAATGGAATATCAGACTTCCTTGCAGGTTTTAAAGAAGATGTGTCAAACGAGGAGATTGAGGAGTCAAAATCAGGCACATAACACTGTTGTGGATCTGGGGGCGTATCATCCCAACTGTGGGCCTCAGGGTGAGAAATGTTATCCTCAAGTTCTCTTTGGGACCTTGATACACTATTAGTTTCTAGTGATGGAGCCGGCATTTAGTTGTTTCCAATTAGTCCCAGGCCAGTTCTGATGGTCCGTTTCCCTTTAAATGGAAAAAAGACTTCAATTGCCTTGGAACAAGGTTTTGTCTTCTGGGCTGTAGGATCGTCCAGGACAAAGGCTGAATGTGTCTCAGTCTGGCCTGTCACAGGCTTTACAATTTCAATCTCATTCATAAGCAACGGTCTAGAAATACACTCAGTAGATGGCGGGAGAGGCATATCAATAGCAGTAATCATTTCCTCATCGGTCACCATGTTTAAACGAGGGGCACACTACATTAAAATGTTGCTGCTCCGTAGGACATGCATGTAAGTCAGTCAAAGCATGTGGAAAGTTTTTAGGGTTTAAAAAGGTAGAGGGGGCGCTGTTGAGCAGCCTGCAAGATGGCTGCCTAGCTCTCTTGCTCCGTGCCCTGTTTGCTCTTTATCCGCCTTAATCAGCGGTTCCCTGCTCCATCAGAGGCTGTGACCGTGCCCATCAAACAGCGAATGGTCTCCGCGACACTTTGAGCCGTGTCTGCCTGAAATCCGCGGCTCCGGGACCGAGTTCACCCCGTGTTCGACGCCCGACGACTGAGGCCTTCGGGGCCGCGTTCTCCAGCTGCAGCCCCGTCCCCCCTGTGTCTCGTGGGAGACGGCTTTTGGACCTGGGCGGGGTGCCGGGCTCCCACGCCTTGCTGTGCTGCGGGCTGGTGCGGCGGGTCGGCCCGCCTCCCTGCCTGCCCCGCGTCTGAGGAGGCGTCCCCTTCTCTGGCCCCCCGCTCCTCCCGGGGCTGGGTGCCGGTGGCGGCCAGTGCGGCTCCCCTATCCGCCGGACCCTGGAGGGACGGAGGCGGCGACTTCAATTCCTGCAGCTGGCGGCCTGATTTCCGCCGCGCCGCCGGCCTCCGGAGTGGCCCCACCGCAAAGAAGATCCGGATCTCGGAGTGCCTCAGCTGCTCCGCTGTGGCCTGCGAGGCCGCACATTCGGGGCCCCACTCTGGGCACATACCTTGAGACACCGCCCAGCTGCATGGTGGGCCGCTGCTGGTGGCGGCGGACATATCCTTCATCTTCCTGGCCCACCTGGGCTGGCCTCTGCGGGGTGGCGCTTCTCCCGCAGGCGGCGGCCGGATTCTCTCTACAGCTCCGCGGGGACCTCTGTTGCTCCCCCGCGGCACGCATCCTGTGCTGATCTCGTCCTCCGGATCCCCCCGCGACGGCCTGGTCTCCTGCTGCTGCCTCGCTGGCCGGCTCCCACTCCTGGATGGGGGCCTGGCATCGCTCCCTCTACCCTCTACTTCCCCCGAGGACCTTGTTGCTTCAGGTGAGGAGCTGGGGACTGGGAGTGTGGTGTACCGGCCCATTTTCATGCTGAGGGACCCGGGGGCTGCGCTCACTCCACCCCACAGGGCATAGGTGCCCCCATATTCACGTTGATTGCCTCGGACTAAGTGTCTTCAACCCCGGCAGGGCTACGCTGCCCCCTTTGGTCCGTGTGGTACTGTTCCCTTATTGCGGTGCGACCTGTGGCACCTGGACTGATCCACAAACTGTTCACCCACACGCCAACACCCTGCGTATGCTGACTGTCTTCTAACTGTGCTGCTATCTGCTTGACATTACTGTTGCCCATTGCATTCCACCGGTACACGCTGCCACCCGGGACCACCTATCGCCCTGTCCTCCCTTGCAATGGGGTCCCACGCCCTGGAACGCATCTGTCTGGTGCGGATCACACCCTAGCTCCTTTACAGGGGTCGGTCCTGGACGGGTCGGCGCATTCATTCTACTTGGCCCCCCTTCCGGTCTCAGTGTGTCCCCAACATGTCCAATAGGCAGCGTGGGGCTAACAAAGCGGGGGCAATGGACAAATATGCCAAGACATTCCCTAGGCAAGAGCAGGGGGGGATCCCTCGCCTCAGGACGATCCGGTTGCACCCTCTTGTTCCCCTCAGCCAGACCTTACTACATTGATGGAAACTATGGCAAAGAACTTCGCGTCATTCCATGAAAAACTAGATGACATTAACGCTATCGTAGCCTCGCTCCGCACCAAGCTCGATCAGCATGGCGCCAGGCTGGTCGAGGCCGAGACCAGGATAGGGACCAATGAAGACGAGGTCCATGTACTCCAAAACACAGTGTCGGAACTGGTGCGAGATATGAAGCAAGTTAAGGCGAAGTGCGATGACTTAGAGTCCAGATCCTGCCGGAACAACATTCGTATTGTAGGGGTCCCGGAGTCGGCCCTTGGAGGCAAAATGGAACAAGCTGTTGAAAATCTCCTGAGAGACCTATTGGGTAACCCTCAGCTCTCTCCATTCTTCACGATTGAACGCGCCCATCGGGCACTGGCCCCCCGCCCCAAGCCGGGTGACTTCCTCAGGCCAATTATTGCTAAGGTTCTCAGCTTCAGGGACAGGGATCACTTCCTGCGCTTGGCCCGTGAGAAGGGTGAGCTGAAACTGTAGTCCCAGACTATCCGTATCTTTCCCGATTTCTCCATAAATGTTCAAATGGAACGCAGGCAGTTCAACGGTGTGAAAAAGCTGCTTAGGGAAAGGAAATTGGAATATGCCATGCTGTTCCCTGCAAGACTGAAGCTCACCCATCGCAATAAGCTATACTTCTTCACAGTCCCGGATGAGGCGGTTAAATTTATTGAAGCCCACATACCGCTTCCTGGTCCGCTGGATATTCATCTGGAGGCGGGCTGAGATGGCCTGCCCGGACTCTGGTGTCTGCGCCTCCCTCCGCGCCAATGGCGTGTTTGACATGTGCATTTCCTTGCTATTTTGTGAATCATTTATTTTGTATATCCATTACTAGGTTTAACTTGTTGTAATGCCTATTTGAAACCTAATATGTGATACTACTGTACGATCTATGGTGTACCGCACCATTCACTTATCTAAGACAGGTTCACGGCAGCAGCGACCCCCGCTGCAATTGCAATGCTGCGTTTGGCTTGTTGTGATCACTCGATGCGCCCCAGTTGGGCGTATAGGCGAGCGTTGCCCAGTTGGGGTTGGCACGCACGCACTTGGTCTTCGGGTGGGTTGTTGCACACTGCTATGTTTTGGGGGGCAGTGAGGGAGGGGGGGTACAGTTGTGGGATGTTATAACAAAAATGGCAAGGTAGTGGTGACCCTGGGCACGAATCAGCGTGCCATTGCATTGATAGCCAACACAGGTTCAACAGATAATGTTACACACTGCTGGAATCCCCCCTGAGAACCACAGAATGGCTATTAGGTTAATGTCCTGGAACATCAGAGGGCTCAGCAACTTCACGAAGGCCCGCAGGATCACTTCATATGCCCAGAGGCACGGGGTCCAAATACTCCTCTTGCAAGAACCCCATGCCCTTGCACACCTCTCGTCCTCTTTTGCTCCGACATGGGGTCCCAACAAATATTACACGGTTTACTCCTCTCAGTCCAGGGGTGTCCTCACCTTAATTCACAAGTCTGTGGAGTTTTCTCTTCGCACCAGTCACATAGATCAAGAGGGAAGGTACGTAATCCTCCATTGCCTACTTGCCAACACAGAATGCCTTGTGGTTAACACCTATGCCCCGAGCATTGATACACCTGATTTTTTTGATCACATCGACGACATACTCCAAAGATATGTTGGGATCCCGATTATTTGGGGGGGGGGACATGAACCTAATACTAGACCCCGAGCTGGACAGATTGGGAGCCGCTCCCAGGGTGATGTCCAGAGCCGCCCGCCGCCTCCACGCCCACATGGTCCCTGCTGGTCTGGTTGACGCCTGGAGAGCGCTCCACCCGCTGACTAAAGAGTTTACATTCTACTCTTCGGTACACGACAGCCATTCCAGGATTGACCTCTTTCTTCTCTCAGCTGGACTCATTGGCAAAACCCTTGATTCGCAGATACTGCCGCGCACCCTCTCTAACCATTCCCCGATCACATTGGATATAGCTCTGCACCCTCCTCTCCCCTATCGCTCCAACTGGCGATTTAAGTCGGCGGCGTTGCATGACATTGTCTTTAGGGCCGACATCTTTGCAGATATCACCTTGTTTTTTGACCACAACAAACGACACGACACAACAGATGGGGTTAGATGGGAGGCATTCAAGGTCTACATCAGGGGCATGTGTATCTCCAGGGAGGCGGGGGTCCTGAAAGACATTAGGAACTCCTTGCGGCGCTCCGAATCCAGACTCAAGGAATTGGAGCGCGAGTACGCTTCTGCCCCTTCCCCACCCAAGTTAGCACAAATACGATCTGAACTAGACACGTTTGAGTCCCTTGCCCTCAGCGAGATAAGATACTTTGCCCGACCCGCTGCGGCTCGACAGTATGGTGAGGGCGAGAGGCCGGGTCGCACCTTGGCCCGCCTAGCCCGGATAGAGGGGGTAAAGCCCGAATAGACAGTATTATCGATAAAGATGGAGTCCGGCATTGGTCTGACCAGCTCATCCTTGAGACCTTTGCAGACTTCTATACAACCCTCTACGCTCAGCAGCGAGAGCACAACCAACAAGATCTGGACTTGCTTCTTGATCGCATACCTATGTCCCTTATATCCAATGCTACTAAAGAGCAATTAGACACGCCCTTCACCCTGGATGAAATCACTGCGGTCATATCTTCCCTCCCTAAGGGGAAAGCTCCCGGTCCAGACGGCCTAACCGCCGAATTCTATCAAGAGCATGTTGCCCTGCTGGCCCCACGCCTGTACGAGGTATGGGATGAGTCGCTACGCCATGCTACCCTCCCTCAATCTTTGCGTGAGGCTGTCATCACTGTGCTCCCCAAGCCGGGCAAGCCTCTGGATGAATGCGGCTCCTACAGACCTCTGTCTCTCATGAACACCGACACCAAAATATTCGCCAAGATTATACCAAACAGGTTCCTCTCCATCATGAAATACTTGATACACCCGGATCAGAGTGGTTTTGTTCCCGCCCGCTCCACCTCGCTAAATATACGGTGACTGTTTAACGTCATCTCTAGAATCGATCCCAATGCCAACGCGGTTGCTGTGACACTGGACGCCCAGAAGGCGTTTGACATGGTTTCATGGCAATACCTATGGGCAGTGCTTGAGAAGATGGGAATCGGCCCAAACATGCTGTCCTACATCAAACTGCTTTATACCAACCCTGTGGCCAAAGTCCTAGTTAACTCTCATCTGTCAGCTTCATTCACCCTCCACAGAGGGACGCGTCAGGGATGTCCTTTTTCTCCTTTGCTGTTTGCGATGGCTATTGAGCCCATGGCGGATAGCATACGGGATAATCACACACGTAAGGGGATACGGCTACGGGATACCCCTCAGATTATATCACTCTATGCGGATGATGTACTTCTGTACATCAGAGACCCCTCGGCTCACCTCGACCCAATCATTCGTGAAATAATCAAAATGTGTACATTCTCGGGCTTCACTATAAATTATTCCAAATCAGAAATCTTCCCCCTCACACCCGCAACTCCCCAACCTGGGTGCGAATTCCCGCTCAAATGGGCTCCTGGGGGTATCAAGTACCTTGGGGTCCAGGTGTCCCTCTCGAGGGCCTCCTTGCTGACCGATAACTATGAGGCTGCTGCACAATACGCCGAGGCCAGAATGAAGAAGTGGTGTAACCTCCCCCTCTCACTATCAGGGAGACTTTCGCTAATCAAAATGATCTTGGTACCAAAACTCCTTTACATATTTGCTAATGTCCCACTGTGGCCGAAGAAATGATACTTTGCTGACCTGCATGCGGGGTTCGCCCGCTTTCTATGGCATTCTGGCGCAGTGCGTAGGAAGTGGCAGCACATGACACTGTCCTATGAGAAAGGGGGCTTCAATGCACCGGACATGGCCCTGTACTGGATAGCTGCACAAGTCCAACACGCCACACACTGGTACCAACACAAGGACCCCCCCCCCCGCACGTTAAGCTTGAGATCCTTGCAACAGGAGAGGTTAACGTTATGTCCCTGATCCTTTTCCACTCGTATCACTCGGACGCCCCAGCGGACGCAGTGGCCGCCACCATCAGGGCGTGGAGACAGGGTTTGCTACCCCAGTCTGACAATCCCCCGTACTACAAATTGCTACCCTTGTGGTCATTCCCGGGCCTAGCCCCTACACAGGATAAGCTCCTTATGCGTCACTGGCTAGACCTAGGATATCGCTCTTTTGCTGATCTGTTCCCCGATGGGAAATTTATAACCCCGCAGACATGGAGGCCGGGGCACTCCAGGACCTCACTTGAGCTGCTACAGTACTTTAGGCTCAGAGCGGCAGTCCGAGATATGTGGCCTTGTTACCCAGACGAGCCCGCTGAGTCCCCCGAGATCTGCTACATTGCTAATTCTGCAGGGAGCAGGGGCATAGTGTCCGCCCTGTATAAAATATTGAGGGCACGGGCTGTGGAGCCCTCCGACGTGATCCGGGGCGCTTGGAGCCGGGAACTAGGGATAGACATCACTGATGGTATGTGGACAAAAATGTGTGTACACACGCGCAGGGTTTCCCTCAACTCTAGACTAAGATGTGTACAATACAAGCTGCTTAATCTCCTCTACTACACTCCTCATATGGTCGGGAAGTTTGCACGGGACCAACCTCATCCCTGCCAGAGGTGCAGGTCCACTGATGCGGACCATGCCCACATGTTCTGGTTCTGCGGGGCGTTGGTTCCGTTCTGGGAGGCAGTGCTTGGGGCCCTTTCTGAGATGGTGGGGTTCCAGATCGGCCCGGACCCCCTGGCCTTGTTGTTCGGGCTGTGGGAGGGGACTGAGGCGAGACGTGTTGCTAAATTCCTGAATGTGGGGGCGATGGTGGCTAAAAAGTGCATTCTGCAGTATTGGAAGCGGCGCTCCCCCCCCTTCACTGGAAATGTGGTTAAGGGCCCTTACCTGGGTGCAAATGTGTGAGGAGGACTATATCAACACGCTGCCTGTGATAGCCCGCCCCAAAAATATATGGACTGAATTTTGTGGTTATCTGAACACGGGATTTAGAGTAATCCCGTGGTAGTTCTTGCTACAGTATTCTGCTCTCGGCGTCTGGATGCCTACGGGCTTTGACACGGTACAATATATAACATAACATAACATAACATAACATAACAGCAGAACGGACTTGGAACTTCTATCTTCTCCCCCATCGCCCGCGCATACGACTGCACAAGTGGAACTCTAAGGCCAATATTGTTAGTATCCTGCTACTGTTGATATTTAGTATTGCTGTTGAACCCTGTCACGAGTATCCGAGCCCTGAAGTTTGTACTATGAGCTATTGATGTAATGTGCATTGTGCCTGTCTCTACTTCTTGCCAATAAAGAAAAGTTTAATAAAAAGGTAGAAGCCCGACCCCCACAACACAGAGCATATGTCGTCTGACTTACTTTTCCTCCGGAGGCCTGGTAGGTCACTTCGCTACCAGCTGTCCTGTGTTTCCTTGATCGTTTTATCCCGACAAATGGTGTCCTTAAACAGTGATCACCACACTATGGCCATATAGCACTTCACGTAGCTCTGCTTCTGGGGGCCTTCTTATTGGCAGAAGTTTAAAGTGGCAGTGTGCAATTAGCAATGTGCTGTGTTTCAATAGTCGCAGCGTTTCTCAAATAGAAATCCCAATTTAAGGAATGAAGAGTCCCCTTGAGGAAGCAGGCTCAAAGGGGGAGCCCCCTGCATACACCACGCTTCCTACCTCAGAGGATGATGTAATAAGTCTCCCTGTTATGAGTTATGGCATATTCTCCAGTACTTTTCTGAGGAACGAAACACTGGAGGAAGCAGGCTCAAAGGGGGAGCCCCCTGCAGTCACCACGCGTCCTACCTCAGAGGATGGTGTAATAAGTCTTGCTGTTATGAGTTATGGCGTATTCTCCAGTACTTTTCCGGGGAGCAAAACTACCACCTGTGCACCTTCGATGGTTGCGCACGCCGACCCTGCTGCTGGCCACTTATCACTATCCAGGTCTCAGCATTGCTCTCAGCTCCTTCAACACCTGGCACAGCACTCAGGACTCCTCCAGCAGACTAGAGGAAAGTACTGTGTAACTCCACAGGCTGCTTCCGGCACAGCAACCCAGCAAAAC
This sequence comes from Ambystoma mexicanum, assembly GCF_040938575.1. Taxonomy (NCBI): domain Eukaryota; kingdom Metazoa; phylum Chordata; class Amphibia; order Caudata; family Ambystomatidae; genus Ambystoma; species Ambystoma mexicanum. Next base: position 851,551,854 of record NC_090934.1, read on the forward strand.
AAGTTGTACACATAATGTGTTATGGTATGGACACTGCAGTGCCATTCAAACATCAATGGAAAGGTTAAAAGGTCTCTGCAGCATGTTTTACAGATCCGTGCAAACATCAGGCACCCACTAAACTTCTATGCACTACTGACTGACTAATCCCCTGCACTAACGTGAGTGGGGCTTTAGATTCTATTAAAGACAGGAGGCAAGTATTATGCATAACAATCTTTACTTCTGAAACCACAGTAGCAAAGAAAAAAACGTTTATAAACAAAAAAGTTCAACCCTTTAAGTGCCATGGGTATTTCTCCCCATTGCAAGGACCTTTTTTGGTGATTTAGGTATGTGGCCATTCAATGGCTTGTAACTTTTTTGTTACATGAGATATGTCGGCCAAATTTGGCTCCTTTTTTTCCCACATGTTGGTGGTCGTAACGCCACCAAGGAATCCTAGGTTGCTGTAGGGGGGTGAGAGAAAATAAGCAAAAAGTGTGAAAATGTTGTTTTTTTTTAAAAAAATGCCAATAAAATGATGTACAAAGAAGCCTGTGGTTTTTTCCTTGTAAGAGCTAGGAACGAATGGTTTGCTGTGCTGAATTCCCCAATTTCCTGGCTTTCAAGAACAGGTTGAGTGGAAACGAAAAACAATTATTTTGATGTGGTTATCAACCGTTTTGTGAGAGGTAGGCGATTTTGGCCATTTTTGCCAATTGGACATGCATGGACGGAATGGATGAAAAGGGTAGGAAAGCCAAATTGGAGGATAGAAAGGCATGTATTTCTGAAAAGTAGACAAAATTCCAAGTTTCGGAAGGGGTGATTTGCGTAGGTCAGGCAACAACGAGGTAGGGGGAAACTGCCATACATTAGGGGAAAAGCGGGAAAATGACTGAAAAAAAGGTATGTGTTGGACATGGTTGGCTTGGTACGGCAGTGGCTTCTATGAATTTTGAGAAAAGCAATGCTCCGCTACATTCCCTCGACTCTTGCAGTTAGGAGAGCACACATGTTTTGTAGTGTTTTACAAAACAAGCAATACCACAAGCCAAACACCGAGCCATGGTACACAGGAGTTTTACGCTCACGGCCTGAACAGACGCACGTAGCATGTGTAAATCGGGAAAACCAATGTGGTGAGGAACGGCAAGCATACATTTTTTGAAAGAGCACAGGCAGACCTTTTCAAGGGTAGGTGACTTGTGCAGGTTACAAAAGTGTATGGTGCCTAAAGCAGCGATTAAATGTAGGTCACATTTGGGAAATGAAAGGGTTGTGTGACAAAGGCCACCAGCAAAAGGGTCAAAACGTTATGAAAACCACACAAACACAACACATGGCCTACTGTCCCGCGTTCCCACAGGTGTCCCGATGAAAACGGTACCTCACATGTGTGGGTGCACCTACTTGGCTGCCAAGGGGAAAGCCTAAAACACAAGTAACCCCAAGTATGTTTTCAGACCGGAATTTGAGACGCTCTGCCGACCGGCACAACATACAGATATGGGCCTCGGGTGTCTAAGCCACCAAGGAAAACAGGGAACCCCATGCATTTCCGAAAAGAGGACACCTGTGGGAATTCGCAGAGGTATGATTCGCCCAAATCGCCCCAGAATGTATTACCCAGACACCCCCGCAAAGTCCGAAATGTGGGGAAAAAAACGCATTTTCCACACATTTCGTTCGGCTCACCCATCAAAACACGCCCCAACAACACATGGCCTACCGTCCCGCGTTCGCACAGGTGTCCCGATGAAAACGGTACCTGACATGTGTGGGTGCACCTACCTGGCCGCCAAGGGGAAAGCCTAAAACACAAGTAACCCCAAGTCTGTTTTCAGACCGGAATTTGAGACGCTCTGCCGACCGGCACAACATACAGATATGGGCCTCGGGTGTCCAAGCCACCAAGGAAAACATGGAACCCCATGCATTTCTGAAAAGAGGACACCTGTGGGAATCCTCTGAGGTATGATATGCCCAAATCGCCCCAGAATGTATTACCCAAACACCCCCGCAAAGTCCGAAATGTGGGGGAAAAAAACACATTTTCCGCACATTTCGCTCGGCTCACCCATCGAAACACGCCCCCAACAACACATGGCCTACCGTCCCGCATTCCCACAGGTCTCCCGATGAAAACGGTACCTCACATGTGTGGGTGTACCTACCGGGGGCGCAAAATGAAAAGGGTAACCCACTGGGAACCCCAAGCCTTTCGCCACTGCCCATTTTGTTCATTTGGGCAACCTACAGATTTGGGCCTAAGGTGTCGGAAGCCAGCAAGGGAAACAGGGAACCCCATGCATTTCCCAAAAGAGGACACCTGTGGGAATCCACAGAGGTCTGCCTTGCGCAAATTGCCCCAGTTTTTATTAGCCACAATCCCCGACAAAGTGTGATATTTGGTGGGGAAAAAACACAATGTTCACTTTGTCTGGGTAATAAATTCTGGGCCGCTTAGCGCAAGTCAGACCTCGGTGCATTCGCACAGGTGTCCTCTTTTGGGAAATGCATGGGGTTCCCTGTTTTCCTTGCTGGCTTCGGCACCCTAGGCCCAAATCTGTAGGTTGCCCACATGAACAAATTGTGCTGTGGCGAAAGGCTTGGGGTTACCAGCGGGTTACCCTTTTCCTTTTGCGCCCCCGGTAGGTGCACCCACACATGTGAGGTACCTTTTTCATCGGGACACCTGTGGGAACGCAAGAAGGTATGACATCTGTTGTTGGCGACGTGTTTCGGTGAGTGGACACATGGAAATGTCTCTGAAATTGGCTGGAAATGAAGACAATTCTCAGACATTTCGCTCTGGCCACTCACCGAAACACACCGCCAACAACACATGGCCTACCTTCTCTCGTTCCCACAGGTGTCCCGATGAAAACTGTACCTCACATTTGTGTGTGCACCTACCGGGGGCGCAAAAGGAAAAGGGTAACCCACTGGTAACCCCAAGCCTTTCGCCACTGCCCATTTTGTTCATGTGGGCAACCTACAGATTTGGGCCTAGGGTTTCGAAGCCAGCAAGGAAAACAGGGAACCCCATGCATTTCCCAAAAGAGGACACCCGTGGGAATCCACAGAGGTCTGCCTTGCGCAAATTGCCCCAGTTTTTATTAGCCACAATCCCGACAAAGTGTGTGATATTTGGTGGGGAAAAAACACAATGTTCACTTTGTCTCGGGTTCTGGGTAATAAATTCTGGCCCGCTTCGCGCAAGTCAGACCTCTGCGCATTCCCAGGGGTGTCCTCTTTTGGGAAATACATGGGGTTCCCTGTTTTCCTTGCTGGCTTCGACACCCTAGGCCCAAATCTGTAGGTTGCCCACATGAACAAATTGTGCTGTGGCGAAAGGCTTGGGGTTACCAGTGGGTTACCCTTTTCCTTTTGCGCCCCCAGTAGGTGCACCCACACGTGTGAGGTACCTTTTTCATCGGGACACCTGTGGGAACACGAGAAGGTATGATATCTATTGTTGGTGACATGTTTTGGTGAGTGGACACAGGGAAATGTCTCTGAAATTGGCTGGAAATGCAGACAATTCTCAGACATTTCGCTCTGGCCACCCACTGAAACACACCGCCAACAACACGTGGCCTATCTTCCCGCGTCCCGTATATGTGTCCCAATGAAAACGGTACCTCACATGTGCGGGTGCACCTAACGGGGGCGCAAAAGGAAAAGGGTAACCCACGGGTAACCCCAAGCCTTTCGCCACTGCCCATTTTGTTCATGTGGGCAACCTACAGATTTGGTGTCGAAGCCATCAAGGAAAACAGGGAACCCCATGCATTTTCCAAAAGAGGACACCCGTGGGAACCCACACATGGCCAAATTGGAGGGGCGGCGCATCTCATGTAGCCCTCCCCAGGGGGAGATAATGGGGAGGCTGTCCTGCACTCCTCCCTGGGCTCAGGCGTCCGTTCCTAGGAGCAGATATCTGGTCCCAGGGAGGGCTGCATGACATGGCACCCACTCCATTGCAGCTGGGAGGGGGGGGGGGTCAATGTCCCATCCCATTAGAAACTTCCCAGACCCTTTGGGGTGCCCCAAAGCCCCCCCCTAAAAAGCGTTCCACCATTTTCCATTTTTTTCTTTGTTTACAAAACTTTCCTTGGTGCAGAGGGGCACATTGGTGTGCCAATCCGGCCCCGGGGTGCCCAAACCTTACTGTCCCACCCACTGGGGGGCCTGTCCCACCATTTTTGGGGGCCCTCTCCCCCCTCACCCCAAATGGGTGGCAGGGGCACCTCATGCAGGCCTCCCTGGGCCTCCTACAAACGGCTGCGTGAGGTACACCCCCCCTCCATTTGGGGTGGGGGAGAGGGCCCCCAAAAATGGTGGGACAGGCCCCCCAGTGCATGGGGCAGTAGGGTTTGGGCACCCTGGGGGCAGATTGGGACACTAATGTGGCCATCTGCGCCAAGCGAACTTGGGTAAACAAAAAAAATAATAGAAAATCGTAGGCTGCATTTTAGGGGGGGTGAGGGGCACCCTAAATTGGCAGCGAATGATGTACTGCAACGGGTGTTGGCCCTCACCCCCCCACCCCAAATGGAGGGTCCCACCTCATGCAACCCTCCCTGGGGGCAGATATCTGCTCCTAGGAAGGGGAATCTGACCCCTGGGAGGGATTCATGAGGTGGGGCCTCCCCTATCTGACGCCAGGGAGGGTTGCATGAGTTGGGGCCCTCCATTTGGGGTGGGGGGAGAGGGCCACCCCCCGTTACAGTAGAACATTTGCCGGCAATGTAGGGTGCCCCTCAGCCCAGCCTACAATATTGTATTATTTTCTTTGTTTACCCAAATTCGCTTGGCGCAGATGGCCACATTAGTGTGCCAATCTGCCCCCAGGTTGCCCAAACCCTACTGCCCCATCTATTGGGGGGCCTGTCCCACCATTTGTGGTGGCCCTCTCCTCACCCACACCGAACGGAGGGGGGGGCACATCATGCAGCCCTTCCTAGGAGGCTCAGGGAGGGCTGCATGAGGTGTCCCCCCCAGCCATTTGGGGTGGGGGGAGAGGGCCACCACAAAAGGGGGGGGCAGGACCCCCAATAGATGGGGCATTAGGGTTTGGGCACCCTGGGGGCAGATTGGCATACTAATGTGGCCATCTGCGCCAAGCGAACTTGGGTAAACAAAAAAATAATACAAAATTGTAGGCTGCATTTTAGGGGGGCTGAGGGGCACCCTAAATTGGCAGCGAATGATGTGCTGCAACGGGGGTGGCCCTCACCCCCCCACCCCAAATGGAGGGCCCCACCTCATGCAACCCTCCCTGGGGGCAGATATCTGCTCCTAGGAAGGGGAATCTGACCCCTGGGAGGGATGCATGAGGTGGGGCCTCCCCTATCTGACGCCAGGGAGGGTTGCATGAGTTGGGGCCCTCCATTTGGGGTGGGGGGGAGAGGGCCACCCCCCGTTACAGTAGAACATTTGCCGGCAATGTAGGGTGCCCCTCAGCCCAGCCTACAATGTTGTATTATTTTCTTTGTTTACCCAACTTCGCTTGGCGCAGATAGCCACATTAGTGTGCCAATCTGCCCCCAAGGTGCCCAAACCCTACTGCCCCATCTATTGGGGGGCCTGTCCCACCATTTGTGGTGGCCCTCTCCTCACCCACACCGAACGGAGGGGGGAGCACATCATGCAGCCCTTCCTAGGAGGCTCAGGGAGGGCTGCATCAGGTGTCCCCCCCCAGCCATTTGGGGTGGGGGGGAGAGGGCCACCACAAAAGGTGGGGCAGGACCCCCAATAGATGGGTCAGTAGGGTTTGGGCACCCTGGGGGCAGATTGGCACACTAGTGTGGCCATCTGCACCAAGCAAACTTGGGTAAACAAAATAAATAATACAAAATTGTAGGCTGCATTTTAGGGGGGCTGAGGGCCATCCTAAATTGGCAGTGAATGTTGTACTGCAACGGGGGGTGGCACTCACCCCTCCACCCCAAATGGAGGGCCCCACCTCATGCAACCCTCCCTGGGGGCAGATAGGGGGGGCCCACCTCATGCATCCCTCTCTGGGGTCAGATGCCCCTTCCTAGGAGCAGATATCTGCCCCCAGGGAGGGTTACAAGGGGTGCCCCCCTTTCTACTTCGGTTTGGGGGGGCACCCCCCCTTTCATTCAGTAAAATATCCATGGTGGCTGGTGACCCCCCACCCCTATCCCCACCCCCTTTTCCCTTCATTTCATTTTTTTTACATTCTCTTGGGGCAGATGGTCAGCCATCTGCCCCAGGGTTCACATGCATGCGCCCCCATTCTTTGGGGGCTGGGAGGGGGGTGAGGGCTGCTTACTTGAAGCAGCCCCCTTGCCCCCCCAACTCACAAACGGATCCATGGTGGTCTAGCGGGTTGCTGGTCACGGATCGAGCGCTCTGCGCCGATCCGTGACCAGCAATGCCTCATATATGTGGTGTCCTTGGAAAGGGGAGAACCTCCCCTTTCCAAGGACACCACTTTTTGCCATATCCCTGGTGGTCTAGTGGGCCCCAGGGCCCCAAAACCCCTCCCACCTTCCCTCGATTTTTTTTTCTTTTTCACCCCAGGGGGCAGTGATCATCTGCCCCAGGGGTCTCTGGCGCTGTGGCCCCATGCTTTGGGGCCACGGGGGGAGGGGGCTGCTTACCTAGTAAGCAGCCCCCACTCCCCCCGCGTCACAAACGGATCTGTATTGATCTGGTGACATTGCTGCCTGCGGATCGCGCGCCCTGCACCCGATCCGCGGGCAGCAATGCCACACAATGGGTATCGTTGTAAAGGGGAGAATCTCCCCTTTCCAACGATACCCGCCTCGATCTCCGGCCTGAAATACAGCCGGAGATCGAGGCGGAGCAAAATGGGCTCTTACCTTCTCTCTTCCCCGTAGCAGCTGAAAATGGCTGCTGCAGGGAATTTACTTTCAGTTTCATGCCGACGTGCTTTACGCACGCCGACGTGAAACTGAAGGTAATCCAGCCCCCTGGCAGTGAGGGGGGACCTCCCCCTCACATAGCCCGGGGGTTGGATTACAGCTTTGCTCGATCCCTGCCTTGCAGGGATCGAGCAAAGCAGAGTGCCAAAACCGACGAGCCAGCTCGTGGGTGGCAACCTGGAGCGCTTTCCACTGACGATCCGGCTCGTCTGTGGCACTTAAGGGGTTAATAACAGAACTAAATAGAGTTCAATGTTAATGTTAGGGGACTCCCCAATCCATCATGGAGGACAGGTCATGCCCTGCAAGAGACCAATGAGCAGGGACCCTCCTCTATATATGTCCTTTACTCAAAACCCAACTCCTCTTTCTGCAGCTGTCTTGTACCAGACGCCCATTGCAACGATCCAACTGTGTAGCGCGGAGAAAAGGATCCAGCAAAACTGGAGGGATCTCGACCTCTCTGCAACCTGAAGCTATGACGAAGCTCTTCTGGATAGGACCTCTCATCCGAAAACTGAAACAATATGAAACAGAACAGGGTGGGTGGGTGGAATAAGAAAACAGAAAAAAGGTTGGGTGGGTGGGATAATACTCACCTCCTGTCTTTAATAGAATCTAACCCCTCACTCACGTTAGTGTGGGGAATTAGTCATTCTATGACACGACAGGAGGCTTCATATTATGCAAGTTTAAAGCCGTTGCATCACCTTAACCCCAACATGATCAATACACTTGTGATAAAAAATAAATTATTCCATTTATTATTCTCTTGACCAATCAGCTGCTTTGATAATTTTTTCCACCCAGGAGAACATCCTAAACACCGTAGCATTTTTAACTGAAAAACCCAAGGAGTAATTAACTCCCTCTTTCCGCATAACTACTTAATTTATTTGTTCAAAGGGGCAAAGAACCCTGCAAAAGTGTTCCCACAGGAATAGCATCTGATAGGTATTATGAGACTAAGAGCCTCTTCGTCCCACTGAAACATTTTAAAACACTTAACTCATACACTAAAATGTTCTGGAAAACCAGGATAATAGAAGGAGGAATCCCTACGCTAACCCTTCTGGCAACCAAGAAAATGACCCTCCCTATCTAATGGACTGATATCGGAAAAACATTTTTTAACGGGAAGAAATAAACCACCTGGATAACTTGGAAAAACAGTTGTAGCCCAGACAACCTTCCCTTAGAAAACAAAAACGCACTAATCCCATACGATGTAAACGTCCCCTAGAAGAAAAAACACCTAGTTTAGGTGGACCCCCAATGCCAGAGGACTTTACAGACCTATCACTGCCTATCCACTGTTTACCCCTTCAATGACCCCATGTCACGTTGAGATAGTGGCAGTTAATGCCTTCATCGACATGTAATGTTACTCTTTCTAAACAATTCCACCAGAAGATACCTCTTTCTACTGCAAGGGAGAAACGGAACTGAAATATTAAGCCACACACCTACTAACCCAGCGGTTGCAAGCTGAAAGGTGCCCTGACTTAAAAAAGCTGCCCGAAGTCCTTAATTACCCAGATAGAGTCCTGCGAAAGCCCTCGGAAGCACCAGGAAGATGAAAAATGTTCTAATAAATAATAGAGGAGTCCCTGAAGGACCCGCTCATATGAGAATGTCTACAGAGATAGGCCACAGGTGGAAAGGGATGATGCTAGTAATATCCACCGACAATACCTATAGGGCTAGGGGCTGAACGAGAAACTCTTGCTATCATGGCAAAAGAGGAAACACATACCGAAAAGGAACCGACCAATCCCGGAGGAAACAGTCTGAAAGGAGTGCACTGGTATTCATAATCTACCTGTAGAGCCGGGAACCCTAGCAAAGAAGGCACAAGGGAAAGAGAACCACTAAATGAGAATCCAAACGTACAAGATCTTGGCAAAGAGAGAGTCCTGTCTAACAATATGTTGCTCCTGTCCTGGAGATGTCTGGCTCTTGACTGCAACAGAGCTTGCTAACAACTCCAGAAGACTGACATGCAGCTTCTTCACTAAAGTGGGCCACCTCTGCCTGTTCAAACCTCCTATCCTGCCCCCCTAAATCCAGTCTGTTGGTATCTGACCCCGGAAGACAACCAGAAAGGGAAAGGAAAAGAGCTGTTCCATTCCAGGCACATATGAGCCTAAGCAACTGAAGGAGGACCAATGTGTCTTCGAGGAACAGAAACCTAACTGTGAGAAAAAACGGATTCTTGCGAAGATGTTTGGATGAAGACTCAAATGGAACTGACCATCTGCCTATCCAGGTTAGCCATCAGAGTAAAAACCTCCCATTGAAGGGGAAGGGATTACTTCCTTACGAAGGATAAAGATGTGGAGCTTAATCTCTTGTATTTATAACAAAACCAACCCCATGATTGTAGAAGGGACACCGCTAACCCCACCATATCCTAAGTAGACTGAGACCTAAAAGTTAAAACCATGAAAAAATGTCAAAGAGATACTAGCCGAAACCCCTAGGACCTAAGGCAGGCTATCACCCTTTGCATTAACTCTGCGAAGCATGGAAAAAATGGCCAAACCAAAGGGAGGGACATTGACCAGCGCGAGCTCCATAATGGAGCTGAGGAAAAGAACTCTTGACAAAAAGGAGAAACAGGAACCGTCCGGCACTCATCCTTGAGGTCTAACTTGATCATACAATCTGCCGGGAGAAGGGAGTCAACGAGCAGATGAACCCCTTCCATTTTAAAGTGATGAAAGACTACGAATAGAAGCTAGGACTTGTAAGATAATAATAATCGGTTAAAAAATTCACCCCGCCTCAGGCAATGGGGCCGTATCCATTGTGCTCAGAAATCTAAAGCTGTGAAGGATGCTGGTACCACCTTTCCTTCAAACAAGAGGTCACTGACCTCCACCACTATTAATCCTGCTTGACATTATCGGACACTAGGGGAAGAGGCGAGGAGGAAAATGAAAACGACCCACTTTTTATTCACTGCAACCCCCGAAGATCTAAGGGGAACTTACTGGAGGTAATCTAGGCCTGGTAGCACCCTCACCAGTACGACCTCCCTAATGGAGCCATAACTCTTACAAGGGTAAAACTGGGTTTATGCCCCTCGAGCAGAAGAGTAAATGTGTGCACCCCCTGATGCGCCTAGCTTGGAATGGGTAGAGTCCTAGAAGGAACAGCCAAAGGAGCGTGCGCTATTCCCCTGAGGGGCAAAGGTCTTAAACAGTAGTCCTCCCTAATGACAATTTGGGATGGAGATATACGAGAAGGAACCTGCGCCATCCTGTGGAATTGTAGGCGCTAGTGATGCAGAGCAGGGAAATCTTTACCCAAAATCCAGCCCCACAGTATCTGTACAACAACAGGCAAACAGCCAATCCGAAGTCCGGGTGACCTGACCCAACACGTCTTAAAACTCTCCTTGACACTCCTCAAGTTCCTATCTACCCACTTTAACTTTGTACGGGATCAAAACCTGGAGAGAACACTACCTTATAAGAAAGAAAGATGAAATATTGTAAACCCCCCCAACAAGGAAAAACTGATCCATTTTGTGGAGAAAAAATGGGGTCCAAGTTACTCATGCGCCCTACTGAAGGCTAATCCCAGACTGTGCTATCAGTAGAATTAAAAAAGTGATTGCGGGCGGCAACTAAACAGATCCAAGGAGGAACAGTCAGTACTTCTCCTATTCACTTTACCACTTACCAAGGGGGGGGTGAGGTGCGGGGGAGCAGGGGGAAAGGGGAAGACTGAGTTGTCCTGTACCTGTATTGGATACACTAATGCAGGATGAGAGTCAGAGAACTCCTTATAGGTCTATCAAAAGTACCAATGGTTGGCTAGGCAGGGAAAACCCTTTACAGGCCTAAAACAGCCTTTTCCCCAACATCCCACTTTTGTTAGAAGAAAATCAAATGTAATCTTTATTTGTATGTAATAATCGCAAACCCAGCAGGTAAGGGTTAAACTCTTGAAACACGGCTCAGATTATCGCCGCCACAGAGAAAAGAACAAAATGCACGAGCGTAGATTCAAGCTGCTCATCCTAGCAGGGTGTGGCCCTCAGTAGCACACAAGGGGTAACCTTGCACTATAAATCAGGCTAAGCCTGAGGCCAAGCCGGCCGTGATATGCCTATAGCAAGGTGAACCAAATGTGTCAATATTTCCCAGAAAAAATGCTATAAATCCTCACAACCCCCCCCTCCAACCTCCTTGTGCAACACCTGAAGCAACAGGTTCTAAAAGACTTGCACCTGGGGCAGAGGTGGGCGGAAAAAATAAAACATATTAATCAATTGTAATAACATAAAACAAAATAGATTAAAATTAATTAAAACATATTGTACCCTGTAACAAAATAGAACACACCTAACATGTGTATACTAGGCTGCTCACCCTAGCAGCACCCCAGAACTAAGTTCTCAGAGGAAGACAGGCAGTGCCTAAACCCAGCAGGAAGACACACACTAGCAGCATAAGGGAAAAATGCCTTAATTCCTGGCAAACCCACGTGAGCAGCGTGAGAATTTTAGAATAAAAAAGGTGCCTTAAGAACATGGAACCCACGTGAGCAGCGTGAACATATTAGGCTATAACAAACCCTTGCTCGCAAGCAGCTTGAGCAATTCAGGGCATGAAAAAACTGCAAATGTAATGAAACCCCCACGCAAGCAGCGTGTCATAAAGGGTTAATCTGCCATGGGGCTCTGCAGACCTGAAGCAAAAGCTTCTTAGAAGGCCACGAGTAACGGCTAATGAGGCAAAGGAAAAATAAACAAAGCAACACGTAGGACGAACGGGGCAGGCCTGCATGCACAGCTAAAAGGAATTTCTGATGTACACAAACAACAAAGCCCTCACACGACAGCCTGAGCAAGACTCTCACGCGATTATAAGATAAGGAGCCCTGAAAGGAAAGGGGCGTAGCGTGGACCCCATAAACCAACAAAAATTCCTCAATGACACCAAATGCAATGTAAAGCAAAAACATACATTCCCAAAGCGAATGCTTCCTTTGACAGGAGAAATACTGTATAATACCATTAACACAAAGTATTACAGCAACCATTAAAGGCAACACATGCAAAGGAACCAAAGGAATGACTTAGCTGTGATATCAGCAGCAAAGAAAGAGGAGTTGGGTTTTGAGTAAAGGACATATATAGAGGAGGGTCCCTGCTCATTGGTCTCCTGCAGGGCATGACCTGTCCTCCATGATGGATTGGGGAGTCCCCTAACATTAACATTGAACTCTATTTAGTTCTGTTATTAAACTTTTTTATTTATAAAAGTGTTTTTCCTTGTTGCTGTGGTTTCAGAAGTAAAGATTGCTATGCATAATACGAAGCCTCCTGTCGTACCATAGAATCAGAGAGCCTATGTGGAATAAACAGACAAAAGTGAAATGTTCTGCCCATTTTGCTCTACAAGCCAGCACAGACCACAGAAGCACGTTATAGTCTTAGGTACAGCGAACCTGCCTGAAGAGAGCATACCATGTCAGTTCCTCTGAGGCACAGACACACAGAATGTCCCGGAGAAACCAACACCATTCCTAAAAATGCTTTTCTGTCCCATAGAAACATAGGCTTCCACACTATACAAACCCGAGCCCCGGGGGTCTATATCTGTCGGCAAACCATGGGGAACAAACCTGGGACACATGGGCTGGGAAAGAAAAACTCCCAAATGACAGTTCATCTTTTGCCTGCAAAAACCAAATACCATGCAGGTGAACCAATTAATAACAGCCATTCACTAGCCTTCACTCATTTCCTCACACAGGTGCAAACCCTCACAACAGGCTAAATAAGACCAGGCTCTCAGTCAGGTGGTGTGGAGTAGGTGCTGGTGGAGAGAATTTGGAGGCGGTTCGAAAGAGTAGAGAGAGTTTGGGGGAAGTTGAAGAGAGAAAAAAGTTGGGAGTAGGTGGAAGCAAAGATTATGGAGGAGGATGGAGACTAGAGGGGAAAAAGGATATTCAGTATATTGAAGGAGAAATACATGGGAGGGTGAAAGGAGAAACACATCAGAAGGAGAGTATCAAGAGATTACAGCGCATTAGGAGGAGGAGGCAGACTGAGGGCAGGAGTCACTGAAGGCAGCATTCTTGAACCATGAAAAGGGTGTTGACTGAGGCCTTCGTAACAGTGCTACTTGGAGGAAGAATGGGTACAGAAACCCTTTAAGTCCGGAACTGAGAACCAAGCCACAAGAAGAATCTCAGAGGACTATAGAAGAAAGTGCAGGAACGCTTTTAAGCCATAAATAAGATTTGAAGAGAAACTTTGCTATTACTTGCAGCTGTTAGCAGAAACTCTGCAGCTACTGCTGACGAGGAACATATTCGTTGATACTAAGTGTTGGGGAAGTTTCCAAATCATTGTCAACAAAACCAAAAATCCATGAAGAAGAAACTGATATATTTTGTTTATCTAGAGAGAACTTTATTTTGTGTTAATGAAATCTGTTGTTACCAGCACCTTGCTGTCAGCCTTGTGGACCCCACTTGCCCTCCTGATAATTCATTAAAGGGCACACGTCTATTCCCAGGACCTTATGATTAACAGAAGATTGACTATTCTAACAGCAGGCAAACGGTGCTTTTCCTTCTTGATTCCCAACTATTGATACACACGAATAAACATAGACAATCATGCCTTCTGTCCCACACTTGATCTACCTTGTCATGATTTTCCTCATACCATGTATGCCAGAGCTTAACCTCCACCTCAAAGATGGTCTAAATGCCCATCTGAGGATGTGGCAGGTTTTGCGGCAGAGAACTGTGCCGTACTCTGTCCAATGCTCTGCAGAGAGTTGGTTCTCTGCCGTTGGGGTGAGAGAAACCGCTATCCCTGAGCACCTGGTAAAATTTCTATTGGACGACAATGTTGTCATGCGTCTATCTCTAGAGTACCTAGAAACCAATTCTTATTACCCTTGTGTGAATGATAAATATTCAATTTGTTCAATCATTCCTAAACAGTACTGGATGTAAGGGGCCACTCTGGTTCCCTGCACAATTCACCTCCACAGCTACTGATGTTCTCCTCTGACCGGTTTCTGTGCTTATCACGTCATTAGGGAGGCAGTCTCACTTGCAGCAAAGCGCCAGTGCAGGTGTAATCAATCAATGTTGATTTTCCTGCAAGGAATTATGGTAGCTGTAGTCATTCGGTTTGCAGGGAACCTGCTCACTTTCAAATACCCACAGTGAGCGAGGGGGGGGGAGTAGCCCACAGTGTGTCAATCCAAAGCCAGGCATATATCGCCTTGGTGCAGCACTCTATAGGATCCTGGAGGTTCCACCCTGTACATCTATTGCATTGCAGCATTGTCGATACAAGTTTTAACATGCAAGGTTGTACAGACTGCTTCAACAACCAGTCCTATATCCCCTTAATGGAGGCGCATACGTTGTATGGATAACCCATAAGAAATTAGAAAGACTATCAAGGTGTGCCAACACTGGACTTCCCCTGAGATTACCGACCTATGGAGCATTCATGAAAATAATGAATACCAGGTGGGTACTCGGATATCCACCAAATCAACATTTGGGACAGTTTATAGTGGTAAGACTGGTAGAACCCTTGAACACTAAGAAGGCACAATTTTAAGCATATTTAAATGCTGCTCCTATTTACAGACACGCCAAAGGACACAGCCGAGTCCTTCCAATCCCTGAGTAAATTGGGGCGCACCCACACAGAACTTATGCAGGCAATCCACTCCACTTACTTACAGAGGTTATTAGTTCATTGTTGAGAACAAGAATAGAATTCCTGCAATAATAGCGTACTCTGTTCATTTTGTTTTATTTGACAGGCCAAGAGCAATCACAAGAATTAAGACATGTGAATTATTACAAGTACCACAACGATACATAGATTTTGGGTGATGAAACTCCTGAAGAATGTTCTATAATAATATCAGAACAGAAGCATGTTGAGACCCTTACCTATGTCAATACACACAGTGACAACCAACTGTTAAGAAATAGAAATTCTAGTCCGTAGTAGATAGAACTAGAATCACAGTTTTTGTTGAAAACTAAATACATATGTCTGTATACCCAGTTTGAATTCATCATCGCTGATCGTTTTTGCACAATAACTCAAGTGCTTTGTTATTGTATTTTTAACAATTGTATGTATTTTTTAATACTTAATTTTGATGTATTGAGTTAACTAATAAATTGGTGTTATATATACTGACCACCAGTCGACCTTGTCAGTATCTTGAACTGTCTAAACCAGTCTCTCTGTTTGTTTGTTTGTTTATTTGATAACGCGCGCCAAACCCTCAGGTAGCTGGGCGCAGTAGTTACAAGAATATTTGACGCTTAGTTACAACATAGACAAGGTGAATACAGAGTATAATGCAATTACAGTACATACAGTAGGAGTGCAAGCTGCAGGTAGAATGCTACAGGTACGGTGCACACATGATATCAGGAGTGTCATATACATGGAGTCACACAAAGGTATTTGAAGCAAGTTACCATGTAACAGGTAGGTACGGAGCATGAAGCAATTACAGAACATACAGTAGGTGTGCATGATGCAGGTGGAGTGGTACGGGTAGAGTGCAGAAATAGAGGGACTGTAGAACACATGGAGATGGGTGGAGTGTCCTGGGGTCAGGAGTGCCAGGGAGTAGAGGGCAAGAAAGTTACTAGATGAACTGGGTGCGGGACGATTACTAGATGTCCTTAGCACGAAGCCAATTCAGTAAGTTGCGTCTAAATCTGGCATATGGCTGTTCCACTCTGAGGGCAATGGGGAGTGTGTTCCAGGCGAAAGCGGTTTTGATTGGGAAGGTGCCTCTGCCAGCTTTGGCAAGTCTAAATCTAGGAATTTCGAGGCAGAGGTGGTTAGATGATCTCGTTTGGTGAGAAGAGATTCTTCTGGTCAGTCTGGCAGAGAGATAGGGAGGTGCAGCGTTGTTCAGGCATTTGAAGGCGAGGGATACCGTTTTAAGGAGTATCCTATCGCTAATTGTTAGCCAGTGCTGGTATCTTCTGAAGATGGATATGTGCTCTCTGCGGGGTATATTCAAGGCTGATCGCAGGGCGTTGTTTTGTAGTATTTGTAGTTTTTTAGGATTTTTTTGTTGGCGCCTACGTAGAGGGCATTATAATAGTCTAATTTAGACATTATTAATGCATTGGCAAGCGTGATGCAGCTGGTCTCAGATAGAAATGGTCTGCAGGCCCTAATCAGTTTACAGGTATAAGCTGTAGATGAGGCCATGGAACTAACTTGTTTTTTTAATGTTAGTGTAGAGTCAAGGTAAAAACCTACGGTTTTTACCTCAGTTACTACTTTAATATTGTTGCCATTGACATTAAATGCTGCGTAATTGGGGCTAAGTTTCTTTAGATTATGGTCAGAGCCCAGAATCAGGATCTCAGTTTTATCGTCATTCAGGCAGAGGCCATGTGAGGCTATCCATACCTGAATGAGGAGGTATAACTTGTTTACCAGAGCCGTGTCTTCAACAAAGTTGCCTGATAAGGGTATGAGGATCGGGGTGTCATCAGCATAGTTAGTGTATGTGACGCCCAGCCTGTCAAGTTTATCAAAGAGTGGCTTGGTAAAGATATTATACATTGTTGGTGAGACGCAAGAACCTTGTGGGACACCACAGGTGATTTGGATTGGGTCTGCTGAGGCTGAAGGGGAGAACACTCTCATCGTCCGGTTAGCTAGGAAGGATTGTACCCAGGCTATGGAATCACTTGAGAAATGTGCTGCTGACGCTAGGTGTTCGCATACCACTGCATGATCTATCAGGTCAAAAGCTGCCGGGAGGTCGAGGAGGAGTAGCATAGCTGTTTTACCTTTGTCATTCAACTCGTCGATTTGTGTCTTTAGATCAATTAAGGCTGTTTCAGGCCCGTGTTGTGGTCTGAAGCCAGATTGGCGCGATCGTAGTAGGAAATTGGCCTCAAGGTAGCTTTGGATTTGGAGGTAGGCTACCCTGTCGATGATTTTAAGGAGAAATGGGACCATTGCAATAGGTCTGTAATTAGTGGGGATGGCCGGATCTAGGGTTTGTTTCTTAAGGAGTGGTAGCACCCAAGATTCTTTGAGGTTGTTGGGGACAGTACACGAATTGAAGGAAGTGTTAATAAGCTTAGAGATAAAAGGTGCTAAGTCTCTAGCTGCATCCATAATTATTTGTGCTGGGCAACTGTCACCCTGGCAGTTGGATGGCTTCAGTGATAATATAACCTTTTCAGTTTTGAGTATGGAGATCTTGGTGAATCTGAAAGGTGTAGCTCTTTTTGGAATAGTAGTGGGCGGGGTGGGATGCGTCTCTGAGGATCGCACAGATGCTTTTTTTTAGCTATTTTGGACTGCAGGGTGGCTATCTTGTTAGCTAAGGCATTTTGGATGCTGGTGCACCATTTTTTATCTTTTGGGATATTATCGGTAGGTGGCATATGTAACGTAGGCTTTCACCCGGAACTAGATAGAGACAACACTTAGTTATTTGCTCTACAAGTGCACACCGGGGTCCCTCCTATATTTAGAGTTTTAATAATAGGTGCCTGGCTTCCTCCAATGGGTGTATTTGAGAAAAAATTGTAAATGCAGAACAATTTACAATTAGTTTTGCAGGGGTACAAATGAAAAAACTGTAATAGGTGCAAAGTCACCAACAGTTAAATTTGCAACATATTTTCATGCTGGTTGGTCACAAAGAAAGGGCTTAAAGATTGTCCCAAAAATCTATGCCAGGGCTGCTGTTTATTCATGCTGATGTGCCCAGAGAAAGTCTTGATGAGAGTTGTCTGAATAATATATGCCAGCATTTCTACTGTAAAACACATTTCCATGCTGGCTGTGCCCAGGCAAAATCATGTGGCCCATCTCATGTGACGTGCGATACCACCTTTAATTCTCAAATGCCCAAAGAAAATAATGCTGCCCTGTCTCAATATATGCTGTGCTGTCTCCCTCCCCCACTTTTCCTTATCTGTCTGCCCAAAGCATATTATGGGCCCCATCTCAATTTATACCAGCAGCTGTCCGGTCATTTGGTCGACAGAAAATTGGTCAAAAGACAAATGGTCGAATTTTTTTTTTAATTTATATATATATTTTTTTTTTAAAAAAAAAGGGTTTTTAAGCAAAAAAAGGGGGTTGAGGGGGGACCCCCCCCCAAAAAAAAGTGAAAATACAACAAAAAAAAATTCGACCATTTGTCTTTCGACCAAATTGTGTCGACCATTTGTCCTGTCGACCTTTTTTTTCGACCAAATGACCGGTAACCATACCAGCAATGCCACTGCTGCCCAGTTTCTGCCCATTTCCCTATATTACTGTCACTGCTCCGCACCCGAGGATTGCCCTTTTTGACAGATGCCTTCATCCACACTTGCATCCACACACACATGCACACAAGCACGCTCATGCACAGTGCACACTAATGCACTGCACAAACACATTGTTTTTCTTTTTGTTACACTTACCTACTTTTCTGCCCTGTGCAGTTGCTCTCTCCACCTCCCTGCTGCACTGACACTCCTGGCTTTTTCTCCTTCAGCACCACACAAAGCTGAAGGGTCACTAGTGCTGAGTGATTTAGCTCCAGGGCAGGACTTGAAGTCTAGCCACGCCCAGAAAGGGACAGCTATCAGTGTGTAACTCTGTTCACCCCTTCTCCTCCCTGTGTCTGGATCAGGCTGAGGGAGAGGTTAGTATTCTGACCACCACGCCTATCAAGGCAGGCACGAAGAGGGAGGGATGACGAACTTCATTGTGCCCCTCAGGGCTCCATTTTCAGGTGCTCAATGACACTTAATGAAGGCTGTGACATCACGGTCATTTCAGCTCTTGTCACCTTATGCCCTACATAGTGCTGTAGATGAGACAGGGCTGTTATTATTACAGGGGCCCTCACACCCAGCACTATGCAGAGTGAATTGTGTACGATTCATTGCAAATGTCAAAAATGTGCACTGCAACTCGATTATGGAGTGAGTGTCTGAAAGGCACTTGCTCCTTAATGCAAATGGAATTAGTCTGCCAGGACAATCCCAGAAACTGAGGGAGCACTAGCCAGCATTATTAACTACAGTAACCATTAAAACCGTTTTGATTTATAAATGTCCATCCTATAAGCATGCATTTGCTGATGGGGCATTTGACAACGCCACTTTTATATTGCGTATTGAGTAAGTTTTGGGCCTCTCTGGGGCAGGTAAAGCCCAGCCATCCTTAGGGCACCCAGTCACGTGTCCTACAGTTGCCCATACAAGAGTAGATCTGTAGTTTCACTCAACTGAATGTATCTTTCTTTGGGAGGGAAGAAGGGGCCCATTGCTGTATTTATGCAAGCAAGATGTGCAGGGGGAAGAACCCCAGAGATGTCCCAGGAGGGGTTTACCAGAAGTACACCACATGCAGAACAAATACGCAATGTACTGGCCCCGACCATGAATCACAATGTGTGCAAAGCCATGAGTGGCCTACAAAGCAAAGCTCTAAGAAAAACACATGGCAGTATAGGAAAGAACTCCGGCTCTGCATACACACTCCACGGAGAGATGCTGCTCATGAACCAACTCACTTGATGAGCTTCCAGGGGCATGCTGAATCTCTCCACCACTAGCACAATAGTGCCTGATCACAAGATGGCAGAAAGGCTATTTGTGACACTATGGTGCCTGCCAAATTATCTTACCAGCACAAGTATAACATCTGCGCCTAAGTGAAACAAAGGGACATGCACCTTAGGAGGTGTTTGAACCATTAGGCATTCACTAATCATGATCACCTAAACTAATGGGGAAACTTACCAACCAATCAAAACACTCACTGACCTAATTATTGGCAAAGCCGAACTATAAAAAGAGGCAGAATTCCCCTGACTATGAGGGTGTTGGTAGGTTGTTCCAGAATGTAGGTGTGAGCACAGAAGGTGAATGGAAGGAAAGGATGGACCTGAGGTGGTCAAGCAAAATAGGCCACCTATTTAAAAGAGCTAATGAACTGGAGGCAACTTAGCCAAGCGAGCTGCACTGCAGGGCAAGACTTATAGGGAAGATTAGAGTGTCTACTGATGGGCTTTATCCAAAGGCTGATAGGTGCCACATGCATAACAAAAAACCTGATTGGCTCCTGCTGGGGGCTTTACCCGCATAGGGAATAGCTGCAAAGCCTCTATCACCAACAAATGATGTTTTCATCCCTTGACTGGGAGTCCTGTTTAGTGTAGCTTGACAAATACATAGGTAGTGGTAAGGAAATTATATCCATAAGAAACCCTAGAATAAGAGGGCATTCTACAGGTCTTTCCACTGTAGATCGAGTCCCCTTGCCCCAGTAGGAGTTTAGAAGTCCATAGGAATACTCAACATTAGGATCTGTTGGTATGGCCATGTCGAGAAGTGTGATGGTACACACAAAACCTCCCTGAGTCTGTGGGTATTTTCCATGATGGTTTAATGGGTGTGGGCACCCAGGGAAATTTGGGAAGTGAAATGGGGACTAGAGATTAGAGTCAGTATAGTAGGACCTCTGAGAACAGATCCTTCACTGGATTTGAGTTGACCTTGCATCATGACACTTTTTTCCTAAGAATTCTTCAAACATTTAGTTGTTAAATCCTACCCTGTATCGTGTAGGAGTGTTCCCACTGCCCTCACCTTAGAACGCATAGGAGGAAATATGAGGTCTGGGGAAAATGAAGCCAGGGATACCTGACTATTCCAAGATAAGAAGAAAGAATTGGGAAGACATCCCCACTGAGAGTGGGGATTGGAATGTGTACACATACGCCTAGACATAGTCCTGCAGTTTACTCCACGAGTGGGCAGCCACCCCCCATTTGAACCTTTTGCAGGTCCTTCTGTTGGTGGGCTGGAGTCACTGGAGCTAAGTTTCTGACGAAGAAGAGACCGAAAAGGGTCGATTCAGGACTGCTGCTGAAAACTGTGTTGGTCAAACCATCTTCTGCAAAGGCAAACCTTCAATCTTCATTCATCTGCAGGTGAGTCCTGTACTTGGTGCCGCCCTCCCTTGGACTGGTAGGCCTAACTAGTCTGAAGTCCTGCTCTGCTGTCCTTGTCCTCTGGAGCTCTGAAGAGTCACTAGGTCTGTATCCAACTGGCATCCACTGGAGTGGGAACTCTGCCATTGCGCATACAATTTCTTTTGTTTTTTTTTATTGTGCCATAGCCGATCATTGACTTTTCACAGTTCAAATAATTCATAAAAAATGTAAAAGAATACACAATTCTAAAAAAACTATTTGATCAAACATTGACCTTTCAGGCCTTAAAAAGTAAAACAAACACATACAGACAGGTAAATTCAAGATTCACCACTATGACATATTGTGTTACCTATGTGATGTCCCAAGTACCCATACAGTCCATCAACATATGTCTAAGGGATTGGGGGTAGCTACCTTGCAAAAGGAGCAGTGTTTTTTGCTTCCTGACCCCAGTCCCAATAGGACAAAACTTCACCCAAGTGTGAACCAAGTTGAGTCATACTCTTATAAATTGCCACCTCACCGTGGGCGCTAGAGACCCGACCAAGATGGCTGCTCCCATGTGATCTCCCACGCGGCCTATTAAAATCCTTATAAATCCTGTTTATTCCAGCAGCATAACTCCCTAAAACAACCACCATCGCTCCAGTGCAGCCGTGCAGAAGCCAAATCTGGAGATCCTGGCCGCCTAGATCCTGCTTCGCGGCGTCCCCGGATGAAAGCGGAGAAAGGAGCGGCCCGCCGCCCGGGGCGCCGGCGCTACAGGTGCCCCCCTCGGCTCTATCCCCACAGCAACAGCAGAAGCCGTGTCCACCAGGCCCCCCGCCCAGCATAAAAGGTACTGTCGACCTCCCGAGATTGGGCGTGAGCCCGAGGGGGATCGGGCAGCCCCGGCCGTCCCGGCGGCCGGGAAGCAACATCCCGGCAGAACCTTGCAGCTCCACGGACCCCACCGACGATCTACGCAGCTACATCCTGACGGCGCGGCGGCAGCCGGGAGACGGGGCCAACTCGAAGGAGCAGAACACGGGCGAGGCCTCACCAGGTACGGCGTACGCTGAGGGTGAGGTGGCTCGAGCGAGGAGCACTGTTGCGGCTGTGCCCAACAACCCACTCGCACTATCTAGCAAGAGGCCCCACTTTGGCAGCACAGTGACACACCGCAGGGGCCATAGGACTCCGAACTGAACCAACTACCCTGGGACCCGACTGGCTCGGTCGGCCAATAATCCACCGTCCCCGGCACCAACTCCTCACAAGGACACAAGAAACCCCCGCCTCGGCCGCCATACAAACCCGACAATCAGGCAACCAACGACGCTGCCCATCCGTATCCGCAATGGGGAAAACCGACAAACAACAGCGCAAACTGAACTTCGAAGCTGGAACCTCTGCAAAAACCCCAAGACACAGCAACGGATCAGAGTCCCTGCCACGTATACTAAACCAAGAGAACGACGATACCCAGTCCCTTGACATCAGAGCACTGCTCCTGGAACTGAAATCCGGTATCAGTAACCTAAATAGTAAGCTGGACGGCCTTTCGTCCAAATTTGATCAATTCCAACACCGGCTAGACACCCACAATGAGCGTTTGGATGAGGCAGAGCAACGGATCTCCGCTCTGGACGATGGGGTATCATCTTTGATACCAAGGTGTCATCCCTCGAGGCCCAAATGAGGCCCAAATGAAAATAATCAACGCCAAAAATGAAGATCTCAAATGGCGCTCCAGAAGGAACAATATACGGATAGTGGGAGTAAGAGAGAAACAACTACAAGACAAAATGGAAGACCACATTGAAGAAATGTGCAAATCCCTCTTCGGTCCGGAAACTCTCTCGCCCCTATTCGTTGTCGAAAAAGCCCACAGAATACCACATCTAAGATCCGCTCCCGGAGCCCCCTCTTGTCCAATAATTGTAAAATTACTCAATTACAAGGACAGAGATACGATACTCCGAATGGCCAGAGAGAAAGGCGAGCTGCAGCACGACAGTGATACCGTCCACTTTTATCCGGACTTCTCCCCAGCCGTCCAGGCACAAAGGAGGTCTTTCACAAACATTAAACAGAGACTCCGCACAAACCAGATACCATACTCGATGCTGTTCCCAGCCCGACTGAGAATACAACATCAGGGAAGAACCCAGTTTTCCCAAACACCCGAAGAGGCAAATATGTACCTGGACCGGGCGTGCTGTCGACCACCAGAAAGTAACCAGGCACGAGCTCATAGAGAAAGGGCCCAGAGGAATCCACCATAGATGGACTGATGCAAAAGAACGCGGTGCACTGCGACAATCAACGCTGCCGGAACGTGAAATAGAAGGTAAAACAACCTCAAGGCCGCGTGACTTGGGAAGATCCAAACGCCCCTAGCACAGCAATGTTCAAGTTTTCAAATTACAAGTTAAAAAAAGGGGGATACACGACGAGCCAGTTGGGGGTTGCTCGCGAGAAATGGGAGGTTAAATCACACAAGTTGGAAGTTAACAAGTTGTACAGCACCCAGGACACCCCATATGCCCCACTCAGGAGAAGATCACCCCACAAACAAAATCGACCCAACAGGGCCCACCACCCCCGCCCGTTAGTAGCTAAATGCCACGATCCGCACAAGCAAAGAATTAAAAACACGGCGCCTTCACCGTAGCTACATGGAACATTAAAGGTGGGAATCAACCAGCGAAAGTGAGGAAGATGACTCAATACCTACGCCGGCACAAAATCGACATAGCGTTCATCCAAGGAACACATCTATGTCCAATGTCCGAACACCCCTGGGCCAAAGACTGGGGATGTCACCGCTACTTTGCCTCTTTCTCGTCCTACTCCAGGTGAGTGGCCATAATAATCAACAAGGCAATCAATTTCAAACTAATTGCTCAAAAAAAGGACACAGAAGGCAGGTCGCTCATGATACAAGGAACGATTGACGGAGAAGAAATCACCTTAGTGAATTCAAATGGCCCGAACACCGACGGTCCCAATAACTTCGACTGGGTAATGACCCAACTGAGCACAGTCAGTCGATCATATGGGGTGGCGACCTCTACACAACCCTGAACCCAGCTAAAGATAAATCGCATAACCAAACAGCGACCCCATCCAAGGCATCCCTACAAATCACTGAAATTTGCAAAGCCTACAACCTCATTGACATCTGGAGACACCAGAACCCAAACACCAGCGACTTCACCTTCCACTCCTGGGTACACAGAACTAGTTTGAGAATAGACTATCTCCTTGTGTCCTGCCATAGCCGCCTACAATGGGACGACTGCCGCATCCTACTGAGAACCCTGTCAGACCACTCCATGGTGTCTCTAACTTGCAACACCACACAAGCAACCAAACCTCGACCTCATTGGAGATTCAAGCCACGAGCGCTGCAAGACACAGTCTTTGCGGAAGAACTCCGAAGTGAAATAGAACATTTCCTCGACTCCAACCTAGGAACAGTGCCCTCAGCCGGGACTCTGTGCGAGACTCTAAAATCTTTCACCAGAGGGGTCTGCATGACGAAAGAATGCGGAATATTAAAACTATTGCAAAGGGAGTTGAATACCAGCGAAACAAAACTCAAAGACCTTGAAGGCGCTCTCCTGATAAACAATACTCCAAAATCGCTAGCAGCAATCAAGAAAGAATTAGAAGTGTTCCGAGACGCAGCTGAAAGGGAAATAAAATTTCTAGGTAGACACAGCAAAATTCGGCAATACAGTGAAGGGCAGCAACCCGGAGCTCTCCTCGCGAGGCTCATAGCTGCCGATAGAAAACCCACAGCGATTGATTCAGTGAGAGACCCAACAGGAAACACGGTCCATTCGACATTGTTGAACATTTTCGCAGATTCTACCAGGACCTGTACGACTCAAGCTACTCCGCCGACCAAACAGAGCTGACACGATACCTAGATGAAATAGAACTTTACTGGGTCGACCCAGAGCTCAGGGAACCATTAAACGCCCCCATTACCATTGAAGAGATCCTCGAAGTCATCAAAGAATTACCCAATTCTAAAGCACCAGGTCCAGATGGCCTGTCTGGCGAATTCTATAAACACTTTGCAGACCTCCTTGCCCCGCTACTCCTCCAGGTCTATGACGAGGCCCTGACCAATGACCAGCTACCACCACACTATACAGGGCCAACATAATCCTCTTGCACAAGCTCGGCAAAGATCCAATGGAATGCGGCTCATACAGGCCAATCTCGCTAATAAATTTGGACAACAAAATCTTTGCAAAAGTCCTAACCAGGAGGCTGATGCCCCTCATGCCCGCCATGGTGCTGGCTGACAAGGTGGGCTTCGTCCCTGGGAGGAAACATCATACGGGATAAGGAGGATGTTCGAAGCAATGGAGGCCTTAGAACCGGACTGTCAGGCCGTAGCAGTACTATTAGACGCCGAGAAGGCTTTCAACTCGGTCGAATGGCCCTTTCTGTTCACAGTTCTGGAAAGGATGGGGCTGGGTAAGCGTTTTTTGCAAATGATCTCCCTACTCTACAAAAAAACAATCTCCAACATCACGCTAGGCGGCCACTGTTCTGCCGATATCCACTTGAGAAGAGGAACAAGACAGGGATGTCCACTCTCTGCACTTTTGTTCACCTTAGTAATGGAGCCCCTAGCTTCCGACATGCGTATGCGACACCTCCACAGAGGCCTCTCTTTCGGCCCACACAAGATGGTCATCTTGCTTTACGCAGACGAACTAGCCTTGTTTCTACAGAACGCAGATGAAAACCTAAACCCAGCAATGAGGGCTTCCAGTGGCAACATACACATTTAAGGTATCTCGGCATCTACATGTCCCGTCTGAGAGAGGAGATCATTCATGACAACTACGAAACCACCATAGACATCCTCCAAGCCAAGATCGAGAGATGGAAGTCCCTACCACTCAACGTCTGGGGCAGGGTATCAATTGTAAAGATGATCATCTTACCAAAACTATTGTACCTCTTTTCAAACATCCCTCTGCTCCTCACACAGAAACTTATTCAACGCATAAAGAGTATGGTCCTAGATCTCGTCTGGGCCGGCAAGGTAGCAAGGGTCGCCTACTCCACACTAACCCTACCAACACGGCAAGGTGGATTGGCCCTCCCAGACCTAGAACGCTACTATTGGGCAGCCTAGGCCCAATACCTCAGCCAATGGTACGCAACGCAGTTCATAAGACCACATGTCCAGATAGAGAGAGCATTGGCGATGCCGCACCTCCTCCGATCCATAATCTTTGGGCAGTTCCCAGTCACTCAGTCCGGAATGAATCCAGTCGCCACCTCATATTCAATCTGGAGGAAAATTGCCAAGGAAAACGACATCTCGGCCAGATACTCCCCTCTCCTGCCAGTAAAGCACATTCCTGGAATCCCCATCACAACCGAAAAAGTCTTCCTGCTCTGGACAGAAAAGCTACAGGTGCACTCCATGGACGACCTCTTTCCGGCTGGGACCTTCATGACGGCACAACAAGCCCGAGAAAGAGGAGGCAACAACGCCCTCGACACGTTCAGATACTACAGACTACGACACTTGCTTCAGGCAGTAATCCCGAGTTTTCCTCAACAACCACCAATCTGGCCACTACTCCACTACGCAATCCACGCCTAGGGAGAAGGGCACCTGGTAACCAACATCTACAAAGGCCTATTCGACGAAGCGATCCCACCCGGAGCAAGATCCAAAAGGAGATGGGAAAAGACACTAGACAGCGCGATTCCAGATAAAGAATGGGCCCACATCCTAAAACTCACCCATAGAGTAGCGATCAATGCGAGATTTAAACTGATCCACTTCAACTTTCTCCACCAAACATACCACCACCGGCGAAACTGCATTCCCAAAGGGACTCCATCTCAGCAGAATGCAACCGATGTGGGGCACCCACAGCCGACTTCCTTCACCTGGCATGGTCCTGTCCTCCAGTAGCCACCTTCTGGAGTGCAGTACTCGAAAAAACTCAGCAATAATCGAAAAAACAGTGCTACTAGGCCTGACTCAATCGTTACCGAGCTCAGTTAGAAGGCTGACAGATCTACTGCTGATCCTGGCGCGAAGGAGAATCGCCTACACATGGGGTAGAGGACCCCCTCCAAACGTACAGCACTGGCTGAAAGACGTAACTTTTTGTCAAGATGTTGAAACTGACTTTAACAAGACTATGCCATTACACACACTCCTTCCGGACATATGGAGGCCCTGCATCATATACCTGCTTTCAAAGACCGACGCTGCTGACTCACAACAATCGGAACCAACGCAGGACTCATATACCAGCCCGACACACAACGCCGAAGCCCCAGTAGCGGCGCCATCTAGATGACAACCTTTGGCATAATGACTCTTTTCAACACGATGGGCGGGGGGGGGGAGTGTGGGAAGGGTGCAGTTTTCACAGTGCGACCGACGTTCGGTCTCATGGTTTGTTTGTTTTGTTGGAAAAAAACAATAAAGAAAGTTTAAAAAAAAAAAATTGCCACCTCACCTTCCAAAACATCTCAGGTATCTTGGTAAGAAACCAATCTTTTTATCAAATGGCGACAGAGATTTTGCTAGGGTCAGCTTGTGCATAGGATCAATCGTACGGATCCAGTCTGTTCGCATCATGGCTCCCTTTACCTTCATTGGACTGTTCATCAGAGTTTCAACATCACAGTCACATTCTGCTAATGCCCCAGACACAAGATACTTTAATTTGGACAGGAATTATGAGGAAAACTGTTCCAGATTCGTGCCAATATCCTCATAGAGCGAGTTGACTTGTGGAACCATAATCGATCTATAAAAAGAGGTGAGCCTCCATTCAGCATATGACCGAAGGGACCTTAGGCTAAATTCATATCTTAAGCTGGCCACCTGTAAACTCTGGGGAAGACCCAAGCACCCTTTTCCATATTCATCCCTCCAATCTTGGCCAGTTAATTTACCAAGACACAGGTTTCGCTTCTAGCTCATAAAGGATAACTGGAACCATCTTGGCAGTATCAAATTTAGTCAGGGGCAAAAAGGAAAATTTGCAGAATGTGATCAGACGTTTTTTCACTTGGGAGGTTAGTTGAGAAACCTTCCCAATAAGGTCCTGATCGATTTGACTTATTTTGGGCACATGCAAGGTCAACAGCATGGCCAGGAGGGGCTTCGGTCTATCCATGCTCCATAAAGCACCTGACCCCCTTCACCCAAGATCTTTCACTAAGGATCCCCAGCACTGTTCCATTGCATGCCATAGAAAGACCTCTACGGAAGACAGTCTGAAATCTTGGCAAGATGTTATTTTGCCTAGCCCACAGATCCAGTTCTCTCTGCAGTAATCCACAACTATTTTGTTCTCCATGTCCAGGAGGGCGACCGTCCGAAAATTCTCTGGATTAGTCCAATCTACCCCCCCACCCCTTAAAGATGGGGATAATTATTTAGGTTTTCCAGGATGGGGAAAACAATCTACTCTTCTAAGGATCTCCCGGAAGAGCAAGGCCAACAACCTAGACCACAATACTATATTTCTCTTTAGGACCTGATAAGTCAGGCCATTGGGCCCTGCCGCCCTGGAAGAAGATGACTTACGAATCAATTTGAATATTAGGCTCTCGGAAAGGTTTAACTCCCAAAGTACATTAGGAATCGTGAAACTGGACTTTGTGGGGGCCTTTTTATAAAGAAGGGTAAAATGGTTACACCACTTCACCTCAGCAACCACATTACTTTGAAGGCTGGCTTATGGGGCCCCTAGTTGGTTCAAGAGGGCCTAGAAGTTACGCAAGTTATTTTTACTTAATGCTCCCAGTATCAACTAACCATCTTTTTGGAGGCAGAGGAATCTACGATCCCTGGACCAATTCCTGTAGTCCCTCCTAGGGTTGCCTATTCATATTTTATATTCCTCTAACTCCAGAGCTCCACCACACAGGGGCCTCACAGCTTTATGCAGCTCCCTCTTCTTTGAGCAAGTCTCCTCATCAAAGGTGTGGTGACGGGGTAGGCGCGTCTGATAATCCATCCAAGAAGGGCAGTCTGTAGACCACAAGAATGCTTGGAAGTTTGATGGACTACAGCTATTCCTCAGGCTGGAATCAGGCATCCCTGTACACACCCTTTCAAGCTCGTTATTCAGGTGTGTGCCATTCCTGACAAACTTGACTAACCTGTTATCACCATTGTTGACAATCACTGGTTGGCCTTGGCGCAACCCTTGCCTATGCATTTCCCAAATCACTCTGGCTTACAAACAGCCATGGTTGCTATGTCCTTAACTTGAACGTTTTTACAGGTTTCAAATAGCCGGGGGGTAAAAAACACGTAATCAATAGATGAACTGGAGCGACCCCATCTCTAGGTTGCAGCTCGGGGAACATCTCCCTTTATTTCACTGTTCGCCATCACCAGGTTCCACTGAGAACGAAATGATACCCATCTTCTCCCTAGGGCAGTCACTCTTTTAGTGGACGATCTACCTTGCAGGTTGGCGTATCTATGCATTGGGTATTGAAGTCCCCCGCCAAGACAATGTTCGCTCCTGGGTAATCAAAATTTACCTTGGTCAATAACTCTGCCATGGATTGGAGGAAAGTTATGAGATCAAAACAGGCGGGGTTCCAGTATAAGTTAATGGTGATCAGTTTCAGCACCCGGTTAGAGGCTCGTATCCCCTGTTTGGCTGCCAATATTCCTTTTGTTTTACAAGGAAAGACTTCCATCTGCGGTATTATGGAATTACGAGTGGCAATGATAAGGAAACCCAAAGGTCTCCCTTCCCTCTGATGCAATGCTGGCTGATTTATTATTGAAAAACCCTCCATCTGGAAGGGGTTAAGTAGCCACCTTATCTGGAGAAAAAAACAGGTTGTTGCTACCAGCTACCAAAAATGGCCTCTTTCATGACCCTGGTCTTAAAAGAAATGGAGGCCTGCGTGTTCCAGCTCAAAAAACGCCACTCCTGAATACTAAAGAGACTCCCCCCAAGCCCCAGCCTCTGTAATACTTGGCTCAAAAGTTCGAGGAGTAGGGACCAAACCTTCATTTGTGGATCAGACAGCTGGCCGGGCCTCCCTTTTTCTGCATTAAGGTCAGATGAACATACATTGTTAGAGGACCTACCTGTTTTGGCCTCCCCTCCACTACCGGGCCTTCCAAAACTAGCCCTCATTTCCCTATCTGGGGTGGGGCTGTATAGCCCTCCAGACCCTGCCTCTCCAGGTCCTTAACTGCCAAAATGGCCTTTGCCCACCTTAGATTTTAAGCCAACTTCCGCCAATAAGACGGTGTCCTGAAATGGAAAACGGACACACTCAATATCATGGGAGGAAAACAAATAGTCTGAAATCTTCTTGAAAAAGGCCAAAAGGCTCCACGATTCAGAGATTTATGTTCCATGTCTTTCGTGGAGCACTTCAGCCATTGTCTCGGAATGGCGAAAGGGGCTATCTCATCCTCCTGTGTTGCTGATCCCAGATTTGTAGCCAAGTTCGCCTCCTCACACCTTTTATTAGGCAATGCCTGAGACTCCATCCTGTTCGCTCCCAAAACTTTGGAAGTCCTGGCAGTCACTCTTTCGCATGTAGGGGGACCCGCACTTTCTTCAACCGCCTTTGGGGAACCACCTGGGGTTGACAGTGAGGTGCTGCCCAGTCCAACCTGCTGGTCCAATTTTTTCAGCTGCGTGAAGATGGGTGCCCATTTTATCAACTTTGGCGGGATCTTTGTATGAGTGGTACTAGGATTACCAGAGGACTGTTGGATCGACTTTTTCCACTGGGAGAAAATTGGGGCCCATTTTATTGGCTTGGACGTGGTATTGATATGAGCTACACTGAAGTTGTCAGATGACTGTTGCTTATTGAGGCTTTCATCTCCTCCTTTGACACTCAAGAGGCAGTCAGAGGGCGCACTGGGCACATGTTCCAGCCTCGTCTCTGTCTGTACACCGATGCTAGCCCCGACTTCCTGTGTCCAGCACTCCAAAAACATCTTTGCCAAGAACTTGTCCCCAGAGGCGGAAATCTGTCTTTCAATTACTAGGAGATATTTTTCCTGTACCTGCAACCCCACAGATCTGGGGTTCTCGGGATTCTTCACCATCCGTATTCGTTCTACAAAGCGAGGCTCCGACAGGACACGAATAAAGCCGGCAGTGTGGGTGTTATTTGATTTCCTTGAGTTTTGATTCTTTGTTTTTCCTTTCGGAGTTGTCAAATCCTGCCTCCCATGTCTATCCCTCCTTCTCTTGGCTTTCTATGGCTTACCTTCTATTGTCTTGGCACACACCCTCTATCTGGTCACTCTCAATGAGCTCCTTATTCTGGGCGGGTTTAGGGGCCAGTTCTTCTGTCTTTGTTGGCGAGTCTGCGCATTTGCCTTCTGCTACCTGCGCCAAACAACTGAACTAATATAGATTCTGAGAGAGCAGTGTCATCAAAGGTTGTACCAAGTCTGCCTCCTCCTAGGTGCAGCCTCCTCCTCCTCGTCTGTCTGGATGCTACTTTTCTCAATTCTAATTAGCAGTTGGGAGACTCCTCACCAGATCTTATCCCTTTCTGTCTGCGCCTCAAATATTGCACCCCGTATAGATATTGTCTCTAAGGCCCGCCTTGTGGCCTCCGTCTTCAAGTACTTTAAAGATGACATGACTGTTATGTTTAAGGCATTCCTGAGGCCCACCATTGACGATTCACAAGAACCCATTTCCTGGGTGAGCTCCATTAAAATTCCTGAATGGGTCTGCTTTTCGCTCCTCAACAGTTCGAATACGTTGACTAGTGAGTACAATACAAAGTTCAGGGCCGGGAGAGTGGCATCATTCACTAAAGGATCATTCAGAGTTTCACCTGATTTATGCCGGCGTGCATCTGCCTGAGACCCCTGTGCCATTCCTAGTGTTGGTGTGGAGGGCTGGACCAAAGTTGGGCTCACAAGTAAAGGTCTAATTGATGTACTCTGGATTACTGGGGACAGTCTACCTTCATTAAGGGCTCCTTCCCCTGGGATGGGACGACCCTCCATTTCTGGGTCCACAAGCCGGGAGGAAGTGTCCCCACCAAATAGCATTATGGGGTCTAGATCTCCCATACTCCGACACTTTCTCTTAGGAAAGAAGTCACTGATTTTCTTTTTAATGTTGGTTGCTGTTAATGTGAAGTCAAGGCCCATTGGCAAAAATTGGCCCGGATCTACACTGACGGCAGGACTCCTCCCACCATTTTCTACTCCATTGATCTGTTCGTGGGCATGAATTTGTGCGCACACCATCATTCTCAGGCCAGCAGTTGTAGGTAGGGGGGTTTGCAGGGTCTGGAGGCACTGCGCTTATTTTGCTTCCACCTCCATAACTGAGCAATCCAGCTCTGGATCTCTTAGGTCGTCCACCAGTGATCCACTGCGTAGGTAATCATTTCGAGCACATCGTGTGCCTCGATCCCTTCGTTTTATGAGGATGGCACACTGACAGTCTGTAGCAAAGAGCTTTGCTTTACACGGCTCTGGCGCTTCAATTATGTAATCTGGCAACTACAACAAACGAGCAATGGTCAATGTTCGGTATTCATTAATCATTGTTAGTTTGTGCAGTTTCCTGGCCCCCTCTGGAGTTCCAAGATACTGATTCAACTGCCTTGGGTTCACAAGCCCCACCCCTCTCCACAGATGGTATAAGATGTAAAAGAT
Organism: Ambystoma mexicanum; assembly: GCF_040938575.1. NCBI lineage: Eukaryota > Metazoa > Chordata > Amphibia > Caudata > Ambystomatidae > Ambystoma > Ambystoma mexicanum. Next base: position 851,584,430 of record NC_090934.1, read on the forward strand.
TTGAAAAGCGCTTTCCAATAATGGGGGCGGGGAGTTGGACTCAGGGAATTCGGTATGGATTTCAATTAAATTTAGTCTTAAGGTTAAAACAATTTGTTGGAGAATAAACTTTTGTCACTCACCATGTATCTAATTCACCAAGTTCGTGTTGGAATCAGGTCAGGTTGTCAGGTTTCCGGTGATAAGATGGTTTAAAGCCAGCATTCATGTGCAGTCTTTACGATTGGAACCTTGTGAGACCGTTCAAAGCCTCCCAGCCTCGAACCACAGGAACACAGTAACACACTCCGCACAGAGGATGGTGTAATGTAGGTCCGGGCTCACAGGTAGCGTCCAATAGAGAGGGACGACAGACTTTGGTATCCCTCACCAGTAACACACAACATCTAGCCTTTGGTTGGACATTTATTTTTCTTGCAGCCATCCTCTTCCTGGGACTGCGACCTTGTCACCTTATTGCTGCTGCTCTTTGTCTAGGAGAGAGGTCTGCCTGGAGCTTGAGTACACCTGTCCTGCTGCATCAGATCTGCTGACCCTGTTAGGGGTCTCCCGACTACATCTTCTGTCGAATGCCTCCTCAAAGGTCTTTCTCATCATGGGTGCTGAAGCAGAGGTCTTCCATTGTTGGAATGCTGAGCTTGATGGTAAACGTAACAATCCCTAACCCAGAGCCATCACTTAGCAAGACCCAAATCTGACACTGAAAGTGAACCCTGCACCCGTGAACCAGGAACCAGATCTACAAAGGCCAATGGTTAGAACAGATGTCCCAACAGTCTTCACTTACATGGAGTTGTTGGTTTCTTAATTCATATTTCAACTGACTCGGTAACATGCTTGTTTTGGTATCTCCCTAGTCAACATTGTTCTTTATGGGCATAAAGCCCATTCTTCCAGCTACCTGGGCCTGACATTTGGTGGTGGAACCTTAGTCTGGGAATTCTGTCTGGGGTCCCCCTGGACGATTAGGATAGGTGCCCCTTCTCTACCAGGGACATCTCATACCTATATGGGTGTGTGTGTATATATATGTTGTGACAAATCCCAGTATGTCGTTGCTGCTTCCGTAGGGGGAGCCCCTTCCTATGAGGCCGCTACCCGATAGTCCCACTGGTACCCAGTGGGTGGATCTCATGGGAGGGAAAACCCCCTATGGGACCAGTGACATCTACTGTGGGAGAACGCTGTGAACACCCTCACCTCTCCTTTACCCCCATTCTCCTGACCCCTACCCTCTTATCCAAACATCTCCATGTGTTATTGTCACCATTCTGCACCCAGTAGTGAGCAGAGGAAGACCTTTAGTGAGCCACAACATAACCAGATCAGTACTGTGACACGGAGGAGGCACGAAGCAGTACAGAGTACCTCCCTAGACGACTTTGCCCATTCTAGTTGTTCTCGACAGCTGATTCGACAAAGCCTTGTTGAAAGCGAAGAAGGACTTGACAAAGCATCAGCCCTGGAGCAGTCACTAGACGGAGTGTGTTCTTGGAAGGAGAGAGGCAGACCAGGAAGCCGAGAAAGGAGGTCTCTGTCAAACTGGTCCGGTGTGCAGGGATAGTGTGGCGAGCATAAAGGGAGATGATTCTGGCCTCCCCTAAGGTCGACACACGTGGAGAATCGGTCCCACGCTGACAAGGAAGAAGCAGGCACAGCAGAGCCACCACCGCTTGGAGACGAAAGCAGAAAGCAGGGGGATCCGCACCGCAGTATACCCGTAGTGGAAATACAGGACCCGCACCCATATAGTATCAAGCATCTGGATTGCTTGGCATAGTCCCAGACCCGACGGACTGGGGAAGGTGAGGTGACTGCAGCCTGAGAAAGACCTGGGTAAGGGAGACATTCCACTTGGCGTTATAAAGACACCCATGAAGCCTGGAAAGGACTATGTTTTGAAAGCCTGAGAAAGGCCTGGGGAAGGGAGGCATTTCCCTGAAGTCACCCACACAGTGTTTGAACTGTTGCTTTACAATAACACAGAGCTTGGCAAGTGAGGAAACCAAGTCTTTGTTTGGGACTAAGTGCCTGGTAGGAGGAAACCAAGTCTGCCAACCAGGGTCCAGGACCCACCACAGCTTAAAGAAGCATCCAATCCATTATTCTTCTCCGCAGCACCTGGTAGGAGGATAACAGGTCTGCCAACCAGGGTCGGGGACCCACACAAGCTTGGAGAAGCATCCAAGACACTCCTCTTTGTCAGTACATTCTAGGTGGAACCCAGTTCTGCCAACCAAGGTCAGGGACCCACCACTGCTTGGAAGAGCATCCAAGCCACTTTTCCTTGTCAAAGTGCTTGCTAGGAGGATATCAGGTCTACCAACTAGGGTCAAGGTTCCACTAGAGTTTGGAGATGCATCCAAACTCCTCTTCTGTGTCACATTGACTGGTGGGAAAAGAATCAGGTCTGCCAATCTGGGTCGTGGACCCCAGAGACTGAGAAGAAGCCTGAGAACGGCCAATTAGGAAACATCCCCACCAATTGTTGAACTGGGAAGGCTGGGGAAGGGAGACATTCCCCCAACACTTCAACAACTGATAAACCCAGAACTCTTTTTGTCCAGAGTAAGGGAGTCATTCCTCTGGGCTAGGAAGACCACCTTCTTGTTTAGTTTAAACTTAGTGTGTGAGGGACAGAGGTAGCTTTTCTGGCATTGGGCCTTTTGCTTTTTGACATCCTGACCGTGACATTAATAATTTGTGTTGAGGCAGGGGAAACCCCTCTTAGAGTTAGGGAAAGACAGGGGTTTCTTTTCATTTTCTCACTTGAATAAACGTTTATGCCAACCACCATGACCCCTTTGTGTCCGTCTTACTTCTGCACCCTTACTATATATATATATATATAGGTATATACGACAGTTGTCATGATGCTGGCATACCTTGGCTACACTTTGGGATTTTGAGATTTTATGACAAGACAGCCTTGTGGAAGTGCGACTCATTTGCCGGTGGTTTCACAGACTGAAAGAAAAAAAGAACAAAAATATATATATATGTGTGTATATATTTTAAGGGTGCAGAAGGAGGACACTGACACACGTTATAGACTTTTATTAGCAATGAAAACTAACTTTTCCTAACTCTAACAGGGGTTTCCCTGTCTCAACTAAAATACTATGGGTTTGGTCAGAATGTATGTGTAAATCAAGAGTCAATGGCCTGTGTCAAAAAGCCTACTTCTTCCCTTACACCTAAAACTAAACTAAAGGTTGTGCCAGTGTTCTTGGCCCAGGAGAATAACTCCCTCCCCTGGATGAGGTAGCACAATAGTGGTTGCAAGTTCTTAACCAGGGGGAATTACTCCCTTCCCCTGATTTCAGTACTTCACAAACAGACAAAAGGATTGCTAAGCCCCCAACCCGCTACTTCAGAAATTACACTATTTCTTTATCCCAGGGGGAATGATTCCCTTTGTCTGGAGCACTTGTTTCATCCTCTGTGTGAGTTCCACTGCCAGGAGAATGGCACCCTTCTCTTGGCCTTTCTTAGCTTTGCTCTCACAGTTCACAACACTAGGGGAAATGTGTCCATTCCCCTGGCCTTTCTCAGGCTTTGCTTCACAGTTCTCAATACCAGGGGGGGATATCTCCCTTCCCCTTCTCAGTCTTTCTTTGTTCTTGTGTGCGGGTTCAAATCCAGGCTTTCCTCTTCTTCCTGCTTTTGTAGACCTGGTTCACTACCCTGACAGGTACTGCCACGAAGAAGATGGCTCAGGAGGTTTTTCTCTATTGGTTGTGTGTCCCAGAACAGTCTTTCATCACTCTTGAGCCCTTCTGGTATCACACCAACCGTCCTGGCAACCCAGATAGCTGCAGGGTACTTGCCAGTGCTTTACAGTTGATGTGGGCTTCTCTGCGTCCCCTCTCGGGCTTCAGGCTGCTTCTCCAGCGACTGTGGTAGCTCCACAGCATCTTCTCCTTCTCTGGCTGTGTTTCTCTAGCTGATATTCACATTCCAGCTCCCTCGGTCGGCTGGACGCCCGCTCTTCCTCCTGCTTCGTCGCTCCCTCCATGGCAGACTTGCCAGTGCCACCTCTGCGGGCAGACAAGCGTCTTGACTCTGGTTCTCCCTGCTTGCCCTCACTCGCCGGCTTTGAATCTCATGACCCTTCCAGGGAGGGCTTCTCTCCATCTTCCGTAGACCTTCCTTTGTTTCTGTGTGCTTCTCCAATAGGAGTTAGAGAACAATTAAAAGTCGCACTAGAGTTTCTAGGAAAATTCGGCAGGGCACCTCCTCCTCGTCCGAGTACTTGCCCATTGTATTCGTTCTGGGTAGTCTTTGCTTTTCTTCATCCTAGTATGAGCCAAGGATGTTTCTCTTGGGTCGTCCATACTCTCCTTGTCCTGGTAGAAATTTAGTACTGGGTTTTGAAGAAGCACATGGTTATCTGTGGTATGGAAGTGAGGCATGAGAAGGTGTGCATCATGGACTGAGGGAAGGTAAAGGAATTTGGTGGAAGGTGAGGGAGCTTGTACCGCATTCTCCCTAGATGGATGGTCATCCTTGTCCCTAGAGGGGAAGTCTCTCCCCATGAGATCCTCCAGATGAGTACCACCCGCTCCAGGGGGACAGCATCCTTACCTCCCTGGCCTCATGGGAAGGGGCTCCCCTTCGTGAGAAGTGGTGACATCTAAAGATTTGTCGCATATATATTTCTAGGGCTTTTGGATCTACTTAGATCACATGCTATGCATAGGCCGATATCTAGTGGTAGTTGCAAAGTATTACATTATTTGTTTTCGAAGCTCGAAAGGGGACGTCGACTGGGCCTGTCAGTAATACTATCCCTAGTGTGAAGTCCACTGTACCCATGGTCCTTCTTGCGTCGAGGTCCCTCCGATTGTTTTTTTCCGCCATCATAGTCAGACGCAAGTTGCAGAGTTCCTTCTTGCTGGCTAACACCTTTAAGTATACAAGTTTAAATTTAGACTTCTTTCTTTCCTTTCGACGGCCGTACCACCGCAAGATCTTTGGCGACGGCTTTCAAGGACGGATTCATTGACTACTTGTACCGTCTCAACGAACTTTGACTGCGGCCTACCTAGGCCTCAACTGGCCTCGGCCCTTCACAGTAGGGAGAGTGGGGGGAGTCAATGCCTATTTCCATATTCTTCCTTTTCCATCGCCGGGCTGCCATCTTTCCGTATTATGGAAAACACACTTTTTACTTTTTGCCCTTCCAGTAACAGGAAGTTTTCCTTGAATGACTCACACAAAGTGTGTAACCTCTATCTGCCCAGGGACAACCCCAAAAAACATTGCAAGTTTTGCAAACTATTTCGGCCCAAGACATTAAAGGACCGTAAAACAAAGTACTCGGCCCATCACGCCATGCAGGTTGAAGCCGCTATGGATGTGGAGGATGCGTCCAGCAATGGTAGCGTCGGCGTCCTAAGTGATGCCGAGGGTGATTGAAACCAGACGGTTTCCTGCGTGCGAGCCCCCGACTCCATCATGCAGGCCGGCGGTTCTGCTACAGAGATGACACCAGGCAGCTCAAGCACCCACACTGCACGCCACACAAAGCACCCCCACGGTCGACAGTCAACTGCTTCGTCGACTGTTGTGGCACACGCAGTGTCGAGGGGAGGGTCCTCAAAATCCCTGTCCTCTGGGCTATCACGCTCAGGTTCACCGCATGACAGGCCCCCAAAACAGACGTCGAAGACTGTTCCTGACACCGCAAATAAGCCTGACAAACCCGCGGGTACCGGAGAACGTGCACGAAAAGACGCTTCGACAGCCCTTTCCAATAGCTCCAAAATGAAAGAGCTTATTAAAAAACGTGTCCTGGACACTCTCCTTAAGTCCAAGGCATCGAAAAATTAAAAATCTTCGCCCCTAGCCTCTGAATCCTCTATTTCAAAATCTAAAGACCCCTCTCTCTCCAGAGACACCCTTTCAGGGGCCATGCATCATAAACTAACCTCTACATCAGAGAACATCTCTACCCCTGTTCCCTCAGGTTTTCCAAGTTCCACCCAAAGGACCCCTGAAAAGTTTGACAAAATAATGCAAAGAATGTCATGCTTTGTACACGTCTTTGATCGCCACCCTGATCAACTGTCCAACCTCTAAGGGCACTCACAAGGGGAGGCAGCTAAAGACCAACCTGTTGACAAGAAACCACAATTGGACACTGCCCAGCCCAGCACCTCACAGGACAATTCCCAGGAACTCTATTATATTGACACTCAGGCTATCAAGATCCTAGTTCACTAGGGGACCAAGGGGACTTATTTGATACAGTCCAGTATTATGATAACGATGACGTCTACATCATAAAATCTCTGGACCACCATGACCAACCCGTGGCTGGACTCCCCTCTGGATAATCAGCTACAGTACAATGAGCTCTTCCTAAAAGCTGCTGAACATTTCAAGATTGATACACAAGAGGCACAGATGGACAAGGACTTTGTAGAAGATATCCTTAGGGATAAAAAGTCTGCAGCACAGTTTATACCACTCCTGCAGTCCATCCAGAGGTGCATTCAGCCTTCTCTACTCACCCCCAACCTTATGAGGGAAGTTAACCCCCATATTGAGAAAATGTTGAGGCCAGCCCCCTCTGACCCCTTATACATCAGGGGTAAATTGAAGCCTGACTCTCTCATCGTAACCACCACAAGAAAGAGGGTGGGCATGCCCTTAGCCTCTGCTGAGGCCCCTCCTGATAAAGAGAGCAAAAAATATATACACTGGGCAGGAAACTTGGTACTAATCAGCAACACCTGAACAGACTACCTCCCTGAAGATTGCAAGAGGCATGAAAGCGCTTGGTGGAGAAGAGCAACTGAACTGCAGAAGGTACACAAAGAGGGGAACTAGAGTGCGTGCCTCACTCCCTCTTTTTTCTAAATATTGATTCGGGAGTCCCGGGCTCCAGAGGCGCAGCACCGGGGTGACCCATGCCCCACTTAGGAGAGCCATAATGCTGGTTTTCTCCCCCCGCCCCACCGTGGAATTTAAATTGTGCTATTGGAGGGGAGTTGGTTCCTGGCTACCAGCATTGACTACAGCTACCAGAATTCCCTGAGGCCAAAATTGGTACTAATCAGCAACACCTGAACAGACTGCCTCACTGAAGATTGCAAGAGACATGAAAGCGCTTGGAGGAGAAGAGCAACTGAACTGCAGAAGGTACACAAAGCTGGGAACTAGAGTGCGCGCCTCACCCCCTCTTTTTTCTAAACACTGGGCAGGAAAGTATCTTCCTCTGCCGCATACCAAGTAAGAATCGCTAATAATACCACTCTCTTGCTGAGTTACAACTTCCATAAATGGGGTGAAATGCTACAACAAATCGACTCTGTTCCAGAGCCTTTTAAATCACAGCTCCTAAACACAGTGGTTGAGGGTAAGCAGGTGGCCAACTGCATCCTGAAAAATGATCTGGATGCAGCAGATAATGCAGGCTGTATAGTAGCAGAGGGCATTCTTATTAAGCGCCATGGATGGTTAAGACAATCCGGCTAGCTGCAAACTCAAGCCACCCTACTGAATACGCCAATTGAATCAAATGCCTTATTTGGGAAAGCAGTCGAGGACACACTGAAAAGTGCTAAAGAAGAGTACGACAATCTTAAGTCCCTGGGACAGCTAACTAACAAACCCTTTGTTCAAAGAGGCGCGTTTAGTACATGCCGATTTCGAGTACAACATTCTGAACGCTATAGTCGAGGTGGACAAACGTCATCTTGGGGTTCCTCGCAGAGGCAGCCCTCCTAGAAAATTTTTCAAAGGGGCCACAGACGGCCTAGGAGTAGAGATAGAGCCTCCTCAACCAGAGGCTCCATCCACCCAAAGAAATGGCGACACGCTCCAGGTCCCCCCCCCATGCCGCTCTAGTAAGAGGTCACATTTCTCAATTTACTCACGCCTGGGAGGGGGATCACTGTTACATTTCAAGTAGGCCCCGGGGCTTCCCAATAACATAAGTACGATACCTGAGGAATAACCCACGGACACGTCTTATCGTTACGGGATCCCGGCGGCGACTGACGCGCACAGGCTCCAATTTATTCTCTGTGCATCTGCGAGCCATAACGAGGCCCTGCATGCGTGCGGGGCACAGCATCACTCCATAACATTCCTCCTTTTTCATAAAGAACAAAACAGAGTGATAAAACATTAATAACTTTTTGCGGCCCAAACGGGGCTGGCACATTCAGTGCAAAACATGCGGACAACATGGGGACCCAACGTTGGTCAATACCGTCCTCCCTGGGACTCAGGGATCTGGGTCCATTATGAAGTCGCAGAACCTGGCCAGGCATCTGCGGCTCTCGCGGCTTGGATATCTCCGGCTGTCATTCTGGACCTGATGTGGTGAGTCTGTAGGCCTTGAGTTACCTCCCTCCTCTGTGTCCCTCGGCGCTTGGCTGGCACTCAGAGTCGCTGGTTGACTCTCTGTTGAGCTTTCCTCTGTTGGACAGACATCAACCTTCTTGAAGTAGCATGCATTTCTAGTAACTGTCCCTCTTCGATCAGCTGATGTCACCATTGATCCCTTGACATGCGCCATGCCCATAGGCGTGGGCTCATACGTTAGGGATAGCTTTCCCTCTGGATGGCGGTGGTACACTAGTACTGTGTCTCTCACTGTAATGTTGGGCTGCTGGAGGTACCTTCTGATGTTTTCGCGCTCGTTGCGCGTCTGTCGTTCCACCAGCGTTCTCTGTTCATCGATGGTGCCCGGGTCTCGCTCTTCTATGTATGAAATTAGTACTCTGGGGCACCACTTGAAAAGGGCTTCAGCCGGGGCCACCCCTGTGGATTGATGGGGAGTGGCATAATACTCGCAGAGGAATTGGTATAGGTTCCTTCGTAGTTCTCCTCCTTGATTGTGGGAGATCCTGAAAATCTTGTTCAGAGTGTGCATAAACTGCTCGGCTTCCCCGTTGGCCCTTGGCCAGAATAGTGTCACCTTCCAGTGCTTTATTCCAAACTCCTCCATGTACTGTGCAAATAGTTGGCCTTGAAATGGTGGTCCATTATCTGAGCATAGTTCAAGGGGGAAGCCATGAGTGGTGAAAATCCGCTCCAGTGCCTGGATGGTATGGTCGCTGGCTGTTGACTCAACCAGTTCTATTTCCGGGTATCGCGACCATTGTTCAATTACTGCCAGAAAGTAGCTGCCTCTGCCTGTAGAGCCGAAGTCAGCATGTACCGTGCCCCATGGTCTATCACTTCTCTCCATCGTCTCTATGCAGGGTTCTTTCGCTGCTGGGCTGGCAGCTTGGCACCATATGCACCTTCGTACATACTAGTCTACCTTATGTTCCAGGTCAGGGAACCAGACTTTGGCTCTCAGGCAGGCTTTAGTTTTAGCTGTTCCCTGGTGGACACTGTGGGCTAGCTTCACCACTCTCTCCACCAGCATTCGTGGGATGATGATCTGCCGTCCCCTTAGCAGTAATCCTTCCTCTGACACAGATAGCTCGTGGCGGGAACGCCATAGCGGCTGCAGGTCCTGTTGGGTGCCTGTATCTCTCTGCGCCACGTTCGCCAGCGCCATCTTCCAGTCTCCTCTGGCCATTGCCGTCTTAATGAGCTGAAAGCATTCGTCCACCATAGATGCGTCGATGATGTCTGGCAAGTCAATGCTACGGGCACAGCGGCCTCCACCACATGACAGACCACTTCGGCACAATCTTCTTCAGCTTGCTCCACCTGCGCGTGCCCCCTCCCGGGTGACGGGACAGGTAGTCTGCCGGGTTGTTCGTGCCTGGCGGAACTGAAGTTTCACTCCATATTCCAACAGTGATAACATCCATCTTTCAATCCGTGGATGAGGTTTAGAGGACGCCCCTGCCATGATGGGGAGTAGAGGCTTATAGTCAGTAATGACCGATACTGGCTTGCCTAAAATGTACAAGCGGAAATGTTTGCAGCCCCATGGAATGGCCAGCGCCTCCCTCTCTATCTGTGAATACCTCTTTTCCGTGTCTGTCAGGCTCTTGCTGACATACGCTATCGGCCGCATCTGTCCTTGCATGTCTGGTTGTAACAGCACCGCCCCTAGTCTCACTGGACTGGCATCAACAACTAATTCAGATTCCTTCTTGGGATCAAAATATGCTATAGTTTCGTCCCCAGTTAGCACTGCTTTGACGGTGTTAAATGCCTTCTGCTCCCGGGCGGACCACTCCCAGGTGGTGTCGTTTCTTGTGAGAGCCCTCAGCGTTTCAGACAGGGAGGCCAGGACCTGGATAAATCTCCCACAGTAGTTGACCATCCCCAGGAAGCTTCGGACATCTGAAGGGAGTCCAGGGGTGGGGTGGGGGGGGGCTCTCTGAGGTCTTGTACCTTCTCCGGGTTGGGTGAAATGCCTCCTGCGTGAAACACAAAACCAAAAAATTCAATTTTGTCCTTGAACAATTCACACTTCTCCTTATGGAGGTTCAAACCTAGGTCTCGGATCCTCTCTAGGGCCTTCTCCAGTCTTTTCACATGTTCTGCCTCTGAGGAATGCGTACACGAGGATGTCGTCGCTTAAGTTCAGTACTCCTTTTAGGCCTGCAAGGGCCCCTCTGATCATGTTTTGAAAAACTTCCAGAGCCAAAGAAATCCCAAAACGTAGCCTCTTGTATTGGTAGAGGCCCTCATGCGTGGTGAAGATGGTTATGTAACGGGATTCAGATGCTGCACAGCTTAGCAGAGAGTGTGGACTGACCTCAGTTACGAAAAACCTGGCTTTAATGGAATGTTGGCTGTGGGTGACTGATGTGGTGAATGCTCCCTCTAGGGGAAGAGGTTTGCTGCCTCCGAAGGTGTATATCCTGGCCTTAGTTTCGTCGAGCACCAGTGGGTCTGGCAGTGCCTCATAATGTCTGCGCCCATGACACACACAGAGGCTCCTGTGTCTATCAGTACGGGTGTTGGGGTCTCACCAATTTCAACCACACATGTTGGTTGTCATAATTTTCTGGAGCCAGGGTCAATGTTCCAGATGAAGAAGACTTCTTCGTCCTCCTCTTCTTCCTTGGCTAAGTCAAGCTCTTGCATCCCTTGCTCGATGGCGGCCAATCTCTTTTGTTTTCGTGGGGCACTACTGATGGTTCTCGCTGGTCCTCGCAAAACAGCCACTGGGTTGGCTGCCATGCATACTCTGGCAAAGTGTCCATTTGCACCACAGCGTCCACACACTCTCGATTTTACTGGACAGTCACCGAGATGCGGAAGGTCATAACCGCAGTTTTGACAGGGTTGGGGCTGCTCAGGCCTCTGAAGGTGCTCTGGCTTTCTTGGGGCCCATCGTGGTCTTTGGATTGCATTTGTCGCAGAGCGTCCGACGGCATAGGCCTCCTCACTTTTCACGGGACGGACAGCTGTATCCCTCCTGGACCCTCTGCTTTCCGGCTGTTCATATGCCCTGCCCATGTCTGTCTAGGATCTGAGAGAGTGTCAAACCTGGTTCTCGGAGCACCTGGCGCCTGAGCTTCCCTGAGCTGCATCCTTGAATGAGCTGATTGCGCACATTCCTTCCTCATTTTCCTTTCTGCATGTGCTAGCCAGATGGCGTAGTCTTCCACAGAAGTGGTCTAGCATTTTCTCATTTGATTGCCTCGCGTTGCACATCACAAAACTGTCAAAGTCCTGGTTGGCCAGTGGCAGAAAGTGTTCCTTGAGGGCGTCCTTGACGTCTGTGTATGTGGTTGCCTGAGAGTTCAGTGATTCAAATATGCGATGGACTTCTGAGTCAGCTGCATGCAACAACGTTGCCACCTTGGTATAATCTTCTGTCTCCCTGGTGGCTCTAAAATACATTTCTAACTTTTTGACCCATAGGAGCTACATGGGCACTAGTTTGGACGGGGGCCCAGACAAGTCAAACTCAGGCATGGGTGCTAAAGTACCTTGTTGTCTCCGCAGTGGCTGGGTTTGGGCTCCGGCATCTTCCTGTTCTCCCATGTCCTCAGATTGCACAAGCACCTCCTTCTGTGTGGAGGCCGCAAGTCTGCTCCACGCGTGTTGAACTCACTGCTCCAGTCTCAGAGCACCAGCAAAATTGACCCCTGGTTAGGCAACACAGTCCAGTGGGTCCCTCTTGAGATGTATGAGGTAGGGTCCTTCTTGTGGATACACCAGCGTCTGGAGTCCCTTCCCTGGTTGAAAGAATGTCTCAATAATCAATGTGCACCATTGCACACATAGCCACAGCCATCTGTGGAGTGACAGCTGTGGTATGTCCAAACATTCCCAACCGAACGGCACACAAGCAACCTGTGAGGGGCTGCAACCGCCGGAGTGTAAGATGGCAGCTCGCGTGTGCCGTGTAGGTAACAACGTCTAGTGGGCGTCGCGAAAATATCAATGATGCCAGCAAAGTAATGCTCAGGATATTTCCTCTCCCCACTCGGGCCGTCCTCGTCGCCAATGTTACATTTCAAGTAGGCCCCAGGGCTTCCCAATAACATAAGTACGATACATGAGAAATAACACAAGGACACATCTTATCGTTACGGGATCCCGGCGGCGACTGACGCGCACGGGCTCCCCTTTATTCTCTGCGCATGCGCGAGCCAGAACGTGGCCCGCGCATTGCGTGCAGGGCACAACATCGCTACATAATAATTACCTTAGGCAAGTGGGTACTATCCACTGTGGTGGGAGGCCATTGTATAGAGCTCATGCAGAGACCATCCAACCACCCGCCAAGACAGAGACAATCAATGCAGGAGGAACAACGCATTCTACTAGAAGAGGTCAAAACACTGCTGGAAAAAGACGCTATAGAAATCGTCCTGGAAAACCAGGTAAACAATGGTATCCATTCAACATACTTCCTTGTACCAAAGAAAGACCTTACAATGCGCCGTGTGTTAGACCTGTGTCCTGCAAACACATATGTCAAGCCACAAAAGTTCTGCATGACAATGCTACAAGAAATAATCCCCCTGCTAAAACAGGGGGACTTCATGGCAACATTGGATATGAAAGATGCATACTTTCATATTTCAATGTTCGCAGCACACAGAAAATTCCTGCGTTTCAAAATAACAAATCAACACTGCCAGTTCAAAGTTCTCCCCTTCAGCATACCCTCAGCTCCAAGGGTATTTAACAAAGTATTAGCGGTAGTGGTGATGCACTTACACAGACAATCTATCCCAGTGTACCTTTATCTGGACGACTGGCTGATAACAGGGGAATCCCTTCACATTTGCAAGCAAAATACCCAAAGAACAATCAACCGTCTTTTCCAATTGGGGTTTTCAATCAACGAGAAGAAATCAAGCCATGTTCCAAGCCAAACCAAGCAGTTCCTAGGAGCTATCATAAAAACAAGAGAGGGGCTAGTCTTCCCCTCAAACGAAAGAGTTCAGAACATGCTACTGCAAATACCTCATTATCTCGCTGGTCGCCAAATAACGGTACGCAAGGCAATGCCACAACACCAGCCGAGAGAGCAGGAGCTCCTAATCCACTGCTGGAGCAGTGGTTGATCCCTTGGAAGGGTATCCTTTCACACGGTAAGCCCGTGGCTGCTTTATTGTTGATTGTATTCAATCAGCTGAGACCTGTAAGCATCATGTATTCAATCAGCTGACACCTGTAAGCATCGAAGTTTCCCTACGCTTTTTTATGCAACTCCTTACTAATATCATCGGTTTCCGACTGCCTGTTGCATCACAGCCTGAAATAGCTGTATGACTTGCCTACTTTGCCCCAGTGTGCCTGCAAACCACGAGGTATTCCTCCTTTCAAAATGGCCGCCCGTAATTTCGGAGCTGCCTCACCTCACTTGCAGAGGTTCAGCCCCAGTGAAGCTGCCTGAGGATTGGCTGGAGCCTTCCTCATAATCGCGAGCCGATTCGCCAGCAGGCGAGAAGCTGGCCCACCTCAAAAGGTCCGGCTACCAAGGCTTCCTGTCCTGAGCCTGTCCGGTGCCTTCCAGTGACCAGTGCCACGTCCCCCTGCCCAAACGCTTACCCCGTGAGGTCTACACCTTCATGGCCCCTGGACTTCAACGTGCGGTAAGACCTGCACCGACCTGTTTGACTATCACCAACCTACACTATCTGCGTGTGTATAACTAACTTTAGCGGCTCCTGTTCCGGGTGCTTCCTATCTGCATTGCTCGTACTCCATCTATCAACACTATCTACACGTATAAACTTGATCTGCAGCCCACCACTGTAGAAACTCTTACAGATGTCAAAATATCATCTTGTCTAATTATCGAACGCTTTCGCGTATGTTTGCTAGCCTTCTGTGCTCATACCAATCTCTTGCACATAGGCTGCCTCATTCGCACACAGCCACAATAATTCTAGGGGTGTATGACCGCTGTTTAATGTGTACGCGACCCCGACACATTGAAATCCATACCATATCAGGATAATTGCAGTTGTGCCCACTACCGCACGCTAGCGTCACTGCTTATATCTAGTGTGACACCGGGTAAAGCCCTCCAAATTCCCATACGCTAGCACAGCCCCACTACTGTATAGACCGTTGTAACATTGCTAACACTACTATACAATATGGGACACTATAGTTAGGCTAAATCATTCAGTTTACCTCAGCCTACGTACGTTACGCCCAGACTTGCTCATCTACTGCAAGATGTAGTCGCATATTTGCTTCCGAACTGTCTATACCTTATCTGTACCAGTATTGTATCGATGCCGGCATCACCTATTCTCATTTCATGCATTTGCTTTTTTATTGACTTCATGGCACGGCCCATGTCCATCCTACAATTTCGGACTCTATTGACTTTTATGCACTTGAATGTTACTGACTCTCTGCATGGCCTATGCTCACTATATGTATCAGATTGTATGCTTGCTCTCCTGCTACACGCTGCAGCTGCCTTTCAGCTGTTGACACTACCTAGGCCTATTATCTGCTCTAGTATCCAACCAGCTTTTTGCATTGTTTGCGATTTCTAACTGCACTAGAACACTTTGGTACTGCACGTATCTAATTATCTCAGCCAAAATGTTCCTATGCCTTGCCATTGTTACTTAGCCTATGCAGCTAACTTACCAGCGCTATTAAAATAGCTTGTCCAGCTATAGGCCACCCGTTTCAGCATGCTAACCACTAGTCAGCACGCTTGTGCCTCCGGTCACTTACTCATAGTGATCAGCTTCTTGAGTTCGTATGGTTCTGCCCTAATCTCCCCCGTACTCAACTTAATCTTATTCACCTGAAGGCAGGCAACATGTCTACCATGCTACTTCTAAACCCCATTGCGAATGTCACCCCTAATTACCTGTGTAATATTGTTACCAGGAACGCTAGATACGTTCAAGACTAACTAAGCGCTATGATCCTACTAATAGATCTACGCACCTTACCTCCCAGAAAACTAACCGCCATGCGAACCCTAAAAGTAAAAACACTGACCCCAACCTTTGCAGACTCAGTTTGCACACTTCCACACCCAAGGCCCTGCTGCCCATAGGACTGCCTTGTACAGTACCTTTCTCGAGCCCTAATATTACAGGCGCCCTTATAAACACCAGATCACTGGTTGCTCACGCTACTAAAATTTCTGATCTCATCCAATCTGATAACTATGACTTCCTGGCTATCACGGAATCTTGTATGCATGCTGCCGCAGGCCCAGCCCTCATGCTGGCCATCCCCAATGGTTACACTATCTTAAGAGCTGACAGAAATGGAACACGAGGAGGTGGCATAGCCCTTATTGCCAAATCTAATCTGTCTATAGGGTTAGTACACTCCCTTGACACTAACTCATGCGAAAATCTAACCGCTAAACTAGCCATGAATAATTCCCAGACCCTCACTATTCACCTAACCTACAGACCCCCTGGTCCTATTGGAACATTTGAAGAGGATATATCCACCCTCCTGTCCAATGACCTAAAACCCACATCCCAAGTCCTTTTACTAGGAGATTTCAACCTAGGCTTCAATGACCCTAAAGACCACATGCCTCAAGTGTTGCCAACATCCTAACTGACGTAGGCTTCACACAGAGAGTGCTTCAGCCCACTCACAGCAAAGGAAGAACCCTTGACTGGGTGGCAGACTATAACTGTAATGCTTCCATTACATCTATCTCCACCCAAATCTGGACTGACCATCACCTTGTGACATTTTCGCTAGCAACTAAACGACAAACCCTCACCACCTCCAAGCTGGCCCCACCTCTACCTACCAGGAACAAAAAGAACATCACCACTGCTAACCTACTCCCTCTGATTCTCCCCACGCTCAACTCGCTACCGGAAAACCTGGGCCCTGAGGCCCTGGAGAATGAATATAATCAAATCATGTCTACCTCTCTAGACCTAATCCCACCTCTTAAAATGTGACCTAGTAAACCTAAAGCCCACCTCAATGCTTGGTTCACTCCACACCTGAAAACCTTATGCTCTAAAAGAAGACAATGTGAAGTAGCTTGGAGACTATGGAGTTCATTACGACCCGGGCGCAAAGGGATACCAGGCACCGGAAATGACACCAGTGCCGGTAATCCCTTTTCGCCCTACTCCGAGGTCCCTTTGCGGGTCCTTCCCTTAATGCCGGGTTTTAGCAGGCGTTAAGGACGGGACCCACAAAGGATTACCGGGGTAAATAACGGTACCGCAATTTGCAGTACCGTTATTGCCGCCTTCCCCCTTCCCATTGAGCCCTATGGGGGCTCATTTGGGAATGGGGAATGGCATTTCAAATGGGGACTTACCGGTCCCGCAAAGGGCGGAATGGACCGGTACGTCACCATACCGCCACGTCAGTGGCGGTACCGGTATTGGTGCTAGTCATGGCGCTAATATCGCCATGACTAGCACCAACCTCTGAATGAGGCCCTATGTCCCTCTGAGGAAAACAAAGCAAACCTCCACATGACATCTGCCTTATACAAAAGTGAAATAATCGCAGCCAAACGCGAAACCTACAATACCAGAATTGCACAGGCTAATTCTAGTATAAAATAACTTTTTGCTATTGTAAAGGAACTAGAAGCCCCTATCCCTGCTCCTGACAATTGTATCAAGGACAAACGCTGGTGCTCCAACATACAACAAGCACTGGCCAATAAAGTTAAAACCTTACAAACTAAAATAGCTAATAAAAAAAACTGTACTAACTACGCTAACCCATCCTATAAACCTCTCTAATACACCCCTCAAAAGCCACAATCAGCCCCCCACCCTGCTTCAAATTCTCTAAAGTCTCCATTATAGAAACAGAAAAAATTATTCTATCACTCAAACCATCTAATTGCCAGGGAGATCAATGCCCTGCCCAAATGATAAAGGATGCTGCCAGAGATTTGTCCCCCTTTATCACAAAATTGATCAATGCTTCCTTCTCTTCTGGCACCATACCAAGCAACCTCAAAGAGTCTTGGGTGCTCCCACTGCTTAAAAAATAGACATTAGACCCAGCCATCCCCACAAACTACCGCCCTATCGCTACAGTGCCCTTCCTCCTAAAGGTCTTAGATAAAACGGCCTATTTACAAATCCAAAAACCTCTTGAATCCAACTGGCTGCTGGGGGCCCGCCAGTCAGGCTTCCAGCCCCAGCACGGTACAGAAACAGCCCTAATAGACATACAAACCCAAATTGATGAGCTTAGAGACAAAGGGACGCCAGCCCTCCTCTTGCTACTGGACTTATCAGCAGCTTTCGACCTAGTAGATCATAGGGACCTATGCAGGCACCTGGATTCAGCCGCTTACTTTTCAAAAGAAGCCATATTATGGATTGAATGCTTTCTTAACAGCATGACCATGAGAGTCTTCTCCCATATTGCAGCTGCAGACCCCATACCCATCTCCTGCGGAGTGCCTCAGGGCTCTTATGTCTCTCCTACCCTGTACAACATTTTCACGAAGCCCCTGTTCGATAATCTGGACCTTCTTGGTATCACCTACACAAACTATGCATATGATACTCAGATTCTCCTACCGCTTTCTGGTGATTACGACAAGGATTTGGCCTTGGTGAACAGGGTATACCTCATCATCCAGGCATGGATGGCCACCCATGGACTATGCCTGAATGATGACAAAACAGAGATTATTATCTTGGGTACCTCCTCAACCCTTAAAAAACTGGAACCTAAATACTGCACATTCAACATTGGCAACAACTCTAGCACAGCCGCTAGTGAGGTCAAAACACTGGGTTTCTACTTGGACTCGACCTTTTCCCTTAAAAAACAGGTTAATGCAATGGCATCCGCTACAGCATACATGTGCAAATTAATTAGAGCAGGTAAACCCTTCCTGTCCAACAAAAGCTGTATGACACCGGCAAGAGCTCTTGTACTGTCGAAGCTGAATTACTGTAATTCTCTCTACTTTGGGGCCAAAAAGGAAATTATCAATAAAATCCAGCTCCTTCAGAACAGCGTGCTCAGAGCAGCACTAGGCATCTCCAGGAGAGATCATATCTCTGAAATAAGTAAATCTAACAACTGGTTATCAACACAGGATAAAATCCAGCTGAAAGTGACCTCTCTCACCTACAAATGTCTAAATAACGCGGCACCCTCTTACCTTACCGAGAGAATCACCAGAAAAACCTCTATAAAACCACCTAGAGTAGCGAACACCAATTGCCTCCTGGTTCCTAGATTTAAACTCTCAAGAGTTGGAGGATGGAGATTCCTGGTTAAGGCAGCTCAATTGTGGAACTCCCTACCTACTCCCCTACGAGAAGATCAATCCTACACACAATTCCGACAGAATTACATAAGACTGTTGAAAAATCTGAACTGTCAGCCTGGCATATGACAACCCCCCACCTCCTGTATCACCCTGTATATAACAAAGCTGCTTTACATTGTACATGGTATCTTGTATGTGCATACCTACATCATGTAAATATACCTATGTAGAAGTATTTCTTGTAAGAATTTTACCACAATTGTACATAGCTTTCTAGCTATAGCCTTTCTACGCAATTCATCCTATCTGGACTGTATATTCTTTATCTTTTGTTGTATACTCTGTATCTTGTAAATTTATCTATGCAATTGTACTTTCTGTAACCAAGCAAGCTGTTTTATGCAATGCGCCCTGATACCTTTGGGTCTGGTGTGCACTACAAGTTAATAAACAAACAAACAAACAATGCGCTTGCTAGTGATGATGGTTTCATGGATTTATCTAGTTCAACACGCGCAGCTGTGCGTGCGCCCAATGCAGGAGTGGTTAGCGAAACAAAGATCTCAGGCAAACGGTCAGTGGGACAATCTAGTGGTTGGTTCGTTAACCCTAGTACAAGCGCTATGCTGGTGGTCCAATGAAAATCTGTTAAAGGGAAAACCCTTTCGCAATCCACCAGTTCAAGCAATACTCACAACTGATGCCTCACTCTCCGAATGGGGAGCCAATTACATTCACCACATAGCGCATGGCCTGTGGACACATCAGAGCCCAAAATCACATCAATCTTTTGGAGCTACTAGCTGTACTCAAAGCCCTACAAGCCTTTCAGCTGCATCTAGCAGTTCCGACAGTGCAAGTCCTCGCAGACCACACCACTGCCATGTTCGACATAAACAAGCAGGGAGGCACACACTCTCCAAGTCTGTCCAGGCTATCCCAAAAAATGTGGAAGTGGGCATTCAAGCAGAACATGTTCCTGAGGAGCACGACTGGCAACTCAACAGAGAAATGCTAGACAAAGTGTTCTCCCTGTGGGGTTATCCTCCTTTAGCCTTGTTCGCAACAAACCTAAACACACAATGCCCAGACTTTGCATACAGGTTTCCCCAACCACAGTCCAACGGAAACACCTGGTGGATGAGCTGGTCAGGGAAATTTGCTAACGCTTTTCCCCCTACACCACTCCTCAGCAGGATAGTGCACAAGATGCACCAGGAACAAGCCACACTAATCTGGATAGCCCCTATGCGGGCAAAACAACCATGATTTCCACATCTGTTCAAACTGGCGATGTACAACCCGATCAAACTCCTGTGCCCCTACAAACTGCTGTGCCCCTACAACATGCTGTCCCAGCACAGGGGGACTACACTCCATCTACATCCTCAGTATATGAACTTGGCAGCCTGGCTCTTAAAATCCTAGAGTTTGGACACTTAAAACGACCTCAAAGGTGTATGGATAGCCTCGGCTTCAAGGAAGCAAGCAAACCCAACACCAGGCACTGCTATTTCAACAAATGGAAAAGATGTGTGATATGTTGCAGATCAAAAGGTCTAAATCCAATGTAATATATCTCATCAAACATTCTTCACTACATGCTCTATTTACTAGACTCTGGCCTTATATTTAACTCCATCAAGGTTCACCTAGCCGCTCTGTCAGTGTACACCACTTCACAAAACAAGGTGTCCTGGTGGAAGGTTCCTGTTATTAAGACTTTCATGGAGGGAGTAAAGAGACTTTACCCTCCTATTTCCAAACCAGCCTCCAGGTTGGGATCTTAAGGTTGTACTCTCAAAGCTCTTGTGTCCACCCTTTGAGCGTATGCACAAATCCAGCCTCAAACACCTAACTTACTAGACAACTTTCTTAGTAGCCATCACCTCAATAAGACCGGTCAGTGCAAGACCCTTTCTTTGTTTCCACAAGTACAAGAACACAACCTAGGTTTTCACCTAATTTGATATCCAAGTTCCATGTTAAGCAGTACATTGAACTACCCTCTTTTTTTCAAAATCCATCCAACTCAGCTGAGAGGAACCTCCATACACTGGATATAAGGAGGGCAGTTTTGTACTATATAAACAAGACAAAACCACTAAGGAAGACAGATAAACTGTGTCTCCATAGCACCTGGCAGGGAGGGTGATCACATTTCAAAGAACGCCATCTCCAAATGGATTGTTAAGTGCATACAACACTGCTAATCTCTAAGAAAACTCCTGCCTTTCACAGCAAGAGCTCACTGTACCGGAGGTACAGAAGCTACTTTGGCATTTATTGCAAACATCCCCCCTAGACGCCATTTGCAAAGCAGCTACTTGGAGTTCCATACATACCTTTACTCAGTATTACTGCATTCACACACATTCTAAAGCAGATTCACAGGTGGGACAAGCGGTGCTAAAACATCTATTTGCCTCTCTACCTTATCACAACCCACCTCCTTCTCCAGATACTGCTTGCTAGTCTATGAATAGCATGTGATCTAAGCAGATCCACAAGCCTCAGACGGGATACATTACTCACATAATCATATTTCTGATGGTTGTATCTGCTTAGGTTCATATACACCCATCCTTCCTCCCCTCTTGGGAGTAGAAGGTGCATAGATGTATTTCTGGCTTTGTCGCTTCTTATCTGCTTTATTACATCTGTACTCGTGGTACGCTTAATGCTACCTCATGTCAGAAACTAAACAATCTGAGGGATCTTGACGTGTGAAGGGCCATGGGTACAGTGGACGTAACACTGGGGATAGTATTACTGACACGCCCAGTCGACGTCCCTTTTCAAGTTTCGAAAATAAATAATGTAATACTCTGTGACTACCACTAGTTGTCGGCCTATGCACAGCATGTGAATCCAAGCAGATAAAAGCATCAGAAATACGATAAAGGTGAGTAACCTATCATATATATATTTCTGAAGCTTGTGGAATCTGCTTAGATCACATGCTGTGCATATGCCGACATCTAGTGGAAGCTGCAGAGTATTACAGTTTGTTTTTCGAAACTCGAAAAAGGACGTCGACACAGGGCGTGCCAGTAATACTATCCCTAGTGTGACGTCCACTGTACCCATGATCCCTCACGTGTCTAGGACCCTCAGATTGTTTTTTTCCGCCATACTGGTCGGAAGCATTTCGCGGAGTTCCCTGGCCTTAGCCATACTTTTGCTAAATATTGTTAAATTTACCCATTTCTCCACCCCAACGTCGAGTCACCGAACTTCCACACTCGATGCCGGCCCAGAGAAGAATTCGACCGTCGACAGCTGCACGACGGATTTGGGCCTCGGAAGGCCTCTGGCCTCGGCCCGGCCCTTGGAAGGCCGTTGGCGTCGGCCCTGCAAGTAGGGAGAGTGGGGGGTGGACATACTCTACACTCTTTTGGTATATAGGTACATTCTTATATATTCCTACACTTACAAGCCCGCTGCCACAAGGTGCTTATGGAGGGTACCCCTTTCCAATTCTGCCCCAAGTGCAACCGCAAGTACCCTTGGGTCGACAGGCACGCCACGTGCAATCTCTGCTTGCCGAGGGACCAATCCGAGGCGAACTGCAGAGCGGGTAGTAGGTTTAAAGCCAAAACACTTAAGGACCGTTCGATCAAGCGTTGGGCCCACCACGCCAGGCGTCAAGAGGCCATGGCAGTGGAAGGCGCCTTCAGCGATGGCAGCGACGCCATGCTTTCGGACGGCGAGGGCATTATGGCGTCGAAAGACAGCCGAGCACAAGTCCCTGACCTCGGAAGGTCGTCCGGCAGGGCAGCTAAAGGGAAGACCCCCGGCGACACAAGCGTTTCCCACCACACTTCCACAAAACACAAGAAGTCCAACCGGTACTCGACGCGCACGTCGAGTTCTCGGAAAGAGGCACATAGAGAACGGTCCGAATCGGCGTCCTCTGGGCGTTCTCGATCAAGATCGGCGCATGACTACAGGCAATCATCCACTGTTGCCAAGAGTGCCTCGCTCCCCAAGGTAACGGAAGTTCGATCGTCGGAGGACGAAGCCGACTTCCATCCCCAGACCGCACTGCAGGAGTCGGCGCCCAGAGACCGCGTTACGGCGGCTCCCGAGCCCCTACCTCCATGCTCGAAGGATAGGGACACTACCCCCGAACCTCGACGCCAGGCGTCGAAAGGCTCCGAAGGGGTGAAAAAACAGGGAAAACACTCTTCCACTCACGGGGAGGGGGAAAAACAACAAAGGAAGCAGCCTCTGCCTACTTCCACACCTGTAAAACACTCCACTCCTCATAAACAGACAGACAAGTCCAAGTCTTCTGCTCAGACCTCCAAGTCTAGTCAGGATAAGTCAGAGAAACTTCCAGAAAGAGTCATTCCCAGTTCTAGAGAATGGTCTAGTGATGACATAGACAGGGTCATGTCAAGGATGTCATCATTGGCAGATTTTTACGCAAAAAACCCTGAACACTTTCTCTCTTATACTCCCGATGGGTCAGCACCCTCAGGCTCTAAGGATCGTATACCTCCAAGTAAAAAGTCCCGGTTTGAAACACCAACACGGTTTTCGGACCCCTTCTATGTACAGCCCTACTCTCAGTATCAAGGAGAGACATCCTTTTGTGAGGATCCAGATTTTCGCATGTTGGAAGAACAAACTGGTACGGGCTACTATGGGGATGATGAGGACCAAGAAGAGGATGAAGACGACCCGGAAACCTACAGAGTAGATTCCCCGGTAGAGAAGGAACCCCCGGTTACCGACTCCCCTGTAGACAACCAACCTCTCCTGAATGAAGTTCTGTCTCGAGCAGCTGACCACTTCCACATTGACACCCAGGGTGCTCAAGAGGAGAGGGACTTTGCCGAGGAGTTAGTGGGAGAAAGGAGGCCTGTTGCTCAGGCCATCCCTATCCTGAAGTCTATTCAGAGAAGAATAGACCCTTCACTCGTAAATCCTAACCACACCAGGGCAGTGAACCACAGGGTTGAGAAACTTTTCAGGGCAGCCCAATCAGACCCACTGTATATAAGGGGGCATCTGAAGCCGGACTCCCTGGTTGTTACAAACACCCGTAAGAGGGCTGGAACACCCTTGTCATAGTCCGAAGCTCCTCCCGACAAGGAGAGCAATAGACTGTATGGTTTGGGCAGGAAAGTAGCCTCCACTTCCGCCTACCAGGCAAGGATTGCCAACTCCACCACCCTGTTGGCCAGCTACAACTGCCATCAGTCAGAAGAAGTCGCAGCACTCATAGACTCCGCCCCAGAACCCTTAAAGAGCCAGCTGGCACGAGTTTCGGCGGAGGGAAGAGCCATGTCCGGTTGCATTTTAAACGCAACCTTCGATGCCGCGGATAACGCCGGCAGGTTGATAGCAGAAGGAACTCTTATCAAGAGACACGCTTGGTTACCGCAGTCTGGATTCAAAGCTGAAACCCAAGCATCATTGTTAGATGAACCGGTGGAGCCGGATCTGTTGTTTGGTAAGGCGGTCAAGGACGCGCTGAAAAATGCCAAGGACGAGTATGAGACACTCAAATCCCTAGGCCAACTAACCAATAAACCCCCTAATCAGAGAGGGAATGGCAATTTTCATCACCCACGCGGCCAAAATTCCCAGAGAGGATCTAACTATTCCCAGGGGCAGGGTACACCGTGGAACAATAATAACTAACAGTCTACCCAGGGTTACGGCAGGGGTAATAAAAGAGGACATGGTAAGGGTAGAGGCAGTGCCAGTAGAGGAGGCGGCACGCCTCCACCAAAACAGTGACGCTCCATTCAGGGTCCCTTCTCACGCAACCCCAGTAGGGGGACGCATTTCCAACTTCACCCAAGTTTGGGAAGGGATCACATCAGACAGATGAGTGCTGTCCACAGTATCCGCAGGGTACTGCATAGAACTGTTAGAGCGTCCCCGGAACCATCCTCCACGACAAAGAATACATTCTTTGGAACACCAGAAGATCTTCCTCGAGGAGATCGTCAATCTGCTAGCAAAGGACGTGATAGAACTCGTCCCGGGACACCAGGTAAACAAGGGTATTTATTCAACGTACTTCCTTGTGCCAAAAAGAGATTTGACAATGCGCCCAGTATTGGATTTACGGCCTGCAAACAAGTATGTCAAGCCCCAAAAATTCCGCATGACTACTCTCCAAGAGGTAATCACCCTCCTAAAAAAGGGGGATTACATGGCAACATTGGACATGAAAGATGCCTATTTTCATATTTCCATGTTCCCAGCGCACAGAAAGTACTTGCGCTTCAAGGTGGACAGTCGGCACTACCAGTTAAAGGTACTGCCCTTCGGGATAGCTTTGGCTCCAAGGGTATTCACCAAGGTACTGGCGACGGCGGCAGCACACCTACGCAGGGAGGCAATCCTGGTGTACCCTTACCTGGACCACTGGCTCATCACGGGGGAGACCCCAGTAATTTGCAGAACAAACATTCAAAGGACAATCGACCTCCTGTTCGAATTGGGCTTCTCAAAAAATGAGAAAAAGTCAAGTCTGGTGCCAAGCACCTCCAAACAGTTCCTAGGAGCTATCCTAGACACTCAAGAGGGGTTGACCTTTCCTTCTGAGGAAAAAATTCGGAATATACTGCTGCAAATTCCGCAATATCAGTCCGGTCGCCAGATAACGGTACGCAAAGCAATGCGGTTGCTGGGCATGATTGCGTCATGTATTTACCTGGTCCCCCACGCGCACCTGCGCATGCGTCCCATGCAGGAATGGTTGGCGAAACAGTGGTCTCAGGCAAGTGGTCAGTGGAACGATCTAGTGGTTGTTTCGCAAACACTTGTACAAAGCCTAAACTGGTGGACAAGAGAAAATCTGTCCAAGGGGAAACCTTTTTTTACGATCCCGAGATACAGGCGGTAGTCACAAACGATGCATGCCTGACAGGGTGGGGAGCTCACCATCTCCACCACACAGCTCAGGGTCTCTGGTCTCACTCAATGGCCAAGAATCACATCAACCTGCTAGAGCTTCTGGCAGTATTCAGAGCGCTTCAAGCGTTCAAACCCTAACTGCTAAATCTGTCAGTGCAAATCCGGACGGACAGCACTACAGCCATGTTTTACCTGAACAAGCAAGGAGGGACTCATTCACCAAATCTGTCCAAGCTTGCCCAGAAAATTTGGAAATGGGCACTCAGACGGAACATCTTCCTGTCATCGCATGTTCCAGGGGATCTCAATTCTCTAGCGGATGCTCTAAGCAGAGAGCCCCTCCCAGAAGAACACGAATGGTGTCTACACAGAGAAGTCGTAGAAGATATCTTCTCTCAGTGGGGTTTCCCTAATGTAGCCCTATTCGCCACAAGCGAAAACAGACAATGCCCAGGATTTGCATCCAGGTTCCCCCAACCAGACTCCCAGGGGAACACCCTGTGGATGAACTGGTCAGGAATGTTTGCGTATGCTTTTCCACCAACTCCTCTCATCAGGAAGGTGGTCAACAAGATGAACAGAGAGTCGATGACGCTCGTCCTGGTTGCTCCCATGTGGGCGAGACAACCGTGGTTCCCACACTTACGCAGATTAGCCGTGTGTGAACTGATCAAACTTCCGGCCTGGTACAACCTACTGTCCCAGCACCAAGGTCAAACAGTGCATCCTCAACCCAACTCAATGAACCTGGCAGCATGGCTCCTGAGGTCATAGAGTTCGGACATCTCAATTTACCACAGAGGTGTATGGACATCCTAAAAGAATCTAGGAAGCCAAACACGAGGCACTGCTACTTTGACAAATGGAAGAGATTCGTTATCTGGTGCCAGAATAAACAAATCAACCCAGTTGATTGCACTCCTTCCACTATTGTTACATACATGCTCCACCTGCTGGATTCAGGACTGGTTTTTAACTCACCGAAGGTACACCTGGCAGCTCTGTCGGCATACACCAGTTCCCATAACAAGGTGTCGTGGTGGAAAGTACCAGTAGTTAAAGCCTTCATGGAAGGAGTAAAGAGACTTCACCCTCCTATTTCAAACCCACCACCAGGATGGGACCTTAACGTGGTGTGATCTAAGCTCATGGGCCCCCCAGTCGAGCCCATGCACAAAAGCAGTCTCAAACACCTGACTTACAAAACGGCCTTCTTAGTAGCAATTACATCTATAAGAAGAGTCAGTGAAATTCAGGCTCTGTCAGTGCAAGATCCCTTCTTTACTGTCCATAAAGATAAACTGGTTTTACGCACACACCCTAGGTTCTCACCTAAGTTTATTTCAAAATTCCACGTGAACCAGTCCATCGAGCTTCCGGCTTTCTTCCAAGACCCACAAAGCTCGACTGAGGTGAAACTACACACACTAGATGTGCGTAGAGCGGTCCTCTACTATGTAAACAAGACCAGACCGCTAAGGAAAACAGATCAGCTGTTTGTCTCCGTAGCTACAGGCAGAGAGGGGGATCGCGTCTCTAAAGGTGCCATCTCTAAGTGGATTATTAACTGTATCCAGCTGTGTTACTCACTTTCTGAAAAAACTCTGCCTTTCACGCCTAGGGCCCACTCTACAAGAGGCATTGGGGCCACTTTGGCTTTCATTGCAAATGTACCCCTTGACACCATTTGCAAAGCAGCTACTTGGAGCTCTCTTCACACTTTTACTCAGCACTACTGCATTGACACTCATTCCAAGACAGATACACAAGTGGGACAAGCGGTTCTAAGACATTTATTTGTTCATGACCCTTCTCACATCCCACCTCCTTCTTCAGGTACTGCTCGCTAATCTATGCACAGCATGTGATCTAAGCAGATTCCACAAGCCTCAGAAGGAATACATTACTCACCGTAATCGTATTTCTGATTCTTGTATCTGCTTAGATTCACATGCGACCCACCCTTCCTCCCCTCTGAGAAAAGACACATAGATGCTTGTAGTCTTACCTTTCTATCTATCTGCTTGGATTATCTGTACTCACGCTACTCCTCATGTCAGAAAAACTACAATCTGAGGGTCCTAGACGCGTGAGGGATCATGGGTACAGTGGACGTCACACTAGGGATAGTATTACTGGCACGCCCTGTGTCGACGCCCTTTTTCGCGTTTCGAAAAACAAACTGTAATACTCTGCAGCTTCCACTAGATGTCGGCCTATGCACAGCATGTGAATCTAAGCAGATACAAGCATCAGAAATACGATTACGGTCAGTAATGTATCATATATATATATATATATATATATATATATTTGTGAAAGTGTGTTTGTATGTTCAGGGTTGGTTCCAGCCCCATAACAGTTGGTGGGCTAAAATGTTGGCCCAAGGTCGGCATACTAGTCTGGTGTGTACTGGTGATAGTGAAATTTGACCATACCCACCCATTCGTCCTGCACAGGGCGGGGTTCGGCCCTGTGCTATCAGTATAGCCGGTTTCAGGAGATTGCTGATTTTGCGATTGTTGGCTCCAGCCCCACAACAGTTGCTGGGCTTACATTTTGGCCTGAGATCAGCATACCAGTCTGGGGTTTACTGGTGATGGTGAAATCTGACCGACCCCACCCATTTGGCCTGCACAGGGTAGGGTCAAGCTCTGTGCTATCAGTATAGGCGATTCAGGGAGATTGTCGATTCTGCAACTATTCGTAAAATGGGAAGTTAAGACACAAGGTCGGCATACCAGTCTGGGGTACTGGCGATGGTGAAATTTGACCAACCCCACCCATTCACCCTGCACAGGGATGGAGCAGGGTCCGACCCTGTGCTATCAGTATAGGCGATTTTGGGAGATTGCCGATTTTGCGATTTTTCAAAACTAGGAAGTTATGACACAATAAAACGTACATAAGGCTATAGCAGAACCCCACGTGCATGTCAGCTACAGACCCGGGCAACGCCGGGTAAATAGGTATGTGATCAAGCAACTGTTTTGTTGCGAAACACGTAATACAAGCTTCTTATCCCTGCCGAGGGATCCATGAATAAAGGGCTGTGTACCATTGAAGGGTTTGTTTCCTGCATTTTTGTACATATTTGGAGGTGGAGGAGTGCATCTGCAACGTGCGGATTGTTTAGTTTTATATATATATATCTTTATATATATATATATCCAGAAGACGCACACAGATGTACACTTGGGAGCGCACTCCCGAGGCGCTGCACAAAATCCACAACACAATTGCTGAATGGAAAGAAAAACACAGAGAAAGGGAAAATATTCCAAAAATGTAATCCATTTCACAAGTGGTAAAAAATAATGCAGTACAACGCGTTTCACAACCCTCTCGCTGCTTGTTCACGTACAAATCTAGGGTGCAGGGCACACTCTTAAAAACCTAGCAATGACTCTATCGTTTCCTTGTTTTGCTTTGGTCCTTTTTAATTTGCCATGGCAGATTACAGGCAGACAATGTGACCATATTGTGCTAAATAACACAGTACAGTAGTTAACGCTAACCAAAGGTACACAATTAAACATGTTATTTATGCACACAACAGTGCTAGCAGTAGATATGGGCATGTTTGCACAGACTCTCAGTAATATTGGTTTCCATTAGATTGGAATATTTACCTTGGTAATTCAATAATTTAAGATGCCCTAATGTCGATTCACATGCCTAGTTGTTCCTGTATGTAATGCCAGAAATTATATGTCTAAAAACAATGTCATGACATTATACAATAAAGTGCATAGTGCATTGCTGTTTCTCCTGCAGGCCAAATAACTATCTCTATGGTATGAGCAAAGTGTTTGCACTTGGTCATTGCACTAGCTAATTGTTGATGCATGTTTAGATAATGCTGTACTATTGCACTCAATATCTGGACAGACAATGTGGTCGCGCACAACATCGAATGCTTTTACCTAACATACCTAACATACTCGAATGACCACACAAGTAGCAAATCTAGCAGATGCTTAGAAAAGATGCATTGTCAAGCTGAGGTGCATAGTGCATTACACTACAACATCTTTGTCGCAGCCACTGTCAAAGTGCAAATACAGAAAATGTCATTGGTTCAGACAAGAAAAATCCAGACTGGCCTAGGAGCTATCCTTCGACACAGTGGTTAAAGTGCACATGCAGAAATGCATTTAATTAGTTTACAATTATTGGTAAAGACAAAGTCCATCAACATTATATAAAAGCAGAAATTGCAGGATGACAATTTCAGCAATAATGCTAGTTTATTTCAATCTTCATAAGCATCGTTGATAAGGTGCAAATGCAGACAATTATCCCCAAAAAGTGCTTTTAAGAAGCTAAAGTGCATGTTGCATGATAGTAGGCAATCTTCAATGCAGCTATTATTAAAGGGCAAATGCAAAAGGGTTAATGGGTTTGAACAAAAGAACTTAAACTAGCATAAGGCTTTCTTTCAATACTATAGTTGAAATGCATGTGCATCAAACCATCTAATTAATTTACAGTTGTTACCAAGGACTAAATCCATCAACATTGTATAAAACCACAGATTGCAGGATGATAATGGAAAATAATGCTGCTTCGTTGTTAAAGTTCAAGTGCAAAAAATGTCCAATCAAGACACACAAATATTAGCTCGCTTTGAGTTATTTCATCAGCATTAAAATTACAATACATATGTTAAGAGTTTAAATCATAAATACCAGCAAAATTGCAATTTCAAAAATAATGCTGATTTGTTCTAATAAGCGGGACTAATGTTATTAAATTGCTGATGCCAAAAAATATCAATTGATACCCACAAATCTCAGCTCTCATAGTTATAATTGTTTTTTTATAACACGCTTAATACCGAAGAGGACCCGGGATTCGAACCTGTGTTGCTCTGCATTGTCTTGCTTCCAAGAAGAGCGCGTTGCCACTGAGCTATACTACCCATGCTCATAACAACATTTCATCAGCATTAGAATTAAAAGGTATATCTTATAATGTAAAACATTCATACTCAGCTGTATTCTCCAGCCTACGGACTTGGCATATAAAATGAAAAATACCATTGCCTCCAGGCTGTAGGCTAGCCGGTATGCATGAACTATTAGGGCCTCATTACACGGAAGGCGGTGAGCCATGGCGCTATTAGCGCCATGGCCCATGCTGGTAAAATACCGGCACCGCCTTGGCGGAAAGGGGATTTACCGCCCCATTCCAAGGTTGGAGGGGCGGTAAATCCCCCTTCCACCATTGCCCTTCCCCATTCCCATTTCTGCCCCATAGGGCTCTATGGGAATGGGGAAGGCGCTAATTACGGCACCGCAAAATTGCGGTGCCGTAATTAGCTCCGAGGTCCCTTAGCGGGTTGGTTTTTAATACCTGCAAAAAGCAGGCGTTAAAGCACCAACCCGCTAAGGGACCTCGTAGTAAGGCGGTAATGGTTAACGGTCACCGTTACCATTAACGGTGGCCGTTAACCATTACTGCCTTCCGTGTAATGAGGCCCTTAGTATCTATTGGTTCAACACTCCATTAAAACCAGCCCAGACAAATACCAAATAATCTCTAAAATGCAAATATATTGGAAATCTAACCCTTACGACCTGTGTTTTGCCTTTCTAAAATCGACATGGAAACGGACCAACTGAGTCGAGGGTGGCCCCTAAAAAGTGTTTTTCTGTTCGATAGTGCTACCAAAACCAGAAACTAAACACAAAATAATTAATACAAATATCAACAAAAGCAAACACAGGCATGTCAACAAATATATCAATAGAGTAATGGGGATACCTCACTTCAGCCAGCTGTTCGGCATCAAGACCCTAAAGATATTAAAGATATTCATGAAATGTTTTAGAAAACATACTACTCACTCAATGATTTTGTCAGGGGAACACAAATCGACACAAATCCAGACACAGCCATGAGATACAGTAAAGATACAAGAAAAAAAAGACAAGAAACAAAACCATCATATAAAACAAGAACAAAAGCTGGAAGAACATACTAAACACTAAATAATCAGTTAGACTCCTATTTTGTTCTCAGAAAACTATAAGACAAATCATAACTAAGGTTTGTTAGTTAAAAACCAACTTCCAATACGATATTCACGTTCCCAGGAATGTATGTAATTCTTCAGCCAGATTGTGCCCTTGAGGTTTCTTAGTGTCGAAATCCAAGATGCACTTGGTTTCAAGCTGATGCAGTTGTGATTCACGATTGACTCCTCTGGGTGGTTTTTTAATACTGTGAATACCAAAGAATCCAAAACCTTCCATCATTCCATGGTGTTTGTCCTTAAAATGTTGAACCATGGGATCAGATAGATCTGCATTCTTGAATCCTCCGATGTGTTGTAGAATGCGCTGTTTCAATTTTTCAATAGTGCTGCCAACATACCATTTCTCACATGGGCAAGTTAAAACAAGCACAACAAATTCAGTATTGCAAGTGATTCTTGAGTTCAATTTGATTTTGTGTCCAAGTATCTGATGTTTATAACTGTTACTCACCAGTTGCTGAACTGGTCGGGCATTGCTCAACCTTGGGATAAAATGGAAGAGGGAGCAGCTCCGGAAAGTATTCAGTCTAAGCTGGGGTGTACAACAGTACTACCCAGAACCAGACCTCCTCAACTCGAGGACCTCTTTAAGGCAATATACCCCTTTGCTGTAGAACAACACAGTCAGAGGAATCGATTACCCAAAAGAGCGGGGAAATCCACACCGCCAAACCCAGGCTGTAAGAAACAAAAAAAGACAATTACATGTCACTGACTTTGGATATAACTGTACAAATTCAATATCAGAGTGGCAAACAATACCTGAAGAGAATGTTTGCTAGGACTCTGAGGCAACTACGGATGGTTTGTCTGGAACCAGGATAACTGGGAACAGAGAAAAGATATTAAAAATGGGAACCTATTGATTAATAAGGAAACAAACACCAAGGTCAGGGCTTACCCAATAAACGTTATTAGGAAGGAAAAAGTACTAACCAACGATGGGAAAAAGTAACAAATAGGAAGCTTAGTAGAGGGAAACTACCCCGAACGGCACGAGGGTCGCAACTAGATCCGGGATGGTGCACTACAGGAGAGCGTTCAAAAAGTGCACATCTGATGGTTGAATTTGTTCCAAATCCTGTAAATAACTCAATAGTTCTGAAAAAGATGGCGCTGGTCAAAGAAGACTGTTCAGGGGTTCATGACATTCCCCATAACCGGTGCTACCATGACTTAGAGAAAGCAACGGGCTGCGTGAAGTGTAGCAGTGAAGAAATAACTACAAGGTTGCTCAGAGATGTTTGATTATGAGGAGAGGTGGATTGGTAGAAAGGCTCACCTTACTAACAAAGGCAGCAATGGCCTCAGCAGGTAAGTGGAACAGCTGGTGTGGAGCCTGGAGGATCGCTTGGGAAGGACGAATGCAGAGGGTGGGCTCGGCACACAGGAAGAACGGCTGCCGAGGAACTGCTGCGAGAGGCAGCCAGTCGAGAACAGATGCAGCGTGTGGATTCGGGCACACAGGAAGAATCACTGCCGATAAAAGAGCTGCGAGATGCGGCCAGCCGGAGGAACGGCAAGCCAAGTCCAAAGGGTAATCCAAATAGAATGGTCAAATACGGTCCGAGTTCAAAAGTGGAAACAAGACAACTGGAATCAAGGGGCTAGTAGGAAGTAACGCTAATTAGAAGCAGCGTTTCCTGCTTCGGCGCTCGTACTTATGGAGGAGGCGTTACCGTACGCGCGCATAGATGTCGCGTCACGTGACTACCCGATAAACGGGCAGCGGAGACACCACGTCTCCAAGGTAATTTCCAGCGTTGCCAGACTGGGGATGCTTGGAGACGTGGAAAACGGCGGCGGTTCATAACAATAACTTGGCCAATTCTGGGCATACTGGCATGCTTTACACTTAGAGCATTTATGAACCCCCAATGGACAGGTGCTCATCCAGGTATTTCCTTGGCTCGGCTTTTCTGGATGCTGTGAGAAACCTGAAGGCACTCTCACACCTTCTCCCCAGGGATCGCCTGTTCAGGTGGCCAGGGAAGGGCCATCGCATTTGGATCCTGACCCTGGGGGTGGACTAGCGAGAGAGGATCACCTGGGCGCAGGGTCCTTGGGGATTGGGGAGAGAGTACCTGAAGGCGAGACACGGTAGGCCCCATTTCCTGACAGTGATTCATCTTACCCTCCCTAAGCATTTGTAGTATATTGCTGCCCAAATCCTACTTTTTCCCCTGAAGTCAGACCAACTACTGAGAAGAAAAAACTAACCCCAGGAGTAATGATGATTACCGATAGGAGACACCA
The DNA here is from genome assembly GCF_040938575.1 of Ambystoma mexicanum. Classification (NCBI taxonomy): domain Eukaryota; kingdom Metazoa; phylum Chordata; class Amphibia; order Caudata; family Ambystomatidae; genus Ambystoma; species Ambystoma mexicanum. The sequence goes on from NC_090934.1 coordinate 851,618,224, forward strand.
CTATAGTACTGAGATGAAGAAGAGGGAGCCTTAAGGTGATAGAACTGAAGGCCAGGCATGTCCTGTTAATGGGACTAATTATGGTCACACAATTGAACCTGGGACTTCACACCTGCAGCTTGTTGGAGACTCACAGTTGTATAAAAGGTGGAGTACACAAACAGCAACTGAAGCAAGAATCCTGTGAAGCAGGAAGGCCCGCACAGCCTGAAAGAACTCGGAGGGGAACAGAACGCTGAGACGCTGGAGAAAGGCACTGTATAACAAAGTGTCAATGTGTGGCGAGGGAGCCGTGTCTCCAAGAATCCAGGGCGTGCTAGAGAAGGGAGCTGAGGAAACAGGTGGTCCCTATGCTGTGGCAAGAGGTGCTCATTCCCTGACTGGAAACAACCCTCTAAGGCAGTGAGATCCTAACCGTATGAACCAAGACACTGGGAAAGATCTATTACCCAACCGGTGAGTGCCATTGCATGAAAGAAATCTTGTGTGCGTTTGAAAGTTAATGTAGCTACACTGTAACAGAGTGGTTGTGTGCGCAGGCAGCATGCTCTCGAAAGCCTCCAATGGAAACCGTCTGTTGAACTAGACAAATGCAATGCCAACAAAAGGCTATTGAATAACAATGTTTAAGAGTGATAATGTTTAAAGAAGGATATGTGTTCAAAAGACTGAACAGTTGAAGGACAATTCTAAAGCAACGCAAGCAAGTGAAAGTATGAGAGAGTTTTCTGCAAGTAAGAGGCCGAGGGGGCTAGCAAAGTGTGATCAAAATGCATAATTGAAAGGTTAAGCTGCATTTGAATCTTCCAAGTGTGAATAAACCAACAATTCTAAGTTACGGGGATAAAGTGCTATGGTAAGGGCAACTGGTTGCGCTACCTGTAGTGGGTGGACCGTGTGGTCTGTCAACTGCGCCTAGACCAGGGAGCCCCAACAAAATGAAAAGGAACTGTAAAAACAACCGCAAAACCATAAAGAGCAGAAATATTGGTTTTAAATTGGTGCAACAAGCTATGGGGGAAAAGAAACCTAAGCTCTGTAAGAAGGGCATTGTATCAAGCAGTAAGACAGACACAAGTGATCACAGTTCAAGGGTGTTTATTGAACTTCAATTGGGTTTGAAAAACACCTGTCTAATCCTAAATCTAAAGATGGGAGCAAGCTACGACCATCAAATAATAATAACGCAGTCCTAGTCGAGTCTGTCAAAATAAAAGGGCCTATACTAATGAACCTATTGCCAATCCTTACTTCTAAATACAACTGGTGTGGGAGACAATGTGTCGTAAATCTTCCCCCGTCTCACCTGTGATCGGGATCTCCCTTGTTCGGCCGCAGGACTCTTCCTGTGGATGGTTCGGGTCTTGAATAGACTCGCCCAAGCCTCGTCAGGTTGCAGGACGCGTTCAGAGTTCTGCGAAGTTCGTGGTTCCAGGGTATCCAGGATTAGCGAAGAACGAGTAAGTAGGGGGGGAAATCCGGGAACAGGATAAAGGCAAGGAAGGAAGCAAGAGGATCAAGGAAATCAATGTAGAGAGTAAGCACACGTCGGGTCACTACCGAAGATAGCGTTGAGACGCGCGGACCCGCAGGGGCGTGACCAATTTATAGTACGTTCCACAACGTGAAAGCTAGTGCGTAGCACGGAGCTTGGTACGGCCATGTTGGGAGGAAGAAGGAGTACAAGCCCTTCGTGACAATGACCATGAGGTCCAGAATGGGCAATTTCGCCGGGTCATGACAGCATGCCCCCTCCGAAGACTGGTTCCTCCAGGCTTGCCTGGGTGAATAAGATGTAATCTTCTGAGCAAACGAGGGGCCTTTAAATTAGAAACTGGTTCCCATGTTCTCTCGCTAGGGGGGTAGCCTTTCCACTCGACCAGATATTGTAGTCGACCCCTCCTATACCTGGAATCACATATCCTGGACACCTCGTATTCCAACTGGTCGTCCACAACCACAGGTGTAGGTTTGAAGGGTTTTCGAGTAGAACTAACCTAGGGTTTCAACAGGGAAGTATGGAAGACAGGATGTATCTTTTTCCAGGAATCCGGGAGCTTAAGTCGGAAGGAGACAGGATTGATGACCTCCTTTATAGAAAATGGACCATAATAGCGAGGAGCTAATTTGTTTGGTCGTAGATGTCGAGGTAACATTTTCGAGGCTAACCAGACTTGATCGCCAACTGAATAGGAAGGTGATGGTCTTCTCTTAGAGTCCGCATATCTTTTGGTTCGAGTCTGGGCCTGTTCTAACTGATCCTTTGCCTCTCTTTGTAAGTCGATCAGCGTCTGAATCCAAGAGTCAAGGGTAGGTACCGGAGTAGATTCGGGAAGAACTGATGGTAAAACGGACGGGTGATAACCTTGACTGCAATAGAAAGGGCTGATCTTGAGAGCTGAATGATCTGAGTTATTGTAGGAGAATTCGGCTAAGGGTATAAGGAGAGACCAATCGTCTTGAACCTTGGTGGCAAAACAACAAAGATATTGCTCCAGGGTTTGATTTACTCGTTCCGTTGCCCCATTGGTTTGTGGATGATAGCCTGAAGAAAGGGCACGTTGGATTCCTAGAACACGACAGAGATGTTTCCAGAATTGTGAAATATACTGAGGTCCCCGATCCGAAATAATCTTGGAAGGAAGGCCATGAAGACGAAAAATATGTTCCAGGAAAATTCCAGCAAGTTCCGAGGAAGATGGTAGTTTATACAATGGTGTAAAATGAGCTAGATGAGTGAACAAGTCAATGGTTACCATAATGGTTGTATATCCTCGGGAAGGTGGTAATTCAACAATAAAGTCAGTGGCAATAACTTCCCAGGGTCGGGTTGGCAACGTAGGTTGTAGAATCAGACCCGCCGGCCTCTGATTATCGTACTTGTTCTGATGTTCTGACTACAAATAGCACATGTCTTGATGTATTGAACTACACTGGACTTCATCCCTGGCCACCAGAACTGTCTTTGTATAAGACGGAAGGTGTTGGTTACTCCTCGATGGCCGGAGTGAAGAGTATCATGGCATAGATTCATTACCTTCTGTTGAAGTTCTTTTGTCGGAATGACCACTGAATTGTTCTTGAATAAATATCCTTCCTTGATTGTCAGACGCCAGGGATTTTTCTTCGATATGTCCTTCCAGAGTTCAGATAATTGAGTCTGTGCTCTGATTTCTTCCAAGAGATTGATCGCTTGAGCTACAAAGATTGTGGGTGGAAACATTTTTGGATAGATCTTATCCTCCAAGGGAACATAGTCGGGACGCCGAGAAAGGGCATCAGCAATCAAGTTTTGCGATCTAGGAACATGTGAAATTTGAAATTGATATTGAGCAAAGAAGTAGGCCCATCAAGCTTGTCTACTGTTCCTGCACTCCATGGATTGTAGGACCTGAAGATTTCGGTGATCAGTACGGACTTGAACTGGATATTTAGCACCCAGGAGTAAATGTCTCCATTCAGTGAAGGCATGACGAATAGCCAATAACTCCTTCTCCAGAACTGAGGAGTGAGTCTCGCTGGTGGTCAGGGTCCGTGAGAGATAAGCAATGGGATGTTCCAACTTATCATCGGATTCTTGTTTTAAAACTGCTCTTATGGCGTAATTGGAGCATCAGTTTCCACTAGAAAAGGACGATTTATGTCAAGTTGGGCCAGGATGGGGGCCTGGGTGAATTCTTCTTTCAAGCATTGGAAAGCTTTGTCTTGTGGTATAGACCAGTTAAATGGAACGTCTTTCTTCAGGAGATTAACAATGGGTTAAACAATCTCGGAAAAGGTGGGAATACATTTCCGGTAGAAATTGGCAAGCCCCAGGAAGGATTGTATTTGCTTAACAGATGTTGGGGCGAGCCAACCCAGTATGGCCTTCACCTTTGAAGGGTCCATACTAATTCCTTCTGAACTGAGGACAAATCCCAGATAGTGAACTGATGTGACATGAAACAAACATTTTTCTGGTTTGGCTAAGAGTTTATTTTCACAGAGACGTTGAAGTACTGCTTTTACATGTTCTTAATGTTTCAAGGAGTCCTTGGAGAAGATCAATATGTCATCCAAGTAGACGATAACATTGAGAAATAACATGTCAGAGAACACCCTATCCATAAAACGCTGGAACACTGCGGGAGCATTGGTCAGACCAAAGGGCATGACAAGGTATTGAAAGTGACCAAAGGGTATTCTAAAGGCTGTTTTCCATTCGTCTCCTTCCTGGGTACGGATCAAATGGTAAGCACCTCGGGGATCCAGTTTCGTGAATATCACTGCACCTCTCACAGCTTCAAGGATATCCGAGATCAGGGGTAGAGGGTATCTGTCTTTCAGGGTGTATTGATTTAGGCCCCGATAGTCCAGGCAAGGTCTGAGCTCTTTAGTATCCTTTTTCAGAACAAAGAACAATGAAGCACCAGCTGGTGATTTTGAAGGTCTTATGGTGGCGTTCTCAAGATTAGTGCCTAGGTATTCCCGGAGGGCTCTCTTTTCGGGTTCTGAAAGGATAAACATCCTGCCAAAGGGAATCACTGCTGAGGGTTCAGTATCTATGGCACAGTCTTCGGGTCTATGTGGAGGTAAGGCTTGAACAATGGCAGTAGAGAATACATCAGCATACCCTTGATAGATCTCTGGAACTTGTACAATATTGGAAACCATGAATGGTGTCTCTGGACACCTTGGTAGACTTATAGGAGCTGTGACTGAGGTATCCAGGTTTAAACAATGGTTCATACAGAACTCCGAGCCCAGGAATAAGGATCCGGCCGTCCAGTTAATATATGGATTGTGCCTTTGTAACCAGGGCATGCCCAGAACCAAGGGGTAATGGGCTGATTTTATAATGTCAAACACAATCCTTTCTTGATGATGATTTATGGAAAGATGGATCTCCCTTGTTTGCAGACTTATGGGTCCTGAGGAAAGAGGTCTTCCGTCAATTGCTTCCACTGGCTGTGAAAAACTTTGTGCTTCATATGGAATGTTATGACTTCTTACCCAATCTTGATCAATGAAGACTCCCATTGCTCCGCAATCCACCAAGGCCAGTATGGGGTAGACCTTGTCCTTGGATGGCGATAAAAAGGCCTGTAATATCACCAATTTGTTTTGTCCAGGAGAGTTCAAGGATGGAATTGATGTGGAGCAAACATCGCTCTCCCGAAACCTTGCTCTATTTAGGATCGGGAGCTGGCGTTTCCCGAGCGTCGGGGAGGAGCCAGAGGACACTCTTTAACTAGATGTTTATCTGAGGCACAATACATACATAAACCTGTGTGTATCCTTCTTAACCTTTCCTGCGGGGAAATTGGTCCACGAAAGGCTCAGAGTTGCATGGGTTCAGAATCAGTGCTCGGATTCTTGGCAGATTCGGTCCTTGTAGTATTCTCTGTGGAGTTTCTTTGAATTGAGACTTTATTCTTTTTCTTTTCGGCCTTTCTTTCTTGGATTCTGAAGTCTATTTGCATAGACAAGTCCAGGAGGGCCTGGAATGAACTAGGACGTGCCACTCTGGCTAATTCGTCCTTAATCTCTTCATTTAGACCTCTGCTAAATAAGGTAAAACTGGCTTCCAGGGGCCAGTCCGCCTCTTTGGCTAGCTGTTTGAATCTGGTAACATAGGTCAACATGTCTTGGTATCCTTGTTGGAAGTCGAGTAACTTCTCTTGAGCACCGTGGACCAGCTCTGGATGTTCGAACATGGTCTTGAGTTCCGCGATGAAGCCTTCATAATCATCCAGGAGAGCATCCCCTGAATTGAGTAAAGGAGTGGCCCATGTAAGGGCATTACCGGAAAGATGCGATATTATGAAGCCCGCCTTAGCCCTAGGAGTTGAGAAATAGTAGGGCCTGAAGGTAAAATGTACCAAACAAGAATCCAGGAATCCACGTAAGGTCTTTGTTGAACCGTCGTATTTATCAACCACTCCTCCCAATAGTACGCTGTCCTTGTTCGCGGAGTCACATGACAAGACAAGCTCTCTTAGCGCTGCGTTCTCGGGTTTTAAATTCTGCATCTCTGTGGAAAGTTTTTGCATTCCGCGCATCAGGTCCTGAATAGCATTCTCCATGGTAGAATCCGTATTGATCGTTTGGCGTCTCAAACGGTCGTAAATCTCCCCCCCGTCTCACCTGTGATCGGGATCTCCCTTGTTCGGCCGCAGGACTCTTCCTGTGGATGGTTCGGGTCTTGAATAGGCTCGCCTGAGCCTCGTCAGGTTGCAGGACGCGTTCAGAGTTCCGGGAAGTTCGTGGTTCCAGGGTATCCAGGATTAGCGAAGAACTAGTAAGTAGGGGGGGAAATCCGGGAACAGGATAAAGGCAAGGAAGGAAGCAAGAGGATCAAGGAAATCAATGTAGAGAGTAAGCACACGTCGGGTCACTACCGAAGATAGCGTTGAGACGCGCGGACCCGCAGGGGCGTGACCAATTTATAGTACGTTCCACAACGTGAAAGCTAGTGCGTAGCACGGAGCTTGGTACGGCCATGTTGGGAGGAAGAAGGAGTACAAGCCCTTCGTGACAATGACCATGAGGTCCAGAATGGGCAATTTCGCCGGGTCATGACAGCATGCCCCCTCCGAAGACTGGTTCCTCCAGGCTTGCCTGGGTGAATAAGATGTAATCTTCTGAGCAAACGAGGGGCCTTTAAATTAGAAACTGGTTCCCATGTTCTCTCGCTAGGGGGGTAGCCTTTCCACTCGACCAGATATTGTAGTCGACCCCTCCTATACCTGGAATCACATATCCTGGACACCTCGTATTCCAACTGGTCGTCCACAACCACAGGTGTAGGTTTGAAGGGTTTTCGAGTAGAACTAACCTAGGGTTTCAACAGGGAAGTATGGAAGACAGGATGTATCTTTTTCCAGGAATCCGGGAGCTTAAGTCGGAAGGAGACAGGATTGATGACCTCCTTTATAGAAAATGGACCATAATAGCGAGGAGCTAATTTGTTTGGTCGTAGATGTCGAGGTAACATTTTCGAGGCTAACCAGACTTGATCGCCAACTGAATAGGAAGGTGATGGTCTTCTCTTAGAGTCCGCATATCTTTTGGTTCGAGTCTGGGCCTGTTCTAACTGATCCTTTGCCTCTCTTTGTAAGTCGATCAGCGTCTGAATCCAAGAGTCAAGGGTAGGTACCGGAGTAGATTCGGGAAGAACTGATGGTAAAACGGACGGGTGATAACCTTGACTGCAATAGAAAGGGCTGATCTTGAGAGCTGAATGATCTGAGTTATTGTAGGAGAATTCGGCTAAGGGTATAAGGAGAGACCAATCGTCTTGAACCTTGGTGGCAAAACAACAAAGATATTGCTCCAGGGTTTGATTTACTCGTTCCGTTGCCCCATTGGTTTGTGGATGATAGCCTGAAGAAAGGGCACGTTGGATTCCTAGAACACGACAGAGATGTTTCCAGAATTGTGAAATATACTGAGGTCCCCGATCCGAAATAATCTTGGAAGGAAGGCCATGAAGACGAAAAATATGTTCCAGGAAAATTCCAGCAAGTTCCGAGGAAGATGGTAGTTTATACAATGGTGTAAAATGAGCTAGATGAGTGAACAAGTCAATGGTTACCATAATGGTTGTATATCCTCGGGAAGGTGGTAATTCAACAATAAAGTCAGTGGCAATAACTTCCCAAGGTCGGGTTGGCAACGTAGGTTGTAGAATCAGACCCGCCGGCCTCTGATTATCGTACTTGTTCTGATGTTCTGACTACAAATAGCACATGTCTTGATGTATTGAACTACACTGGACTTCATCCCTGGCCACCAGAACTGTCTTTGTATAAGACGGAAGGTGTTGGTTACTCCTCGATGGCCGGAGTGAAGAGTATCATGGCATAGATTCATTACCTTCTGTTGAAGTTCTTTTGTCGGAATGACCACTGAATTGTTCTTGAATAAATATCCTTCCTTGATTGTCAGACGCCAGGGATTTTTCTTCGATATGTCCTTCCAGAGTTCAGATAATTGAGTCTGTGCTCTGATTTCTTCCAAGAGATTGATCGCTTGAGCTACAAAGATTGTGGGTGGAAACATTTTTGGATAGATCTTATCCTCCAAGGGAACATAGTCGGGACGCCGAGAAAGGGCATCAGCAATCAAGTTTTGCGATCTAGGAACATGTGAAATTTGAAATTGATATTGAGCAAAGAAGTAGGCCCATCGAGCTTGTCTACTGTTCCTGCACTCCATGGATTGTAGGACCTGAAGATTTCGGTGATCAGTACGGACTTGAACTGGATATTTAGCACCCAGGAGTAAATGTCTCCATTCAGTGAAGGCATGACGAATAGCCAATAACTCCTTCTCCAGAACTGAGGAGTGAGTCTCGCTGGTGGTCAGGGTCCGTGAGAGATAAGCAATGGGATGTTCCAACTTATCATCGGATTCTTGTTTTAAAACTGCTCTTATGGCGTAATTGGAGCATCAGTTTCCACTAGAAAAGGACGATTTATGTCAAGTTGGGCCAGGATGGGGGCCTGGGTGAATTCTTCTTTCAAGCATTGGAAAGCTTTGTCTTGTGGTATAGACCAGTTAAATGGAACGTCTTTCTTCAGGAGATTAACAATGGGTTAAACAATCTCGGAAAAGGTGGGAATACATTTCCGGTAGAAATTGGCAAGCCCCAGGAAGGATTGTATTTGCTTAACAGATGTTGGGGCGAGCCAACCCAGTATAGCCTTCACCTTTGAAGGGTCCATACTAATTCCTTCTGAACTGAGGACAAATCCCAGATAGTGAACTGATGTGACATGAAACAAACATTTTTCTGGTTTGGCTAAGAGTTTATTTTCACAGAGACGTTGAAGTACTGCTTTTACATGTTCTTAATGTTTCAAGGAGTCCTTGGAGAAGATCAATATGTCATCCAAGTAGACGATAACATTGAGAAATAACATGTCAGAGAACACCGTATCCATAAAACGCTGGAACACTGCGGGAGCCTTGGTCAGACCAAAGGGCATGACTAGGTATTGAAAGTGACCAAAGGGTGTTCTAAAGGCTGTTTTCCATTCGTCTCCTTCCTGGGTACGGATCAAATGGTAAGCACCTCGGGGATCCAGTTTCGTGAATATCACTGCACCTCTCACAGCTTCAAGGATATCCGAGATCAGGGGTAGAGGGTATCTGTCTTTCAGGGTGTATTGATTTAGGCCCCGATAGTCCAGGCAAGGTCTGAGCTCTTTAGTATCCTTTTTCAGAACAAAGAACAATGAAGCACCAGCTGGTGATTTTGAAGGTCTTATGGTGGCGTTCTCAAGATTAGTGCCTAGGTATTCCCGGAGGGCTCTCTTTTCGGGTTCTGAAAGGATAAACATCCTGCCAAAGGGAATCACTGCTGAGGGTTCAGTATCTATGGCACAGTCTTCGGGTCTATGTGGAGGTAAGGCTTGAACAATGGCAGTAGAGAATACATCAGCATACCCTTGATAGATCTCTGGAACTTGTACAATATTGGAAACCATGAATGGTGTCTCTGGACACCTTGGTAGACTTATAGGAGCTGTGACTGAGGTATCCAGGTTTAAACAATGGTTCATACAGAACTCCGAGCCCAGGAATAAGGATCCGGCCGTCCAGTTAATATATGGATTGTGCCTTTGTAACCAGGGCATGCCCAGAACCAAGGGGTAATGGGCTGATTTTATAATGTCAAACACAATCCTTTCTTGATGATGATTTATGGAAAGATGGATCTCCCTTGTTTGCAGACTTATGGGTCCTGAGGAAAGAGGTCTTCCGTCAATTGCTTCCACTGGCTGTGAAAAACTTTGTGCTTCATATGGAATGTTATGACTTCTTACCCAATCTTGATCAATGAAGACTCCCATTGCTCCGCAATCCACCAAGGCCAGTATGGGGTAGACCTTGTCCTTGGATGGCGATAAAAAGGCCTGTAATATCACCAATTTGTTTTGTCCAGGAGAGTTCAAGGATGGAATTGATGTGGAGCAAACATCGCTCTCCCGAAACCTTGCTCTATTTAGGATCGGGAGCTGGCGTTTCCCGAGCGTCGGGGAGGAGCCAGAGGACACTCTTTAACTAGATGTTTATCTGAGGCACAATACATACATAAACCTGTGTGTATCCTTCTTAACCTTTCCTGCGGGGAAATTGGTCCACGAAAGGCTCAGAGTTGCATGGGTTCAGAATCAGTGCTCGGATTCTTGGCAGATTCGGTCCTTGTAGTATTCTCTGTGGAGTTTCTTTGAATTGAGACTTTATTCTTTTTCTTTTCGGCCTTTCTTTCTTGGATTCTGAAGTCTATTTGCATAGACAAGTCCAGGAGGGCCTGGAATGAACTAGGACGTGCCACTCTGGCTAATTCGTCCTTAATCTCTTCATTTAGACCTCTGCTAAATAAGGTAAAACTGGCTTCCAGGGGCCAGTCCGCCTCTTTGGCTAGCTGTTTGAATCTGGTAACATAGGTCAACATGTCTTGGTATCCTTGTTGGAAGTCGAGTAACTTCTCTTGAGCACCGTGGACCAGCTCTGGATGTTCGAACATGGTCTTGAGTTCCGCGATGAAGCCTTCATAATCATCCAGGAGAGCATCCCCTGAATTGAGTAAAGGAGTGGCCCATGTAAGGGCATTACCGGAAAGATGCGATATTATGAAGCCCGCCTTAGCCCTAGGAGTTGAGAAATAGTAGGGCCTGAAGGTAAAATGTACCAAACAAGAATCCAGGAATCCACGTAAGGTCTTTGTTGAACCGTCGTATTTATCAACCACTCCTCCCAATAGTACGCTGTCCTTGTTCGCGGAGTCACATGACAAGACAAGCTCTCTTAGCGCTGCGTTCTCGGGTTTTAAATTCTGCATCTCTGTGGAAAGTTTTTGCATTCCGCGCATCAGGTCCTGAATAGCATTCTCCATGGTAGAATCCGTATTGATCGTTTGGCGTCTCAAACGGTCGTAAATCTCCCCCCCGTCTCACCTGTGATCGGGATCTCCCTTGTTCGGCCGCAGGACTCTTCCTGTGGATGGTTCGGGTCTTGAATAGGCTCGCCTGAGCCTCGTCAGGTTGCAGGACGCGTTCAGAGTTCCGGGAAGTTCGTGGTTCCAGGGTATCCAGGATTAGCGAAGAACTAGTAAGTAGGGGGGGAAATCCGGGAACAGGATAAAGGCAAGGAAGGAAGCAAGAGGATCAAGGAAATCAATGTAGAGAGTAAGCACACGTCGGGTCACTACCGAAGATAGCGTTGAGACGCGCGGACCCGCAGGGGCGTGACCAATTTATAGTACGTGCCACGATGTGAAAGCTAGTGCGTAGCACGGAGCTTGGTACGGCCATGTTGGGAGGAAGAAGGAGTACAAGCCCTTCGTGACAATGACCATGAGGTCCAGAAGGGGCAATTTCGCCGGGTCATGACACAATGTTGTGCAAAAGAAAAGTGTTCAAGAAATGATAGGTCAGGATATTTGAGCCGTTGGCTTCCCTTCCCCAAGTTTTCAGCACGGGACAAGGCGGCACACTCGAGTGTAGCACACTCTGGCTTCTCTAGCACAAGGATACAGTTCAAGACTTCAACATCAGGGCCTTCTGTGCCAAAGTCTCTTTGCCATTCAAAAGTCTCTTATTTCAGAGGGCCTGATGCAACACGCTAAAACATTAAAGTTCCTTTCCTCTCAGGATTTTCACCTATACATCTTCTCGAGTGATTTACTGTTCACCACCGGTCCCCCTCCACCGAGCTCAGACCCACTTTAACACAAAACCTTTATTTGGTCTCCCTCTGCCAGGTTCGGACCAAATTCATGTACTTTTCCAAACTTTCTATACTTCATCAAAATCGAAGACTTTCGATTGTGCGCAGGATTTTTGCTTGACCCGTCGCAGGACCGATTCACATGTATTTGTTCTCTTTCATTTGGTCTGCGTCAGCCGGGCTCGGACCAAATGTATGTACTTTTGTCCTTCAATTGAGCACCCACACAGTGCCGGACCACTCTGAAAAAAAAAGGTATTGTAGCTTGCTTTAAAGTTCAATCACTCATTAGCAGTTCAACTTCACATGCGTCTCTTATCACACGCGTTTTAACAATGTTTGTTCCAGTGCTCGCCATACAATGTTGCTGCTTGCAACCTTGGCTCGACATACAATGTTGCTGCTTCCAACCTTGGCTTCAACACATACTGGTCTTGTATTGGTCTCCCCAACTGTGTTGATTTCACTGAAGCGGCTTTGTTCTTAGAGCCAAGGACAGTACCATGGCGGCTGGTGATTCTCCCACCTTGATTATTGACGCGGGAGGGCCCCGGGTATCTCCAACCCACAATGCAGGATTCTACAGCCTGGTTTCCTGGTCTTATATTTTCCATTCTCGAGGTCTCTGGAAAGTAACTGTTTCTTTTCTAAAAGGTCAAGTGAATTTCCCTCCTTGCGATCCCCTTTGGTTTTGCCGTCTTTCCTCTCTTGCTCACCTGCTGTCTCGAAACTGCTCTTTCCTTGTGTGCTTTGCCCCGCTCAGAGTGTGCTCTCGTGTTCCGCCTTTTATCCGTGTGGGGAAGTGTAATGGAAGTCAGTTGTGTGTGATGGTCAGTAATTGCTTGACCTCGTCTGACCATTGTATTTGGACACGTCAGGTATACTGCTCGGGTTTTACTCTGTTTTCTCTCATAACGGGCTGTCTGTGAGAAAGCGTTCTTGTTGTAAAGGGGTGTGGAGGGGGTTGAGCTCTTAAATATCCTACCTGGTAGGATGGGGTAAAGGTGTTACCAGGAAGGGGATACCGCATCTCACCGTCTGGTGTCCCACTCCCCGAAGACCCTTCACCCAGGTGATCTGCCTGCACTGGTCCACCCCCAGGAACTGGATCCAAAAGCAATGGCCGTGTCCTGGCCACCTGGATGACAGATCCCCGGGGACACGTGGGTGAGACACCTTCTGGTTTCTCACAGCTCCTACTGAACACTGTGTGATTATTGGTTAAGCAATACTATAAGCTTGGGGCAGGAAGACCTGAGCTTCTTGGGAACATTATCTTTTGGAACTTTGTTGGTTGCAAACCAGCACCTGTGGCTTGGGGGAAGAGTCCTGAGCCTTTTATGGAACATTGCGTTGTAAATCCATGCTTAAAGCTTGGGGAAGGGAACACAAGCTCTTTTGGAATTTTGTTTGGGTAAGCCAGTACCTGCAGATTGGGAGAAGAGTCCTGAGCTCCTTTTGAAGATTGTGTTGTGAATCGGCACTTGAAACCTGGGAAAGGGAAGCCCGAGTTTCTTGAGAAAACTTTCTTTGGCACTGTATCCTGAACTTGGGGAACGGAGCTAGATAGTGTTCAAGACTTTAATTTGGACACTATTTTGAGTTAGAATATCCCTGCACTAGATTTAAGTATTAGATGTGAGGGCAAGCATAGGTTTAGACACAGACAGAGTTTTGTTTTGGACTTCTGGACATAGACATTCCTTAGTTTCTTTAGGTAGGGCAATCCCCATCATAGCTATAAGGTAAGTTAGGGTTTACACCCATCTTGACATTTTAATAAAGGTTTTCAAAACTGTTACATCTCTTGATACCATGCCTGTCTCACATTGCATGTAACTAGTGACTAGTCCATCTTTAAGTGATGTGTTTTTTTGAAAGGTCATGTTGACTATTTCTCCAATTCCAGATGCCAAGTTCTCGCACATGCCAATGACTATACAAAATGTGTCTGATGTAACCTGAGTGTACAACATATTTAAGAATTTATTGCAGCCCTACAGATAAGGAGTCTATCAGCCACTTTTACTCTCTAAAAATAGGCAAATACTCCCAAAAAATTAAAATAGGGAGTAAGTGCCGCTGCTTTCACTCACACAGCTCCATGGATTTGTTTGGCCCAGCAGTACACATAGTACCACGTGAAGAAATTGCTATTATCAATGCCTGATCGGAAGAAGTAAACATGTATCTTTTAATGTTTATGAACAACCAGGTGCAAAGAAATAATAAATACAAAAACATTTCCGTTTCCCTGTCAAAAAATATTTTACTTGCTTATAAAATACTCTCATTTGGAATTGGGCTTACATTTTTATTCCCTAAAATATCATTTTACTCACACCTTTACAAAATAGGGAGTAAAATACTCCCACTTCAAAAACTTCTCTGGAGCACTGATTAAATGGATTGCTTTGTTTTCTTCAGTTACCTCTTGGTCGATCGTATATACCAATAAGGAGTCTCTGTTAAGATTTTGCGCTTTGATGTATGCTCGTTCCAGTACCTTTTTGGGATACTGCTGGCTACGAAAACTCTGTGCTGTGGCTCTACATTGTTTGTCAAAGGATTCAATTCTAGCACTGTTACAGTGAATTCTTATAAACTAGGGGATACTTCACTTGAGAATTGGTGGATGGTTGCTGGTTTCGAAAAGAGGTTCAGTGATGAATTCTCCCTTATCTTGTTTAATCAACACATCCAGAAAAATTATGGAATCTCACCTGTGGGTTTCTGTGAACTTAAAATTCAGCTTGTTCACAAACTCATTCCAGTCATTTTCGTTACCTTCCCATATAATGAAGAGGTCCTCAATGTAACGCCAACAAAAAATGATTTGATCTGATATTTGGTGTTATCTCCTGTCCACACAACAAACATTTCCCAACAGCCCATAGTTAAGTTCACATATATATGGGAAAAGGTTGTACCCATGGCGGTACCTTGAAGTTGCATAAAGTACTTGTTAACAAAGAGAAAGATATTATTCGTCAAACATAGATCAGTCATTTCAATAATCATTTCATCATGTTGCAGGTAATTCAGTGATCTTGTATTGAGAAAATATTGACATGCTCTTTTCCCATGTCCATGTTCATGTCCATTGATGTGCACATGGAGACAACATCCAAAGTTGCCAGCATAAAGTTACGTTCCCAAGAAATACCAGTAAACTTACTTAGAAGACCTTTCGTGTCTCATAGATAGGATGGGAAGCGTCAACACAAATGGTATCAAAAACTCATCGACATATTTAGAAGTTTTCTGTAGTGGAGCCCCATTTAGTGTTACAATTGGCCTACCAGGAGGTTTTCTCATACTTTTGTGGACCTTCGGTAAGAAGTATATGGTGGGCATAATGGAGAACTTAGGATTCAGATGGTTACAATCATCCTCATCTAGGATACCTACATTTTCCCACTTCATTAGGAAGTCGATCAGTTTTTCACTCATGTCTGTAGATGGATCTGCATTCAGTTTTTTATAACAATCTCTGTCCATCAGCTGTCGTTTAGCCTCTTCAACATAGTCACTTCTGTCAAGAATTACGATATTAGTACCTTTATCTGAAGCTTTTTGTTTTTTCTTTTTTGTCATATTGCTTTTACCATGTGTGAGAAACCAGAGGGTATTATCCTGAGTAGACCTCAAAAATCCCTTATTGAGGTGGCCAGGGAACGGCTGTCACTCGCAGGTCCCAACCCTGGGGGGGGGGGGCAAGCAACGGATGATCACCTGGGTAGGAGAGCCCAGGGTTATGCTTGGAGGAATACCCTAGGAGAGACGCTATATTATGCCGGAGAAAGGGACGAGGAAGACCAGCTTCCTGATGTTTTTATACGTTGCACCAACTCAACCTCCCCTTCACCTAAAAAATATCCCTTAGCCAAATCCAATAACCCCTCTGCAAATAACCAATCCTCTAAGGCCGCAAGCCCCGCTGCACTCAAAACCCACAACTCCCAGAATCCTTGTTTTCCACGCAAATACGGCCCATTATTCGTCTCCAAGTCCTTCTGCTTATTCTTTTCCGAACACCCCAGTCTACGTGGGCAAAACACTACAGTTCCCACAATCCCCCCTGTTTATTTTCTAACAATAATCACGGTCATTCCCATTTGTTCCACAACCCTTACAAATCTTGCCCTTCTGAATATACCAAAACCCCTCATTCTAGGTTATAATTTCGTACAACATCGTTTCCCCCTCCTACCGAACGGGATATCTGGAAAATCTAACAACCCCCTTCTCCACTTTCTCCTGTCATGACAAACAATGGAATGACACTAAAGCTGTTTACCTGACATGTCTCAACCCGAGGGTCAGGCAAGGTCAGGCAATTAACCAGAATCACACACACCTGACAGCCCTTTTAGGGAAGGACATTGGTCTCGGTGGTACCAACCTTGACTCCAAGGATAAAGAAAGCCAAGCAGTTCATCACAGCCGGTGAGTAGAGGGGAGAATCGATAAGAAACCGAACTGTGTTGAACAAAAAGTAGTCAATCGATAATTTGAACTTTGAGAAGCTAAAGAGGGAGAAAACCAGTAACAAAGGAGGCAGGCACCACGTGGGTGCTTAGGCAGGAAACTCTGGGCAATTACCTGATGGGAGAAAGACTACCGTAACCAGAAGGCTTTGGGAAGAGGTGAAGAAAGGTCAAAGTGGTCATACAGGGGTCTTGTAAAATCCTCTGTACCATCGAAAGTCTTTGACCAGCAGATGATTGAGAAAGTTAAGGGAAGTGAATCCCGCATGGTGAAGATTAATATATGAACTGTATTTCTTAAAGATTAGCAAGAGTGGACCCGGGAGAGGGAAGCCGACAACCAAAGGTCGGTGAGAGTGAGCCCGGCAGAGGGAAACCGACAACCAAAAAGTGGCAAGAGTGAACCCAGCAGAGGGAAACCTGTAACGAGGGGCAAAGCCCAAAAACCTGTTTAAAAAGACATTAAGATTTGTGAGAGCAGGAAGTATTGCAAGACAAGGAGAAAGAAAGTGTCTCCCTTGTCATTTGGGTTCCGAGACCGGTCAAGGGAGACCCAGGGGTGGAAAGCTGTCACCCAAGGTTCACTGAGAAGGGAACTGTCTTATGAATTTGTTAAATACAATTACTGAGGGGTTTGCGCCCAGAAGAGGGAGACCCAGGGCTGAAGCCGTCACCCAAAGTATACGTGAAGCCGAACTTTGTTTGTTGTAGAATGGGCAAGAGATTTTATTTTAAAAGAGACTTTACCATCGAAGAATCTCACAGCTGGAACGGAATTGTCGGCTCATGCTGAGAAAGCTCAAGCGTATGCTGTGCCAGCTGGAACGGACCTGTCAGCTTGTGCTGGGAAGGCTCGAGAGTGTGCTGTGCTCCAGAGTCCCACCTTGTCCCATGCTAAAAATGTGGGCATGAGATACCTCAAGGCCATCACATCCTGACATATTATTTGAACACTGTTTCCTTTATTTTGATACCCTATCCCACACTCTTTCTGTAATTAGTTGTAAGGAATTGGCAATAGGTTTTTCTTAGAATAGGCCCTTTTATTTTGACACAATGCCACTAGGACTACCTTATTTTTCATTTCATGGTCGACGCTTGCTCCCATCTTAGATTTATGTTTAGGTTAGGCATTTTTCCACCCTGCATTTATAGTTCAATAAACACTCTCGAACTGTGATCATTTGTGTCTGTCTTTACTGTTGCCACCATGAGTTCCTTACACATGACACTTCCTCAGCCTTATCTCTTTGAAATCATGTATTACAAGATCCTGGAAATCTTCAATGTGGCCACCTGGCTGAAAAACAGGGTTCAACCTCAATTTATTTTTTAGCTTACTTTTTAGGGGCCAATCAGTGTTAATATTTAGATAATCCCACTTAGTCACAGGAACGGGATCACTGATCTCTGTGCCGGATTCCAGATGTACCAAGTCAAGTAACGTGTGCATATCTTCAATGAATATTTCTGTTCATCACCTTAAAGGTGTGCTGTGTTGTGGTTTAGGTGGATCCACAGCAAAACATTTCTTCAGGCGACTCTTGCCATATATTTATCAAAATCTATTCTAGTTTGCGCATAATCATAATATGCTGTCGAACAGAAATTGAGGCCATATTTTAAAACCTCTGCTTGCTCACTAGTAAGAATATGAGAAGATAAATTAATTATACTCATATTTTTATTCATTACTTCCGCATTAGTTTGCCAGAGTGTGTCAACGTTTCTGACCTTTCGGTATCCGAGGTGCTTGTTCAATTGTCCTCGCCTGGGTGTCTTCTTTCTCTCTGGCCCCAGGCTCTGCCGCGGCCTCTTCCTCTGTTCTTTTTCTGTTTCGTCCATCCATGCCCAACAGTCTAATTTCTTCTAAAAAATGTAATTTATATATATATATTTCTGAGGCTTGTGGATCTGCTTGGAATCACATGCTTTGCATTGGCCGACATCTAGTGGTTGGCGCAGAGTATAGCACATTACGTTTTCGAAGTTCAAAAAGGGACGTGGACTGGGCATGTTTGTAATCTTATCCCTGGTGTGACGTTGACTGTACCCATGATCCTTCAAGTGTCGAGGTCCCTCAGATTATTTATTTTCACCATCATGCTTAGATGTTTTCTCGCGGAGTCTGGTAGCTATGCTACTTTTTGAGTTGTTAGAACTTTATCAATATTTTGACGTTTACCTCTCAATGAAAATCTTGATGGAAGACTAACTCGACTGCCGAAATAGGCGATCGTTCCGGCGACTTGCTTTGGCCTAACAGTATGGAGATTGGGGGCACTGATTCCTTTTTTTTAAAGAATGCATACCTCCATTTCTCACATTTACTGCTTCTGTCTTGCTCCCCTTAGTATTTGCATACACCATGGCGTGAACTCCATTTAAATTCTGTCCTAACTGCAACATGAAATATCAGTGGAAGGACACTCAGTGTATAACCACTGCCTTTTTTCGAGATCACCAAGAGACCGGTTGTGCTTCCTGTAAACATTTTAGACCTAAAACCCTAAAGTAGCGTTGAAAGAAGCAGTGAGCGGCACATGCTACGATGTCCGAGTCAGAAACTGCTGACGGTCTCTTTGAGTCTGATCCAGAAGTCCAGGGCAGCAAAGACTCTAATTCAGAGCCCAAAGAAATCCCAAGGGAACCAACAGGCGCACGTGCATCAGTCCCCAGCCCTGAAAGGCAATCACAGTGCACTGCTAAAGGAAGAGTTTCTGGCGGTAAGGAGGAACACACGCCCAAACACATAACCCCAGGCTGCTCTTAGACAGAACTGTTGAAAGAAGGCTGCACGCCGGCAATAAAGAACAATCAGCAGCTATAGTTGTGCGTATAACCCACTCGACGGATGATTCGGAGACGCCAAAACATACCTCGAAAAAGTAAAAAAGTCATGTTCCGACAAAAAAAATCACAAAATGTCACATGACCATAAATCTCAGACTCCTGCTGCTCCACAATAGGTACACCAGTATGAGGAGGCCCAGTCCCCTCTGTCCCAATCTGTTCCCAAGACGAAAAGACTTAGGGAAGACCCACAGTCTATTCCCCTTAGCAGAAATACCAAAGACAGGGACTTGAACAAAAGAACACTTTAAATAGACGAAGGACATTGTTTCTTCTTTTGTTGATTTTTTGAACAAATTTCCCATTTATCAGATAACATTAGACCTAGAAATGTCTCAACCCTTAGAGACTGATCAGCCACGGCGCCTTCCTTCGCCCACTCATACAACCATGGACACCTCCTATGACTCGCTAAAAGGGGATAATCAACCAGATCGGGACCCTGACCATGTTTTATCAGGATGACCCAGATTTCAATCATGGAGACCCCAGACATAGCAGCACCTGACAGTGGACATACATCTCCTATTGATGATCAGTTGTTGTACAACAACTTACTTAAAGGGTCTGCTCACCATTTTAACATGCACACAGAAGAAACAGTAGGTGATAGTACTGACTTTGTGGAAGACCTCCTTAATGAAAAGAAGCATGTCAGAAAGGCCATTCCCCTGCTACAATCTTTTACAAAGAGAATTAGTCCATCTCTTTTTATACCTTGACTCACTAGTGCAGTCAACCCGAGAGTAGAACAAATATTCAAACCCTCGCCTTCAGACCCTCTACTCCAGAAGCGCCCCCTAATAGCGAGTGCAAACACTTATACACGTTAGGCAAACACATCACTACCTCAGGGCCATTCATGACCAGGATTGCAAACAATACCACACTGCTTGCACGTTACAATACTCAATTGGATGAGGTCCTAAAACACCTTGGCCCTCATTAGGACCTTGGCGGAGGACCATGGCGCTATTAGCACCATGGTCCATGGCGCTAAGCTGCCAACTCCGCCATGGTGGTTGGCGGATTTACCGCCCCATTCCGACCTTGGCGGGGCGGTAAGTCCCCAATCCCCATTTACCCTTCCCCATTCCCATTTTTGCCCCATAGGGCATAATGGGAGTGGGGAAGGCGTTAATTACGCTACCGTAAATTACGGTGGCGTAATTAACAACAAGGTCCCTTAGCGCCATGGATTTTAACGCCTGCTAAAAGCAGGTGTTAGATCCGCCATGGCGCTAAGGGAACTCGTACTCAGGCGGTAAGGGTCGGCTATGTTTACGCCGGCGTAAACCCCTTACCGCCTGGGTCCTAATGAGGCCCCTTGACTCAATGCCTGAACCTGCTAGGTCATGACTTGTCAAGCTCTCGACTGAAAGGAAGCAAGTGGCACAAAACATACAAATGTCTTAGACTCAACCGACACTTCAGGGAGAGTCATCACTGAGGGAACCCTACTAAAAAGACACTTGTGGCTTTGTGATTCCGGGTTTAAACCGGAAACCCAAGCAACACTTATTAACATGCCTATTGCAGATGCAGTCCTGTTCGGTAAAGCTGTTGTTGACCAACTTGAAACCGCAAAAAAGGAACCCAAGACTATAAACACTTTGGGACAAATTTCAAATAAGCCCTATGTTCAAAGGGGTGTCTTCAACCAACACACACAGTACTTTTCATAGCCAAGGGTTCAATAGATCCAATTAACCAGGATTTGGGGGCATCATTGTTTCGCCAGCCACTGCTACCTTGTCTTTGTGGATTACAACAAAGGGATCTTGTACTGATATTGCTTGCAGTTCACTAACCCTTCTAATAGATGTAAGACAAGAAAAGCTATCTTATAAGTGAGATGTTTAAGACTGGCTTCGTGCATAGGCTTGAAAGGGGCAGCCATTAGCCTTGTAAGTACAATATTTAGGTCTCAGCCGGGAGTAGGATTTGAAATTGGAGGATATAATATCTTGACTCCTTCCATAAATGCTTTAATTACAGGCACTTTCCACCATGAAACCTTGTTTTGCGAGGTGGTGTATGCTGAGAGAGCAACTAGGTGTACTTTTAATGATTTGAAGACTAAGCCTGGGTCTTATAGATATAGTAGATGGTGTACTATATTTGAAGGAGAGCATTAAATTGGATTGAGTGAACGTGCTTTGCACCATAACACAAAACACTTCCACAAATCAGCAATTTCAAAATGGATTGTCAACTGCAGCCAACTTTTTTATTCTCTTGCTAAGACAGCATTGCCATTCAAGCCTAGAACACACTCAACTCGAGGCACAGGGGCACCTCTAGCTTTTATAGCAAATGTGCCCTTAGATGCCATTTGCAAAGCTGCTACTTAGAGTTCAATTCACACGTTCACCCAACATTACTACTTAGACCTACATTCTAAGGGTGATATACAGATGGGACAAGCAGTGTTAAAACATCTGTTTGCAGCACTACCTTCAAATAACCCAACTCTTTCTCCAAGTACTGCTTGCTAATCTATGCAAAGCATGTGATTTTAAGCAGAACCACAAGCCTCAGAAGGCATACATTACTTACCGTAATCATATGTCTGATGCGTGTATCTGCTTAGATTCACATGCGGCCACCCTTCCTCCACTCTTGGAGTTGAAGATTGAAGGGAAAACCTGACCTCTTGTCAGAAACAAATAATCGGAGGGACCTTGACACGTGAGGGATCATGAGTACAGTCAATGTCACACTAGGGATAAGATAACAAACACGCCCAGTCGAACTTCAAAAACGTCATATGCAATACTCCACGCCTACCACTAGATGTCGACCTATCAAAGTATGTGAATCTAAGCACATACAAGCATCAGAAATACGATTACGGCAAGTAACGTATACCATATACATACATATATATACCCACTGTACTGGCTCTGAAACTTCTGCTGCACTCAGCAATGTGTTCCCTACGTGTAAACGGCAAGTACTCTCGCAAAGTAGGTTTAAAGTATTCTGATTTGGGATTCTTACCTTGAACAGCTTACTATGAAAGTTTTTGTGTTCCTTATGCCTTTTATAAGGCGCACGTAAGAGTTGGTATAATCTTTTTCCCCTCAACTTTAGATTATGGTTACAGTGTGTACTTTGGCCTGATTCTTGAATTGTATAAACATTTAAAGAAGGGTGTGTGTTCCAGTTGGGACCCAAACTGTGTTTTGTATTTGTTTAGATATCACTTTACTTACCCTTTTTAGTATCCTTTACTCAATGCCTGTGTGTTGACAAATAAATAGAAGTATTTGTCTACTAGCCTGTGTTTGTCGAGCTCTTGTTTATGTTAATTGTACTTTACAAGAAACCCCCGATTTCTGAAATCTCAGCGTAACCATTCATCTGCTTCACCAAGAGAGAGTTAAATTAAACCTCTTGTGTCAAACCTTTTCCAGGCCAGCTAATGTTGACTTCCCAGAACCCAACACTAGTAGTGGTTTTGAAAAACGTAAATGCTTTAAAAGAATGTGGAAGTTTTGGGGGATCTCAAATATTGGGTCCAACAAGAAGATATGCAAGCCATCCTATCCCATGCCTATCGTACGAACGGATTGAAGGCATGGAGGGAACGCACGTAAACTTGGACAATGACCATCAGAGCTTTTGGCCAACATTCCTGATCATGTTGGAGGTTCTAGAAAATCTGGAATCCTGACAAGAATTAGACCTGGGGGACTTTCTGCACCCCTTTCAAGACATCTTCATCAACAAACCAGGCATAGCCAAAATGTTTCGTACATCACTTATACACACCCTCTGGTAAGGCAGTTAGGCTCTGCCCATATTGAGTTCTGTAAACCTGACGCCAGGCTGTGCAGAAATAAGTTAAGAAAAATGTGGAACTAAAACCTTCCCACAGGCAATGGTCATTGCGGTAAAGCCACAGTTGGAGGTTCAGCAATTGATGAAAGGTTAGCCAATTCCCTGCATCCATGAAATAAATGAGCAATTTGGATCAGCCGCGTTTACATTAGAGCTAGCAAAAAGTTCATGGCATATTATCAGAGATCCATGAGGACAAAGACTAAACACCCTTACATAGACCCATGGGGCTGTTTAATTTTACAGTACCACCTTTTGGGCACCTGAAGTCGCTGGCGATTTTCCAATGAGTGATGACATGTTTATACGACTGCAGTGGGAAAACTGTGGAGCCTACTTAGAGGACATTGTTATGTACAGTAAATCATGGAATGACATCAAGAGACATCTTTATCAAGTTTGCCAAAGCCTGCCGGAGCCTGGTCTGAGAGCCATTCCTAGTAAATGTCACTTGGCCATGTCAACCATTCAGTAGTGCAGCCCCAAAAAGCCAACATGGAAGTGGTATACAGCAGATTCCAATACCAAAGAATAAGAAAGATCTGCAGACCTTTCTTGGGTTATTTGGCTACTACAAAAGGTTCAACCCAAATTTCTCATCTGTTACTGGATCTCTTATAGACCAACTAAAAGGACCAAAACGAATCCGTCCAAGTGGACTGCTGAAACAGAAGCAGCTTTTGACAGGTTGAAGCAATTTGTTTGCCTTCCGCCCTCCTTGTAATGTCAGACATCAGTGAGAGATTTATTCTCCAAATGGATGCCTCATAGGTGGGTTTAGGGGCAGTCCTCTAGACACCCTGAAGTAATATCTAAGTGGTTGAAAAATGTGTCTTGGCTACAGACCATACCCTTTTGGTATTGCTTGCACAGGATAAGGAAACCAGTGCACAGGTTGTGCTGATTCTTGACTCCAAATATATCCATTTAAAGTAGTCCAATACAAGGGTTGTGTACAGGCCAATGTAAGTTATCTTAATCACCATTCCTTAAACACTCAGAGGCTGCTTGAGGAAGGAGGGGGCAAATATGACAATGTTCCTTGCCTGACTCTTGAGGTGTGTGCAGGGGTGACTTGGGACTGAGCACCACCATCTGATTTATAATGTAGGATGCAGGGGCAGCATGGAGAGTATCCCCTGCCCCCTCAACCCAACACCATGGTGAAAGGGCCAGGGTTTATGGTAAGGCTTCTCAAGAGGGAGTTGACCATTTAAAAGAAAAGCAACATGCTGAAGGTAACTCTGCAAGTCCAGGAATGTGGACCGTGCAGATACTTAAGTAGCAACAAGGTCACAAATAGCAGAACATATTAACATCCCTCAAGTGGCCAGAGAAATCTGACTCCAGTGGGGAAGGGAGCAGTGAGCAGGACATAGCGCAGGTAGCATTAGCCCCACTAGTGGGTTTCCAGGTGTATGTGTGCGTCATCAGGCATGCCTCCCAAAGACCAATCAAAGATGGTGAGCCTCCGTCCTGTAGCTCCGATCTGCACGTTGTGAAGCTCCTGCATTCGTCATTTGAATTATCTGAGAGAACTATGTGATTAGACTTTAACCAATCCTATGTGCATGCTAATACCATAACCCAGATGCAGATCTGTAATTCACGCCTGGTCCTGGGCGTGGTTAATCACCCTATATAGAAAAGGCAGTTGCCACAGGCTAGAGTGTTTGGAGTAAAGATCAAAGGTGTCAGAGAGGTGGAGTTATAGAAGAGGTGAAAGTAACAGGACAGGTTAAAGCTGCAGGGGAAGTGGCAAAGTAAGAAGGGTTGGAGTATTTTCTTAGGAAGAGGAAGACACAGAAGAGCAGGCAAGTCATTTGTTGGAAAGAGGAGGTTGAGGAGAAAAATAATGGAGTGGAGGTTGGGGAGAGAGACAGTTAATGAAGAGGACTGACACCAGGTTGGAGCGCAGCAAGCTGTTGTGGTAGTAGGTGGAAGGATTTGGGAGCCATAGCTTGATGGAAAATTGACATTGGTGGGGGAGGGAAGGAAGAGATATGGAGAAGAGAAAGCAAATGAAGAGAGTCTAAGCAGGGAGGGTTGCAATCCCTGGGAGCAGTAGAGATGGCACCAGTGAGGACAACACACAACTTAAACACATGTTGTGTGGGAAAGGAGGGGGGAGGAAAGGGAAAGTTGAGGTTAGCCTAAGGACAGCACGAAAACCAGGTTCAAGGGCAGATTGTAGGCCCTAGCCAAAAATCAGAGTTGACTCTGTGAGGAGGAAAGTCAGAGCTGGTTGGGTAGCTGTAGGATCAGGACCTAGGGTCAGGAAGGTGGTAAGGCACTGTGACGAAGAGCGGGTATTCGCCCCTTCTCCCCAAGGGTGATCCCCCCCCACTGTGAGGCTAGGGAGGGGAACCTACCCTGTAAAACCTTCCCTAGGGGTCGAGGCAAGTGGGACCTCACTGGAAGAGACCCCCCCTTTCGGGACAAGGACTCCTGTGCCTGTGAGGGACTACCTAGTGTGAGAAACCTGAGGGTGTTCTCACTCCTACTCCCCTTGGATTCTCTATGCAGGTGGCCAGGGAAAGGCCATTGCATTTGTATCCTGACCCTGGGGGTGGACAAGCGAGGGAGGATCACCTGGGTGGAGGGTCTTTGTAGAGTGGGTGTGAAATACCTTTAGGTGAGACATGGTATCCCCCTTTTTCTCCTGACAATCACCGTAATCTTTCCCTGACCTTTATGGTTTATTATAAGACTGCTCCTCTTCATTCCTCTCTTGGAATACCTAACGGTACTCTACAGAGCAGATACCACTTCAGAAGGAATGACAAAAACACAGTTGGTAGTCCTGAAAAGTAATAAAAGGATTGTTTTAAAAATAGCACATTCTCATCTAAGAGGAGGTCATCTGGTTCAGTATAAAACTCATGCACATATCACAAATACATTTTATTGGCCTAAAATTCATGCGGACATTAAGACCTTTGTCCAAGCGTGTGAGGTTTGTCAGAAAACAAGCACACATATACCCCCACTAATTCCCTTAAATCCATTACCAATAATTGAGATCACGTTTTCACATTGGCATGGATATTGTTGGACCGCTGGAAACCTCTAAATTAGGGAACAAATATATTCTTGTTATTGTAGACTATGCTACGGGTTATCCAGAGGCCTTTCCTTTGAGAAACGATACCACACAACACATCTTTAAAACATCTGATACCTTTTTTCTCTCGAGTGGGGTTCTCGAGAGAAATATTGACTGACTAGGGATCTACCTTTATAAGTAAACTTATGGGAGAAGTCAAAGAATTGCTACACATCGCTACTCTTAGAACATCTGTGTTCAAAACCCTCTGCATTGTCCACAAGGCCTTCCGGGGCCTTGGGCCAAAATACCTTCAACTCTCTCTTCCTAAATATCTTCCTTCTCGAGCTCTTCGCTCATCCACCTCCAACTACCTCATGGTCAGCCACTTCTCCAAACAACGAGCTGGGGGTAGATCTCTCTCCGCAGCAGGGGCCTCCCTCTACAACAGCCTTCCTGCCTCCCTGAAACTTGAGGAGAACCATCTCTGGTTCCGGAAGCACCTCAAAACCTTCCTCTTTGCCTCTGCTTTCTCTCCCTCTCTCCCCTGCTAAATTCACTGAACCTGCACTGAATCTGCTACTGGGCCACTTACCGATCTCGGTCCTTGGCCCAGCCACTCTTCCCTGCACTGCCTACCTGCACTACGGGACTGTCTCTGTATCCTTCAGCCCCTTCTCCCGGCACTTACCTTGCACTTGCCACCAGATGGCTCTATTATTTATCTTGTATTCTACTAACCATGTACTGCACTTTCCTTGCACTTGCCACCACCTGGCCCTATTATTTATCTTGTATTCTACTAACCATGTACAGCACCTTTCCCCCCTCTCCTCTTCCCCTTGCACTTTTCCCAGTCCCCTTACCCTTGCACTTGCGCGATCTGAATGACACCTGGCCTAGTAGGATCGTTGTCTGTCTCCCCTTGTCCCCCACCCCGCCTCGTCGCGCCTTGAAACACTTGTTTATAGGCGCGTTACAAATGCCATATCACATCATATCATACCACCCTCAAACAGACGGTTTGGTAGAAAGATTCAATAAGACCCTCAAAACCATACTCCAGAAATTAGTTGAACAAGATGGGACAAATTGGGACCAAATGATACCATGGCCATTATTTGCAGTACCGAAAACCCCCTGCATGCTTTTCCCCATTTGAACTCCTTTATGGACAAAAACCCTGGGATGTTTGTGATATGCTACAAGAAACCTGGGAAGAAAGAGAGGAGGCCCCTAATTAACCTTCTCAAAGGGCCAATAGATTAAAAGAACATATGTCAGCTGTAAGTTCTTTGGTACAAAACAAAATTCACTTAAAAGTTGCATCCCTTACTCACAAAGCTCTGAACAATGCAGCCCCTAGTTATCTCACGGACAGATTCCAGAGAAGAATTTCCACCAGGCCATCGAGAACAGTCAATACTAACAGCCTCATCATACCGAGATTTAAGTTCTCTGTGGGCAGGGGTAGCAGTTTCCCAGTCAGAGCGGCACAACTTTGGAACTCCCTGCCACATCCCATAATAAAAGATCAGCCCTACCTTAAATTCAGATCTAACTATATAAATTGGCTGAAATACTTGGACAGATACACACTAGTGTACACATGACACTCTGCCTGTATATACACATGTAGCCATTTGTCTATCATGTACGTTATCTCTTATTTATCTATTTATTTGACCTGTCACTGCCATGTATATACACTTCTGCTTTTCATATTATGTAACCTGTAACCTAAGCCTTGCATATTCTCTACTGTTGCGCCCTGATGCCCCCGGGTATGGTGCGCATAATAACTGAATAAACAAACAAACAACAAGCAAACATATGGGTAAGGCCCACGAACAACAAAAGATCTCTTATAATAAAAATGTGTCACCAAGATCCTTCTCCTTAAGTCAAAATGTACTGGTCTTGTTACCCACGTCAGAGAATAAATTAGTGTCCAGATGGCATGGACCGTATGAAGTATTAGAACAAACGGATCCATGCAATTATATGATTGCCCAACCAGAACGTCGCCTTAAAACCCAGGTTTATCATATAAATCTGTTAAAGAAATGGAAGGTAAATCCTTCAGTCTCCAATTACAATATTATCATGTTTGTTACCTGAAGTTGTAGAAGATAAGTTCTTGATTAGATCTGATCTGAACAATAATCAGAAGCAAGACCTATGTGATCTAATAAGACAATTTACAGATGTGTTTCATGAGGAACCTGGGAAGTTAAAGGTGTATATTGTCATATACATACTCCAGCAGGTAAAGTGGTACATTTAAAATCCTATAGATTTCTAGTGGTTAGAAAAGAAATCATGGCTAAAGAAATTGAGACCATGTTTGAAGTCAATATCATCGACCCTTCCAG
This sequence comes from Ambystoma mexicanum, assembly GCF_040938575.1. Lineage (NCBI taxonomy): Eukaryota > Metazoa > Chordata > Amphibia > Caudata > Ambystomatidae > Ambystoma > Ambystoma mexicanum. The sequence goes on from NC_090934.1 coordinate 851,646,552, forward strand.
TAGTCCTTGGTCCTCCCCCATCGTCTTGGTGGCAAAATCCAATGGAAGTTGGAGATTTTGTATAGATTTCTGGATAGTAAATGCCATCTTTGCTTATGATGCATACCCAATGCCTCGTATTGACGATCTGATAAATCATCTGGGTAATGCAGTCTATCATTCAACATTAGACCTTACAAAACAATATTGGCAGGTACCTCTACATGGACCTGACAAAGAAAAAACTGCTTTTTCCACTCCTTTAGGGTTGTTTGAATTTAAAGTCCTGCCTTCTGGGCTACATGGTGCTCCTGCAACCTTCCAGAGACTTATAGACAACATTTTACAACCATAGTTTGAGTTTTGCGGACTATATATTGATGATATTGTCATCCATAGCAGGACATGGGAAGATCATTTACACTATCTTTATACAATCATGAGAGTGTTAAGAACAGCAGGATTAACTGGCAATCCAAAGAAATGCCAACAAGAAAACGTAAGAGCTGTCTTGGATACACCCGCTCTAAAAATTAAGAAGGATCTAGGGGCCATTTTGGGGTTGATTGGATATTACTGTAGATTTATTCCCAACTTTTGTAAAAAGACGTCCAGACTAACTGACAAACTGAAAAATGCTGAACTACAAAAGATTAAATGGGACAAAGAGGATACTTGTTATAACACCCTGAAACAAGCTCTATGTTTCTACAACATTAAAACAGAGGAATCAGAGCAACAATCAGTGGAAACAGTGCATTAATGAGGAGACATTATGCAAAGAATGTTCATTATTACATTTCATTGACAGGAAGCAGTGATACTGGTGGGTTCTAGTGCATGGTTTTGTATTCAGTGCAACCATAAAGGTGGGGTTGTGTTGGAGGGCTTGGGTTTCGCTGCATTGCTCTGAGGCTTGCAGTAATCTGTGTCGGATGAGGAGGTTGGGAGGGTCAGGGGTCAGTTCTTCACATACCAATGAAGTCCAGGTGGCTGGCGGACAATCCTAGGGAATTGTTTAGTGTAGTCTAGAAAGGGAGACCAGGTGCTGTAGTATCTCCCCATGTTTCCCAAATGAGTGGCAGTTATTTTCTCAGCAACTGCTGTGTCCCAGCATTTTGGCCACTACATAGGGATCACAGGGCCTTCAGTTTGCTTCCATAGTCGGGCAATGGTGATTTTGGCTGCTGTGAGCAAGTATGGGATTAAGTCTGCTAGGTGCACTGTTAGTGAGAATGCCCCATCACCGGTGTCCCCCAGTAATACAATTCCTGGATCCCATGGGATTGCCAGCCCTGTGATCAATCAGATCTGTTCTAGGACCTCCCTCCAAAATCAGGCTGATTTCGGGCTGGTCCATTGGAGATGAACTAGTGTGCCTGTTGCTTTACAGCCTCTCCAACATTGCAATGATAATGCTGGGTTGCTTTCATTAAGACTTTCTCGGGTGATGTACCATCTATAACATACCTTCACCGCCCCCTCCATATTTGTGATCCATTTTGAGCTTTTATGCATACGGACCAGATGCGTCCCCAGTCCTTCAGCCCTAGCTCTCTTCCCAAGTCCCTTTCCCATTTAATCATATTTTTCTCCTTCTTGGCGGGGTCCAGCTCTATCTAGGAGTCTGTAGAAGAGCGAGATTGTCCCTTTTGGGGACTGCTGATGTTAGGGTGTGCTCTAGAGCATTAAGTTCCCTGCCTCTGTGTGTTCTTGTTCTGTTTTGTAACATCCAGTGCCTGAGCTGGGCGTATCAGAACCTTTCTGTTTCTGGAAGTCAGAATTTTGTTTTGCATTCCTCAAGGGTTAGTGGGGTCCCATTGGCATAGAAGACAGTGGTTTGATTTAGCCCCCTTTCTGCCATTTTTGGAATCCCATTGGAATGATACTGGGAGTGAAGTCAGGGTTGTTCCATACCATAGTAAAGAGTCCAATTGAGCTTCTTTTGCCCCATTTGCGGGCCGTCTTACTCCAGCATAAAACCGTGTTTTTGGTGGATGTTAGTGGGCCTGTGCCTGGGGGCCCGCAGGATGTTGCGAGATGTGATAGAGTTGCTAGCATGGACGGGCTCCATGCTTCCTCTATTTTGTTCCCCTGGGGTTGGTTATTGGTTACCTGCCAGGCAAAGCAGTGTGAGATTTCCACTGCAAGGCAATACCTAGAGACGTCTGGGACACCAAGGATTCCTCCCACAGCACTCCGTAGCATGACTCTCCTGGCTATTTGTGGCTTTTTCCTGCCCCATATGTATTTTAGTAACCCTTTCTGTAGCTTTTGGAGCTCTCCCTCTTGGATAGTGACTGGTAGGGCAAGGCTCTGGTAGATCAGTCTTGGGACTAAGTTCATTTTCAGGGCCTTAATTCTCCCTAACCATGACACCTCTTGTTTGTGTCAGCACTCCAGGTTGTTTAGTAGGTCCCTGAATAGGTGTGGGAAATTAGCCCGGTACACTCACTCGATTTTGTTCGGTATCTGCACCCCTAGGTAGGTGATGTGGGATCTAGTCCAGGAGATGGGACTTGTGTTTGTCATTGCTTCTTTGTGCCTCTGTGAGATATTTACTCACAAAGCCTTTGACTTTGCGTAGTTGACCCTAAAACCTGACGCCTCTCTAAATGCTGATGTCTCCTGCCAAAGGGCCTCTAGGGAGCTATCAATCTGGGTTAGGGTGAGGAGGACATAATCCGTATACATGGAGGCTTTATAGCAGCTGCCGCCCATCTTCAGGCCTTGGATTCGTGGATTGTTGCGGATTCTGGCCACAAACTGTTCCATGGAAAGAGCGAATATTAAGGGTGACAGCCTTGCCATGTGCCTCTGGAGATGGTGAGTTTCAGGGATCTAGTGCAGTTTATTCTCAGGGCTGTAGAGGGGTGTTGGTAATTAGCAAGGATCAATTTGATAAATATTGTGCCAAACCCATAGTGGGTTAACGTCTCTCTTATGTACCCCGAGTCTGGTAGGTCAAACGCCTTGTGAGCGTCGATCGAATGATATCAAGGCTAGTTCTACCCCCGTCCTGGTGGTGCTCTCAATTAAATTTATGGTGTGTCTGATGTTGTCTTGCGTGGTGCAGCCTGGAATGAACCCTGTCTGGTCTGGGTGTATTAGCTCGGGAAGGACCCTCTCCAGTTTAGTTGCCAGGATTTTAGAGAAGATTTTAGCTTAGTTATTCATTAATGTTATGTGTCGGTAGGAGGCACAATTCTCTGGGTATTTTTCTGGTTTTGGGATGAGCACTGTTAAGGATTCCTCCATGGAGGGGGTAATGCCTCCTGTGGCCAGGAAGGAGTTAAAGAGTGTCACGAGTTGGGGGGCTTAGATGTGGGCGTACGCTTTATAGAATCGTGCAGTAAACCCGCCAGGGCCTGGGGCTGCGTTTGTTTAGGGATTTTATTGCTTCCGTTACCTCTTCTATGTTAATAGGGAGCTCAAGGGAGTCTAATTGGGGTGGTTCGTCATCTCTAGGAATGGCTGTCAGATAACTGGTTTGTGACGCTTTCTCTGTTGGGTCCCCAGACATGACCTCCCTATGGTGGTCCATCATTGCCTTTATTTTATCCCTCTTTGAGCATACTAATGTTTCGTCTGGGCCCCTGAGTGTTTGGATGTTGTTTTGGGAGTATAACTTTTTTAGTTTAAGAGTAGCAGATTTCTCTAAGGAATTTATCCTTCAGACTGATGCCTCTTTGATGGTATTAGGAGCTGTGCTATCACAGAACCATGATGGTTTGGAACACCCCATTTTATATGTTAGCAGAAAGCTCTCTCCCAGAGAGAGAAACTATTCAGTTATTGAGCTAGAGGCATTAGCCATCAAGTGGGCTGTATTATATCTGAAGTACTATATTCTGGGTTGTAGAGTCAGTCTAATAAGGGATCACTCTCCTCTAGTTTGGATCAGTCTGAGAAAAGAATCCAATCCTCGGATAATGCAATGGTTCTTGGACCTACAACCTTATTGCTTCACAGTTTAACACAGGAAAGGTCGAGAACAGTGTAATGTAGACTTCCTTTCCCGGTTTCCCTTTGACGCACCTTGGTCCAACTCGCATTGGGGAAGGGTATGTGATAAACCTGAGGGTGCTCTCACTCCTACTCCCCTTGGATTCTCTATGCAGGTGGCCAGCGAAAGGCCATCACCTTTGGATCCTAACCCTGGGGGTGGACAAGCAAGGGAGGATCCCCTGGGTGGAGGATCCTTGGAGAGTGGGAGTGAGACACCTTTAGGTGAGACATGGTATCCACCATTTTCTCCTGACAATCACATTAATCTTTCTCCAACTTATATGGGTTAATATAAGAATGTTTCCCTTCATTCCTCTCTTGGAATACCTAACAGTACTGAGACAAGGAAGAAACATTGAGAATGACTAATATTACACCCTTTCCCTATTCAAGTACTGAGGCGAGGATGAAGTAACCGAGTAATAAACACCAATTACTCTCACCACTTTGGTACTGGGACGAAGAAGAAGCATGAATGTCTGGCATGTCCTGGTAATGAGAGCCAGGCAACAGTAAATGACGATATACACCTGCAGCCCGTTACCGGACTACAGGTGTATAAAAAGTGGGACATGGAAGGAGAAAGAGAGAGGCGGGAAAGAAGAAGCAGAAGGAGCTGTGCAGGAGCAAGAGAAGCCGAAAAGCCACAACACTGAATGAGACCCTGGGAGCCTTGCTGGAATGAAAGTGCAGGACGGAGATCACACAGAGGGCAAGGTGGGCAACAGAAGCTGTCGGCAGGCAACGGCGAAGCTGCACACTAGAGCCGGGGTGTGCGGGGAGAGACATCCAGTGAGCAGGCTTTCCCGAAAGGAGGGAGAAGCTGTGTGAAGGAGAGACTTGAATCACTGGGGTGCTCCAGGAGACCGTGAATGCAGTAGTGGTCAATGGAAATCAATGAAGTGGCATCATTCCGAATACTTAAATGAATGAGATGCCGTTATTGAATATCGAACTGACTAAAAAAAAGCAAACTTGCCTTTATGAATACCGAACTGAGTAAAGCATTGTGAGAAACCAAAGGGTGTCTCACTTGCTAGTCCCTGGGGTTCTCTCTCTCAGGTGGCCAGGGCACGGTCATCGCCTTTGGATCCTGACCCTAGGGGTGGACCAGTGTGGGAGAATCACCTGGGTGGGGGATCTTCGGGGAGCAAGGGTGAGGCAACCGATGGTGAGACGCGGTATCCCCCCTTTCACGTGCCCATACCCTATCCTATTTTATAAGATTCTCCAAAGTTCCAACTCGCCCTCCCTCTTTCTATACAAACACTGGGCCGAGGAAAAGGAGGACTGAGAGTAAAGAGGCTAACACTTGCATAACCCATTGGACATGTCCCGTTAATAAGGTCAGGCAAAGTCAGGCACTTGACCTTAATCCTATATATCTGAAACCTATTAGCTACCCCCACACGGATAAAAGGCAGAACATGGAGACACTTTCTGAGCAAGCTGAGACACGAGAAGGAGCAGATCTTCCAGGGTGAAGGCAAACCCACTGGAGCAGGACCGATCGAGGGACCAGAGCGAGGGGTAGATAAAGCCTGAAGATCCCTGCAAGAGGCCATTGCCTCTGGGAAACTGTGAAGGATACACAGGGAAAGCCAAATCCCAGACAAAAAGAAACCTCTGTTGTGTTTCAAGGACACCAGCGACCCTCCTGGGTGAACAACGGAGTTGGGGGGCGAGGCCAAGCTTATGGTATCAACCTTGACTCGTGAATCAAAGCCGCAGAGAAAAGAAAGGAATGCACACAACCAGTGAGTTAGCGAAAGACATGAAAGGCCGGTTTGTGTCAAGGAAAGATTGAAGCTGCAACAGTGTATCTCCCAATTGAAAGTTGCGCGCATGCTGATGGGACACGAAAGAAAGCAAACCGGTAGTGAACTTTAAAGTTACTGATAACTGTGAAGCCAGTGATAAAGAGTAGCGGAGTGGTCGGGCGAAAGGAAATAGCCCACTTGAAAGTCTCAGCAAAATGTTTGATGTTTTGTTATAAAGTGACAAAGTGAACGAACTGTGAAATGCGCAATGGTCAAGATTAACCCAGACGAAAGGGGACGTTAAAAGCTCATTGCTTTAAGAGAAAGATTTCTTTGAACTTTTCTGATTATGTCATGGAACTACCAAGACCAAGAGACACTGCAGCAAATAACATAAGGGAGAGCTAAAGTGAAAGTCGAAGTGGTCCTGCAGAGGCCTATGGAAAAAAGCCTTGCACACTCGAAAGCCTTCGACACCAGTGAAAGATCCCAGCCCGACTGAGGGAGACCTGGAGTATGAAATAAGTTAGGGGATGGGAACCCCTGAAGAATGTGAATGAAGCTTGGGGAAGAGAACCCATGCAAGTGCTGTTATTGTGAGGTCCTAGCCCGGCTGAGGGAGATCTATGTTGAATCAGGTACTTTTTGTTGAGAGGTCCGAACCCGGCAGAGGGAGACCTACATGAATTTTTGCTGAATTATGAAAGAACTTTTGGCGAACTTAAAATAAGTGACTTTAACGTGGAAGGCCAAGTGGGCCTTGACCCACGTTTTGAACTGCGTTTTATTGATAACCTGAGCTAGAGTGTGTCATCCTGTCTACTGAGGCCGCCTTACTCCGTGCTGTCCAAAGTGGGGTGGAGAGCTGACTACGCCATCTTGATCCTTTGTTATAACACTGCCTTTACTTTGCATACACATTCCCCTTTACACACTTTTTGTATGAGAGATAAGGCAGGCATTATGTTTTTTAGTATAGGCCATTTTGATTTGACATAGACTGACTAGGACTGTGTTTTCTTTATTATTTGACGGTAGAGACTACTCCCATCATAACTATAGGGTAACATAGGAGTTTTTCCAAAACCCAAGAATTTAATAAAGGTTTTGAAACTTGTAGCTCTTGTGTCAGTGACATACTTGCGGTACCATGCCTCCCTTAAAGCATTCAAAGATACCTTTACGGAATACCAAACTGAGGAAAAAGAAAGCAAAGCAACCTTTAATAAATCAACCTTTAATGAATACCGAATTGAATGAAACAAGTAAAGTTACTCTTATAACCGAATTGGAAGAAAGAAATAAAGGTGCATTTATTTAAGTGAAACAGAACAACAAATTGAAAACTAATGAACAGCAGAGTTGAATGAACAACTATGAGTACAAAGTGAAACCAAGATTGAGAAACCACTCACATGTTAAAGTTGTGAAGCTGCCTTTGAGAAACGACTTGCTTTGCTGAATATTGAACTTTTCAAGGAAGCCTGGAAGTTCCTGGTTTTGTGACCTGTAATGGGTGGACCGTATGGTCTGAAACTGCGCCAAGACCAGAGAACTACTTAAGCAATAAGCCCCGAGCAGAGGGCATTACCACTTCAGGTAATTGTTACGCTCACCTGATATCTCCAGGGGGGTCTGGAAGGCTCTGAGATCTGGAACCCTGGATGCGTAGTTGCCCAGTGCTGAATAGTGTATCTGCAATTACAGAAGGGAGGATTTGTGATAACTGTCTCTAATGGGTGAATCTCCCACCTCCCTCTGACCGATTCCCTTCCCACTGGGTTCTTTTCTCACCTTAGTTATTTGTAGGGTGAGCTATCCGTCCTGCGCTTCTTGTGCAGGGGCGCTTGACGTTTGTTGGCGAGCTGCCCGAGTTGCTTCACTGGTGCAGTACGCCTTCCTTGGGCCCAGGCCTGCTGTGACCCCGAATCTGCTGGTAGGCAGGTAGGTTTGTTAATTGTAAGTCTTTGTTCTGTTTATGGTGGGAATTTGTTAATGTCTTTATCTCCTTCTTTTCAGGTGCGAAGGTCTTGATGCTGGCGTGCTGGATGGAGAGGCACGTTTCTAGGTAAGAGAAAGCGTGAAGCGCAGCGCCTTTATTGTCTTTTAAAACTAACCTGTGTTTTCTTCTTCTTCTCCTCACAGGCCACTGTGGTGCTGCGAGTGGACGAGAGCGCGATGAAAAACAGGGCCCCGGAATCCGTTAAGGTAAGTACAGCGCTGTGCGGTTGTTTAATATTGAAAGCGAACCTGAATATGTCTCTTTTTCCTTTGCAGATGTTGCTGTGGTGCTCCGGATGGAAGCGTGTCGTAGCGCGATGGAATTCAGGTAAGATTGATGGAATTCGATGTTTTGGAAGCGCGCACGTTCTAATATTGTTTTTCCTTTTCTCGTTATTGCAGGTCGCGATGTTCGAGCAGCAGCTGTGGTATCCTTAAGCTAGTACTCACAGGTGCGTGATGTTTCTTCATCTCTCGGTTTCCACAGATTGCAGCCCGGTTGAGATGCTGAGTGCTGGATGGTGTTTTCTCAGGTAAAACAGAATAATCTTGTTCTTGCAGGACTACAGGACGATGCTGAAGACCAGGAGCTGGACACGATGAGCGTCACGCTGCTGGTTGCAGAATAACGCGAAGCGTGTTCTGCATTCAGGGTGTGGTTTATATAGCCCAGGTTAAGTAGTAACAGGGAAAGTGTTCCAGGCCTGCCACACCCAAAACACTAGACCGCATTGCTTGGTTTTTAGAACTAGGCTGTGTGGGTGCTTCCATGTTGGATTTAAAGGACCATGTACATAAATGGGACCTAGTTTGAACAGCCCTTCCTTCCTACATATGAGCCTGGTGCCAAAGGCGCAAGGACTGGCTCCAGGAGCCCTTTTGCAGTGGTTTTAAGGCCCTCAGGGTTCTGGTGGGAGCCTGCTTGTGGCCCAACTTGTGCCCCCTCACAGTGGTCATGACAGTAATACCCCGGGGGCCATAGTTTTGTGAGGGCCTTAAAGAAGGCCCAGGGGCATTACCTGAAGTGGTAATGCCCCCCTCTGTGAGGGGCTTATTGGTATTTATACCCCGGCCCGTAAGACCGGGGCACTAAAAGCATTTATTTTCTGTTGTGAAATGCTCTGGCTCCGGGGAAAGGAAAACAAAGTAAATTTTCCCGTTCCATGGCAGCCATTAAAAAAATAGGAAAATATTAAACAAACAAAATGTCCACCATGGAAAGGGAGAAGGGACTACGTTTACTCCCTTCTTCCTTTCCATGGTGGCCTGTCGCAAATCGGGAGCGGACGTGCTGGAGACAGAAGTGTTTCCAGTGTGTGTTGTATCTGAATGAAAGGGGCGCAGCCCCTTTAAGACACACACACATCACCAGGGCGGGAGGAGGGCGGAAGAGGAGGGACAGGAAAGGGAAAAGTTAGTTACGTTTTGGAAGACGGATAAAGAAAGTTGGAGAAAGTAATGGCTCTGTGTGTTATTGGGGAATGGTTGGATAATTGAGGGAGGAACCCGCACTCCCCCAACAGTGTGTCTGCTCCTGAAGAGGTGAAAAAAAGCAGGTAAGTGCAGGATAGGGGGAAGAGAAATCTGTGATGGGAGCGTGTGGTCTGAAACTGCGCCAAGACCAGGAAACCCCTAAAAGCTGACAAGGAAGTTTGCTGTAATGAAAGAAGGAAAACAACAAATGGTCAATATCAGACTTGGGGAATAGAGCCTTGAGTTGTAAAGTCTTGTGGAAAACCAATCTCCAGACAAATCTTCAGGATACTTCTTTTTGTGTTATGTTTGAACATTGAAATTGGGGAAGGAAACTCTACAACTGTCAATTCTGGGTTCCTCCCTCTCTTCGCTACCCCACTCCCCCTCACCTGATTCTTCAGTGGAAGACTTTTTTTCTGTCCTTTCTTCTTAGATGGTCTTTTCTTTGAGAAGAGGTACGGCCGTCCCTGGGGAGATGCCACCCTGGTGCCCTTTAAAGTACTGGGGAACAGGGGACCCCTTACCGGGAACGCCTAATGAGAGGGAAAAAAAGCAGCGCTTAAAAAAAACCTCTCAGCAGGACTGATGGGAGCTTTGGATGGAGGACCTCTTCCTTCAAGTCTGCAGAGAGCTTCAGTATGCCTGAATAGGAGCTACAGAATAGATGACCGGTGAGTCCTCTTGATTGCAGATGTAGGGAAGTGATCCCAGGGTATTTGAAAAGCAGCTTCTTCCAGAAAATGTAAGATTCCGAGGCAAAACAACAGAGAAAGGAAACTAGAAAAAAAACACAGGAGAGCCAGAAAAGTACAGCCGGAAAAGAGGAAATATCGAAGATCGGGAGAAGAAAATCAAACATAAGCAGCTGGGAAGCGGGAGAAGGAAACCCTAGCGAAAGCGTAAAAAGAAACGTAGTAAAGTCCAGGAAAGTAGGGGATGTGGACCAAAGAGGTTCCCAGGGTGCAAGAGCAGGAGGGAGTGTGAAATGCCATCGTGCCCGCAAGACAGAACGGAGGCGGGCCGAGCGGTTGCGAAGAAAGAAAAAAAATAGCCCTAGAGCTTTGGATGGCAAAGGAAAAAAAACGAGTACGGCAATGAAAAGCCGTTAAAAGATGAACGGAGTAGCTAGGAGAGCGACAGCACCCAGAGCGGAAAGCGAAGGGTTGCAAAGCGCCAGACAGGAAGATTGCCTTGGCTATATACAGGAAGAAAAACAAAGGGAACAGAAAAGACTAGACCAGTGAACAAGGAAATAGCAGCACAATGTGGGACATCTTAATGGCGGCGGAGTCTCCATCTACCCCACAACCGCCACGATGGTGTGCGCGAAGAGTGCATGACAACAACATATTGCCCTGAACTTCATTGAATTTGGGGAAGGGCACTCTAACCTTTGCAAAAGTGTGGAACGGTGTTTCTTCAAATTGTGATGAACTTACTGAGTTTGGGGGTAAAGAAGCTAAAGAGTAAGCATGAGTTGGAAATAGCTCAGAACTTTATGTTTGAATACCTGTTTAGTTCATGGTTGACATCCCTACACATTGTTTTGCATTAGTTGTGAGGGCAAGCATAGATTTTGGACACAGATAGACTTTTCAGTTGAACATTCTGACAGACTTTCCTTAGTTTCTTTAGGTAGGGAAATCCCACCTTAGCTTAGGGCAAGATAGGCCTTAATGCATCCTGCCATTTTCTTAATAAAACTTTGTTGTTAAACTTTGAATCTGTTGTCTGTGTCTCCTTCCATTATGCCAACCTCACACTAGACAAACAAATATAGTGGCATATATAGGACCACCTGCTGAGAGAGAGAGAGGGAGAGAGAGAGAGAGACGTCCCAAACGAGTGTCGAGCCCAACCACCGGCCCGTACTAAGACAGAGGTACCTGGGGATCGGGAATCCACACAGCTGTTGTGTAACCAGTAGGAGAAGAGATACTCAACCCAGAGGTGAAAAGTCTGGAATAGAGGCACTGAATCAGTACCACTGGGGTATAACCATTAAGAAAAAAGACACTATAAGACTAAGAACTGATAATAATAGAAGTTCAGAAAGGGGCAAAGGAAAACCCTGATCAAGACCTTGTGGATGGAAGGCCTGGGAGGATACTACAAGCAACAATAAAACCCTGTTAAAGTATTCCTGGAGAGGAGGCCTGGAAGGAAACTACAAGTAACAATCTGAGTATCGAGAAATATTATCGTGGAGTACATTCTAAAAAGGGGGCCACAGAAAGTACGAAAGAGAAATAGATCAACAAATACAGGAGGGGTATGCCCAAGTATGGATAGCTTGACCCACAGGATAGTACCATATGGGGTACTTCAACCGTATCAGGAGGGTGAAGATTTGGGGGCGTTTTTCATTAACTTTGAATGAATCGCCACCCAATTCCAGTGGGACGACGACCCAAAGGTCTGCTATTTAGCCACTTTATCAAAAGGGGAGTTACAGGCATCCTATCAAACCATAAACCCCCTAGGAGCCATACTTTTTAATGACATAAACAGGGCTCTGTTAGAAAGGGTAGCACAAACGTAAACCTTTTATAAACTAACATTTCGGGACATCCAAATGGTAAGGAAGGAAAATCCCCTCGAACTAGCGGGCAGAGTACAATATGGTCTGACCCTATGGATGGGAAGGAAAACACTTGTAGAGGTTTTAGAAACCTTAGCATTGGAGCAGTTTATAACTGCCCGACCTCCCTACCAACAACAAGGGATACTACAGCATCCCCAACCCTCTTTAGAAACAGCTATCCAAATTGCTCAAGCCCATTCCGAAGCAGAAAAATATTTGAGGTATATAGGGAAATGGGTAGACCTGAAAAAGGAGGTTAAGTTGTTTCCCAGAAGTTTTGAAAAATACAGAGACTCAAGGAAATTGCTGCTTATGGGTGAGACCCTAAGTAAATTCCTGCCAATCCCCATGAATAAAATACAACAAACCAGTCGAGAGGAAACAGGGAGAACAAAAAAAAAACATTGTGACACTGCCCTTTGTTTCTCCAGTGGGGCTGGAAGGAAGACATGGTATCAAACAGTAAGACAGACACAAGTGACAACATTTCAACGGTGTTTATTGAAATTCAATGGGGTTTGAAAAAATGCCTATCTATTCCTAAATCTAAAGATGGGAACAAGCTACAACCATCAAATAATAACGCAGTCTTAGACGAGTCTGTCAAAATAAAATGCCTATACTAATAAACCTATTGCCAATCCTTACTTCTAAATACAAATAGTGTGGGAAACAATGTTATGAAAAAAAGAAAAGTGTTCCAGAAATGATATGTCAGGATATTCAAGCCGTTGGCCTCCCTTTCCCATGTTTTCAGCACATGACAAGCTAGCACAGTCTCTGGCTTCTCTAGCATGAGCATGCAGTTTAGATCTCAGTATCAGGCCCTTCTATGTCAAAGTCTCTTTGCCATTCAAAGTCTCTTACTTCAGAGGGCCTGATTCGACAAACAAACATTCAAAAGATCCTTTCTCCTCAGGATTCTCATGTACAACTTCTTGGGTGATTCTCGTCTCGCTCCGGGCCCCCCTCTGCCGGGCTTAGACCCACAAAGCTTTCATTTGATATCCCTCTGTCAGGCTCAGACCACATCCATGTGCTTTTCCAAACTTGTATCTACTTTTTCACTTGATCTCCCTCTGTCAGGCTCGGACCAAATCCATGTGCTTTTCCAAACTTGTATCTACTTCATCGAAATCGAAGACGTTCGACTGTGTGCAGGATTTTATTTGACCCATCGCAGGACCACTTTGATTCAAATGTATTTGTTCTCTCAGTTGAACTCCCTCCACCGGGCTCAGACCAACTTTATCTACTTTTCTCACTTCTCGGCTGGCTACCCTACAGAGACCCTCGATTGAGCACCCACGTGGTGCCGGACCACACTGTCAAAGGTATTGTAGTTTGCATTGAAGTTCAATCACTCATCAGCAGTTTAATTTAATTGCGTCTCTTATCACACACGCTATAACAATGTTCGTTCCAGCGCTCGCCATACAATGTTGCTGCTTGCAACCTTGGCTTCAACACAGGCCAGTCTTGTATCAGTCTCCCCAACTCACTGGCTGTGTTGTTTTCACTGAATCAACCTTGTTCTTGGAGCCAAGGACAGCACCACGGTGGCTGGAGATTCTCCCTGCCTTGATTACTGACCCAGGAGGGCCCGTGTACCTCCGACACACAATGCAGGATTCTTCAGCCTTGTTTCCTGGTCTTACGCTTTCTCTCGAGGTCTCGTTTCTCCTCTAGTTAAACTGCCATCTTGGAACTGCTGTTTCCTCGTGTGCTTTGTGTCGCTCAGAGTGTGCTCTCGTGCTGCGCCTTTTAACCAAGTAGGGAAGTGTAATGGAAGGTAGGTGTGTGTGATAATCAGTAATTGCCTGACCTTGCCTGACCATTTTATTGGGATACATCAGGTACACGGCTCAGTGTTAGTCTGTTTTCCCTTAGAGCGGGCTGTCAGTGAGAAAGTGTTCATGTTATAAAAGGGGGGGCAGGGTAGGTTTCCTAAATATTCTACCAGGTAGGATGAGGTCAAGGTGTTACAAGGAAGGGGATACCGCATCTCAATGTCCGGTGTCCCACTCCCCGAAGTCCTCTCCCCCAGGTGATCCTCCCGCACTGGTCCATCCCAGGAACTGCATCCAAAAACAATGGCTGTGTCCTGGCCACCTGGATGACATATCTCTGGGGACTAGTGGGTGAGACACCTTCTGGTTTCTCACAGGGGAGAGTATGGCGCTAGGATGTGTCCTAAAAATAAATTAGAAGAACCGATGGAAATTGGTGCCATGAGACAAAGAATTAGAGGAAGATGAAGAGACCCCAGATACCACAGAGGTATATTACTGTACCGCTCAACCTTTCCAGACACACGAAAGGATAGAAATGAATGGACTCTGGGCTAAGGCCTTCATTGACTCAGGTAGTAAACAGGTGGTGGTAAGAGCCAACCTACTATACCCAGAAGATCTCCAGGGCACCCAAGTTGTCCAAATCACCTGTGTACACAGAGATGTAGAGACATAACCCATAGTCACTTATTAAAAGTCAGGAACAAAAACACAACTCTACGAACTGCCATTGTACCCGGGCTTCCTGAAGAAGTAATCATTGGCACCGACTTTCTCAGTACTCTTAAACCCTCCTTTAGTATCACACCCTGTCCAGAATTAATCTCCGCTATTGTCCTGAAAGGCCTCAATAGATCTACTGGATGATGCCATCTGGAAATGAAGAGATGCGTTCTCCACAGAAGAAAGTCACAAAAATACAAGCACCCATGTGGGAAGAAAATTAACTCTACCCAATATAACCAAGAAGGCAACCTATCGTCTACAGAGGGAAGGGGAAGCCACCATCATAAAGGTAGAGGTATGTGAGGAATCGCAGGGATTTGTCCCTTGACCCCAATGGGGAGCCCCCCTGTGAGGTTAGGGAGGTGAGCCCGCTCCGCAAAACCCTCCCTAGGGGTTGAGGCAAGTGGGACCTCACCAGGAGGGACACCCCCTTTGGGGACAAGGACTCCCGTGCCTGTGAGGAACTCTCTAGATACACAAATATAGTGGCATACATGGGACTATCTGGTAAGCTAAAGAATGTGGCATCCTTATCTTTGGCTGAAGGCAATGCAAGACTAAACCCAGTTGCCCAAGAAAAGGAAGATGTCTCTTTAATGTGACAGGCATATTTAACTGTGACGAGGAGGAAGAGAAGTGAGGAGCATGATGCACTGGGGGAAGCCCCCCTGAAATCATCACTCCGGCTGGAGGCGGAGTGCAATTTAGTCGCACTCTAGCCCGGGACTTGGAGAGAGACAGCGAACATGAGTACGAGATGCCGGAGGACCGGCATATGCAGATGTGAGAAGAGTCTTGGGTCAACCGAGACTGGAACAAGCAACCTGGTGGTGGCGTGACCATAAGTTGGACGTGGGGGGCAGGACACCCCAGGAGCAACGCTGATACCGCCTGCACGGGAAGCGTGGGTTGCTTCCAATCAGCAGCCGCAGTACGTAGCAAGAGTCTGACACAGATTTGAGAACCTGAAGCAGAGAGACATGGAGGGAGAAAACCATCCCGAACGAGAGCTGAGCCCAACCACCTGCCCATACCAAGAGAGAGGTACCTAGGGGATCGTGTGATACCAAGAGAGAGGTACCTAGGGGATCGTGTGAGGGGTCAGCAATATGAGGCAGACAACTTTTGGATATTGCAGTTCGATATTATTTTTTCGACATTATGACTGCATACCCTTTGGCCTGCCTATGCCCTCCTTTGGGCGGCTCAGAGGCTCTGGTCCTGAGCCTGTCCTCCTCTGCCTGGTTTACTTTTCCAATCTTTACGGAGTCTACCGTGATTGCAGCTGTGCTCTCACTTAAATTGGCTTCTCCTGCCGACCCCAGTCCACTCAGTATTCTTAAGGACATTTTCCCCAGCATTGCGCAGCCTCTTACAGCAGCAGCTAATGCCTCCTTTTCGTCTGCTCCCATTCCTAACTCTCTTAAGCATGCTCTCATTCTTTCTCCCCTCAAACCTGGTCTACACTCTCTAATTTCTGTCCCATTTCTCTTCTCTCGTTGCCTATGAAGCTTTTGGAAGCTTTGGTTACCCCCCTTCTCCGTTCATTTCTTGAGGACTCAGGATGCCTCGACCCTTTCCAATCTGGATTTCGGTCCGGTCGTGGTATGGAGTTGGCCTTAGTTGCGGTGGTTGATCGGTCCAGATTGTGGATCAGGGGGGCTCTGCTGCCTTGTTCCTTGCAGATCTCTCCACCACTTTCGACACTGTCGAACACGTAATTCTGCTTGAGCGACTGTCTTAAGCCGGCCTCTCTGGACTGGTTCGCTTCCTTTCTCGCTGGTCATTCCCAGTCTCAATCCATTCCTCCTTTTTTTCTGTCGTGAAACCCCTCACTTGTGGTGTCCCCCAAGGATCTGCTCTTTCACTTCACCTCTTCTCTTCAATCTATATAATCGCCCCCTTTGGTGAAGCTGATTCACTCTTTTGGGTTTCAGTGTTTCTCTTATGCTGATGATATACAGATTCTGGTGACACTCGACCGCTTCTGCCCGGCCTCTGCAGATCGTTGCCACGGCTGTCTGCTCACCATCCACACCTGGATGAGCAGAAACTGGCTTTGCCTTAATGGCGATAAGACTGACTCACCGGCCTCCTTCGGTTGGTCCTCAGCCTTTTGGCCTTCCGTCCTTGGCCCTCTGCCCACACCTTCATTGGTGGTAAAGAAAACCTGGGGCTAACGCTCTCTGAAGAGTCAGATGAGTGCAGTTTGCCCGTCAGTCCACGTTAAGCTTCGCATATTGCATAAAGCTCTCCCGTTCCTCCCTGCTCACCGTCAGTCATTGGTGGTGTCATTTCTTACTTCTGGCTCGCTAGATGATTGCTATGCGCTCTATCTGGCTCAGCCGGCATATTTTCTCCAGCAGCCTCAAGTACTGCAAAACGCGGCTGCCCGGTTTGCTGTTGGGTCCCCCAGGTTCTGCTCAGCCTCTCATATCTTGTCCAAACTGCGCTGGCTTCCTGTGGTGAAACGCATCAAATTTAAGGCCCTGTGCGCGCTCATTGTGCTTTTTATGCCACAGGTCCTGAATTTCTGCAGGTCAAATTTCGCCCCTATGTCCCCACTCGGCACCTGATTCCGCTTTATCTTTGAGGATCTCAGTCCCCTGCTTTAGGTTAACTTGCATGGAGGGGTCGCTCCTTCTTGGTTGCAGCTGCCTCTCTGTGGAACACCTTGCTGTTATCTCTACAGGGCATGGAGGATCATCTTCCGCCCGTGCTCTCAAAACTTTTCTCTTCACAGTTTAGCTGGCCGCTCCTTTCAGTGATATTCACAGTTTCTTGATAACCTGAAATATTTGGTGCTTCATAAACATGTGTTTCGGCCTCTGGCCCTTATCAAAACAAGATATACATTAAGTCATTCTCTATGTAACAGTATAGTGTGTGTATGGTGGACACAGAAAAGGGATTGGCATAGGGTAGGATTCATAGGTAAAAAGAAAAGAATATTGTAAGCATGAGGCAGACAGCAGCTGGCTTGAAGGAACTTAAAATTGCCTTTATTCAGGTTCACAAAGAAGAGGAAAATAAAATTAAAAAATGATTGTTCAAAATTCTTGTTGAATAGAGTTCTTTCTTCTTCTGTGATAAGGATGAACCGTGGAAAGGTGACGCCTAGTCTTCATACTCCCAGAGCATCTCAGGTGCAGTTCTCTCTCTCTCTTCCCCGGTGTTCTGCAAGAGAAGCGGAAAAACACACCCGGTCCTTCATCAGTTTCACCCGAATATAGGGGTTGGGGCTCTGTGGACCAATCAGGGCTGCTCTGGCCTCTTTTTTTATAAATAGACCACAAGCTCTGCCCCCTTTCTCTTTGCCCGTGGTTTGCCATGCAGCCTCTCCCGTCAACACTGGAGTTTTGCAGGGTACCTCTGTCTCCCTGCCAGACGATGCTATCAACGCTTCTGTAGCGTTGTACTTCCCACAGGCAGGTGAGCTATGATTGGGAAATGCGGACTCGGATATGTGTAACTTAGTGACGGCATCTGTGGGGAAAGCCGCGTGGCGCATGGCTGCAGGGGAGACGGGAATGTGCAAGAGACCGTGACCGCCTGCCCGACTCTCCCTCTGTGCGGAGCCTGCGGTCACATGTGAGGGCTTCCCGTTAGCTGTGTCCTCCTTATATAATGACCCGCTGTGAATGAAGGGTTCGGGAACCGCCGGGTCTTTACTGTTTGTTTCCAGTTCGGCTCCACGCGATAAGGGAGCGGGAGTTTCCACAGACCACTTAATAGCCAAACACTCTTTTTCCAGAGTGGAATAAGACTCTTTATGTGGTAGTAGTTTTCGGCTAATAAACGCCACCAGGTAAAGATCTTCCTCCACTCCCTGGGAAAGAACGGCACCTAACCCAACTCCCGAGGCGTCAGTTTGAAGGAAGAATTCTTTCTTGAAATCGGGGCAACATAACACCGGGAGTACTGAAATGGCTTCCTTTAGGTGGTTAAAGGCTTTAAAGGCTTCCTGGTCCATGTGGATGGACTTGGTGTAGGTACTTTTCAAAGCTTCGGTCAATGGTGCCGCTACTGTTGAAAACATGGGAATAAACCTCCTATAGTATCCCACAAAACCCAAAAAGGCCCTGATCTGCTTCCTGTTGTTTGGCATTGGTAACTTCAAAATGGCTTCCACTTTGTCTAGTTGAGGACGTATTTTTCCACCCCCAACTAGATATCCTAGATACCGGGTTTGTTGGGCACCTATGGTTGTTTTTTTCGGGTTGATTTTTAAGCCCGCTCCGTCCAACTCCTTGATGACATTTTGAAGATAAATAAGATGTTCTTTCCAACTATTGCTGAATACTATAATGTCATCTAAGTACGCCGAACAATAGGCACTATGAGTTCTCAGCACCTGGTTCATCAATGACTGGAACGTGGCCGGGGCCCCATGGAGTCCAAAAGGCAAGACTGTAAACTGGTATAATCCCGATGGTGTGGAGAAAGCGGTTTTGATCTTGTCTTCTTCTCTTAAAGGTATCTGCCAATAACCCTTGGTAAGGTCTATAGTCGTGAGATACTGTGATGCTCCCAGCCTTTCCAACAATTCATCTATACGAGGCATGGGATAGGCTTGTTATGTAGAAATCTCATTTAGTTTTCGATAATCCATACAAAACCGGGTGGAACCATCCGGTTTAGGGACCAGCACTATCGGGGAAGACCAATGACTGGTTGATTTTTCTATTACTCCCAGTTTCAACATCTCCTCAACTTCTGCCTGTACTGTTGCCCTTTTTGTTTCCGGATGTCGATATGGTCTAATTCTGACATATTGGTTTGGTAATGCCTCTATTCGATGTTCTACAAGCAAGGTTCTTCCATGGTAGAAAGAGAAAACTCCACTTAAAGGGTTAAGGACTTCCATTCATTCTTTCTTCTTCTCTTCCGTTAAGCCAGGACCCCACTGGACGGCTTGTAGAGCGATTGGTTCTGATTCGCTGTTTCGTTCGTCCTTTGATAATGCGTTCATCCCTGTTGGTGCTTTATTGGGCTCCTTCCATGCTTTCAGGAGGTTGACGTGGTAGTTTTTTGTCTTTTCTCTCCTGTCTGGCTGTTCTATTAAGTAATTCACAGGACCAAGCACTGCTACCACTGTATATGGACCTCTCCATTGGGCCAACATTTTATTGTATGATGTGGGTAACAAGACCAGCACTTTGTCCCCTTTCTGGAAAGTTCGTACCCCTGCAGACCGATTGTAATATTTTTCCTGATTTATCTGTGAGCGGCCCAGATTCTCCCTTGCCAACTCCCTTAACTTGGTTAAGTTGTCTCGAAGATTAATGACATAGTCCGTAAATTGGGTCTCTTCCTCCTGGTCTTCCCATTCACTTCGAGCTATATCCAGAATTGTTCGAGGTTTGTGTCCGAACAACAGTTCAAACGGGGAGAACCCGGTGGAGGACTGAGGGATGTCTCTTAAAACCATAAGTACCCATGGTAACACTTGGTCCCAATTAGTACCTGTAGGCTCAGTCACTTTTTTTAACATCTGTTTAATGGTTTTATTATATCGTTCCACCAGGCCATCTGTCTGTGGATGACAAATCGTGGTACGTATCTGTCTTTTGTTCAGCTGTTGGCATATCCTCTGCATCACACCAGATACAACATTTCTTCCCTGGTCGGTAATTATTTCGGATGGTATACCTACACGGGCGAAGAAGGGTACAAGCAGGTTACAGACTTGTTTTGCGCTTATACCTCTCATGGGGAAGGCTTTAGGGTATCTTGTGGCATAGTCCACAATGACTAGGATGTATTGATGTCCATGGCTATTAGGTTCCAAGGGTCCAACTATATCCATTCCGATACAGAAAAAGGGTTCTTTTATAAGGGGTAAAGGTTGCAAAGGGACTTTGGGAGGTATTCGTGGATTGGTTTTCTGGCAGACTTTACATTCTTCACAATATCTTGTCACATCCCGATAGACTCCTGGCCAATAGAACCTTTTTAGGACTTTTTCTTGAGTTTTGTCTCTTGCCAAATGACCTCCTGTCTTATCATCATGTGCCAATTTCACTATGGTAGGTCTGAAACTCAGGGGTACTAATAATTGTTCGACTTCATGGTTTCCTTTGTCTTTGGTTACCCGGTACAGAAGACCCCTTGATGACTTAAACCAGGGATAAGAGGTACCCTTTTCTGGAGGGACTAAGGCCTGGTCCCAGGCAACCCTTAGTGTGGGATCTGTACTTAACTCACTTCGGAAAGTAGGCTTTTTATCATCTGGTAACCAGTCTATGTACCCTGCAAACCTTTTTTCTTCTGCCCATTTTCTCTTTCCCCTTCTCACTTCACTCCTACTTTTCCTTGGAGACCTGGGTACTACATGATTGAATTCTATTTGCGAAAAGGGAGCTCTCTTCAGCCGTTCTGCATCTTTACACAGTCCTGAAAGGAAGGGAGGTCTGTCCCTAGCAGTACCGGTGCTGGGAAGTGAGGCATAATGGCGACCTTCATCTTGGACTCGACCCCTTTTACTTCTATGGTAACCTCTTTGGACGGATACGCCTTTGTGTCCCCATGAACACATTTTATAGTTATGGTAGTTTCCAACCCAAGCCCTTCCCCACTTACTTCCAGTCTGACTGCCGTTTGTTCACTCCCGCTGTCGAGTAGGGCTCGTCGGGGAGTACCATCCACATGGACCTCTAGAAAATAAGGGTCTCGACTTCTCCGGTACTCTCTTCCTTGGATGAATCCGATTTCCATTGGTTCCGCAGGTTTAGGTTTCTTGGGGCAAAACCTTGCTATATGCCCCCAGTCTCCACAATCGAAACACTGCGGCTGTCGGCTTAAGCTTGGCCAGGGTGTACCCTTGGAGTCCATTCTTGTCCTTTGTTCCCCTGCCCCCTGAGTTTTTAGGGCAGAGTTTCTTGAAAGGGGGAGGTCAGTGGGAGTCACGCGAACCGACCCCGCCTTCTGGAAAGCAGAAGCAATATCAGTGGCTTCCGCCAGCGTGGGTCGATGGTGTTGTCGAACCCACCATTGCATTGAAGATGGTAGTGCTTCTGTGAACTGTTCCAACTTTACTTTATTCATTATGTCTTGGATACTGCTACTGGATGGTTTAAGCCATTTTTCGGTCAGGTCTTGGACACGATAGTACAATTGTCTGGGGGTCTCCCCTGGTTTCAGTTTTGTCTCTCGGTGCCTGATCCGATACGCTTCTTCATCCATGCCCATGCGTTCCAGTATGGTTCTTTCTATTTCGGCGTATGCTGTGTCACCTGTTGGGTTGGTGGCTTGGTAGGCCCCTTGCATAGTTCCAGTCAGCAAGGGGGCTATAAAGTGTCCCCATTTGTCAACGGGCCATTGAGCATTGTAAGCGACTCTTTCAAAGTTGGTGAAGAAATAGCATGGATCTTCACCAGGTTGGAATTTCTGTAACACTGCCGTAGGGGCCATGGGGGACCCTCTGCTTGTTGCCATGGCATCTGTGACTTTCTTCAGTGCATCTTGACTGGCGGCCTGAAGCTGGAGCGCTTGTTGTATGGTTTGACGGTCCGTCTGTGCCTGGTGAGTCTGGACCTGGATAATCTGTTGGAGCTGCTGTTGTCCTTCGGCTAGAGTTTTAATAATGCCCTCCATGGCATGCTTCAGTATCCCACCCCTGCCACCAAATTTGTAAGGATGAGGCAGACAGCAGCTGGCTTGAAGGAACTTAAAATTGCCTTTATTCAGGTTCACAAAGAAGAGGAAAATAAAATAAAAAAATGATTGTTCAAAGTTCTTGAATAGAGTTCTTTTTTCTTCTGTGATAAGGATGAACCGTGGAAAGGTGACGCCTAGTCTTCATACGCCCAGAGCGTCTCAGGTGCAGTTCTCTCTCTCTCTTCCCCGGTGTTCTGCAAGAGAAGCGGAAAAACACACCCAGTCCTTCATCAGTTTCACCCTTATATAGGGGCTGGGGCTCTGTGGACCAATCAGGGCTGCTCTGGCCTCTTTTTCTATAAATAGACCCCCAAGCTCCGCCCCCTTTCTCTTTGCCCGTGGTTTGCCATGCAGCCTCTCCCGTCAATACTGGAGTTTTGCGGGGTACCTCTGTCTCCCTGCCAGACAATGCTATCAACGCTTCTGTAGCGTTGTACTTCCCACAGGCAGGTGAGCTATGATTGGGAAATGCAGACTCAGATATGTGTGACTTAGTGACGGCATCTGCGGGGAAAGCCGTGTGGCGCATGGCTGCAGGGGAGACGGATATGTGCAAGAGACCGTGACCGCCTGCCCGACTCTCCCTCTGTGTGGAGCCTGCGGTCACATGTGAGGGCTTCCCGTTAGCTGTGTCCTCCTTATATAATGACCCGCTGTGAATGAAGGGTTTGGGAACCGCCGGGTCTTTACTGTTCGTTTCCAGTTCGGCTCCATGCGATACGGGAGCGGGAACCGCCGGGCTGTCACTGCCTGTTTCCTCGGCTCCCAGCGCTGCTGGGTTCAGTCCGGGAAGGTCTCGCCGCTGTTCCCTCTCACGGTGGTTACCCAGCTGTATTCCCTCCTAACGGAGGTGATTCCACCATTTCTCCCCTTCTTCCCGTTCCTCCCTTGCCTCCCATTCACAAATATGAAACCATATGTTAATCAGTAATTGTTATGAGAGTATTGTCTTACAGTTAGTTAAATCTGCAGTTGTATTGAATGTCGGGTTTAACTCACCCCAATGTTTTTTTTTTGTGTGACACATCACTTTCGTGGATTCTTATGTGAGACTTCCAAATCACGAGTTAATCCCTTCTTTCTACAAAATAAACATTAGTTTGGTAACCTTGCTGCTCATATTGCCTGTTGTTTACTCTTCATTACCCATTTCATTTGGCGTAGTTGTATTTTTTAGATAAAAATGAATTCCCATTATTTTCATTGTTACCTTCTAAATTGTATGTTTGTCACTGGTGCTTATAGTTCACACAGGGTAAATAGGGTAGAGTTGTTTTAAAACCATTCTCATATATTCTATTGGAAGGCTTATTTACAGCCAGTTTTACAATCCTTTGCCAGTGTAAACAAAAAATGGCACGTTTTCTAATTGCAATATTTCGCATTCAGGGATTAATAGCTCCACCTTGTACTTTCAATCAAATTTCCGATCAGTGCACCATTTATATGATGTTGAAATAAAGCCCTGATGGGTTCATATTATTCCAATAGATGCTAGTCCTCGCGTGAATCAATCCGCATTCAAGGATTAAATGCCCCGCCTCGCACTTTCTATCATGTTCAAAATTAGCACACATTTACATTGTTCAATTAAAACCCCAATGGTTTTGTGTTTATCCAATATATGCTAGTCCTCACGTGAGGCAATCAAGTAGCTTACCTGCGTTCCTGGAGTTAATCCCCCTCGCGGCAACGTTCTGTGTCAACAAACGCGCCCGCCATTTTGGTGAAGCTTAAGTACATGCACGTGCGCTAAACCTTGCCTCTGTCTTGAGTTACTGATTTGGCCTGTAAAGTAATCAGCAATTTCTTTTGATTTAACAGCACGTATCTTGTCATTATCCTTGATGTTTATCATTGCTCAGACCGTTATAATCCCCTCTTGTGTTTGTTGCTTGTTAGATTCACATTTAAACATTATGATTTATTATCATGTATCAATAAGTCTTAATTAAATAAGGTTGTTGCGTAATTTAAAGTACCAATATGCAAGGTGTCATTGTGTTGTTGTTATTAGATATGATCTTCTAGTTGTTACATATATAACATCTCCAGTAGATGTATAGCAACTATTCTCCCTACGGATTACCCATTAGTCCTAACGCTCTAGTATTATAATATTCACGCATTGCGTTGCTTTATCTTACAGTTGTTGTTGGATACCTTCTCTTCATAGAAATAAGCTAATTTCATTGTCTGCATTTAGACCAATCTCAGTAGCCTGGAATTGACGGATAGTTCTTGCTTCTGTTTGTCTCAGTATGCGTTCCCTTTTTCCCCATCTCTTACTCAGAGTAATTTTCTTGAGACCTATGAACTTTATCCCATGTTTATCTTGCATCTGGTGATCTTTTTGCCAATGCATTGCCAGGGTAGTCTAGGGTCTTGACTACTGATAGAGGAAATATGTTCCCTTATCCTTGCAAATGAGTTCTTTTTAGTAACTAAGTTCTTTTTAGTAACTTCTTGGGTTTAAGGGCAGATTTATTTCCGTTAGACTCATTTAAGGATGAACCATTAGAATTTGTTGTTATAGAGGAAGTCAGTTTATTTGAGGCAATACTTCTAAATTCCTTTCCATTATAACTTTGGGAGTAAGGAGGATTTGTATCCTGAAGTACCTTGAATGGTCTTTCTGTTGTTAAGGCTTGTTCGGGTTGTATGCAATTTGCGACCAGAGCCACAGATCTTATATGTGGTTCAGATACATCATAATAACAAGCCATTACCTGTTTTGACAACTCTAAAAGGTTCTCCCTTTTAAAGGACAAATACTGTGTCTCATCCCACAGGATCTCCTCACCACCTTGGGCCCTTTCTCCTCCAAGGCGATCCTCCCGCAGTACACCACCTCCAAGGTCAGGAAGTTTCTGCCTTTCCCTGGCCACCTCGCAGGAGACTTTAGGCAGTGGTTTAGTGAGGGATCCCTAGGATTCCTCACATTCGGGAGAAGCGGGAGGCCTGCAGCATTTAGTTATCATTCAGAGAAAACGTGTCCCAGTCACAAGAACGAGAAAGCAGGGCTAAAATTGATGGGAGTTGGAGACATATAACGAGCAATACAGAGAGGGAAGAGAGTTATTGTAAGAAGCTTCAACCCCAGTATGCAGGATGAGTTATCAAATAAGTAACAGCGTCGACAAAGAAGTGAAAAGCCTAGAAGAGAGGGGCTGAATCCACAAAGCTGTTGTATAACCAGTAAGAGAAGAGATACTCCATCCAGAGGTGAAAAGCCTGGAAGAGAGGTACTGAATGAATACCGCCGGGGTATAACCAGTAAGAAAAGAGACACTATAAGACTAAGAACTGATAATAATAGAAGTTCAGTAAGGGGTGAAGGAAAACCCTGATCCAGTATTCCTGGAGGGGATGCCTGGGAGGAAACCATAAGCAACAATTAAACCCTGTCAAAGTTTTCCTGGAGGGGAGGCCTGGAAAGAAGCTACATGTAACAATCTGAGCATCAATAAATATTATCGTGGATGACATTTTAAAAAGGAGGCCACAGAAAGTACGAAAGCAAAAAGTGTTTTTGTGGAGCTACAAGAATTTATCGCAGAGACTATGGGCCTCATTAAAAGCCTGGCGGTCCTGGAAAAAAGGGTGGCGGTAGCAATGTACCAGCACCCTTTCCAGACTGCCAGACTACGAGAATGCCTGCAGGGGCCGGTGCTCCTAGCAGGTCTGACCTGCTGGGAGAACCGGTCCATGCAGGCATGGTTTTAACGGAAGCACTGGCACCATTAGCAATGGTGCCAGTGCATCCGTGTGCCCATTCCCGTGGAGTCCAATGGAACTCCACGGGAATGGGTATTTACACTTTTCACCGCCTGACATTCCAGCCTGAACCCCTGTAATATCTCAGTGGCACCAGGATGTCACGTGGCAGAACAGTGTTATGGGGTCTGCAGCAACACGCCGGTAGCAACAACGGGGTACTGCCGACCTCATAATGAGGCCCCACATGTCCCACTGAGAGGTGTTCTAATTCAAGAGACCATTGAATGAACTGGTGGAGAGACCAAGCAAAGACAAATCATTTCCTTGGTCTATCTTTAGGTTAGTAAAAATTTGTGGCAGGCACGGCTGCCACAGGTTTTGGTGAGGCAAAAAGTGTGGTGAGGCCCCATTGCTATTTTTTGCACTGCGCCAGCGGCACCACTAATAGGAAATGTGAAAACACTCCCATTGAGATTGTGTGTAGGGCATAGATATATTGATGAGGTTTCTGAATCTTGCTGTTGGTCAATTGCACTTACAATCAAAACGATTTGTAGGGTAAATCTGGAGACTGAACACACTCTTAATCTTACAAAGATCACCACTATCTAGGGTCAGGAACCATGAGCCTACCATGTACACTCTAGTCACATGAACTCTGTGTGCATCACCGCTAATGTGAGCTGCAGTATGGCATTTCCATCACAATACCACCTGCCAGAAGCCTTCTGTATTTCATATGTGTTTTTGCTTTATCTTATTTGCTGTATTCACAAAGGTACAACTTGAGAGCAGCGTTTGTCTCTAAAGGCGAGTCAGACTGGATGCCAAGATCCACAGCTTGTTTAGAGTCAACTTGATTGTTTTATGTTTCTGTGGCCTATCATTTTGTGCAAACATACTTCATGTTTTGATGTCACTGTGGCTTAATGTTCCCGTATCCAAGTATAATAGTTATTATATCATATTTATATATCTAGCACTTCATGTCTGACTCATGCTGCTTCTAAACGCTGTAGAAATAGGTGTTATTAGTACCAAATGTAATGGTACTTAATTTATCCACCTCAGAAGGATGAAGGGCTGATTTGGCCCTGCTGAAAAAGTAACTTGGAAAGTGCAGGCTGGCACATGCCAGAGTTGATCTTTTACCTTGCTGAGCTATCCAATAGTGACACGTATGCTGTTTAATCAACTCTGCAATTAAAAAGAAACATATGTTAGGATACTTACCCAATACCATCTGCTGTCTCTTCCAGTGTTTTTATTAAAACAATTATAACACTAATATTATCACATTTAGTAGTGGCTCATGGCATATTCCTCCTCCTCCGTCTAAGCATTGTAATATTATAAGGAATTGGCCCAGAGCCAATGCATTACCAAATGCTGTGGTATGCACATTGAAGGAGAGTTTGCTGGTAAAATAGCTCTGCGGGTTAAGTGCTCACTGCTGGAATCTGTATGATCTGCAAGTCACAGGTTTGAATCCTAACAAGGTCTACCCAACCTTTTAGTCTTCTAAGAAAAGTATTAATTTTGGTTGCAGGGTAATCATTTAAATGAGTGCTTTATGCAAAGTTATTTGGCGAAAGTGCTATGTAAGTAACTAGCTGGGGTACTCAACGTTGCCTGTGTCCTGATCGAGTGGTGTCTCATGTGCCCTGGAGGATGTTGCTCTTGTCCTCTTGCCAGCAAGTCTTGCTTTAGTTTGCTCTGGTGTCTCGTGCCCTGGAGGATGTTGCTCTTGTCCTCATGTCAGCAAGTCTTGCTTCAGTTTACTCTGGCATCTCATTTGCCCTGGAGAAAGTTGCTCTTGTCTTCTGGCCGGCAAGTCATCCTGCTGTTTGTTGTTGTGTTTCAGAAACTATTGATATTGATTTTCGCTTTGCATCAGATGGAGCTTTTCGGAGTGATGCTCGTTAATGGCTTCAGCACATTTGAGAAAATGTCCAAGAAAGATTGATTGATTGATTGTGCTCTCTTCTCGTGACTGAATTTAAGGAAACTGTAACCTTGCCATTTCCCATATTTGGAGTGGCATGATAAACAAAATGTAAAAAATGTTTTTTTAATTACCTTTCAAAATGCTTTAATAAACACTTTCCAACTGTATACAGTAGTAATAATTTTCCAAGGAATCCCCAACATATCGACCATTTTGCTTCAGACACTTCCAAATGTTGCCTCCTTCTAGTACCTAGTGTAGTGAATCAGGGCGAGCATCAGTAAATGAGGGTGTCTACGGAGTGACTTTTGTGCATCCAAACATAGATTACAATCTTTCCCCAGACAAATGAGGAGTCCATGTAAAATTTGGTATCAGTGGGTTCAACAGTGTGGATTTGTATAGCCAGACAAACTTACACAGACACACATCCCAAAAATATTTTGCATATAAGATTTTTGCATCCTAACATAGACTACGGATCTTGCCCCAGACAAACATCGGACATGCCTGTATAAAAATCAAAATCTAGTCTTTCTTTGCTTCCTTAAGATATGTATGAATCTTATTTTATACTGGCATGCCTGAAGCTGAATAGTGGGGTTTGAATACATTGGCAGTGAGGTGATAGTGCCTTCACATAGCTTGCTGTGAACAAATTAAAAAATGTCTTCTGCTTGCAGTAGCTCAGGTTTGCTGACCATATCTAGAGTAGAGGGTCATTACACAACCTAATTTCCTGTCTTTTCACTTTAATTAGCTAAGCAGATGCTTGCAGACCCTACAGCTAGACAAAGCAGCAACATATACCCTTAGCTTTACATATTTCCATGATTTTGCTAGTGACAGGCATAAGTATACTTAAAAAAGAAGATGTAAATTGTGTTATGGCTACCCCTGTGCAAGTTGTATTACTTATTGAAAATAAGTCTTCCTGACCACGGATTTGGGGCGTGTAGAGGGGCATAGAGATATATTAAAGTTTTCCCAATCAGTAGTTTTTCTCTTCCTGCCAACATCCCCTTGATTAATTTTGTGCACGTTTTCTAGAGAAAAGAAAAAAAGGCATAGGCAAGCGTGGAGTGAGAAAAGGCTGGCTAGACACCAGTGGGACAGTTGAAAAATAAACAATGCTAAGCAGGTCTATGCAGAAATTAGATGTGTTTAGGAAACACTCTTTAATAAGCGCTGATGGCCACAGGAGCCCCTTTACATTAATGAGCCTGTTAAAATAACTATGGTTGCAGCTCATTGTGAGGCACCTGTAGAGAGCGAGGCCTGGGGCAGTTTGCCCCCCACCCCCTATCCCCTTGAGATGGCCTTGGTGGCAGGGCTAGTTAGGGTCGTTTGGACGAGGGCATATTTTCTTTTGGACTTCATGACCATGAAGAAGAACCTTTTGTTTCTTTAGATAGGTAGGGTACGCCCTCTAGTGATAGAGAAAGGTTGACCTATTTATAATTTACATTAAAAGAACCTGAACCATGTCTTCAGAATGTCCGACTCCTCCTTCTGACCCGCCACAGCACACATTGGAGAACCTCCAAGCCAAAGTTACATATAGGAGAAGCTGTGGAACCTACAGACCAGAAGTCCAAAGCTACAAGGAGAGTTGCTAAAAGCTTCTCTAGTGCAACCCATCAGTTGACTTGAAGGGGAGGCCACCCACTGTGGCATACCAGAAGAAACACTCAGACCAGAAGACCTACTTTTACTTTAGGAGTTTTATTTAAATGAAAGAAAACACCTTACTGACCCTATTGCTAATAGGGAAGCTCCATACCTAAGAAACTAAACTAAGGGTGCTCGTCAAAATTAGTTAAAACAACAAATCTCAGAGACCGGTAGGGGGTGATGACCAAGATGGTGCGTGAGCTGGGAGCTCCTTACCCTGTCAAGCACGAATAGTTAATAACGGCATAAAAACCTCAACAGACAACCCCGCAGGGTGCAGTACCGCATAAAAGGAAGATTTGGAGCGGCTGGCGAGACCAAAAGAAAGGAGTTGCGCTCTCCCTGTGGAGACAGAAGCACTACGCCGGGTGTGCTGAAGTGTAGGAGGAAACACTAGCGCAGCAACAGCACCCTTGGGAGTAAGAGGGAGCCCATCGGACGCCGCGGCCACCCGGTGGTTGAAGCGACCCTGCAACTGGCCCCCTGACACAGCTGAGAGGTTGGGCAGGCATATGGAAGACAATCGCTGAGAGAAGGCGAGGCGGCGAACCAAGCGGACACCGCGAGGAGGCACAAAGGACCATCCGGGGAACGCCTGCACACCGTAGAGGGTGACGGAATGAAAAAACACAGAGCAATGTGGAGAGGAGAGGAAACCCTACAAAGCAATTACAGGCAGTCACAAGGTGAGGAGGTACTACCCTACCCTCCCCCGCCTCCCCCCACTAAACCATTGTGCACTGAAAAACGGTGAAAGGGAGCCCACACAACAGAAGGGACAGGAACGAGGAGCCCCACGCTTCACATACTGCCTGAGGGGTCGAAGGGGGATGTGCTGAGAAGGGAAGGAGAGATTCCTACCCAGGGGGCGACGTTCAGGTGATACCGCAGAGTAAAACACTCTAAGGAGAGAACCGGACCCGGGCCCTGAGTTGAACCACTGGAATAGACTTAGATCTCAAAGAGCTGGGCAAACACAGCAGCCGGGAACTGCTCGTCAGGTGAAGCCTAGTAGAGCACAAGCTGTGAGAGCCCCAGAGAGACAGGAGGGTGGCAGCCCGGGAGACACCCAGCGAGAGGCATGCTCGCCCATATAAGAGGGGACTCCAGTGAGGACAATACACCCCTGAGAACTACACACCCACAGCCACACAAAAAACAGACAGGGGAGATCATGGCGGCCGGCGGCATGGATACCCTGAAGCAGGACGTGCAAGCCATCCTTTTGCAACTTAAGGCATTCAGGACAAAGGTACAGACCTCCTTAGGGGCCATCGTAGATATGGTCTCAAAGGTGGAAGACCGGGCGGAGACCCTCGAGCACAATCATAGATCGGCTGACATATCCGACGTGGCCCTAGAAATGAGGGTCAAAGAGCTGGAACGCAAGGAGAAAGAGGCAATGGCTAAGCTTGACGATGTGGAAAACAGGGAGAGATGAAATAATCTGCAGATATGGGGGCTCCCTAGTACAGAAACTGAATCCCCAAGAGATCTGGAGCTATTGCTGACACGCCTGGTGAGACAACTGCTGGGAGGAGAGAACGACAGGGAGTCCACAGAGTAGCCAGATCAGTGGGAGGACCGCGCTCAGTGGTGGCGAAGTGCCACTACTACAGCAACAAAGAGGAGATCTTTAGGAAAGCCAGGGAAGTGGGCGAAATAGAATGGGAAGGCGCCTCTGTGACTATCTTACAGGACCTATCCTCTTACACCCTAGAACAGAGGAGGAAATGCAAGCCCCTGATTCGATGGCTCCGCGAGGGAGGGGTCAGGTACCGATGGTGATTCCCTTTCGCGCTGTCCTTCGACTACAACGGAGAACACTACAAATTATCACAGGAAGATGAAGCAGGTACGCTGCTACAAGAGTTTCAGAAATGGGGGCAGCAACAAAACTACGAGGGTCAACATAAGCTAAGGGAGCACTTCAACAATGCCTTTGCCCAGCTGAGAGGCCACAAGAGGGATGGCAGCACGAGGAAATCCAGGAAGCCTCAATCCTCGCAGCCCAAGGGTCAAGGATGAAGCGGGCTACGCCCTGAATTTGGTGAATTGCTCTGGATAAGGGAGGGGGAAGAAAAAGCATGTAAAGGTTACTGGTTTTGTTCATGTTTCTGTGGGGTGGGGAATCCCACACTGTCCTAGTAACCCTGAATGTCTGGCCGTCTCAGGGAGGCTGGGTTGCTGACAGGCTAGGGCCTGTTCTTCACAGGCCATTTTCGGGGAAAGTTCACATCAAGGGAAAGTTGGAAGGGGAGGAGGGTGGTGGGAATACCCGCAACGCTTGTCCAAGGGCTTGGACCAAAGCTCACTCAAAGGGAACTTGGTGATAGATGCAGAATTCGCCAGGCAAGGCTATGGATAAGGTGAAAGTAGCGACACTAAATGTAAAAGGGCTACATTCCCTGAATAAAAGGTCCCTCACAGTCAACACATTCCAGAAATTCAATTTGGCAGTGTTATTCCTACAAGAGACCAACTATCATAAGGGGGAGGAAAGGGCCCTAAAGGGACCAGAGGTGGGAAAATGTACTGGGCCTTGCACGCAACCTGAAAGAAGCAGGGAGTAGGCATAGTGATGGCAAAGGCTAGACACCTAATGGAGGTCCAAATTAAGAGGCGCTTTGGGCCAAATTTATCACAGTCAAGGGCAAATTAGAGGGGGAAATGGTCACCCTGGCCTCAGTCTACGCTCCTAACGTGAACCAGGTGACGTCCTGAGAAATGTGTGCGCAGTGTTGGAGGACTGGGCGGAAGGGGCTACGATCGTGGGGGGGGATTTTAATATGTTCCTAGACCCAGAGTTAGATTGGTGGTCCACCCACAGGGACAGGGGAAAAACAAAGGATAAGATCCACAGAGATTTTACGCAGCTGCTGCAAGACTACTTCTGGGCAGATGTATGGAGAACGCACCACACACACCAAGGAGGGTATATTTATTTTCCCCACCACACCAAACATACACCAGAATTAATCTTTTGCTGACACCACAGGAGCAGAGGGACCTAACCACATGCCCCAGGGTTGAAACGGTAATGTGGTCAGACCACAAGATGGTAAAGGCGGAATGAGCATTGGGAGGGACGGGGGGCACCCAGGTGGAGCTGCAGGGACGTCTCTTGCGAGATCCCATCTTCATGGAATTTATGGGGAAAGATTTTTGCAGCTTTTTTGACACAACAGTGAAACCCATTTGAAACACGTGTGGGAGGCGGCGAATGCTACATTCAGGGGCCTCTTGATAGCAGAGGGGTCTCAGAAGAAGATGGAGAGGGCCTTAATAGAGCAGCGCCTGCGGGGAGAACTACAGAGCATGCAGACCCAACTAACAAAATCAGGGACTGACAGCGAGGGACTCCTGAGAGACATGAGGGACAAAAGACAGGAGCTACATTCGCACCTGATAGGCGAGGTGGTCAATAGGCTATGTTACGTTAAGCAAAGGTACTATGAGAAAGGGGACCATGTGGGGACACTCTTGGCAAATAGGATCCGTGAGGCAAAGGTGGAGAGGAAGGTTGACAAGATCAGGGACGGGGAAGACCAGATGCACACAACAAGGGAGAATATAAACGACCACGCACTGAGTGACTCGAAAGTACAGGAATATCTAGATCTACTCCCCATGCCCCTGTTGACATTGGGCAAGAGGTCACTCCTTCAGACCGACATTACGGCAAAGGCGGTGCGACAGGCGATAGCTCAGCTGAAGTCGGGTAAAGCCCTGGGTGAGGACGGGTACCCCTCAGACTTTTATTAACAGTTCCAGGAACTGATGGCCGTACCCCTAGCCCAATTATTTAATGCCATCGAGGGACCCGGGAAATATACCTCCCACGTTCCTGGAGGCATTGATAGTGGTCATCCCCAAACAAGGTAAGGACAGGGAACAGTGCTCATCTTATCAACCCATCTCACTGCTAAACACGGATGGCAAGATATTCGCGAGAATCTTGGCGTCCACCTGGACCAACCAGGCTTTGTGCGCAATAGGCAAGGATCGGACAACATGCGGAAGACTCTGCATGTCATGACTGCGCCTGAGGAGAGACACAAAGGGGCCCTAATTTTCCCTCTTTCCCTAAACCCTTTGCTTAGAAGGCTCACTTCACTAGCCTCAAAGGGGGTGACATCCCCTCAATGAAGAAGGGACGAAACCTCCAGATTTGTCACACCTCCTACAAGGACTTAAACCCATAAAAACGACCTTTTACAGGAGATTGTGAGTGACACTAGGGAGAGACCAGGAGAGACTATTGGAAACTAGGGAGAGACCAGGAGAGACTATTTGAAAAAGACTGGGGGTCATTCCGAGGTTGGAGGTAAGGGATTACCGGCGCCTGTAAGGGCACCGATGGCGGTAATCCCTTACCTCCGTATTCCGAGTTCCCTTTGCGGGTCCCTCTTTACCTCCTGCTTTTAGCAGGAGTAAATTACGGGACCCGCAAAGTGACCTTGGAGTAAATTACGGCACCGTAATTTACGGTGCCGTAATTACCTCCTTCCCCATTCCCATTGAGCCCTATGGGGGCAGAGATGGGGATGGGGAAGGGCTATGGTGAATGGGGACTTACCGGTCTATCCAACCTTGGAATGGACCGGAAATTACTCCATTCACCATGCCGGTATTCCATGGAGTAAATAGCTCCATGGTTGCCAACCATGGAGCTATTTACTCCATGGTGTAGTCCTAACTCGGAATGAGGTCCACTGTATTTTCCTGGAATCAGATATGAACAGTTGT
This sequence comes from Ambystoma mexicanum, assembly GCF_040938575.1. NCBI lineage: Eukaryota > Metazoa > Chordata > Amphibia > Caudata > Ambystomatidae > Ambystoma > Ambystoma mexicanum. The sequence continues at coordinate 851,680,629 of NC_090934.1, forward strand.
GCTATTTCTGACTTTGTAAGTGGCTTAAGAATTATAGATAGCCCCTAATAAAACTTTGAAAGCTGAACCCCTGAGCTGCATCCTCCGTGAAGTACATTTGGCTCCATGACAGTGTGTTGTAATCCTCAATTATCTTTCTGCAGTGTTTGGCACCACTAACTGGTTTCTTCAATACAGAAACACTAGTGTGCAGGCGCGTTATAAATGCCACATCATATCATATACAATTGCCTTGAATCCTTTGCCAAAACCCTTCACAAGTCATATACATAATAATGTTGTCCTCTAATCGGAGGTCACTCAAGCACTCGGTTCTCCGCGGTTCTTTCTTTATCTAAGTCCTCTTTTATAAGTACCTCCTTTCCACAAACTAACCGCATCAAACTCTTTTGGTAAACACTTGTCTACGTACGCATAATACATCCAGGTCATGTTCAAGCTGGATAGAAATTTGGAACCCACAGTCCACATCCTTCATGGATGCTACACTGCAGTGAGCATCTTGGTGAGGGATAATTGTCAAAAACCTATGCAAAGAAGATGGAGGCTAACATTTTTGGAGGGCAGAAGGAGTTTGGGGCACCTGACCTGTAACTAGACTGGTTGCACACATGCTCTGTGGTAGGGGCTCCCTTCTTCAGTCAATCATCCTTATTAGCGCATGGAGATCGTTATTGACCTACTCTCTGCCAATCAGACCGTTCACAGAGTAGTCAATAAATACTGATATTGACTGCATTCTGAATATTCCTACTTGAAAAGCAGACAGGGAATCGACAAAGAAACATACAGGTGCGATTTCGCTTAACAAAACACTGTCTCTTTGGATGATCTTTTTCCGACAGCAAACCCCAGTTTAACACACCAAAGAAAAAGCTAAAACATGTGAAAATCTTTCAATTTCTTATAGAGAAACCTTTTCTTTTTACATTACACCTAATGCATACTTATGTTAACACGCTTCATATTCAACCAAGTTTGGAATTAAAATGCTTCACTTATGAAACCTAGTTTTTAAAATATTACAAAATAAAAGCACATTTAATTAACTATTGCAGTTTGAGTATTTATTTAACTCACTATTAAACTATTTCTACTTTACAACCACAACCCTAACATCTATATTGCTATTAATACTATGAGCTAATATCCTTAAAGACCTTGGGAGGGGTTATTATCACTTGAGATAGTGACCCTTCTCCAACTATGGCAAAGCCTTGGGCCATAACTTGTGGGCCGGTCATTAACACATGATAATTACCCCTCCCTCAGTCTATAAGGCTATTTTATCACAGGTCAATGCATTAATGAAATTCTATTTCTGCCACCTCTGGATTTTTAAGCAGTCCGCTATTTCCTTTCCCACCCTCACTGGGTCACTGCAGTGAATACCTTGCTCTCTTTCACCTGGACATTCAGTTTGTGCTTTACCTCATCAATCATCCCCAGCAAATGCTGATGTCTTTGGCCAGATCTTTATCTGAGATCATGTCATGTTTCAGATTTTGGCAGCAATTGAGCCTGATAGTAGCATAGAGTATAAATCCTTCCAGGGGGGTGTGGCTAACAGCCATGTAAGGCAGACATGTTCACTGAAAGCTCCTGCGGATCCGTTCAAAGATAAGACTTAAATATCAAAGCTTGATTTGAAAATAGAAGATTGCCAACAAGAAGAATGTCAGCAAGGGCTGTGGGTAATCTGAGAGTCTGGGCAAAGATAGAAGGTGAGCTATGCGAGAATGCATCTCGCGGAATAAGGCAAGCAGAAAATGGCGGCGGGCGACACGTTGGATGGCAGGAGCTGAGACATAGCCAAAATAGAATTGTAAAGAGACGGGGGACAGCCACGGAAGCAAGCATGTACTTCATATACCCTCACAACTGCGAGAGAAAGTTGAAAGTCGGGAGCCCCGGAGTCGCTGCCGACACGTGAAAGAAACACGGACCAGGAGGAGCATGTGGCTGCAAAGTAAAGGTGCAGACCTGCGGGGCACGGAGTCGGCGGTGATCACCGTGAGAACAGTAGCAAGCAGAGGCTGGGGACGTGCTGTGTGATCCAGCCTACTCGGGCCAGACTGCCGATGCAGCCGGCTAACGTATTGTAGCTGTGGCAGATAAAGGGCCTCATTACACGTTGTGCGGTAAAAAATGGAATTTAACGGCATGGCGTTATTAGCGTGACCGCCCTCGCAAGAGGCCGCTAATTGCGGCCCATTACGGGTACGCGGACACGAGCATAGCGCCATGCCGTAAATGACCCTACTGCCATGCCGCAAAATCCCCCAAAAAGCCCCTTACCGGCCTCGACCAAAGTGCTGATAGCACCTCCGCCCTCACGCTACATGCAAATAGCGGTCACCGCTATTTGCGGACACCGCTATTAGCAGTCACCGCTATTAACGGTCACCGTAAAAAAGCGGAACCGGAAATAGCGTCATCGCACAGGAACGGGAAAGAGCACGGCGGCCATCTTTAAAAACACAATCCATTGCCATCCTCTGCATCCAGGACCTCTTACCAGAGAACTACGACTAGAAATCATCCCGGATAGCCCGAAGATGCCAAAGGCTCTAAAGAAAGCTGCTGATCTCCAGCGTAAGGAAAAGTTATCAAACGAGGAGCTGATAATGCTCACCGAGACACTTGAAAAAGGCCATCTGGGCCGAAGTTGCCCGCAAAGTCAGTGCCGTGGGCACTACCATCCGGAGTGTGAAGGACTGCCGCAAGAGGTGGGACGACCTCCGGGTTCGTGTCCGGAACATACTATCGGTCAACCGTCACCTGGCAATGGCGACAGGAGGTGGCGCAGATTCCCCTTTGAAGCTCAAGGAGTGGGAGGAGACCTGTGCCTCCACAATTGGAGTAGAATCCATAGAGGGCGTCGGAGATATGGAGCTTGGTGTGGCCATTTCATCTGATGGAGGTGAGTGTATACATCAAACAATGCACAGTGAAGGGTGAGGGTTCCCCCAAATATGTGTCCATGACCAGGCCATTGATCCAGCCACAAACATACATGCATGCATCACCATATACACGTGCAACACAGACCCATCCATGCATGACCCACCCGACATCCCCATCACAAGAATCAATATTAAAGAGGCCCCAATGCATAGAGCCGCATGACGTAAAGATTCTGCATAAGGCACGTAGAACCATTAACGATGATATACCCTATTTCTGTCCCCTACAGGATCACCGACAGACACCGAAGGCACATGCACTGCAACACATACTCCCCCATCAGCCAAAAAGGCCAGGATGAATCAGACAGGGGACACCGCCACCACCTCCAGGGGAACTGGGAGGAGTGTCCATCATCAGAGGGCCAAAGGCAGCAGAAGCACCACTTCCGCGCAGCCTGAGGGCACGGCTGCTGTCATTGCTGAACCCACGCCAGTGTGCCCCATCATAGGTGAAATCATCACAGAGGGCATGCACTCCGCTACCACCAGTTCGAATGGTGAGGCAGCAGCCACCGCACTGCTCACTGACGAGGAGGACGCCATTGATGTCCTGGATCATAGCCATACACCCAGCCCAACACGGTCCATTGAGGAAAGGCCAAGGGCAACGTCCATATCAGGTAGCCATGGAGGAAATGACACCCACACCGTTGAAGGGGCATGGAGCCCTCAGGTGTCCTCACCTGATGCGGGAAGCACGGACCAGGGCGCACCAGCCAGCCCAACAGCACACACCCCCCAACCTGACCTTGCAACCGTTTGTCGGAGTCGGGAAGAAATTACTGGCCTGGTCGCCCAGCATGTGGTCGAGGCAGGCCGTCTAAGGAATGACCTCAGCACATTAGCAGGGCAAACAAGGGAGGCCATGGAGGCCTGCACTGACAGGATCTGTAGGGAAATGCGCCAACTCCGCCAGGCCATTACACGCATTGGGGACATCATGGAGAGGCAATACCAACCCCCAACACAGGAGCAGCCGGGCACCTCCTCCTCGGCAAGTTCCCGGCAGACAAGCCCACTGCGCCGCTCCCAGCGCAACCTGAGGCGCCCCACATCACAACCACCCAATGGTGGAGGAGGCCCTGACGCTTAGGTCCAGCAAGGACTAGGTGGCACATGTTGGAAAGACACGTAGACACTATGGGGCTCACATGGGGGTGTTGTGGGGGGAAAGGGTGTATTTGGGGGTGTTGTGGGGGGAGGGGGGAAAGGGTGTATTCGGTAGTGTTGTGGGGGGAGGGGGGAAAGGGTGCATTTGGGGGTGTTGTGGGGGGAGAGGGGAAAGGGCGTTTACACAGTTGGGGTAATGCACTTTTTGTCCACATTTTGTTCGCAATACACTGTTCTGAAGTTGAAACACAGGCGTGGTCTCCATCATTGTGTATGTGTAATTTATTGTGGACAGGGTACTTTGTGGGCCTCAAAAAATGCATCAGGGCAACAATACCCATCTCCATCCATTATATTTCACCTTTGTACCTGATGAAATTCCTGATTCAGATGCTGACGCACATCGTGTGCCTCCTTGCCATCGCCTCTTGCATGTGGGTGTGGATGGATGGGTGATATCTGGAGACATGGATTGTTTTCAATGATGTGCAGCTCAAATATGCATGTGAGGTCTTCTCAGGTACATTGTGGCCTTCCATGATGGACATTGTCGTACATCTGTATGTTCATTTGTCCGACACACGACAGTCAACACCCAGTTGGAGTATGTATCTCTCCCCCCAATCACACCACCATGTGCATGCCCTGCTACTCACTAACTTGCCACGATTGTCGTCCAGCTTGTCGCTGCATGTTGCGTGGTATGGTTGAGTTCTGCAGGACCATTGAATCATGGGTTGATCAGGGATATCTTGCACTACAATGTGTGATTATCTTGTTTGCATCACATGCCATTTTGACTCATATGGAGTGTACTTGTTTTCTGGTTTCGGTAGACTACTTCATTGTGATGTGGGCCCACCAATTCCACATGGGTACAGTCCATGGGCACAATGGTACTTCGGATTCCTGCCAGTGAATTGAAGGCAACTTTGGTGTTTGCGATCTCCTGGCCAGTCCGTGGCAGGAATATGTGTCCACGTGCATACTTCAGGAGGGCATCGTGTACCTCGTTCAGTGTGCATGAGATTACTGGTTGTGAGATGCCATGCATCTGCGCCACAGTATGCTGCTAGGAGCCTGTGGGCAGGAAGTGGAGCACAGTCACCACCTTCAGTAGAGGGGGGGATTGCAGTTCTGATGTCTAAAAGGGTCAAAATGTTGTCATGTATCTTATCCATGATGCTGGTGATGGTATACCGGTCCAGACGATGGTGTTGGGTGAAATGGACTGCCTTGGATCCTGGGGTTTGTTGGCTGCCCTCGTGGTATTTATGGGTGCCCTGGTGGTGCTTGCTGCGCCAGTCTTGCCCTCCGCCTCCTCCTCCTGCGTCTCCTCTGTGCTGCCTGTCGTTGTTGGTGCTGCACTGCAATCATGTACTCAAGCCCATGTCATGCTGCTGGTATTGGGACCATCTTGGTGTGGGAAGGGGTCTGGGAAGGGATGTGGTGTGCTCTTTGGTGCTGCCTGTCTCCATTGCCTCCGCCTGTGCTGCTTGTGTCCACCTGTGCCAGATGGGAACACAGCTCAGGTCTCTTAATGGGTGGTTTTAGATGCCGTTATTAGCGCCATGCCAGTAAGGGGTTTTTGGGTCTTTACGATGCCGCTAATGCTATGTCCGCATGGCTTGTAATGGCGTGCTATTATCGCCATGGCGCTATTTCCGTACTGGGGGTGGCTCGCGCACTGCCTTGCCGCTATTAGTAGCACCGTACTTACCGGGTCCACTAATAGCGGAGGGTACAGGTCGTAATTGGCTTGGGAAATTAACGGTACCGGTAATTCTTTACCGGTACCGGTATTCCCTTACCGCACAACGTGTAATGAGGCCCAAAGACTTTGAAAGTGCTTACAACAACGGACATCGGAGGCTGCTAGCATTTGTAGGGAAACCAGCTGCGAACTACACGACTCCAAGCTTTGAGCAGAAGCTGAAGAGTGGAGTCCCCGTCAAAGCAGTAAGGAGCGGGTGATCCCCTGCGTACTACAGAAGGAGTCAAGGCTGCCAGCTGCGTGCAGCTCCTGGGCTCATACACAGGGCAAGGAAGGAAGCGCCAAGGTTAGCGCTGACCCCACCGGAGCACCAGCTTAGTGAAAACGCCCCCCCCTTCTAACGAGCCATCAGGCTCATGAACATAATAAGATGCAGTACAGCCGCTCCTTGTCCAGTACCCCCCATGGGAGTGAGGGATACGAACTAAAAGCTAGACGGGAAGCTTTCGTGAGATCACATGCAGCATTGGGCCCAATGGGTCCATACTCATCGCTGCAAAGTTAATCAGGGCAAACGAGTGGATCACACGTAGCGCTGGGCCCAATGCGCCTGTAGTAAGCACAGCAAAGTTAAACAGGGTAAACAAGCGGGGCAGAGACCCACCCTGGTGCAAAACAAAGGCCCTTGTGACGGGATATACACAACCACAAGAAACGCACTCAGAGAAAATTGTGCACATGCTGTGAAGGGAGCACAAGCAACGCAGCACTAATTGCTCTGAGGGAGAAGGGGAGGATGCAAGACTACAAGGCGTGGCCAAAATAATAGTTTGCTGACTAGGAGAAGGGTAAGATCCCTTCTGTACAATTGTAGGGCGGATAACACCAAGCAACACAGCCGGAGGCCCCAGCAATAGCACAGTAAGCAGCGAAGGAACAGCATCGATGGATCCAGGATAATGCCAGCACTGAAGAAGGTCTAGTGGCCGAAAACAGACTGGGGTATACTAGCTCCCAAAGCAAGGCAAGAGATCCATGGTGAGAGACAGGAAGGTGGAAAAGGAGGGGCAGCTGGGGGAGGGCGGACTCGAAGGTCCGGAGACAGCAAACAGTGAGAAGATGGCGACAAAAGGCAATAAAACAAAAAATAAGCAGACCACGATGGAATCATTTGCAAAAGGACAAGCAAGCTCAATTGATATTGGTTGCGGTGACAAAGAGGGGGGATCCACCTTGCACCCTAGAGAACCAACTGACTCAGGGAATCAGCAGATTCTGAATGCAATCGCAGCATCTACAGGCAACACTGGAAGCCAAGATTGACGCAGTAGGAATTGATGTAGGCCTCTTTCGGCAAGATGTTAGAGCCTTGGCGGAACGCACAGGCAAATTAGAAGAAAAGGTCTGAGAAAATACCACCGTAAGAGTGCAAACGTCCAAAGACGCTGATATCCTGCTTCAGAAAGTGAAATTGCTAGAGGACAGAGCGGAAGACGCAGAGGGACGAGTGCGTTGGAACAACATCAGGATAGTGGGCCTGCCGGAGGGAATGGAGGGGTCAGACCCCACCACCTATACTGAAAATGTGCTACTGCAGGAAAAGGGGCTGGGGACCTAACACAGGGGTTCACTATCGAAGTGGGCGCACCGTTCCCTGACCAGAAGACCACCGCCAGGTGCACTTCCCAGTTCCATCATTGCCAAGGTTCTAAATTACAAGGACAGGAAAACGATCCTTGCCTTTTCCAGGGCTGCGGGGACCATACAAAGAGCCTCAGCAAAAATATCAATATTCCCAGATTACACCTTTCAGGTGCAAAAGAGGAAGGCCCAATTTATTTCAACAAAAGTCACACTCAAAAAGGCTGGTCTAAAAGATATGATAATATATGCTAATATACCCAGCTAAATTGAAGATCTTACACAATGTCAAGACCCTCTTCTTCGAGACACCATCTGAAGCACAGGACTGGATGGATAGCGTGCAGATCCTGGAAGCTGAAGAGCTAGGACTACAAACTTAGGCATGAGTCGGAAGATGCCAAGGAGAGCCACAGGGCGAAGCTGGTTCTGTAAGGAACATATAACACAGCAAAGGCGGAAAGTTGCAAGCTAGCCCGGGGATTATCGCTGCTAGGGCGCATTGATGCTGCTGTTTGAGCTAAATATGTAGTAGGAGCACAACGGTACAGTCACTGAAGTCTAGTAGAGGGAACGCAATACGAAGACCCTTCTCCTAACCCACACTGGTTTGTTTTTCTAAGGGTACAGAATAGTGCCCGCTCATTGGGCACTAGGAGTCTAGTTTAGCGACTAGGTCTAATGGAGCCGAAGCGAGGTAGTCCTAGCGTGCGTAGCATGATTGGACAGTTTCAGTTTGAGTGTGTTTTGTTGTTAGTTGGGGGGGAGGGGTTCATACAGAGGGGAGGGAGGGAAGGCTGGTACAGTTGCATGTAGATAACATATGATACTGGCCAAGGTCCAGGGGAAGGCCAGCAGCCCTGCCAGAGCCCTTGAAATTATTATATGACGGCTGAAGAAGTCAAAATCATGACCTGGAATATCAGGGGTCTCAATAATTATGTCAAACGACAAAGGGTGATCACGTATTTAAGGAAGCATAAAGTGGGGATTGTGCTATTACAAGAGACACACTTGAGTGAACAAACAAAAGAAGCTTGCTAGTGCATGGGGGGGGTGATGGTGGGTTCCACATATTCATCATTTGCTAGAGGAGTCCTTATCTGGGTCGGCCAAGCTATCACACTTAAAGTACTAAATACTAGGATTGACGACGAAGGGAGGATGGCTATAATACGGTTCCATGTGTTAAAATCGCGGCAAAAATTGCTGTGGTTACAAAATATTGCGGCAAAAATGCTGTGGTTTTGCCATCGCAATCCATGTAAAGGATGCAGGGGACACCCCCGCAACCCCTGGGCCCATTATACCATTTAAGAGGAGCTGGGGACACCCCCGCAATCCCCGATTCCCTTAAATGGTATAACGGGGTTCACCTTTACCAGGTCAAACCACAGCATTTTTGCAGCGATTTTTTGTATAGGCGAGATTTTTTTTTGCCGCAATTTTATCACTGCATACATATATATCTATAATACACGGTAAGTTAGAGAACTGGGAGGTATGCATAGTGAACACCTATGCACCCAAACATGCCACTGTTTTTAAAAGTCACTATATGCCATACTTGGACCCTATAGAAATGGAGTCATGATGTGGGGCGGAGCTTTCAATTGCACCCTAAATCCTCCATTGAACAGGTCTGACACGACGTACAAAAGACTGGCCCACCTGCTAAAGTCCTAAGTACCATTTTGGACCATTTTCAGTTAAAATATATTTGTAGGTTACTACATAGGAATAACATGGAATACTCCCATTATTCAGTCCCACATAAGGTTCACACAAGACTTGATTATCTGTTCACAATGGAAGAACACGTGATGGAATTTACGGAGGCTGACTACCTGGCTAGGGTTCTGTCGGACCACGCCCCACTATTAACAAAATGGATGATATCCACCCCGAGACCGCCTGACTTAGGAGTGAAGCATTGCTGGATAAGGCATTTAACGAACACATCAGGAAAAGCACAGTAGATTTTATGGAAGTGAATGAGGGAAGTGTTAAGTATGTAGGCACAATTTGGGAAACATACAAGGTGGTAATTAGAGGAGAGATGATAGCCACAGCAGGGGGGGTCACTAACAGCCTGAAGGAGACAGAAAGTAAAATATTGGAAATTGAGAGGCAGGTGGGCGCAGGGGTGGAGCATTCGGAGGAGGAAATCAGATTGAGGCAGGTGTGTCTAGCACAATGGGATAGGCTGGGTAAGTTTAACTACGCGAAATATCTGGAATGAAGTCATGCACAAGGAGATACAACAGGGAGAATGCTTGCTTGGCTGTACAAAAACAGGAACAAGAGATCCCCAATACACTCCATCCAAACTGCAGAAGATAATGAGGTAAATATGCAAATAGGCAATAATAAAGTTTTTTCAGAATATTATGAGCTTATACAGAGACCCCCAGATAGAGAGAGAGGACGAGTTGCAGGATAATTTGGATCTCATTACCCTGCCACACCTAGACGAACAGCAAATGAATATGCTGGAAGAGCCCATAACCCGAGAGGAAGTCTTAGTCACAATAAGAACATTGCCCTCAGGAAAGACCCCAGGCACAGACTGACTGCCAGGGGAGTTTTATAAGGCATATGCCGACACGTTGGTTCCACTCCTCGCCAGAGTATACAACGACGTATATAAATTGGGAATCCTCCCCGATAGTATGAGGGAGGCTATGATAATTCCTCTCCTCAAACCAAACAAAATAGACTGTCTTTTTTGAACCAGGACAGCAAAATCCTTACAGCAATCATAGCGGACAGACTGAGGAAAGTAATTCCCAAGATAGTAAATCAGGATCAGACTGGATATGTTCCGGATAGGAATTTTTCTGGGAACCTGAGCCGGTTATTTAATGTCATTAACAGCACAAGAAACAGAGCGGAGCACTGCGCTGTGGCTTCATTAGATGCGACCAAGGCGTTCTATTCTGTTCACTGGGACTGGTTGTATGCCACTATGGTTAGGATGGGAATAGGGGCGCACTATATGAAGTGGGTGAAGCTAATATGCACCCAAACGACAGCCAGGGTCAGGACAGGTACCACGTTCCAAGTGGCAGCTGCAAAAGGGGACGAGACAGGGATGGCCCCTGTCCCCAGTGTTATACATAATTGCAGCAGAGCCCATTGCGGCTTTCCTGAGACAGGAATATAGTGATGCCGGAATAGAAATAGACGGGGTCAGGAATATAGTTTCAATGTATCCAGATGACATGCTATTATACCTGAGTAACCCCACAGAGAACCTGCCATATGTGTTAGAAGTGCTAGACAACTTTGTCATACTGACCGGGATTTGAATAAACAAGAGTAAATCATGTCTCTTCCCGCTAGCAAAATTGCCGACTCTTGTGGATGAAGAACTGCTGGCTCTTCCCCTGCCGTGGAGCAGGAACTCCTTCATATATCTAGGGCTGAACATATATCACGACCCAAAGCTAGAACATGAATCCAATACAATACAGGCTAAAGCGGGCTTAGTTAAATCGATGGAATTCTTGGGCAAGCTATCGTTGTCGATGGCAGGAAGAATGGAATTGTTAAAAATGGTAGCACTTCCGAGACCTATGCACTGTTTTGGGAATATCCCATACAATATTCCCAGGAAATTCTTCCTAGAACTTGACAAAGTATGCAGGGGTTTCTTATGACAGGGGGGACACAAGGTTGCACTCAACGTATTGCAAAGGCCCTATGTGCAAGGAGGGTTGAAGAGCCACAATTTCAAATTGTACTTCCTGGCGTGCCAGCTACAATATGTAGTTCAATGGATGGCAGATGACCCTACGGGGGAGATAACTCTCCTACAGCCAGCAATAAAAAGATTATATGTTAGAGACTTGATTTGGACTCTGCCGCGGGAATCGCATGTTCACCCACATTTAGTGAAGTTGGGAATACAGATATGGCAGAGGACCTGCAGAACCATGGGACTTAGAGACCCAATATCACCACAGACCCCCTTGGCCACGGTAATGTTAGACACACAAGGAATTAGAGCAAGGCTGCAAGCACATTGGGTGTCTTGCGGTATCTGCATACAATAGGGGATCTCAGGAATGAAAATAGGTAGTTGGAATTTAAGGAACTGCAAGATTCTACGGGTATACACAAGGGTCAATTTCTACTACATTGGACTGTGCTAAGTACAATAAAGGGTAGGTGGCCATCTGTCACGGAGGATACAATAGGGTGTGAAGACATTGAAACAATCATAAACATCTCGGAGGGGGGCACGCTATTTCCAGAATATATGAGGTAAAGCTAGATCACACAACTCGAGAGTCGAATTGCAGTGCAGGGGAGGATGGGAAAAGGAATTGGGGAAATCATTTGAAGACAAAGAGTGGCACAGTATAGTTCTATACCATATGAAAGTCTCTAGAAATGCCAGGCTGCAGCTGCTTCAACCTTACATTACACAAAGGGCATACCTAACGCCAGCTGCAATAGCAAGGTTGAAGGGTGTGGGTAATCAGGCCTGTTCCAAATGTAAGGAAGAGAATGCAGGCATGATGCACATGTTATGGGAATGTCATAAGATACAGGAATTTTGGAGGAGCGTGGCAAACAGAGTGGCCCCAGGAGGCATTCACCTGGGCATCCAATCCCCGGAGGCATGTATGTTGGGACTCTTTAAGAGAAGCACTAAGCAAAAAAACATGGTTAAGATAAAATACCTAATTAATGTACTGGCTAAACGTAGCACAGCCTCAAAGGGACCGTATTGATAGATGGTGGGAAGACCTGAGGAAATGGGCAAAAGCAGAAACGGGGGTGTGGGAGAAGGCACTTGGAGAGCAGAAACAAGAACTTGCAACAGACATTCTACAGTGGATTGCTCTAACGGTAACATTGTTTAATCAAAGTAAGGGTGAAAATGCTGTACAGACCACACAACACGGAGCTAAGGAGAGTGTATCGCAAAATGGGATATAAAGGTTGGAACAATACACAGGCAGTTATGGGGGGTGGGCAGGAAGTTAAAGAGGGAACTATTTCACTTAAGCTTGGAAGTATATGATTATTTGTGCCACTGTATTGTAACTGTTACATGTTGAAAAAGAGCAAAGATATCAAAAAGAATTTTCTTTTAAAAAAAAGAGTTTAAATCCTTCCAGCACACTGGCCCCTCTTCACTCATTCTCCTCCTGCTGGGGCTATCTGGCCTACATTGCACAATCTGCTTATGATTTCCTGCAAAAAGCTTTGGAAAGATGGCAGATCATTCTCTATCTATGGCAAAACTGCGGAAGTAATTTCCACCTGCACTTCAGCGAATTGGAATAATCTGGCATACAGGAGGAATCTTAAACGCTGGCTTTCTTCATCCATTCGGAATTGTCTCCCAAGGCCAAAAACCTCTTAGGCAGTGTCGCTGTCTGGTATAGATTTATAAACATTGCATTCATGTATTTGTTCTCATGAACTTAATATTAATTCTTTCATTTGGCCTTCTGGTGGTAATGTTTGAACATTATATGTAGGTTAAATGTTATAAGTTGACGTGGGCTTGTTTTCCATGGTGAATTGGGGTTGACAGACTGGTGATATGGTGGTAAGTTTATGCTGGTTACGTCTATGTGGAGGGTCTTTCTAGAATTTGGTGTGAATCGATTTGGTGAACATTAAGATGTGATACAATGATTTAACTTACACAAATACTTTTGTTTTTTATACCACTCTTTGTTATGGTATGAGCACTGCACATTGTGGTGTTGGTTAAGCATCCTTTTGTATTCATCTTGTTAAACAGATGCTGATGGCTGATGAAGTTGTGAAAATCATGGTTGACCACATGACAGACCTTAGCAATGCATCCTGTGTCACACTCGAACCTGGTAAGTGCTGTATATTAGGCTAGTTGTAGGGTGTGGAAGGTTCATCTCATGCCTCAGAAGGGGCCATGATCAATGTCTTTAACTTCCTATTCTCAGCTGCTACTTACGTACTTGGTGGTGTTTTTTTTCAGGAACCAGTGTGGTGCTTGTGGTGAACAATTTAGGTGGACTTTCCTTTCTGGAGTTGGGGGTCGTGTGTAATTCAGCCATCCAGTGCCTAGGTGAGTTCAACTTGATCTCTTCATATTTGAGTTCTAGTTTTGATTTGCTGCCAGGCTCACCCTCATCCTCTTCCTGTAGACATGAATTCATTACACAATGCAGTCAAGCCTCTGCGTGTGAATTTCTCCATATGTTCTGAACACCAACCATATTCATGTGTGGGCTTATCCCTTCATGCACTGGCCTGTGGCCAGATTTCCTGGTGCTGAGTGCTTGTGTATACAGATTACTTGTGTATGTGCATGCAGATCCCATGTTCCTGTGTGCTGATTCTGGATGGAAACCTCAACTAAGCAGTTTGCAGCTTCCACCAGATTGGATTATTTGTTAGAAAAGGCTAACATAAACTGGACGGCCCAGATCCATCCTGAGGCACCTCCTGCATGAGATCAACACACAGTTACTAAATGTCATGTGTGTTACTTGACCTAAACGCTGAACACACATTTATAAACACAAGTAAGTTGAAGGGCGAAAGTGGGTATCTTTTTCAGGCTCTGAGGTCATTCATCCAGTGACTGAACCAACAAAACAGTGTTGGGACGGTTTTTTGGGCTAGCTTGATGACTTTGTTTACTATGCAGCTGGTAACTTTGACCAACATGCTTTAAAAAACACCAACCTTGTTCACCAGGTACTACTCACACAGCTTGTCTCGAAGATATAGTTCATTTTTATTTTCATGCATAGGTTTATTTATGTTTTATCCAGTTCAACCCTGATTTGATATAAATAATACCATCAGTGGAATGGATTCAATTTACATGATATGATATATGTTATGATATGATATGGCATTTATAATGCGCCTATACACAAGTTTCGAAGGGATCGGTTCCTCCGGCGTATTCCACATCTATGACAGGTAATCACCACAGCTGTGCTGCTTTGGAAAATTTTTGGCGTCTGCGTCCTGCGTCGATGACATCGATACGCTGTCGTCGAGGGCCTCCGTCTAGCTGACGTCACCGGATGTTATAAGTAGGACGCATGACGCCCGTAGCCTCAGTTCCGTTTTTTTCCGCGAAAGTGTTCGCTTCGGAGATCTCGGCGCGCCTCGGGTCTTCTGAGTACTTCTTTCGGTTCTTCAAAATTGTTTGTTTGTGAATATCATGTCTTCGTCTTCTTCTACCCCGCGGCCGGGTTTCAAGAAGTGTCGGGACTGCGGTTTGAAGATGTCGCTGACGGACCCGCATGACGCCTGCCTCTGGTGCCTCAGTGAGGACCACGCCACGGGTGATTGTGACGATTGCCAGTCATTAACATCGAAGGCCTTACGAGAGCGGAAAAAGAAGCTTTCTGTCGGTAGGGTGTCCAAGCCCCGAAAGTCGAAATCCGCTGGGCTTTCGACCGATGATTCGACAGGCGACTCTCTGCGTCATCGGCGTAAGTCCAGGGGGTGTCGGTCCCAGAGTGGGTCCCGCCATTCCTCTGCCTCTTCGAGGCACTCGCGGAAGCGCCGTCACTGGTCGCTTTCCCCGTCCTCGTCCGAGGACTCCGCCCGTCAGCGGGTTGCTTGTCCCAACAAGCAATCTTCTCCTGCGGAATGGGATGCATTTCGTTCGGAGATGATGACAATTTTCCAATCGCAGGGCTCCGTTCCGTCTGCGCCTTCGAAAGAATGTGCTAGGGCCACAGCTCGCACGCCTTCGGGCTCGGGCGGTCGGCGCGATCATCGGGAGCATTCGAGGTGCCGATCTGACAAGGTGGATCGCTCTAGCCATGCCCGCTCCAGGTCCCGGTCCTCGACGCCCTCGAGACCGGTGGATCCTGTGAGGTCTTCTAAGAAGACATCGACGCCATTGGCGCCATGTCCGTCGAGGGACTCTCTCGAGGCTCCGCCTCCGAGGAACTCATCGGCGCCGAGACCGTCGAAGGACGCGCTTGGGGGTCCGCCCTCGAGGCCTGTGTCAAAGCCATCCGCGCCACGCTCGACGTCAACGCCGAATCCGTCAATGCCCTCAACACTTTTTGTGGAGGCTTTACCAGAGGTACCCCGTGTATCAGTGGAAACTCTGAGGAAGGCCCTGAAGAAGTCGGTAAGGCCTGTATTTGAGCCTTTTTCTGTGCCCTCTTCCAGGGATTTGTTCCAGCCTCTGGATTATATGTCTGAGGTGGAGGAAGGGTCTGAGGAAGGTTTGGTTCCTGATGAGGTTCCTGATGACCTGTTATCTGGTCATAGCCAGTTGGAAGACCTGCGTCAGTCTTTGCACGACGCCAGTGGCCTTGAGACCTCCCCAGAGGTTGAGTTTGGCAGGCCTGAGCCTGGTACGCATGCTGAATCTTCGTACAGGCGACTCATGTCGATGAGGGTGACAGAGTACTTAGCGTGGTCTGCACCACCAGTGGATTTTCTGCAGGATGACCTGACGGATATCCTTGACCAGGGTCCACCCACTGACCCGGTGCTGCCATATCATATGGCTTTACAGAGAAGGGTGCCGGTGGCTTGGACTGCTCCGGAGAGTCTCCCTGCAGTGAGCAAGTCTTTGCCGAAAAAATACTGTCCAGCCAGTAGCGACCCCTGCTACTTGACTACGCACCCCACTCCGGAGAGTTTGGTGGTGCAGGCGGCAACGGCCCCAGCAAAGCAGGCATCGTACCCTACGATCCCTCCTGATAGGGACGACAAGCGTTTTGATGGCTGGGCGAAGAAAGTATTTTCTTCAGGGGGTATAGCTTTACAGGTAGCCAGCTCCGTGTGTGCCTTAGCACGTTTCACTCACACCCTGTGGAATTATGTGTCTTTGGCGGCTGAACATATTCCCGGAGGGGAGGAACGGGATGGTTTTCTTACTCTCATTCAGGATGGCAATGATGCCATGTGTGAATCCGTTCAGTCGGATCTGGACATGGCAGATTGTGTCAGCCGGTCCATGGCGGCGAGCACCGTAATGCACAGATTTGCGTGGTTGCGGAAGTCGGGGTTTGCTCCTGATGTACAGGCCCGACTACTCAACATGCCCTTTGATGGTGAACATCTTTTTGGCAGCAAGGCTGACGAGAGCCTTGAGAGGTTGCAGACCTCCAAAGCTGCAGTGAAGTCGCTGAGCGCTGCAGTTCGCCAACCTCCACCTTTTTGTCCTAGGGGACAGCAACGGAGGGGAGGTTCCTTTCGATACTACTCTTCCTTTGGTAGATCGAGGGGAGCTGCAAGTCAAAGGGGCCACCGTAGGAGTACCAGAGGTGGAAAACAAGGTGCCAAGGCCACTCGGGCAGTTGCCACTTTGCCCTCAGGCACTGCCGCAGCCGCTTCAGCTCAGTCATGAGGCCATGTCCCATGGTATGGTTCGCCGGTTGGGGAAAGGCTGGCGCGGCATCTTGTAGAATGGTGTGCCATTACTTCAGATGTGTGGGTTCTGGAGATCATAGCGCACAGCTACTGTCTTCCCTTCCAGCAGAGGCCTCACGACAATCCACCAGGGAATCTTTCTTTGAAGAGTCTGGATCCGCTCCTTGCGCAGGAAATCAAATCCCTGCTGGAGAAAGGCACAATAGAACTGGATGCCTGTAGCGGAGCGGAACAAGGGATGGTATTCCTCATATTTTTTGATCCCGAAGAAAGACGGGGGATTGAGACCCATCATGGACTTGCGTGGTTTGAACAAGCTCCTCAGGAAGGACAAGTTCAAGATGGTTACTCTCTCTCAAGTCCTCGAAGCCCTTCAACTTCAGGGCTGGTTGGTGTCTTTCGACCTCAAGGACGCTTACTTTCATGTGCCGATTCATCCCAAGCACAAGAAGTACCTGACGTTCGCGGTTGGCGACTCGCATTTTCAGTTTCGGGTCCTGCCGTTCGGATTGACCTCCGCCCCGAGTCTTCACCAAGCTCATGGTGGTGGTGGCAGCGTATCTCAGGAAAGGGGGGATTCACGTTCACCCCTACCTGGATGATTTGTTGATCAGGGTGCGCTCTCCCAAGCAAGTCCTGAATCATCTGTCAGTCACCTGCCACTCCCTTCACAGGCTGGGCTTCTCCTTCAACTTAAAGAAGTCCCACTTGGGGGCGTGGCTTCGAGTCATGAGGGTCGGTTTGGCTCTGTGAGAGCTCCCGGCTGGCGCCATGCTACCAGGCACTATGCCCGGTGAAGTTTGAGTTATAAAGCCGCAGAGGAGCAAAGTTGTGCGGAGCAGTTGCTGGTGCACGTCCTGGGAGTCTCCCGACGCAAAAACGTGGAGGCTAACGGCTGTTCCTCTGGGCCCTGAGACACGCAGATCCCTCCTGCACATCGAGGGGAAAATGGCGGACTCCACCTAATCTCAGCAGAGCGGCCCGATCCGAGCCCGTGACGGGGGTTGCGTGCAGCGGGGCTCCGGGCCCGGCCCCCGGCACGTCGGACCAGCAGCGGTATCCGGCAGAGCGGCGAACCGAGCGGGGCTCCCCTGGCAAGCGGCGCTTTCCACTCTCCCTGCGCCTGGCGGCCTCCCCTCCCCCCCGCTGCAAGAACCACCAGAGCGGTGATCCCCTGCGCCTTGGCGGGGTGAGGCCTTGGTCTGGGGGCCTCCGCCGGTGGGCCTGCCCCCCGACTCCTACAATCTTCGTCCTACTGCCGGTGTGCGGATTTTGGCCTCAACCTCGTAGGCGGGGCCTTCTCGGGAGCGGCTCACTGGGGACCTGCTCTCGAGCCTACGCCGGAGCGCCTGGTCGCGTCTCGGCGGGAGCTGTTGGGGGTCGCTGCAGGCTATCGGGCTTGGCTGCGGGGAGGCGCCCGGCGCCTTCGCCCAGGGCACAAACCCCCCCTCAGGGACACAGCGGTAGAGGGGGACCCGAGCCATCCAGACCGGAGCCGCCCAGCTGCATCTCGGCCCTGGTCGCGGAGGCCCTCCTGGGAACGCTTCAAGCCCTCGGGTGGATCTCTGCCAAAACCTCGGAGGTGGGGCCTCTTCGGGGGCGACACTCCAGGATCCTGCGCTCGACCCTCACCCAGAGCTCCTAGATGCTCCTCGGTGGGATCCGGGGGGGTCGCTGCAGGCCCTCGGGCCCCCCGCAGAGAGGAGCCTGACACCTGCCCAAGGCACAACCACTCCCCCTCCGAGACACAGCTGAGGAGGGGTCCTGAGCCATCCGGACCGGAGCGTCCCAACTGCATCCCGGCCCTGGTTGCAGGGGACGCACTGCCGCGGGGGCCCGGGCACCCTCTCCAGCTGACCAGACACTCTCTGCGTGCCCGCTGGGCCCCCCCCGAATGCGCTCCGCCGAGGCTCACCCCTCGAGGTTATAGCAAACCACCACCCCTGTCAATCAACACAAGCTGACCTCCTGGGGGGTCTCCCTTCACGAAAAGCTCTTTTGGCAGCCTCACACCATCTCCAATCCCGAACTTTTCTGCCGGGAGATTTGGCAAGCCTCCATTCCCTCTCGAACGAACCCCCTGGATTGAGGCCCAGCGGGCGAACAGGACCGTGCCCAGTACAAGCCCGGCGGCTGGCGCCCCGGAGCCCTACTCTACAGCCGGACCGGCCTCTGTAGCGCCGGGGGATCCCTGCCACGACCCCCCTGTCTCACAGGGGGTGGACGGGGGCCGAGGGCAGCACTGAGGAGGAGCTTGCATAGGGGCTCCCTACCCGAGGCCAACTTCGCACTGGGACGGTACCATCCCACACAACACCTCTCTGGGGGAGCACCTTGCTCCCACAACTAGCGCAGATCAAGGTAAGGCGGCACCTGCCACACCACGCCCTGTGGGACACCACCCAAGGGCTCCAAGAACTGGGGAGTCAACCACGGAGCTCCCTCCCGAGGCCGGTCCGGCTCCTGCACGACTCCATCTGGGTCTGGGGCTGCGAGCTGCTGCCGAGTATTGACCTGGCCCCTAAGTGAGACCCGACTCCCCTGGACGCTCTGCAGCTTTAGGTGACTAGACAGGGTTCGGGGGCCCGAGGCTGCTTCTGAGAAATTATCCCTACAGCAAGTCAGTGTTAGGAACCTCCCTCCCTCCCTCTGGGGGACGGGGTCGCCCTGCATATCTATGACCAATCTAACAAAACAACGAAGCAAACGGACATCTCCACGCTACTGAACATGCCTCCTGGGGGGGAGAAAAACAAGAAGAGTGAGTGCAGCGAGGGTGGAATGGGAAATGCCCCGCCCGAGGGCCAAGCAACTATGGCCTCCCAATCTGTCACAAAAGCGGATTTGCACGACCTCTTATCAGCCCTCACCAGGGAGTTTCAAAAGGGGACGGAAGAAGTAAAAACTCAAATTGCTCATCTGGACAAGAGAGTGGGGGAGATTGAGTCAAGAACCGAGGAAATTGAAACAACGCTCTGCGAACAGAACTTTGAGATCGGAGAGGGAGCTGACAGAATTAGGGCCCTGGAGTGCAGATGTGAGGCACTCGAAACCAAACAAGAAGATGCTGAAAACAGCTCTAGGCGGAACAATATCAGGATTCGGGGCATTCCGCTGGCGATCCCGGAGAAAGACCTCCCATTTTACGTAGCCGATCTCCTCCGCCACATCATCACCCTTCCAGATGACGCCCCCCTGGAGCTTGACAGGGTTCATAGAGCTAGACCTAGGCAAAATCCTAATGGCTCAGCTGATGTGCTGGTCAGAGACCACTTCTTCAAGCTCAAGGAGGAGATAATGCAAGAAGCCAGGGTCATGAAACACATCCACTTCCGGGACTCAGAGATAGCCC
Organism: Ambystoma mexicanum; assembly: GCF_040938575.1. Lineage (NCBI taxonomy): Eukaryota > Metazoa > Chordata > Amphibia > Caudata > Ambystomatidae > Ambystoma > Ambystoma mexicanum. Next base: position 851,700,781 of record NC_090934.1, read on the forward strand.
TTTTCCAAGATTTGGCAACAGCGACATTAGCAAAACGAAGAGCTCTCAAACCCATGGCTGACTGGCTACGCGAACGCAAGATAACCTACCGCTGGAGCTTCCCCTCAGGCCTCGCCTTCATGTGGGAGGGGAAAATCCGACAAATCCCCTCCCCGCGAGAAGCAGAACTATTCATGAACCCGGAGGCGGGAGAAGAGGCTCCCGGGAGCTCGAGCCACTCACCCCAGGGAACTTACAGAGAGTCTCTCCGCTCATGGTCCTGAGTGGAGGGGCGTCGCAGGATGCGAGGCCCACCCTCCAAGGGGAAGAACACCAACAATCACTGAAGCCACCCCCTCACTAACTGCCGAAAACACAGCTTAGGAGGATGGGACTCATTGAAGGATGGGGTCCAGGCCGTCCTGGGCCCTTGGCCGAAACGACTATCTACACTCCATCCTGCACTGTTACATTTTCATCGACAATGCACGAGGACCTAGGGTCTCCCATCTAGCTGGTAGCTACGGCTCAGCCAACAGCCCCGTTGGTAGAAGGCTGGTCTGGATACCGATACCTGTTCTCTGTTTTAGGTTTTGTTCTAGTTCCTTTTGTTTGTTAACCATGGTCAGAGGGAAGGGGGGAGCTGGATCTAAGGAGATAGCTGTAGGAAAGGGTGAACCAGGGGTCAGGGCGCAAGCGGCAGGGGGGTTTCTCCCCCTACACGAGTCCTCCGCAACATGTACAACCCAGCCAATAGGGGAAGGGGAGACCTCAACTCTGCATTCAGACGGAAGCAAGGGAAAGCCACTAACTAACTCATTGACGAATGGCCCAGCCGGATAGAGAGCTATCTGTGTTAACCTGGAACATCCAGGGCCTGAATGCCCCTCGGAAGAGGAAGTCCGTAGAGCACAGGCTTTCCCAGCTGGCACCTGATATTTTATGCCTTCAGGAGACACACCTCCTCAGGACAGACGAGGGCCACATCTCTTTCCAACACTACGCAAAACGCTTCTTCGCCTCTACAGGCCTCAAGAAAAGAGGGGTAGCCATCTTGATAAGCTGAGACGTCCCTTTAACGAATATCACGATCAAAAGAGATTCAGAGGGGCGGTACATTCTTCTGAAAGGCCGGCTGGTAGAGCTTCCCATCACTATAGCAGCTATATACTGCCCAAGCACAGCGCAAAGCCTATTCCTTCGTAACCTTCTTCCCATTCTTACAACCTTCACTGAAGGTCAGCTGCTCATCGGGGGCGATTTCAACCTGACTCCAGACCCTAACCTGGATAAAACACTCCCTCCATCCAAGGAGGACTTCTGCAAAGCTCTCGCCATGGCAGAATTCTTAAGGGAAACCGACTCCATAGATGTTTGGAGATGGGCCAACATGGGGGCTAGGGATTACACATTTTTCTCCCACGCCCATCTGGGGCATTCAAGGATCGACCTGCTGCTGCTCTCCAGTTCTCTCATTCCCTGCGTTGAAACCATCCAAATAGGACACAGAGCCCTCTCGGACCACGCTTCGGTCATAATGAAACTGAGGGTACAGAGCTTTCCCGAGCCGACCCAGCGACAATGGAAACTTCAAGACCAGATCTTCACAGACATAGCGATCAGAACGGAAATGGCAGAAGCCCTCAAGAACTACTTTAAGGAAAATACCACCAAAGACACATCGATATCCACGATTTGGGACGCCATGAAACCGGTGATCAGGGGTACGGCTAACGATTGCACCGCCAGGCTATGACATCTACGCAAACTACAGCAGGACAAACTTGAAGCGGAGGTGTCTGAGGCAGAACGTATCCAGAAACAGGGTCAGAACAGGAAAGCGAGCCGCGCCCTCCAGAAAGCAAAACGCTCTCTAGAAATGCAGCTAGCAGACAAGGCGGCCAGGGCACTAACATACACCAAACAATTCTACTATGTGCACAGCAACAAAGCAAACCGCCTCCTGGTCCACAAATTGAAAAAGCTGCACTCGAGGAACTCCATCCAATGTCTCCAGGACGCACAGGGAACGCCGCGCTACGCCAACCCAGAGAAAATGGACATCATGACTGCACACCATAGGGCAATCATGTCGGGTTCCCCTACAGCAGCAGACGCACATTCAAAATACCTAGCTGGGATACAGCCGTGCGACCCACACCCTCAATTGGCAGCCCTAGAAGCCCCGATCTCGACAGAAGTGAGTGAGGTCATCGCAAAATTGAAAAACTCAACGCCTGGTCCGGATGGGCTCACAGCTCCATTTTATAAGAAGTTCTCATTCATACTCTCCCCCCAGCTGGCTGCTCTCTTCAACTCCTTCCTTTTGTCAGGGACGACCACCCCCTCGATGGAAGAGTCGCTAACAGTGCTGCTTATGAAACCAGGCAGGGACCGGAGCCTTTGCGCCCTTTACAGACCCATCACACTCCTGAAAATCCTAGCGAACAGGCTGGCTCCCTTACTCCCGGACATCATACACCCGGATCAAACGGGATTCATCCCCGGCCGCCGCACGCACGACAATATAAGAGCCATAAACGTTATCGAATCAGCCAGTAGGAAGGGCCAGGAGTTGATGGCGCTCTCGCTCGACGCTCATAAAGCTTTTGACATGCTAGACTGGGGCTATATACAAAAAACATTAAAGCACTATGGCTTTGGCCACAATTTCATAAAATGGACACTAGCTAACTACCAGCATCCATCCACAAGGCTAAGAATTAATGGAACCAAATCTGACACAATTTACATCGCAAGAGGCACAAGGCAAGGATGTCCCCTCTCCCCACTGATCTTTGCCCTCTCCATGGAGCCGTTCGCAAGCAGGGTACGGCAAACCGCAGCAATCCAAGGCCTGGCAATCAAAGCCCAAATATACAAAGCCGCCTTATATGCAGACGATGTCCCCTTAACATTAACTAAGCCCAGGGAATCCATGAAAGCTCTGTGGACGGAACTGAAAGAATTTGGGGAGGCATCAGGGTTCAAGGTCAACCTTTCTAAATCATCAGCGCAGGGCATCCACCTGCCTCGATCTCTGTCCAGGGACCTGGAAAACGAATATCTCATACCATGGGCGAAAAAGCACCTATCATACCTAGGGCTCCAGCTGCCAGGCACACCCAACAGACTATACAAAGCTAACTTCCCTCCGCTGTTTAAAGAACTCAAGAGCGATCTACTATGCTGGCAGAAACGGGAGGTCTCCTGGTTCGGAAGAATTACAGCTCTGAAAATGAACCTCATTCCAAAATTACTTTACCACTGCTCAGCCCTACCAACTGCCACCCCGAAGCAAAGCAAGCTACGCAGAAACTACAAAGGAGCATCATGAGGTACATCTGGGAAGGAAAACAGCCACGTATCCCAAGGAAACTCATGCTGCGGGGTCGAGCGATGGGGGGATTGGGAGCGCCTGACATTGCCAGATATATCCTGGCTGCCCAGCTCTCGCATGCATTTGCCTGGCCACCTGCCACACCAAAGCCCTGTTGGCTGGAGCTGGAGGAGGCCTGGAGTCCAGTCCCGATAGACGCACTACCACATATGAAACGCTCCATCGACCGTGCAGATAGGGGGCCTCTCTCGGCAACCAAAAACACGGTGGCGAACTGGAAGAAGGCGGCGCAGCTATGGAGAGTCCGCAGCACAACAGGCCCACTCACCCCGATCTGGAGGAATCCGGAATTTTCGCCGGGCATCAACCCCAAGGACTTCTCGAGGTGGAGGGAGGGAGGACTGGAGAGAGTGCTAGACTTTTTCGAGGAGGGAAATCCTCTGGACTTCGAGGCCTGCAAGGCGAAATTCAAGGTCCCTGAGAACGAGAGGTTCAGATACACCCAACTTCGGCACTGGCTCTCAAACAGGAGCATGAAAAACCTTGGAAGCAGAGACCTTACAGCCCTGGAGCAAACCCTCACATCGCTTCCCCCTAAGGGCAAGATTTCTACCCTCTACAAGATCCTAGATAGAACTGACCCGACCCGCAAGGAACCATATATGCTCAAATGGGAGAGAGATATTGGGAGACCCATTGAGCCGGAGGAATGGGACCAGATCTGGACAAGAGCAAATAGAAGCTCGAAATGTGTGTCCAATAAGGAGGGGGCATTCAAGGTATGCTACAGGTGGTACCGAACACCAGAATCTCTCAATAAATGCAACCCGGCGATCCCACCGTCATGCTGGAGAGGTTGCCCAGACAAAGGCACACTATACCATCTGCTCTGGACATGCCCCAAGGCGACTCAATTTTGGAAAGCAGTGCTAGATCAAATCAACACGATCACAGGCCTATCAATCCCATGGGACCCAGGTATCGTACTGCTCGGAGCAAGCGGCGAGGGCCAATTCCCTCGATCAGGCCACAGAGCAGAACTTTGCTCCCACCTGCTGACTGCCGCCAAGATCTCAGTGGCAAGGCTCTGGAAAAACCCAGAGGCCCGTCGGTCCAAATGTGGTTGACTAAATGCTGGGACATAATAGCGGTGGAAAAAATCACCGCCCTCAGGTTTGGGAACAGAGACAAATTCTTCCATACTTGGTCTCCCTTCCTTGACCACGCACAGACATACCCAGGCCTGGCCCGACAACCCCCCTCTCTACGGTGGTTGGACAAATATGACTGAAATAGAATACGGAAGAGTTGCCTGGGATACCCACCTGGGGAGTTCAACCCCTGCTAGCAAAAGCCGAGGCGAAACAGCGAAGGCCTTGAACTAAAGGGTGCCTGCTCCCCTCACCCAGCAGGATCCTGAAGCAGGATCAACCTCCAGGAGCTCTTAATCCGACGCAGGGCCTCGAGGGGCTCACCCCCACCGAACTATGGCCTCCCCATGCAGTTATACATTCCCTGCTGACCTACAGTTATTGTTTATGTTTTATGTTTGTTTCTTTGATTTGTATTCTCAAGCGAGACAGTGCCGATTGAAGCACCCTCATTTTACATGCCATAATGTATAACTTGCTTGTTTAAAAACCAATAAAAACATGTTTGGAAAAAAAAAAAAGAAGTCCCACTTGACACCTACCCAGCGGCTCCAGTACATCGGTCGGAGCAGTGCTCGACACATCCCTGGGGCAGTGTTTGCCTCCCCAGGTGAGGGCTCATCACATTCTGCAGATGGTGCACAAGTTTCAGCATGCCCAGAGTCTCCCGGCGTTCGAGTTCTTGAGGTTGCTCGGCCTCATGGCATCCTGCATTCTTCTAGTGCCAGAGGCCAGGTTGCGGATGAGATCTCGGCAGTGGGCTCTCAAGCTCCAGTGGTCACAGTCCTCTGGCAGGATGTCGGACCCCATTCAGGTGCCGCCCTCGGTCACCCAGGATCTTCTCTGGTGGGCCGTCAAAGGCAATCTGATGAATGGGGCTCCATTTTGGCTACCCTGGCCAGAGGTAACAATCGTGACGGACACGTCCCTCACGGGATGGGGAGCTCATGCCAACGAGTTGACAGTCAGCAGTCGCTGGTCTCCGTCAGAGTCCAGACTCCATATCAATCTGTTGGAGCTGAGAGCCATCAGGCTAGCCCTGAAGGCTTTTCTGCCATCTGTGCGGGGGAAGAATGTCCTGATTCTGACGGACAACACAGTGGTCATGCACTACCTCAACAAAAAGGGCGCGAGCAGGGTCTCTCCCTCTGTGCAGAGAGGCGATGCAGCTCTGGTTCTGGACCATCCAGCAGGAACTTTCGATCTCGGCAGTTCATCTGGCCGGAGACGAAAACGTGGCGGCAGACGCTCTGAGCAGGCAGAGCGCGGCCTCTCACAAGTGGGAGCTGGCTCGGGAGATTCTCCTGGTCATCTTCGCCACCAGTGCCAACCGGAAGTGCGAAAGATTCTGCTCGCAGGAATTTCCTCCAAGAGGAGCCTTAGGGGACGCGTTCGTAGTGGAGTGGTCCTTCCACTGCTGTACGCGTTTCCTCCAGTCCCCGACATTCCACAAGTGCTGCAGAGATTACAGAGGTTTGGTTCCTGGATGAGCCTCATTGCTCCGGCATGGGCCCAGAGAACATGGTACCCGGACCTTCTCGACTTGTCCATCTGCCCTCCACGCCGTCTTCCCTACCAAGACGATCTGCTCTCACGGGAGGGGGGGTCAGGTTCTCCATCCAGAGGTCAAGTCCCTCCACCTTCATGCTTGGCTTCTGAAAGGTTGAGGTATAAGAATTGGGACCTTCCTGAAGACGTGATGGAGGTGTTGGTTTCGGCCAGAAGGCCCGCAACAAAGTCCCTGTACCGTTGCCGTTGGAGAAAGTTCTGAAACTGGTGCAGGGTTAAGAATGTGGATCCTTTTTCATGTGCCATTCCTGTGCTTCTGTCTTTTTTGCTTTCTTTAGCCCACAGGGCCTGCAATGGGTACCATTAAGGGTTACCTGGTGGCGCTGTCCATATTTAAGCGCTCGTCTGAGGAGTGTTCTTATTTTAAGATTCCTTTGATTTCCCAGTTTCTCAAAGGGCTCACTAATGTGTTTCCACCGTCACCTTTCCAGGTGTCCGGTTGGGATTTGAACCTGGTTCTAAAATTCCTCATGGGAGCTCCGTTTGAGCCTTTTCATTCTTGCCCTTTGAGACTGTTGACCTTGAAATCTGTATTTTTAGTTGCAGTCACTTCCACTCTTCACAGTGTTCCATAAGGAGAGGGTTCATCCTTCTTTTCTTCCGAAAGTTGTGTCGGAATTTCATTTAAGCCAGAAGGTTGTTCTTCCGGCATTCTATCCTCCTCAGCATCCTAGTAAGGAAGAGGAGAGGCTCCATAGGTTGGATCCTAGGAGTGCTTTAAGTTTCTACATCTCACGCATGTCCCGGGTCAGAGTGGACGATCAGCTCTTTATTGGATACGCTGGAAGGCGTTTGGGACAAGCTGTTACTAAACAGACTTTGTCTAGATGGATTATTTTGACAATTTCTGAATGTTAGCGCTTGGCGGGTAAGGACCCTGCGGTAGGCTTATGGGCCCATTCTACTAGGGTTGTGACTGCCTCTACTGCCCTGCAGAGGGGTGTTCCCATTCGTAACATTTGTGAAGCAGCCACATGGGCCACTGTCCATACTTTTGTCAAACACTAGTCCTTGGATTCTATCCATGGGAGGATCTGGCCTTTGGCAAGGCGGTCCTCTATTCTGCAATTTAATTGGGCATTGTAAAATTCTAAATTCTTTCCCACCTCCTTACGTTGGTACTGCTTTGGGAGTCTGTCATAGATGTGGAATACGTCGGAGGAACCAATCCCTTCGAAGAACAAGTTACTTTCTTACCTGGTAACATTCTTTTGATGGGATGTTCCGACGACGTATTCCACATCGCTCCCTCCCAGCCTGCCCCTCTACAGAATTTCTTATGTGATTGCAGTTTTCGTTTCCGCAAGGCTTTCTGTAGTCATTCTGGCAGAAGATTGGTGCCATACGTTCTGGGAAAAAACTACAACGGAGGCTACGGGCGTCGTGCATCCTACTTATAACATCCGGTGACGTCGGCTCGACGACAGCGTATCGACGTCATCGACGCAGGACGCCGAAAATTTTCCGAAGCAGCACAGCTGTGGTGATTACCTGTCATAGATGTGGAATACGTCGTCGGAACATCCCATCGAAAGAACGTTACCAGGTAAGAAAGTAACTTGTTCGTTTCAAGGCGCAACGAGGCAAGGGAGGGGAAACAGAGGGAAGACAGAGACAGCGATCCTACTAGGCCCGGTGACATTGAGATCACGCAAGTGCAGAGGAGGGGGAAGAGGGCAGTGCAGTACATAGGATAACAGTAAAATAAAGAAAGACAATAAATAAAAGTGCGGCCAGCTGGTGGCAAGTGCAAGGGTAAGTGCAGAATCAGGTGTCAAGAGCTAGAGGGGGCTGTGTGGATACAGAAACAGTCCCAGAGTGCAAGGGTTGCCATGGGGGCAGTGCAGGTGTGCAACTGGCAGGGAGGGGACCTGGGCCCGAGATCAGAAGGTGGCCAGGTAACCAGTGCAGTTTCAGAATCAGCCAGGAGATCAGCAGGGGAGAGGAGGAGAGGAAGAAGAAGCAAAGAAGAAGGTCTTGAGGTGTTTCCGGAACCAGAGATGGTTCTCCTCAAGTTTCAGAGAGGCAGGGAGGCTATTCCGGAGGGAAGCTCCAGCTGCTTGGAGAAGCGACTAACCCTGAGGGAGTTGGTGGCGGGTGAGCGAATAGCTTGAGAAGGAAGATATTTAGGAAGAGAGAGTTGAAGGTATTGAGGTCTCAGGCCCCAGAAGGCCTTGTGGACAATGCAGAGCATTTTTAACTTAATCCTCGCCGCCAATGGGAGCCAGTGCAGAGATTTCAGTCCTGGAGAGATATGATCCCTGGGCTTGAGGCCAAGGACAAGTCTTGTAGTCTGTTTTGGATTAGTTGCAGAGGGCGGAGAGTAGAGGCAGGCAGATTTAGAAAGAGGCTGTTGTAGTTGCAGTAGTTGAGCCTAAAGAGAACCAGGGCTCTGGTGACAGTGAGCTTCTGGGGGAAAGAGAGGAAAGGAAGAATACCTCTGAGGAGGTGCAGCCGGTAGTGTGACTTCTTAGAGACGTCGGAGATGTGAGGAGAGAAAGAAAGTCTGGAGTCGAAGATAACCCCAAGGTTTTTAGCCTCACAGGAGGGAGCAGGAAGAGGGCCAAGAGAGGCCAGCCAGGGAGTGACTGGAAAGGAGGGAGCAGATGTGCCGATGAGGAGAATCTTGGTCTTACTGGCGTTGAGGCAGAGATCATTGGTGGCACACCACTCCTGGATGGCAGACAGACAGTCAGAGATGAGAGAAATAGAGCAGGTGGCTGAAGGGAGCCTGAAAATGAGCTGAGTGTCATCGACATAGCACTGAAAGTTGGGGCAGAGAGCGGCAATGCGGTGGGCAAGACGTGCCAGGTAGTGGTTGAACAGCCAGGTAGAGAGGTTAGACCTCAGGGGAACACCACAGGTAGAGATAGAGATAGAGATAGAGGAGAGGAAGGACCCAAGTTGGACCTGGGAGGGTCGATAGGAGAGGAAGGAGGTCAGCCAAGCGAGGGCCTGATCGGTGATACCCACGTTATCACGGAGACGGTTGAGCAGGATGGCATGGTTGACCGTGTCAAAGGCAGAAGAGAGATCAAGTAAGATGAGGACACAGGGGGTGTTGGAATCGAGGTTGGAGAGCAGATATTCATGGATGTTCAGGAGAGCAATTTCAGTGCTTCTGGCAGCTCTGAAGCCAGACTGATGGTCATGGAGACAACCAACAGATTCAGAGTGAAGGTTAAGCTGGGAGATGGCCAGCTTTTCCAGGAGTTTGCCCAGGAAAGGAGTGATGGAGATTGGACGATAGTTACCCGGGCAGGAAGGGTCGGCAGAAGGTTTCTTAAGAAGAGGGTGCACAAGGTAGTGCTTCAGGGGAGGGGAAAACTCCAGTGGTGAAGGAATGGTTGCAGACATCAGCCAGAGCAGGAGCCAGGGTGATAATGTTGTCCACAATGGTTTTGGTGGAACAGGGGTGAACCTGTTTTGATGAGACTTTCGTAGATCGGACTTGTCGAGAAACCTCGTCAGAGGAGAACAGGGAAAAGGCAAAGAAGGAGGGAGGAGAGGTGGCCGAAGAGGTGTCAGAGGAAGAGCTTAGGGATTAGAGTACGGAGAAGAGGAAGAGAGAGAGGACAGGGTGTCCTAAGTTTTAGAGATGAAATGAGAATCCAGGGCCGTGCAGAGGGCCTGGTGGGGGACAGGAGAGGTAGAGACTGTGGCAGGATTGGCCAGCTCCTTGCAGATTTTAAAGAGTTCGGCCGAGTTGTTAGATGCCGCAAAGACGCAGGCTTGGATGTCGGCTCTCTTTTTAGTGCAGACAGAGAGCCGGTACATGCAGTAACTGGAAGGATCTGTATGATACATGTGGCTCTTTCAGCTATTCCATATTTTGGAGTCCCATAGAACTCCATGGGGAAATGCCATATGAACACTGATTTTGTGTGGTGGTAATTACCTCCAAAGCAGGCGTAGCTGAAGGTTTTTGGAAACGTAACTCCAAATTTCGAGGAGCAGTAGAACATACCGTATTCCCAAATATGGGATGTTTTACTCTTTCCGCCAGACTTGTAATTAGGCCGCATATACAACAGAAACACATTTTCTATAATATTGCAGCCTTCCTTCAATCAGCATACATCAAGAATCTTTGAAGGATTGTCCAATATCAGGACCCGTTTTGTACTTTTCTATGATGGGAGACAGTGGCCCTCATTACAAGTTTGTTGGTCTGGAAAAAAGTACCAGTAACAACGGTTACCGGCACCTTTTACAGACGGGCAAACTACAAGTCTGCTGGTAGGGGCAGTGAACTACCGGCAAACCTGACCCGCAGGTAGTTCAAGTCCCTACCGGCAGATTTTGCGCTGAATCACTGGCACAGTTACTAATGGTGCCAGTGCTTCAGTGTTCCCATTCCCATGGAGTCTCCACGGGAATGGAAATTTACCGTTCCTAATATCCCAGTATTACCGGGATATCAGGTGGCGTTAACAGTGAAGTGAGGTTGCAGATAGGCTGCCGGTAGTACCAGCGGCCCACCGGCAACCTTGTAATGAGGGCCAGTGAGGCTATCACATGTATAGATCTCATATAGTGAAGTAGCACCCTGGTAGAGGGCACCAGCCAATCAGGATTCAAGTAATGCTGGCTTTATTCACCAGGGAAATCCTGGGTTCTGTGTCGGCTGAGGGTGTTTTCTCCTGCTGCCATTTTCTCTGCATGCCTCTCCCCATCTGTCTCTATCACGTCCTCCCTCAAATACCTCCACACTGCACAGCCCAAATCGACGTTCTACATCTGCCACTCATTTACCTAACTCTGCATTCCTGTCTTCCTGGCTCTCCCATAGCTCTGGTAACCATGTGTAGAAATCGAAAATGGACTTTGCGAGTTCCCTTTGCCGTTTCCAGGGGTGCCATTTTTGTAGTTTATTTTTTTGGTAAATAGAAACGGTTTGCGTTCTCCTTGCACAACTTTTCGTTGGCAATAACTGGGAATCTTACACCCAGACATTGTCAGGATGTAATACCCGTAGTACCGACTCTTGCCGACTTTCCTGGGCGGTAAAGGCACTGTTGACCTAGTTATAGGACCGAGAGCAGGCTGTTACTACGTCGGAAATCCTGTGAAGTCAGGTATTTGTAGTATTGCATACTACAGCTGGCGCTGATGATGAGGGATCTAGAATAGGAATGCGGGGAATGGAATGGAGAGGGGACAGTGAGATGGCGGTTGGAGGAGCAGAAGGTCTCACTGCATCTGCTCTGTCCATATCCCTTTTATATTATATTATAGATATAACTGTTAAATTAATAAAATAACTACATAAATAATAACGTCTTCCTTTGTCGTGCCATTCTTCAAGTGACGACGAGGATCTTTAGTCTCTCCCTGCACTGTATGAGGCCAAGGATCGAGAGTGGCAGAGCCGAAGAACTGGCAACCAGCACTGACAACAGAGATTTCCGGCAAGAAGAGTGCAGTGTTAAAGGTACTGTAGGCATGATAATAATCATACAGTGGACTTACAATTGCATCCGTTTGAGAGCCGCGCATGCTCGCATCTTATGAAGGCATTGCACGGGCGAATGCGTGAGCTTATATAGAGAAAAGGACCCTACGCAACGTTGATTGCGTCCATTGCGTGCAGCCATTTTGGGATTTGTATAAACAAACGGTCTCCATGACACTGTATAGACAGTGCAACGGAGATTGACGGCCCTGCAGGGAAGATCAATTGTATATACTTTAAGTGCGTTCAAGCGAATGCAAAGCTAAAATAATACCGTACAACGTGCAAACAAGACATGTGTGAATTAATAACCTCTTCCTCGTCTCAGTTAAAAAAATAATAATAATAATTTTTATCATACAAGAGCCTAGCACAAACAAAGTGAAAGAAACAAAAAGGGAACAGGAAACCCTGGCATAAACGGAAAAAAGGAGAGAATTGAGAATTGCAAAAGTTGAAACAAAAGGAAAGAATTGGGAATTACAGATTGACTACCACCCAATCAAAGCAATAAGAAAAAAGGACATCATTGAGCTAAGTGGGGCAGGAGACCACACTCCCATAGAAAACATGTCTATGCATGGTGTCCCGCCACCAGCCATGTTCTTACCAGAGGCAGGTGAACCAGTTTTACAGTGGAAAAGATGGCTGGAGTCATTCGATCATTATGCTAGCGTGGTGTGCGGCACGAACTACAGTGTAGAAAGAAAGAAAGAAAGCACTACTCTTGCATTGCTTGGGCCCAGCAGGCCAAGCAAAATATGAATATCTACCAGACCTGTCAGCAACGGAAGGAAGGGATATGAACGAATATGAGAAGTGTATTGCCAAAATGAATAAACACAATGGCCCTCACTATAAGGTTGGCGGAATGGGTTTACTGGCACCGGTAAAGGTGCCGGTGCCGGTAAACCCGTTCCGCCCTATTACGAGGTCTCTTCGCGGGACCCGCAATGGGTGCCTGGAAAAACCAGGCATCCTTACCGGGTCCCGCGAGGGGACCAGGGAGCTAACAATGGGCCCGTCATTAACGGGCCCGTTGTTAGCTCCATCCCCATTGCCATTGAGGCCTATGGGTGCTCGAATGGGAATGGGGATGGACCGGGTCCGGGTTCCTCGGACGGGGAATTACCGGGTCCGCCAAGGTTGCGGTGGCCCAGTAATTCCTCATTCGAGGAACCCGGGCACGGATTGCGGTATGGAGGCAATCATGCCGCTAAAAGCGGCATGGTTACCTCCAACCTTCTAATGAGGCCCAATGAAAAAAAATTGAGCACAGTACTGGAAAGGTACAGATTCGGCAAAAGATTGCAAGAAGCGAGAGAAAGTGTTGAAACAGTAAATAACAGTTCTGAGGAAACTGGCAAACAATTGCAAATTTGGACATCAATTGGGGGAAAGATTGAGAGATCAATTTGTGTTGGAGTGTGGTAGTGCCAAAATCAGAAAGAAGTTGTGGGCTGAAGATGATCCACCTCTTGATGCAGTGCTGCGTATTGCGAAAGAAGTGGAACACATGGAAATTTGTGTTAAGACATTGGAAGATAGATTAAAGGACAGTTCGATAAATAAAGAATCGGCTATCAATGTTCTTCAATCCACGCAGTCAGATAATGGAAACAATCACAATAATTATGCTACGAGGAAGAAGGAAGAATTCAAGGTTCAAAACACATCCAGATATAATGGAGATGTGAGAGTTCAAGGTTATGGACGTGGTTACAGTGGATATATCCGTGAACGCTTTATGACAAGTCGTAGACCTCAATCTAGCCAAAGAGGCAGAGGCAGAAACAGAACGTGCTTCAGATGCGACAGCCCGTCACACTGGGCTAGTAGCCCTGACTGACCTGCACTACACATAATTTGTAGAAACTGCAATGGGAAGGGGCATATGGCAAAATGCTGCAGAATAGCAAAGAGCAACATGAACTGGATTGGCAATGAAAGAAGTGATGAGGGAAATGAATGTGTTTTTGCAATCAGTGACAATGACAATGAAGTGAAATTGGAAAGTCCAAAGACCATTATTATGATAAATGGTAATCCGATCAGGATGATGACAGATTCCGGAGCGAAATATACACTTTTACCAGAAGCAATATGGAGAAAAATAGGTCCTAAGTGGCTGAATGAAGCTGACATCAATCCTAGTGCCTATGGAGGGGTGAAAATCGATATTCTAGGTTGGTTCAGGGCTACTTTAGATTTCAAAGACAGGACAGCAATAGGAAAAGTCTATGTGTCAAAAAGAGGTGCATCACCTCTACTTAGTTGGATGCATCAAGCATGGCTGAAGGTATGACCAGATGCCAGTGCGGAAGAATCTATATATGCACTTCAGTCTATGGAAAAAAAATGCAGAAAAGATAAAGATGGATGTGTTCAGAGATGGAACAGGCTGTGTTAAAGGCATTACACACCGTATACAACTCAAAGAAAAGTGCAAACCAGTTGCCCAAAAACTGAGAAGTGTTCCCTTGGCCATGAGAGAAGATGTCAAAAGAGAACTAAAAAACTTAGAAGAACAAGGGATCATTAAGAAAATAGGTGCTGCGGAATGGGTGTCACCATTAGTAATTGTGAGGAAGAGTTCAGGAAAAGTCAGAGTATGTATTGATCTAAGGGAACTGAACAATGTGTCATTCCAGAAAGACATCCATTGCCAAACATTCAGGAATTACTATTGACTATGGGATCGGCCAAAGTATTTTCAACATTAGATCTTACATCTGCATACCATCAAGTTCAATTACATAAATATTCATGAAATGTAACTGCATTCATCACGCCAGAAGGGCTATATCAGTATCGGAGAATGCCGTTTGGACTCATCTCGGCAGCCTCAGTATTTAAAAAAATTATGAATTGCATATTTGATAGAGATGAAGGTGTAATTTGTTGTCAAGATGATATGCTCATATATGCAGATACTGAGCAAGAACATAATAGTAGGGTTTTGGAGCGTCAGGGATGAACTGAGTTGTCAGAATGATTATCTGTTGAGAGGAGACAGATTAATTCCACCTGTGGGAATCAGAGAAAAAATAATACAATTGGGACACGAAGGACATCAAGGCATTTCCAAAACAAAGAACAGAATAAGGAACACATATTGGTGGCCCGGTTGTGATGCACGCGTTACAAATAAAACAAATACACAAATCAAAAGAAGTGTCAGGAAGTGTATCCTTTGCAATAAATCTGACAAAAGTTGTGTGAGTGAGAAGTATCCTATGGTGGAGGATGGAAGAAAGTGGGTATAGATATTTTGGATACTGTATGGAGTGATGGTTATCAGACATTTTTTATTGTGGCGATTGATTTGCTTACTAGGTGGGCAGAGATCAAAATGTTGTCAAATGTGACGACTAGGAGTATCATTGAATTTTTGGAAGAAGTGTGTGGTCGTGAGGGTTATCCGGAGGTGATTTTGTCTGATAATGGCTCACAATTTAAATCCAGGGAGATGGAAGAGTATTTAAAAGGGAAGTCTATTACGCATTTAACCAGTGCTGTTTATCACCCCCAGACGAATGGTATGGTGGAGAGATATAACAGAATTCTCAAGGAAGCAATTAGATGGGCCTGGTCAAATGGAAAGAAGTGGTGAGAATGACTGTTATAGCACATAGATTTACTCCACATAGTACAACAGGAGTGTCACCTTTTGAGTTGAGTAGAGGCAGAAAGGCCAACACCAAGTTATTCCCAGGATGGATGAGTGATGCGTTTGGAATGCAAGTACTAACAGGTGATGTAGAAACAAAGATCAGGAAGAGACAGATTAATAACAAAACATGGCATGATAATAGAAGATTCAGAACCAATACTAGTCCGTATGTTGGGTGTTATGTGAGAATTAAATTACCAGAGGCATTGAATATGAAAGAGAGTAAGTGGTCAAATCCTATTAAAGTGATTGAAGTCTTTAAACATGCTGTGAGAACGTGTGATGGGAGAGTGTGGAACAATGGGCGAGTAATGTTAATGTCCAGTGGGGGTAAGGATGAAAGTGTGGAAATAGATGTTGGCAGGAAGGTGATGAACTATAATGTGTCCTTATCTAAATCAACACATATACCAAGTGGAGTACAGTCTTCAAGATCACGTTTTGGAAGGAGTTATAGAAGACCAAGCCACTTGATGGACTTTAGCGAGTGAGAGAGAGAGGCCTTGTAAAAGAAGAGGGATGTGTAGTATTGCATACTACAGCTGGCGCTGATGATGAGGGATCTAGAATAGGAATGCAGGGAATGGAATGGAGAGGGGACAGTGAGATGGCGGTTGGAGGAGCAGAAGGTCTCACTGCATCTGCTCTGTTCATATCCCTATTATATTATAGATATAACTGTTAAATTAATAAAATAACTACATAAGTAATAATGTCCTCCTGTGTCGTGCCATACTTCAGTATTATAGCTTAATTAGGTCATCAAATATACAAAAGAGTGGCTCTGGCACAATATTCGTAGTCATTGTTGTTAGTGGCACCACACCCAGTAATGCAGCTTACAATCTCTGGTGACTCTGCCCACAGTGTCTCCATACACATTGTGCCAGTTGTTGCCTTTAGTATGTTTGTAACCTAAAGTCCAACACACTAATGCTGGTCCATTACACATGCTACTTTGAAATGCAAAGTAAAGAAAACTATCCTGTGGTGCAGTAGCAAGTATTTTATACCCATATTTCTGCAGTTACACTAGTAATTTAATGAAATACAGATTATCTTAGGCGAGTAGGGGCGGCTGTATGCCTAATCAAGAATGGAATCATTCCCTTACAAAAAAATAGTACTTGGTCAACTGGTTGCACCAGCGGCATCAATTAATGTTGGAAAATTAACATGTTTCTCTTCATTTAAGTACATAGAGCCATACACAGTGAGATTCTATGTCAAGACCGGAGGTTCGGATTATGCTACTCTTTACTTCTTGAGCAGCATTTCAACAAAACACAGTCCAACAATGAAAATGATAAAAACGAAAGCGAGACACACTAAAAGCAAGTCCCTTTGTTTCGATCACGCTGGAGATTGAGGGTGTCCGGGCGTGCCATGGCAATGCACAATGATGCGACGGGGCATGGAGCGTGGCAATGCAGTTGGGTGCTTTCCTCTAACTACGTGGTTGCGTTCCAGCATATCGTCTCAGGCAATCGTCTATCGTCTCATCTCCTTTATAACGCTGCGCCGTGTGGAGGAGCAGTGTTCCTGCAACGGTTATGTTGCCTGGATTCTCGATGCAAGTCAGTGTTAGGGAGGTAGGTTTTGAGGTCCAGTTAGTGTTTCTTGACTGCTTCCAGCACTGTTGGATACATTGGTTTACAAGGGACGGTAGCTATATTTCAGGTACTAGTTTGTTTGCAATATTGGTGCCAAATTTGGTAATAGAAGAACATGTGTATTATTCTTGCTGCCTATTCGAATTGAATTGTCATTTGTACTTCTTGCTGCAGCTCCTGTCCTGCCATCAGAGATCAGAGATGTGTGTCACATTGTACTTCCGCCTGGGGAAGCTTTCCCACAGTTTTCTTCTTTTCAGTTGACCTGTGGGTGGTTTCTTCCTGGGTGGGTGATTTATTGCTTCCAGGGCCCCTAAGGGGTCTGTCCTTGGATTGCATTTCACAATCTGATACTACAACTTCCCTGGAACACAGTATTTTTCGAAGTTTTAATTTGATTGGCTGAACTATGAAACCTGATCACTTCCCAGCCAATCTCGGCCATGTCTGTCCGTTAACCACAGAAGTGACTGGCAGTGCACGACGGGACCCTTCGGGTTCCAGCACAAGCGTGCCTCACTTCCTGCAACGCGGATTGAAGCAGAGATAAACTGCACACTATGCGGATTAAGCAGAGACCGCTGCGGTGCAATGGAATGTTTATTGTCGACCAAACAAGCACAGGGACCAGCAAGCAGCAATGTTGCACGCGTTGGCACCACCTCAAGCGCCAGCCTTGGTCAGGATGCGCCGGTAGCTGCAGAGACAAACAGTTTTCAGTGCAGTGCACGCTGACAGAAGCATCATCATTAACCGGCAGATACCCAAGGTAAAGTGCTGGCCCCTAGAAGTGCCAACTCATCCAGCTTGCTCAAAATGCACTTGACTGGTGCAGGCCCCATGCCAACCTGTCTACCACACAAGGCCCAAAAGGCAACCTTACTGCAGGGGTAGAGTTGTGCACCTGGCAGATATAACCATGAGTTATATGAGAGGCAGGCAAATCCAGCGGGGACTCCAAAGAGTGTGGCAGGGTTGACCCAGTATGGGGCACGTTTTCCAAAAGGCCATATTCGCTGGACTTGGGCCACTCAGAAGAAAGCTGATTGTGGTAGAAGATTGGATAGCCTTTTGTAAGGGTGCAGAAGTAAGCCTCGGACACAATGGTGGTATGTTTTTGGATATATACTTTTACTCATTAAAAGAGGGTTGGAAAAACGCCTCTCTATCCCTAATGCTAAGAGGGGTTTACCTACCTGAAAGGAAAGTAGTGAAATTGTCCGAAACTAAACAGGCTGTCACTGTTTTGTCCCAAAACCTACTTCTGTCCCTAACACTAATAACCTAATACAACTTTGCAAGGATAATCTCTTCTCAAAGTAAAGAGTTTTCTTTGTGTTTCCCATCAACAGAAAAGTTCCCAGTTTCGCTGGTAATAAAGTGATGAAGTATAATGTTCCAAAATATAAGATTTCCAATGCTAGGGTTGTGCTCCTTTCCCCTAGACGACTTCTTATCTTGAGTCGCTGGATAATTCACAAAGAACTGTTAGCTTCACAGTTCCTGTATCCTACTGGCTTAGCACGCTCCGATTCGACATAGGGTTCTTGACCCTCTTTTGCTCTCAACTTTTCATGTGGGTGCGGATCCCAGACTTGCAATACTTTACAGAGCTTGGTTCACTCCCCTGCCAAGCAAATGTTCCCTCTTGGGCGGTCAATCCTCAGATTGATCACACTTTTCACAAGGCATGAGGGAGCTGTGAGGTGACAGTTTGGGTGAGCCGGAAGCATCTACCTCCAGCATAGTTGGGGGAAGAAAGAAAGCCTGCAAGGCAAACAGCGAATAAACCCCCCCACCACACTGCGCAGGGCTTGTAAGAGGTTCAAAAGAGCAAGGCCGAGAGATGAGGTGGAATGGGCGTTACATCTGAGCCGAGTGAGATGGTATCACGATTCCTCAGAGTCTAAACAGTGGCTCGCGGAGATGAAGGGGAGGCCTCATCCTCCAGCGCCCGTTCAATGCAAAGAGTGACCAAGAAAAGCAGGAAGAGAAAAAGGGAAAAATGAACTGGAATAAGGGATGTGTTTGACCCAGAAGCACTCATAAACCCTATGCCTGCAGAGTGGGAGTCTCCAAGCAAAGTATCAGCATACCTGAGGAAGCGCCTTCACACCCCCATAGAGAAAGACGCCAGGAACAAGCTAAGAGCGGAATGCCCCAGGCCACTAATGCAGGATAAAGTGACAGAGACACCCAAAATTAACATCCACATGCTATTCGTTCATGGGATGGTAGGGCAGAGATATCAAGAAAGGAATAGATCTTTCGTGGAAATAATGCCAAGACAAAATGCTAGATGTTGTAGGGCCTTTGACAAAAATCTTGTAGATGGCCAAGGAATGCAAAGAAGTGATAGACCCAAATATTCTAGCAGGCTGGGTGCAGTGGGCCATATATGTCTGTTGGGGAATGCAGATTGTGCCATTTCGACGAAGGGCAGCAAATTGATCCTAATTATTATACACCCCAAATGAGGAGAACTAGCTACCTCCGAAGCAGCAACCGCCACCAAAAGGCATGCTTTCTGGCAATACCTCCATCTCTCTTGGTTGACCGCGTTGGAGGCCTCCTTCTTCTCTCCTGGCACGTTCATTAACCCCCTCCAAAAGTCCATATACAGTTTAAGGGCTCCTCTTCCCTGGCCCCTCGATCAGGCGCCCGGGGGCTTCCTTCCCCCCTTCTTCCAGTTTAGTGTGGCGTTTCCCAGTGGGGAGGGACGTGCTCGTGCCTTCTCACCTTGCGCCCGCCGGACTCTGCTGTCTCGGGGCTCCTATCCTCTCCACTGCCTCTTGTCTTCCGTGGCCGGCCGCCCTATGCAGGGAGCCTAATTCCTCCAGGGAGAGCCGATGTGGCTCCACATGGTGTCTGCGAACATGCCGGTCCGCAGCTCCATTCCTATGCAGAATTGCCCGGTGTCCCTGCTGCCTCTTGGCCGACAGCCGCCCAGTGCTTTCTCCCTCTGGGGTCAGGCACAGCCTCCAATGCACTTCTTCCTGCCTCCGGGGGACTGTTACTGCGCTTCTTCCTCCTCCTGCACGTGCGCTCCTACGCCCGCTGCCCTCCTATCTTCACACTGGGAGTGCGGCTTCTCTCTCTAGAGCTCATATACTGCTGCTCTGCGCCTTTTTTGTCACGGCGCTGCCCTCCTGAGGGACATTTACTGGGGTTTCTGCCTCTTAATAAATATTTATGTTCGGCGGAGTGACGAGCTCCCAGCTCACGCGGCCATCTTGGTCCACGCCACCTAGCGGTCTCCCTATATGTATTTTTTAACATGTATTTTATCGCCATGTTTGTCAAGTACAATACAAACTCAACTACCCCCCCTCCTGCCCTCGCCCAACCTCCCCCACCCCTAAACAGGTCCCAGCAAATACATTGCATCAACACTTTTCCCCTCAGCTCCACAAACACCCCAACTAAACCTGACTTGTGAAACCTCTAACGATCTCAGCACCCCCATCAGTCAGCATGGCAAAGTCCCTCTCTCGTATCATGACCTCCCCCCGCCCCTGTTCCCCATATCTTTTCCTGATCCTTGTCCATTTTGGACGCAGAGTGCTTCCGACAATAGCACCCCGTTGGTCGATTGTGTATGGTCAAACCAAGCCCAACAGTTGCAGTTTCCGAGGGCACCAAGCAGCTCTTGAATCCTTTTAGAGGAAATCCAAAATTACGTCCCAAACCATCAGGAATTTTTGGTGGTCCCCTTGAATTGAGTAAGTCACCCACTCTAGAGCAACAAAGTCCCAGACCTTTCCCACCCAATCGTGCTCTGAATGGGCACATTTCTGCTTCCATTATTCGCCACCAGCAGCAACACCGCCACCATCAGGATTACGTAAGCCTTTCTTTGCACGTTTGAGGGTAGGTTCCCCAGAATGTCACTCATCACCAATATGGCCTCCCCCACCTTATCTGAGACTTGGACGCCAAATATCTTGTGTATTTCTGTACAGACGGTACCCCAGGAAAGACTGTGATATCGAGCATTCCCACCAACAGTGTTTCCAGGAACCCAACTCCCTGCATCCCCTCGAGCACAGCGCTGAGCTATGAGGGTAGTACCTGTGTAGTTTCTCAGGTGTGAGGTGGCATTGAATCATTACTTTGACCCACATCCCATGAACTTGGATGACCTGTGTAAGACTGGGTATATCTGCCCACAGCTGAACCCAAAGCCCCTCCTCAAATGCATGTCCCACTGCTGTTTCCCATCAGGACATGTAGGGGCATTTCGGTGTCTGAAGTCCCTCAGCAACGATTTTATAAAATTCTCCCACCAGGTGTTTGTTGCCTGAATCTGTCTTGACATATTTCTCAAAGGGAGTTAGGATCCTACTGGCCGCAGATCTGATTGAAGAGTTCGAGAGCCAGTGTCTCAAATGTGAATATTGATATCTCTCGCCTTCCCTGAGTCCAAAATCCTGCTTGCATTGGTCAAAGGCTTTAACTTCGCTCCCTTCAAACATATCTTGTAGCTTGCGGCAGGCCGCCACTTCCCACCGGGCAAACGCTCCTTTTTCCTGCACCGGTGTAAACTGAGGGTTCCTAAATGGGGGAGTTAACAGGGATGGGAAGGGGCTGATGAGGCCTGGGGGCTGAGCCGGCACCTCGGATTGCTGCACTGCTTCCAGCCAAGAGATGGAGGAGTGGGCACAGGCCAAAGCGGCTCCCCATGGGACAGAGAGGAGTGAGGGACTCACAAGACAGAGACAACGTAGGCTCCCCCTCCTAGTGAGTGGAGCAACATCTTGCCACAGAGGGCTCAACAGGAGTGCGAGGACTGCCTGTGGGGCGTGCCTGCAGCAAGTGAAGAATTCCAAGGCATCAGCCTGCTGACAGCTCCGGGGAAGCCCCGGAGTGCTGGGAGAGGAGATGCGCTGGCTTGGGAGGCCTACTACCTGCGTCCCTGGCGCGGTGAGTACATGGCCCCCATCCACACTCCTCCTCATCAGGTGCTGCACTCACGTCTGGACACATCAGGGGCGAGACAAGGTGCAGCCCCCTCCTTCATTCGGCTGTGGGGCCAAGGCCGGCACTCTGAGGAGAGGTGCTGGGACCGTGCAACCTCCTGCAGACTGCGGGCCCCCACAGGCCGAAGGCTGGGGCGGAGACAATGGGGGGTGCTGCCATTGAGTGAAGGCTGCAGGCAAGAGACGAGCGCCAGTGCTGTGACTGGGTGTGGTGGGCGGTGGGTCTGCAGGAGAGCCGCCGAGCTATCCCTTCCTGGAGGAGAGGCAGGGCTGGGCTAGACTAGTATACTGAGGCACTTCGAGGCAGAGTGGGGGCCATAACAGGCACACGTCTGATCACCCCTGAAATCACAGCTGGAGGAGAAGGCACTGAATTTGCACACTTTGGACACTGTTGTAAGGGTGTGGGGTCCACTGCGGGCCGGGAGGGGGAGCCAGAGTGCCACCCCTATACCACACTGCATGCAGGGCAGTGGCTTGGGCGAGGCAAACTGCGGTCTGAACTAAATCCCATACTCAAACACTTGAGCAGCATACCAGGACACGGCAACCGACGAGGTGAAGAGAGAGGGGCGCAGTCACAAGTGGGAGCCGGGCTGCACCTCAGCAGCCGGTGGGATGGAGAGGAGGCACTGTGGGCATTGATACTTCATGACCATGGGCCTCATTACGACCCAGGCGGTAAGTTACCGCCTGGGTCGTACCCTTACCACCATGGTGTAAACTACTTTTACACCATGGTGGATGGCGGATTTACCGCCCCATTCCAAGGTGAGTGGGGCGGTAAATCCCCATTTCCCATTTTCCCTTCCCCATTCCCATTTTTGCCCCATAGGGCATAATGGGAGTGGGGAAGGCGCTAATTACGCCACCGTAAATTACGGTGGCGTAATTAGCACCATGGTCCCTTAGCGCCATGGATTTTAACGCCTGCAAAAAGCAGGCGTTAAACTTACCATGGAGCAAAGGGACCTCGGAATCAGGCGTTAAGGGTTGGCGCCGTTTACGGCGCCGTTAACCTCTTAACGCCTGACTCGTAATGAGGCCCCATAACTGAGACAAAAAGAATGCAGCTGAGCCCTAACGCATTGGGCCTCATTAGGAGTTTGGAGGTAGCCATGCCGTTTTTAGCGGCATTGCTAGCCCCAAACCGTGTACAGGGTCTGGGTCCCAAAAATAGGGAATTATCGGGCTAAGTTGACTTTAGTGGGCCTGGTAATTCCCATTCTCGGGACCCCGACCTGCAACATCCCCATCCCCATTTGAGCCCCCATAGGGCTCAATGGGAATGGGGAGGATGCTAACAACGGGCTCGTTAATGACGGGCCCGTTGTTAGCATCCTTGTCTGTTAGCGGGTCCCGCTCTGCACGTCTGGTCTGACCAGGCGTGAAGAGCAGGACTCGCTGCAGACCTAGTAATGTGGCGGTCCGGAATGCACAGTGCCGGTCCCTTACCGGCACTGTTCATTCCGCAGCTGCCAGCCTCGTAATGAGGCCCATTGAGAAGGTAAGCATGATAGCGGCAGTCAGATCCTGGTGAGACAGTGCTTAGTGCCTCACAGCTGGGTGCCGCGGGGTGATCCACAGGGCCCCGTATAAGGACAGCAACGCGAAAGGGGCAGGGCCGCCACAGGACTTTGGGGTCCCTCCTTGGCACCATTGCAGAGCGGGAAATAGACTGCTGTTGCCGCCACAAGCCGTGCAGGCCTGAGATAGACTCTGCCTTCAGATGCCAGACAGGAGTAGGAAGGGGAAAGCCAGGCAGACCGTCATGGAGCAGCAGGAACAAAGGGCAACAGCAGCACCAACACCACAAACGACGGCGCAAGACAGAGGCTCAATACTGGCTGAGTTGAAAACGGCACTGGAGTACAAGATTGATGCAGTTATCGTGGATGTGGGGTTGCTCCGCCAAGACATACATGCAATGTCAGACCGCCTGGGCATGGCGGAACAACAAGTATGAGATTATACAGGAAACATCACCAGTGCTCAGGCGACAAACGTGTTGGATAGGGTGAAGACCTTGGAACACTGGGTAGAGGATGTGGAAGGAAGGGCCCCCAGGAACAACGTTAGGATACTGGGACTTCCTGAGGGGACGGAGGGTAAGGACCCCACAGCATACATTGATAACATGCTGCTGCAGGAGGTGGCCCCAGGCACATTGACTCAGGGATTCACTGTTGAAAGGGCGAACAGATTGCTGACGAAGAAACTACCACTGGGCGCCACGCCGAGACAGCTGATAGCAAACATTTTGAATTACAAGGACAGAGAACGGATCCTATGTTTCTCTAGGGAGGGGTGACTATCACGAGAGGATCCTCAAAATTGGCAATTTATCCCGACTACACCGCACTAGTCCAGAGGCGAAGGGCACTATTTGGGCAAAATTACACTATATGTTAATTTACCCTGCTAAATTGAAGATTCTACATACCGGGATATCGCACTTGAGAACTCGATGGCAGCACAATCCTTGATGGACGCAGAAGGAATACCACAGCTCCCAAGTAGGAAAAATAATGGCCCATAGCAGGATGGCTTGGCTGAGACCTGGGGGTCTGGCTCCAGGGTCTCTCACTTCCACGCAGCGTCTATCCATATAAGCGCTGAAAACATTCAGCAAACACAAGCAGGAGCTCACGAAAATGTTACACAGGGCTGAGGGGGAAACCTTAAGTGGCAGTTGCAACGAGCAGGCGTCACAAGCCCTGGTTGAAGTTTCAGATGCCAGTTCTAAGGCATCAGGCTACTGCACGTGTGGCTGGTGCGGGAGAAGTGGCTGGGCTTTTTCAGAGGACTTACTGCTGGGGACCACTCTACTGTTGTGTGGACTGTTGTTGGGTTCTTTTGATGGTTGTGGAGGGGGGAGGCAGAAAGAACAGGTAAGCAATGGGTGGGGCAGGGGCAAGACTTCGCAGCGCTGCGCCTAGCGCTTACTTACCGCATCATAGCGCTCTTAATGCGCCATCATTTACCAGCGGGGCTCAACCAAGCCAGTTCGTCGCTCTGAAGCTACTCATACCTAAGGGAGAAAAAAGAGACATTTTAAACAAAGAAAGGCATGCAGGATAGCAACAAAACTAAAGAACAGCAATAAGACCTACCTGAACAATATCAAACGGGCCGGCGTCAGTGAAGGAACTGGACCGCACTTGCCCATGAAAGACAACGCACCCCTGCAAAGAAGGCAGGACGGAGAGCACGCCCAATTCTACCACAAGGTGAGGGGAGGGCGCCAGAGGGACTGGAATCATACGGGGGTGGAGGGAGGATACTTACCCCAGTCGGTACGTCCTGAACACAGTCCTCCTGTATTTTCAGGCAGAACCTTCCCCGCAGACCACATCAGGGCAAAGCTGAGAAGCATACCAGAGAGTAACCCGGCTGGGTGGCGTCCCTGTGGATACCAGGTGAGCGTAACAGGTTTCCACACAGCCCGGTCTGGTATCAGTCTGCCCAACTCAATGGCTGTGCTGACTTCACTTGTTCTGCTTTGTTGTAGGAGCCAAGGACAGTACCACAGTGGCAAACGCTTCTCCCTGTCTTGACTATCGACGCGGGAGAGCCTCAGGTACTTCTGACACACAATGCAGGATTCTTCAGCTTTAATTCCAGGTCTTACATTTCCTATTCTCTAAAGATGCAGTCTTTCGGGGAAAAGGTCAAGCGCACTTCCCTCCTTGCAATCCTCTTCAGTCTTGTCTTCTGCCTTGTATTAAACTGCCAT
Organism: Ambystoma mexicanum; assembly: GCF_040938575.1. Classification (NCBI taxonomy): domain Eukaryota; kingdom Metazoa; phylum Chordata; class Amphibia; order Caudata; family Ambystomatidae; genus Ambystoma; species Ambystoma mexicanum. Next base: position 851,726,276 of record NC_090934.1, read on the forward strand.
CTTGGAACTGCTGCTTCCTCGTGTGCTTTGCCTCGCTCAAAGTGTGCATTATTTCTCCGCCTTTTATCCATGTGGGAAAGGGTGATGGAAGTCAGGTGTGTGTAATGATCAGTAATTGCCTGACCATTGTATTGGAACATGTCGGGTATATGGCTCAGGTGTTAGTCCGTCTTCGCTCACAGGAAGTTGTCCGTGGGAAAAGTGTTTGTGCCAGAAAAGGCGGAGGGGGGTTTGAATCCCCAAGTATCCTACCTGGTAGGATGGGTTAAAGGTGTTATAGGGAAGGGCATACCGCGTCTCGCCACCATCTGGTGTCCCACTTCCCGCACTGGTCCACCCCCAGGAACTGGATCCAAAAGCGACGGTGGTGTCCTGGCCACCTGGATGACAGATCCCTGGGGACTAGCTGGTGAGACAACTTCAGGTTTCTCACAATACCCTCTCTACATATCAGACTGCTGCAGCTGATTATAGAAATGCAATTCTTTCTGCCAAGAGAAGTAATTTTGATAGTAGGATATCCAATGCAAAATCTAACCAGAGAGAGCTGCTTGCCATCCTTGGAGAATTAGAGGGCAAAAAATATTCAAAATAGGTTTTTCATGAAAATGAAGTAACACCAGGCTGCCACTAAGGTTCACCGACAGAACCTACCTGTCTCTGTCAGTCATCCACTGAATGATGATAATGTTTGGACTGATCACATTGTGGACTACCTGAATTTTGTTTAAATCAAAACACGGAAGACAGGCTCATTAGTATTATGAAGGGACTGAAGCCCTCTGCAAGTTCTGGAGATGCCTGTCCGGACAGTATTTTAAACTGTGTTTATTTATAAACCAGCACACTGGCGATCATACAGACATAACAATTAGATGCAACATTAAACCTTGGTTTGAGAAACAACATTTCCCCCCTCCCTCCCCAAGGGCCCCACTTGTTAGCTTGACTCCCAGTCCTTCTGGGCCTTCTTCTGTACCAGTGGGTCATTGTTCGAATGCAGGGCCCCCGCAATTAGGTGCGGTTTGTATGTCACCGCCGGGGAGTTCTGATCATAGTCCAATAGTGGGGCCCAAATGTTCGAAAAGCGGTGGAGGGTGCCCGCCCTAGCTGCAGTGACTTTCTCGGCTATTAGAATGTCCCAAAGCTTGATCCACCAGAGCCCCATTAGGGGGACTTCTGCTGATTTCCACGTGCGGGCTATCGTGATTTTTGCCGACAGCAAGAGTTGGGTTATAAGGGCTGCTTTTCTGCCCGTTCTTGGGTATGAGCCCGGGACCGGAACCCCCAGAAGGACACACTCGGGCACCTGCGGGATGGTCACCTGGGTAATATCTTTTATCGTGGCAAGGCATCAGGACCAGGATTCGCTAACCTTAGGACAGGCCCACCACATGTGGAAGTAAGACCCTGGAGAACCGCAAAGACGCCAACATTGGGGATCTAGCGCCTGATGAAAATGGTGTAGACAGAGTGGGGGGTAGTACCACCGAAGTAGCAGTTTGTGTGTGCACTCCCAATTGGTGATACAAAGGGAGGACGTCCGGGCTCTTGACCAAATGTCTACCCAAGTCTGGGCCTCAGTGGGGTGCCCAAGGTCCACCTCCCATTGGGACATGTACGAGGGCTTGGAGACAAGGGGGTCATCCTGCAGTAATTTGTATAGGGTGGAAATCTTTCAGCGGGCTGGCAAATATTTCAACGTGAGTTCCAGTCGGGTGAGCGCACGCCTTGTGGCCGTTCTAATCAGGGGGTGGGAGCACCAATGCCGCAATTGGGAGTAGGTAAATCTGTCCTTTTCCGCTAACTGGAATGACTCTTTGCATTGCACAAAGGTGCGTGGGCACCCTTCTCATACAGGTGCCCAAGTGATTCCAGCCCTCCCGCCACCCAGTTCCGGAAGTTCACAGGGCGGGAGCCTGGCGAGAAGAATGGGTTGTGGAAGATGGGTGAGGATGGACCCAGGCCCCCACGAGTGCCCCTGCGTTTGCAGGCCCAATCCCAAGCCTTCACTAGGTGTTTAGTAGAGGTCAGTATAGTCGGCCAAGTTCGTCGCAATGGGGGGGGGGGATGATTGGGAGAAAGCGTAGAGGGAGAAGGAGTCAGGACTGTTAGATTTCCACCCACTTCGGACACCCCGAGGCGACTCCCCATGCCTGAAAGTAGGCTAGTTGTGCTGCCATCTAGTACCTACAGAGGTCAGGGACCCCCAGCCACCCAGTTTGGGGTTACCCATCATAGTTCTTTGGGGGATACGCGGCTTCCTGCCTTTCCAGATAAAGTTAATCATCTGTCTTTGTAGGCGCTGCAAGGGGGGGAAGTGGGTTCGAGATGGGCAAGGAAGAGCAGGCATAGAGAAACCGCAGGAGGAGGTTCATCTTGCATGCTGTAATATGGCCTAGCAGTGAAATCTCTTGCGGGAGGCCAACGCTTCAGGTCTTTTTCCAGCTCCGCGAAAAGGGGGGGAAAGTTGTCCTGATAGACCTCTGCCGGACGGGCCTGGGATCTGCACCCCCAGGTAAGGGATAGACTTAACACTCCACTGTATTGGAAATTGCCTCTCTAGAGCTTCCTTCTCCCCTGTGCCCAGCCCCACCCCCAAGGCCACAGTCTTCTCGAAGTTGATAGCAAACCCTGCCACCCTCCCGAAATTCTGAATCTCGGCCAGGGCCATTTCTATGGATGCCGCGATGTCCGTGATAGTCAACAACACTTCATCGGCATAGAGAGCGATGTTGTGCTGAGAGGGGCCTATTTGTGGGCTTTTAATCTGGGGATTCAGGCGGATGCATTGGGCCAAGGGCTCAATGGCGAGGGCGAACAGCAGGGGGCACCCTTGTCTCATTCCGCACGAAAGAGGGATCGGGTCCGATAGGCGGCCGTTGACCCTCAGGAGCATCTTGGGGGATTGGTAAATGGACATATCAGCCCATAAAGAGGCGCAGGAAGGTCCAGTCCAATCTATCAAAAGGTTTGGTGTTGTCTAGTGCTAGCAGGGCGAATTGTTGGGCTTCTTGATTCGTGATCTCTATTAAATTCTGGGTTCTGCGGATATTGTCCCTCGTTGATCTGTGAGATATAAAACCTGTTTGGTCCGGATCTATGATGTCAGGATGGACGAGTACCAAGCGATTTGCCAGGATCTTGGAATACATTTTGGCATCAAGGTTTAGCAAGGAGATGGGCCTATAGGAGCTGTTTTCCCTGGGGTCTTTTCCGGGCTTGAGGATGAGGACCGTGATTGACTCCTGCATATAGGGGGTGGTGATTCCCGTGGTGGCGAAGGAGTTAAAGAGAAGTCAAAGGGGCCACCAATTGGGGGTGTAAGATTTTGTAAAATGGGGTGGAGAATCCATCTGGGCCTGGGGCTCTAGACTTAAGGCCTTTAATGACTTTGTCGACATCCTCATCTGTGATGGGGGCTTTGAGATTTTCTTTTGCCGCTGCTTTGAGAATGGTGTTTCTTTTCTTGGCCTTGGCGAGCTTGTCCACAAGCAATTTGTTTGCTTTATTGCTTTTGGCGTAGTACCACTGTTTGGTTTTGGTCAGCAAGTGCGCAGTGGCCTTGGCATAATGTGCCTCCAGCCTCTTCCGCGCTGCCTGCAAAGCTCGGTAGGTTTTTGGGGACCAACCCTTCTGCTTATGGGTAGTCTCCGCCTCAAGGATCTCGTTCTCCAGGGTCGTGCAAGCTATGCGTCTTTGTTTGTGAAACGCTGCACCTTGGGCAATCAGCTCCCCTCTCAGCACCGCCTTCATGGCGTCCCAAGTGTTGGCCAGGGAGGTGTCCTCATTCTGGTTTTCTGCGAAGCAGTTCTTTATCGTTCTGGCAATGCTCAGCACCGCCTTCATGGCGTCCCAAGTGTTGGCCGGGGAGGTGTCCTCATTCTGGTTTTCTGCAAAGCAGTTCTTTATCGTTCTGGCAATGGAATCCCTCACCGCCATGTCATTTAGGATGGGATCATATAGCGGCCATCAGCGGGGGAGAGGAGGATCAGAGTCATGTGCTTGCTGGGTTAGCGAGACCGGAGCATGATCAGAGAGGACTCTGGGGCCAGTGGTGATGTCGTCTGTGAGGGCTATGACCTGGGGGGATGCCAAGAGCAGATCAATCCGGGAGAAGGTTCGATGCAGATATGATTAGAATGTGAAATCTTTCATGTCGGGGTAAAGAACCCTCCATGTATCCACAACCTCTAGGGTCCGGAAAAGGCGGAGCAGGCTCTTTGCTACCCTCAAGTCTCTAGAAGATGGGGGATGAGATCTATCCACAAGCGGTTCCGGGGCCCCATTAAAGTCTCCACCAATGATGACTTGCCCCTCCATAAAGGGGAGGAGGGCCTCCTCCAAGTCCCGGTAAAACCCTTCCTGGTTATCGTTGGGGGCATAAGCAGAGATGAGGGAATAAAGTTGGCCGAAGATGAGACATTTTATCGCGATAAAAGAAGCAGCCCTCTGGACAGCGTAGTGAATCCAGAATTTGCGGTTTAAGATTTTTTGCAAAGAGGATTGCTGTGTCCCCCTTCTTAGTGCCGTTGAAGGCCATGAATTGTAAGGGGGAGAGAGTGCTACGAAGACTGGAGAAATCCGCTGGGATCAAATGAGTCTCTTGCAAGAAGGCAACGGAAGCCTCCCCATCCTGCAGCCGCTGCAGGGTGGATTTCCTTTTTGGGGGGGGAGTTCAAGCCCCTGACGTTCAAGGTGACAAATTTTAGTTTCGATGCGGGTGCAGGGCCTCTGGAGATGGTGTAGGTTCCGGGGGTAGGGGTTGCGGTCAGGGGGGGGTCAAAGTCAGCCATGATTGGGGGGTACATTCATCACGGGATCATCCTGTGGCCGGGATTTTTTAACTAACCTCCAACGGGAGGACGGAGCATTCAACCTTGGCCTCCAACGGGGGGCCAAAACCTGAACCTGGGGGACCGATTTCATTTCATCGGGGCTCCTCAAAGCCAACAGGGCCATCACCAACCAAGAGGGTTGGAGTTCACTCCAAGGGAAGTACGGTGATACGCTCCTTGGAGTCCGTCATGGGCCGCTCGGGGCCCGCAGCAGCAAATAATGCTTCATGCACCAATGCTGTATGTTTATTAGGGACGCTTACTTGGGTTTCCGATTTCTTTTTACCCTTGACCAGGGTTCCCGCCTTGGTTTGGGGGAGGATCTGCCTGATCCGGATTCTGCGGGATCAGGGGGGAGAGCCCTGTCAATCTCAGGAGAGGCGGGGTGAAGGATTGTTGTAGCATCGTCGAGGTGGCTGATTATTCGGGAGGTGCCCTTTGTGAGAGAATTGGAGAGCTGTTGGGAATAGCCACCGGTAGTGGATCAGCTGGTCTTGAAGGAAAAGCGTAAGCGGTCGAAGGGCTCTGCGCTTCTGCAGAGTCAGGAGAGAGAGATCCTGGAAGATTTGGGGAGGGGTGCCCTGGAACGAGAGTTTGTCACGTGTATGGCCTATTGCAGAGATGGCTTCCTTGGTGGTAAAGAAGTGAACTCTTGTGATTACGTCTGGGGGGAGATCCGAGCTCACTCCTCGTCATGGGCGCAGCCTGTGGGTGCGGTATAGTAGGAGTTGAGATTTATCCAAGTTGGGCAATAATGACAGAAAGAATACACCCACGTATTCCGCTAGATCCTTGTCGGGGACCAAGGAGGGAACCCCCTGGATCTGCAGGTTATTGCGGCGGGCTCTGTTTTCGAGATCCTCTTGTTTGAATTCGAGGATCTCAGTTTTGTCCTTCAGGGCCTGAATCGTGCGCTGCACCTCCGCGAGGGTAGTAGAATGCTCCTGAGCCAGCTCCTCTACCTCCCCTAGTCTATGCTCAGCCTCCGAGACCCTCTGGTCAGTCTGCTCCAGTTTCGATGTGAGCTCTGTCATGCAAGACCTAAATTCAGACTTAATGTCCGACATGAAGGTTTGGAGGTCTTCTTTAGTTGCGAGGGTCCCTCTCTCTTTCAGCGCTTTTTGCGGGGTGAGTTTGGGGGTGTCCACTTTCTTGCTTCTGTCCGCCTGGGAGGAGCATGGTGGAAATGTCCGCAGACTTAGGGGGTTTGAGTTGCTTGGCCATGGCAGAGTCTTGTAGTTATTTTGGGCTGTAGTGGTTCTGTGGTTTTAGGCGCTGGAGATAAGCACCCATGCGCTGCCAGGTATTCAGAAGAGACCACCCTGCGCCACTCGCTAGGCAGGGATGGGGGGACGAACCCCCACCAGCCGTTGACAGTAGGGCCTGTGCCGCCTGGCAGGGGACAAGGAAGTGGGCTGGGGCGCCCCAGGAAGTTGTGGGTTAGGCAGGGATTGCCTCAGGCCTCCCACAAAAGAGGACGTACCGCCTGGTCTGTCAGGTCAGGGTTCATCAAGGGGGGGGGAAGGCCCAGCTCCACATGGTGGAGCCTGCCACGCCTATGCCGCAGTATTGTCCTCTAAGTACTTGAATGGGGTATTGATGCCCCTTCCGTTCTTGCCGGTGAGCTGGGCCCCCAGTAGGTAGAGAAGTGCGGTAAGAGGAGCCCTGGGCCGCACTACATGCACCTGTATTTTGCCGGCGGCGGTGAAGCGAATAGCAGGGTGAGGCAGGTGTCCGCTTTGTTCGCCAGGAGCAGGTAAGGCAGTGTTAGGTGCACTTGGGTTTTGTGTGCCGGGAGCCAGCCAGGCAGTATAAGGCACATGTGGTTTCATAGGCGGAGAGGAGGGTCCAAGAGGGGGTAGGCACGTTGATCCTAGGAGGATGGAGCAGTCTAAATCCAGGTTAGGCACACCTTTTTTGATAGGCAGAGGCGAGGTCTTAAGCAGTGTTAGGTGCACTCCTTTGTGGGCAATGGAGACCGGAAGAGCACCAGGTCCCTGTTTTTGTATGCGGAGGGGGTGAAGGAGGCACACGGATGCCGGGGGGCCACACCAGAGGTAATGCAAACCGGCAATGGGATGATTAGGGGGCCCAGGTACCCCCTCTGCAGTATCCGCCTCGAAGCGTCGCCACCTCCAGGTCTCACTCTTCACTGCGGCCGACTCGCTCAGGTTCACCCGCCATCTTGTTTTTCTTCAGCGGCGGGTCTGCAGCTTTCCATGCCCCCGTTCTGGGCTAATAGCGGGCAGTAGAGGCTCATTTTCGTGTCAAATTGTGGTGCAGAGGTTCCGACGGCCGTAGAATCGGTTTGGTGGCAGACAGCTTACTGGTGCATCGTTATAATATGCAAGGGCTGCTGGTTCCCTACGGAGGCCTTCAAAGGAGCAGCCACATCGCTGGCGCTCCAGGCCACGCCCCCCTCCGGACAGTATTTTTAAAGATTCCATTGGCTGCCTTGCGCCTTCCATTACTCACATTGTCAATTCCTCTTTTTGTCGCAGAATTCCCCCTTTCTCACCTGGGAGCGATCCTTGCAGGATTTCTTGGGCGGTGTCTTCTTACGCACAGACCTGGTCTTGTATAAGCCTGCGCGAGCCTCTTCTGACTCCAGTGTGCGTTCAGAGTTCCGGGATTAAGATACTCCGGGATCCAGGAACGAAGAAGGTGCGCACACAGTGCACGAGTCCAGGAAACAAGGAAGAATGAAGAGGGGTATGGGAATGGAATTAGGAGGTCCAGGAACACGGATAACAGAGTAGCAAACTACGGAGCACACGTCTAGTCGCTGCTTGCAATAGCATTGAGACGCGCAGGACCGCAGGGGCGCGGCCTATTTGTAAAATACGCTACGTCTGACGTAAAGACAGAGGAAGGCGTTCCACGTTAGACGGCCATGTTGGAAGTATCAAGGAGTACAAGCCCTGTTGTGATAAGGACCATGAAGTCCAAAAGGGGCGCATTCTGTGGGTCATGACAGCATGCCTCCTCCAGCGATCCGTTCCACCGGGCTTGCCTGGGTGTTTGAGATGGGAGGGGTGTTCAGATTAGAGGTTGGTTCTCAGGTTCTTTCACTTGGAGGATATCCTTTCCATTCAACCAGGTATTGAAGCTGACCACATTTATACCTGGAATCGCATATTTGGGACACTTCATATTCCACTTGGTCATCCACCACCACAGGAGGGGGGTCTGCAAGGTTTCCGGGAGGATCGGATGTAGGGTTTTATTAAAGAAGTGTGAAAAACTGGGTGAATTTTCTTCCAGGAGTTGGGTAGCTTGAGCCGGTATGAGACTGGATTTATGATTTCCTTGATGGAAAATGGACCATAGTACCGGGGGGCCAATTTGTTTGGTCGTAAAAGTCGGGGTAGTAGCTTCGAAGACAACCAGACTTGATCACCAACTGCATAAGAAGGCCCTGGTCTTCTTTTAGAATCTGCATATCGCTTAGTATGTGTTCTGGCCTTCTCTAAGTGTTCTTTGGCTTCCTTGTATACATTGATGATGTTTCCATCCAAGAGTCAATGGTAGGAACTGGTGTGGGATGTGGAAGAACAGAGGGTAACACTGATGGATGGAATCCTTGACTGCAATAAAAGGGGCTGGTCTTAATTGCTGAGTGATCGGAATTGTTGTATGCAAACTCAGCCACAGGTATTAGGAGCGACCAGTCATCCTGAACCTTGGTGGTGAAACAACAAAGGTATTGTTCCAGGGTCTGGTTTACACGTTCCGTAGCTCCGTTGGTTTGTGGATGATAACCTGATGAAAGAGCGCATTGGATTCCTAGAATGCGACATAGATGTTTCCAGAATTGTGAGACGTATTGAGGTCCTCGGTCTGATATGATCTTGGAAGGGAGTCCATGAAGGCGGAAAATGTGTTCCAGGAAGATTCCAGCGAGTTCTGATGAGGATGGTAGTTTATACAGGGGTGTAAAATGAGCCATATGAGTGAACAAGTCAATGGTAACCATGATAGTCGTGTATCCCCTGGAAGGTGGCAATTCCACAATGAAGTCTGTAGCAATGAATTCCCATGGTCTTGTTGGTAGTGTAGGTTGCAGTAGGAGACCTGCCGGTCTCCTGTTATTGTGTTTGTTCTGACTACAAATAGAACAGGCTCGGATGTACAGTTGGACGTCAGTATTCATTCTAGGCCACCAAAATTGTCTTTGTATGAGACGGAGGGTGTTGGTGATGCCACTATGTCCGGAGTGAAGGGTATTGTGGCAGAGGTTTATTATCCTTTGTTGTAATTTCTGTGTGGGGATGACTAGAGCGTTATCCTTGAACCAATATTCATCCCTGGTTCTCAGATTCCATTGATTCTTCCTTGAAATATCCTTCCAGAGCTCAGAGGATTGGGTTTGCATCCGAATTTCATCCAGGAGACTGACTGCTTGAGCTACAAAAATCGTATGGGGAAACATCTTGGGATAGGTCCGATCTCCAATAGTTTCGTAGTCAGGACGTCGAGATAAGGCGTCAGCAATTATGTTTTGTGATCCAGGGACATGACTGATGTGGAACTGGTACTGGGCAAAGAAGAAGGCCCAACGGGCCTGACGACTGTTCCTACACTCCAAGGATTGTAGAACTTGAAGATTCCGATGGTCCGTGCGGACCTGGACTGGATGTCTCGCTCCTAGGAGTAGGTGTCGCCATTCGGTGAAGGCTTGGAGGATGGCTAACAGTTGCTTTTCCAGGACGGAATAATGTGTCTCAATGGGAGTCAGGGTTCGGGAAAGGTAAGCAGTGGGGTGTTCCATCTTGTCCTCAAATTCTTGCTTCAAAACTGCTCCTATGGCGTATTTAGAGGCATCCGTCTCCACTAGGAATGGCTGATTAATGTCGGGTACGATGGGGGCTTGAGTAAACTCTGTCTTTAAACGTTGGAATGCCTTGTCATGAGATGTAGACCAGAAAAAGGGAGTGTCTTTCTTCAAGAGTGCAATAATCGGCTGAACAATCTCAGAAAAGGTGGGTATGAACTTCCGGTAGAAATTGGCAAGCCCCAGGAAGGATTGAACTTGTTTCATGGAAGTGGGAGCCAGCCAAAATAGTATGGCCTTTACCTTCGAATGATCCATACCAATTCCTTCTGGACTAAGGACAAATCCTAGGTAATGAACAGAGGTGACGTGAAACAGGCATTTCTCAGGTTTGGCTAGGAGTCTATGTTCACGTAGTCGTTGTAATACTGCGTTTACATGCTCTTCATGCTTTAGAGGGTCCTTGGAGTTGATCAAGATATCGTCCAGGTAGACGATGACGAAGAGGAACAGCAAATCAGAGAACACCCTATGCATGAAACGTTGAAAGACGGCAGGGGCATTAGCAAGTCCAAAGGGCATGACCAGATATTCGAAGTGTACAAAGGGTGTTCTAAAAGCGGTTTTCCATTTGTCTCCTTCCCTTATACGAATCAGTTGATAGGCACCCCTAAGATCCAGTTTCGTGAAGATTACAGCTCCTCTCACCGCTTCCAGGATATCCGAGATCAAGGGTAAGGGGTAGCAGTCCTTGAAGGTGCATTGATTTAATCCACGATAATCAAGGCAAGGTCTAAGTTCCTTGGTGTCCTTTTTGGGAACAAAGAACAACGAGGCTCCAGCTGGGGATTTCGATGGTCTTATGGTGCCATTTTCAAGGTTGGTATCCAAGTATTCTCGTAGGGCTCTTTTTTCAGGTTCTGATAGGATGAACATCCTCCCGAAGGGGATCACTGCTGAAGGTTCTGTGTCTATGGTGCAGTCTTCAGGTCTGTGAAGGGGTAGAGCCTGGACTATGGCAGTTGAAAACACATCAGCATAACTCTGATAGGCCATTGGAACCTGTACGATATTGGAAACCATGAGTGGTACTTGCTGATCTATTGATGGTTCTTTGAAGGTGTCAAGGAGGATTCTAGGAATAGACAGTGAGACATACAAAACTCAGATCCGAGAAATAAGCATCCTGCTGCCAAGTTGATCTAAGGATTATGTTTCTGTAACCAGGGCATACCCAGGACCATGGGGTAATGAGCAGACTTAATGATGTCAAATCTGATCAGCTCTTGGTGATGGTTTATTGAAAGCTGGATCTCTTTAGTCTGCAAGCTTATGGGGCTTGAAGTGAGGGGTCTTCCATCGATCGCTTCCACCGGTTGCATGGTACTTCGAGTCTCGTATGGAATGTGGTGACTAAAAACGCAATCTTGATCAATGAATACTCCCATAGCTCTGCAGTCAACCAAGGCCAAAATGGAGTAGGTCTTATTCTTGGATGGCGATATGAGGGCCTGTAAAATCACTAGGCTGTTTTGTCCAGGAGAGTTCAAGGATGGAATAGACGTGGAGCAAACATCTCTCTCCCGAAGCCTTGCTCCATCTAGGATCGGGAGCTAGCGTTTCGCGAACGCCGAGGAGGGGCTAGAGGACATTCTCTAACCAGGTGTTTATCCGAGGCACAGTACATGCATAACCCCGTATGAATCGTTCTCATCCTCTCTTGCGGGGATATGGGTCCACGGAAGGCTCCTATCTGCATAGGTTCTGGTTCAGTAGCTGACCCTGGATTATTGTCAATTTTGGAGGTAGACTCGAAGGATACCTTCGGGGGGGGGGGTTACTTTGGATTTATTCTTCTCTGCCTTACTTTCCTGGATACGAAAATCTGTTTTCATAGCAAGGTCCATAAGATCCTGGAATGAGCTTGGGCGAGTCACTCTGGCCAACTCATCTTTGATCTCCTCATTCAGTCCCCTTCTGAACAGAGTAAAACTTGCTTCAGGAGACCAGTCAGCTTCCTTGGCCAATTGCTTGAATCAGGTTACATACGTAAGCATATCCTGGGATCCCTGTTGAAAGTCTAGCAGACGCTCCTGGGCACTATAGACCTGCTCTGGGCGGTCAAAAATGGTTTTTAGGTATTGTATGAAACCGTCGTAGTCATCCAGGAGGGCATCACTGGAATTGACCAAGGGCGTAGCCCAGGTTAGAGCATTTCCGGAAAGGTGTGAAACTATGAAGCCCACCTTAGCCCTGGGAGTTGAAAAGTTGTAGGGCTTAAAAGTAAAATGAACCAAACAAGAATCAAGGAATCCACGAAGGGTTTTTGCAGACCCATCGTATTTGTCAACAATGCCGTCCAGCAATACACTTTCCTTTGTGGCAGAATCACGGGATAGAACTAATTGTTTGAGAGCAGCGTTTTCCGCTTTTAAATTTTGTACCTCAGTTGTTAATTCTTGCATGCCACGCATGAGATCCTGAACAGCCGCTTCCATGTCGACTTCGAGTTCGGTCGTTTGGCGTCTCAAACTGTCACGGAATTCCCCCTTTCTCACCTGGGAGTGATCCTTGCAGGATTTCTTGGGCGGTGTCTTCTTACGCACGGACCTGGTCTTGTATAAGCCCGCGCGAGCCTCTTCTGACTCCAGCGTGCGTTCAGAGTTCCGGAATTCAGATACTCCGGGATCCAGGAACGAAGAAGGTGCGCACACGGCGCACGAGTCCAGGAAACAAGGAAGAAGGAAGAGGGGTAAGGGAATGGAATTAGGAGGTCCAGGAACAAGGATAACAGAGTAGCGAACTACAGAGCACACGTCTAGTCGCTGCTTCCAATAGCATTGAGATGCGCGGGACCGCGGAGGCGCGGCCTATTTGTAAAATACGCTACGTCTGACGTAAAGACAGAGGAAGGCGTTCCACGTTAGACGGCCATGTTGGAAGTATCAAGGAGTACAAGCCCCGTTGTGATAAGGATCATGAAGTCCAAAAGGGGCGCATTCTGTGGTTCATGACACTTTTCTTACCTCAGTGGTCCCACTATGTCTGAAAGACATTTGGATAGCCCAGATATCAAAGGAAAGTCCCGATCCAGAGGTTGCAGGTCATTTCTGTCCTATCACTAGTGTTCCTTTTCTTTTAAAAATTCTTACCTGCAACTCCAGGGACATATAGATAGACACTGTCTATTGGGTGTCTGTCAATCGGGCTTCCGTGCACGGCATAGTGATTGCAATGCTCTATGGGCTAAGTTAGTTGAGATTGTGGACGGTGGCCAGGTTGCTCTGCTTATGCTCCTTGACCTCTTGGCAGCATTTTATCTGGTAGATCATTCTTTGCTGCTCGAGAGGTTAGGGAAGATTGTGAACTGTTCCGAGTCCACCATCTCATGGATGTCTTCTTTTCTCTGTCCTCTAGAGTATCTACCAGTGGATTTCAGGCACCACCTGAGCTGCTGTCCTGCGGTGTCCTCCAGGGTGCTTGTCTTTTACCTACCCTTTTCAATATATATTCTCGCCCGCTCTTTGACCTTATGGATAGTGTTGCTATTAAATATACCAACTTGGCCGACGACATCTGTTTGTCTCTTATGTGCGCACTGAGGCATATGAATAATAATAACTACCGCCAAAGTGTCTTTCAGACTATCACTCAGGCCCCTATAAAACATGGCAGCCTTCTTTTGCCCTGCGCAGGATGTCTCATCTACCATTGGTTAAATTGTGCTAGATATACACCAAGATGCCTGTCTGAAAATTAACAAGGTCAGAGAATACCTGGGCATGTGATTAAGCCTTGTGGCGCGAGTTGAACCCCCAGTTCATAGCTCTCAGGAGGACCTCACAATCATAAAGAACGGGGTTGTTGGCATCCAAGAGAGGATTAGCCCAAGCGACCGGAACGCCCCTTAAATAAGAGAGGACGAATGCTGCTTTGGTAGTGGCATCTGGACAATCTGCAGGCCTGCAGAGGAAGTGGAGTCTGCATTGATTGATGAACCTTCCGTACGTTCTTGGGTTCCCATGAAACTGTTCTGGGGAGCTAGAAGCAATGGGGCGGGCAATGCCACTGGCCCCGGGGTCCCTATTAGATCCGGACAGGAGGGGACAGCAGCAGGAGGAAGAGGGCGGTCTGCCCCAAATGAGTCTCTGTTGTCTGGTGGGAGCATAGCCCTGGTGCTCTGAATTGCGTCCAAACGCTGTTTTAGGGCCACATGAGCAGCTGACATATCAGCCCATAAAGAGGCAATGGCTTAAAATCATGTTTGGCACTAGATCATTACAAGTCTCCATCCTACCCTGGTGTAGGGAAGAGTGGCTCTACAATCTGTCAGTGTGAGCCCAGAAGACCCCCTTTAGGAAGGTAAGACTTTCCTTCCAACCTGTCAGTATAGGAGCATTGATAGTATCACTACAATTAGTGGTTAAGCGAAAAGGCAGGAGTAAGTCACCAGACTCACTCTCAGCTGTGGAGGGAAAAACAACTGTGAACTGGTTAGTCAACACAGTAAAGGCAGAAAAGTGAGAGCTAGAAGCATAGAACAGGAGGGGCATAGATACACAGTCCAGAATAGAACCACACAAGGTGATGCAGTCAAGGGTTCCAAACAGTCTCCGGTCACGAGGTGTAGCAAGAGTCCAGAAATCCAACACAAAGTCAGTACCAAGCAGTCCAACCATCCATTCCAATCCAAAACACAAAAGGGAGACTAGAAAGAAGTGCACAGTTCAAGGTCATGTGGATAGCATAGAAGACCAAGCGAAAAAGCGCAAAAACAATGAACGGGCCCACGTACAAATCAAATCCAGAGTCAAAATGGGAAAATCCAACAAAGAAAACAGCAGGCACAGGCTTGCGGCGTAACATCAGTTGCAAAGTGGCCCCCCGCAGTCCTGGAAGGGCATTATGCTTCTGCTGCTACGACGCTGGTCTCATCACAACGCACTGTTATGGGGTGCTCCGGGGCACAGGAGCCGGACTCAAGTTCCCAGGGTCACCGGGGTTCACTGCGGACACGCAGTGAATGACAGTAGATGGGGCACCCTCTGGCAGTAGGATCACCGGCTGCTGGTGGTACGCTGGTGGTACCCAGTGCCCAAAGCCCAGGCACAGTGGTCACACCAGCCCCGGCTGGCTACAGGGCCGTGATCACATGGCCTGATAGGCACACAAATAAAGACAGGAGCAAAGGAGTTGCCACTAACTGGGTCTCCACTGCAGTGCCGCACGTGCCTGCATTGGCCCCTTTTATTAACATTCGTGACGCAGTGATGACCCACGTCTCGTCAGGATTCAACACCTCCCATTAAAAGGGGCACTACATTACCTCCCTCTTTTATTATAACGAAACAAACAGAACAAACTTTTAACACAGGCCTAAAAGCCGCCAGCCACTTTGGTGCATTCCAGATCACACCGTTTCTAACCAACAAGAACTCAAAATAAACATTTTGGCACCCCTCACACAAGTGCTTGCTTCCTTCCTGGCTGCTGCTCACTGTAATCCTCGGTCAAACTGTCCAGGCGGGACGGGTCCGTTCCCGGCAGACCTAGTTCGCGAGGCTGTCTTTGGCCGTAAGTGCCGCCACATGATAGGAGGAACACATCCTCTTCATCCTCCTCGAGCATGTACTGACGCTCCTGGTTCTCAGCTACATGGACCTCTTCGTCCTTGGGCGACTTCCTCCCAGACGTTTGTCCTTGATTCCCTTCCTGCTTGGGTGCCGGCTTCCCTGCGGTGGCAGGTGCCGGTGCGAAGCACACCCTTGCGAAGTGTCCATCTTTTCCGCACCTGCCACACGTGCGCCCTTTTGCAGGACATTCATTGGCGTGCGGCAGGTCCCATCCGCACTGGGGACACATGTTGCCCACCTCCTTCCGCGGCCATTCCCCTATCCTGGCGGTTCTGCTGCCTTGCCATCTGCCTACAGTGCACGCCTCCTACAGCTTCACCCGCTGTAAGGGCTCTTCGAGCTTGATAAACTGCCTCAAGATGTTCATGACTGAGGCATGCACTTCCGTCAGCTCTTGCGCTCGGCCTAACTCCAGGATTCTGTTTAGGCTCAGCCCTGGTTCCCTGAGAACTTGCCTGCGCAGCTTGGTGGAGCTGCACCCGTATATTATTTGTGCTCTCACCTCATCCTCCTCAAAATTTCCCAGGGCACAAGACAGCGCAATGCCACGAAGACACCCGTGCAATGCGTCCAGGCTCGCCCCTTCTTCTTGTCTCGTGCTGCGCATTCAAAATCTCTCATAGTCCCTATTTACCATGGGCATGAAATACGCATTCAGTGCTTCAATGGGTGCTGCATACAATTGGTCCCTGGGCTGCAATGTTTTAAACAGTCTCTGGACCGCGGGGCCGGCCGAATATAGGAGGGTTGGTCGTTTCACTTTTTCCCTTACCTCCACAGCCTCAAAATATAATTCCAGATTTTCGACCCACACCACCCAGCGAGGACCTAAACTGGCAGGTGCTCCCACCACGTCAAAGATACGTAATGGGGCGAACTGTCCATTTTGTCTGTAAGACCCATGGGCGTCACCGTCCTCCTCACTCATGATGGGTCCTGATGCGGGTCACCACGCTGACACAAAGGGCGCACAAGCACTCCTGGGTGGAGCCGCTACCCTTCTGTTTTGCTTGGGTATGTCACCTGTGGTGTCCTTGTTGAACAGCCCGTGTGTTCCCCTCTTTACTGTTCCGGTGACTGATTGAGGAAAGGGCACGCATCAGCCGCCCCCTTTTGGTTCTGGTTGGTGGGATGAGAAAATTGTTTCAGGTGGGCTGCAAGGGAGTTGGCCACGTTATGGCGGGCTGAGGAAGTGTTCATGGGGCAGTCCTGCCTTTGACACTGTTCTTTTTTTCTATTGTTTTCTTTTTTGTGGAGGGTCTGTGTGGACGTTGGCAGCCCTTTGCTCCTGCCTCGGGCACCGTCTTCCTGATGATACCGGGGAGACGGCAGCTTCGCAAGGCTACGTCTATTTGGGTATGCATCACCTTGGGCCTGGGAATAAGTTGTGTTAAAATCTTTGCACACCGCTGCGGGCCCGGGTTGGTTCCAAATTGCTCTCCCTCTAACCTGTTGCCGACACCGCTCGTCTGTTCGTTGCGGCTTAGCCCCTCCTGGGGACACAGCAGCAGCAGTGAGGCTGGCGGTGCCACGTCCCTGCGGCCACGCCCCCTCATAGCTGCGGCTGATGCCGCTGCCTTCTTCTGCAGCGGACGCCGCACACTTCTTCTCCCTCAGGTCTCCTCCCCTCGTGACCAACGGCCCCTAGCAGCCCGTGCCCGACTGGCACGGGGACTTGGCCATGCACGCCGCTGGCTCGGCGCTCCTGCGGCCACACGCCTCCCACCAGTGCACCTCCAACACGCCAGGCACCAACAGCCCTTCGGCAGCCCGCGCCAGGAACAGCACGGGGACCCAGGGCATGGGCACCACATTCGTCGCCAATGTTATGGGGTGCTCCGGGGCACCGGAGGCGGACTCAAGTTCCCAGGGTCACCTGGGTTCACTGCGGACACGCAGTGAATGACAGTAGAGGGGACACCCTCTGGCAGCAGGATCACCGGCTGCTGGTGGTACGCTGGGGGCACCCAGCACACAAGCCCAGGCAGGGTGGTCACACCGGCCCAGGCTGGCTACAGGGCCGTGATCACACAGCCTGACAGGCACACAAATAAAGCCAAGGAGTTGCCACTAACTGGGTCTCCACTGCAGTGCTGCACGTGCCTGCAGTGCATGGGCATAATTTTAGGGGGGGGCAGGGGTGTTTATCCCCCCCCCCCAACTTTCATGGCTCACCATTTTCTCCCCATACATTTGGCTGGGGCACCTTTTCACCAGATGTCATGACCCCTCCCCAACAATTTCAGCAAAGTTACTCCACTGCTGCAGTGGCCCCTTTTATTAACATTTGTGACGTAGTGATGACCCACCTCTCATCAGGAATCAACACGCGCCCATTAAAAGGGGCACTACATTACACGCACTATTGGTGTAGAGCATGGCACAATGACATATGCCCCTTGCAATAATGGGGCAGGCAAACGCCACAGTAATAGCCAGGCGTTTTGGGGTGTGCATGTTGCAACCTGACAAGTGGCATGGGGTGGTGTGTAGTAGTGGTGTGAGTGTGTAGAAGTGTGGTGAAGGAGTAGGGGTGTGGTGGTGTGGAGTGGGGTTGGTGGTGAACCTCCGCACAGCAGAATATCAGCCCCGATACTGTGCCTCCTTACCCCACTGCACCCACAGAAGAATGAATATCCCTACCTGCTGTTCTGAAACTAGAAACCAACAACCCTCTCCATTCTTGTCATTTTACAAGTGTTTTGGTTCTCGTTCTAAGGGGATTTGGGCTTGCTTTTTTGGACAGCAGGGTGAGTAGGCAGGGGAGGGGGGCGGTACGTTATGGCCAGAGAATCAGTGTGGTGGGCAAGGAATGAGCTTGAGGGTACAAAGTCACAAAGTGATGCTGAGCTCTCCTGTAGAGCTATGCAATGAATAGAGCAGCTATAGGCACACACGGGGCTGAGGAACAAAGGAAGGATCACTGTGCACTAAAACAATGAAAGCATGTGATTTGAAAAGCAACTCTGGATTGGTCCAATTAATGCAAAACCTCTGTACGTGCTATTAAATTGCAGAAGGTCACGTAAATTAAAAATTGTGCATTTTCTGTTTCATGCCACGAACGTTACCGGTTCCGATGCCAACCACAAATTCTAGTTGCCAGCACCCCTTCTCTCTTTATTTATACAACGTTTTGCCACATATGGTCGTACTAGAATGTGCCAAGATCAATCGTCTGCAGATGCCTGTCTACGCAGAGCCTGAGTCTTGTGTGAGCTATGGTCCCGATTCTGTGTATAAATACCATAGTTGTGTTTGTGTGTGAGCCTTACACGCTCCCGCCAATGATCCACTGCACTGTTACTTCACTACAGAGACGCATGGCTCACCTTCCCGCCAGCAGTGCCATGCCTAAAATCTTCGCGCTCAAACAGCGCTATCACAACTGCAGCCCTCGGGCCTACTACTCTGCTACACTGTGCTACCGTGCTTCGCCACTCATGCCTACCTCCATATCTATCTCTGCCAACAGTATGTTCGCTCAAAGAGGTCCCAGCAGGCACTCCCTGCCCTGCCACATTGCCGCCCTGTGCCTTTACCCTCAGTCACCCCTCCCTCCTCCTATATCACTTCTGCCTGTTTTTTGCCTGCACAAAGATGCCCCAGCAGCTGCCTTTTGTCCTGCCACCCTACGCCACGACTCAAAGTCACCTATGCGCTTCCCCAACACCATTTCTGCCAGCTTTAGGCTTGCACAAAAATGCCCCAGCGGCTGCCTTTTGCCTTGCCACTGTGCCGCCCTGGACCATGGCCCAGAGTCACCCATGCCCTCCTCCAACACTATTTCTGCCAGCTTTAGGCTTGCACAAAGATGCCCCAGTGGCTGCCTTTTGCCCTGCCACTGTGCCACCCTGTGCCACGGTACAGAGTCACCCCTGCCCTCCTCCAACACCATTTGTGCCAGCTTTCGGCTTGCACATTGATGGCCCTGTGGATGCCTTTTTCCCTGCCTTTGTGCCGCCTTAACTACACTTACATCTCGCCCAGGCCCACCAGCCAATCGCCCTCACAGCCCTGCCTAGGAAGCGCAAGGCTATCCAAATTGCGCTCCAGAACTTCTCCCCCTGAAATCCCTCCATTCCACAGCTCTCAGCTAGAATCAGTCGTATCTCTCCCTGAACCTTACCCCCCACCCTCTCCCATCCTACACTGCTCACTCACTTCCCTGTACCATATACCTCCATCAAGTCTGCACCACTGATGGAAAAATGTCTGCACCTCAATGGTGCTCTGATCAATGCCCGATCTCGACATGCCCACACCACCAATATCCACAACCTTGACGAAAACCACTTAGACTTCTTGGCGATTACTGAAACTTGGCTGCACAATGCTGCTGGACCCTCCCTTGCGCTTGCCATGCCACAGGACTATTCTATCTTCAGATCTGACAGAATAGACCCATTAGGAGGTGGTGTTGCCCTCATTGTCAAATCCTCTTTGGCCTTCAGAGAGATTCCCAGCACTCCACTACATGGCTATAAACTTCTCCTGGCCAAACTTCTTTCTCAACCTGCAAACTACCATCAATCTTCTTATCATATACCGCCAACCCAACCACCAGAATAGTGATTGATGAACCTTTCACCCACCCTCATCAAACACCTCTCTAAACCTCCATATTGCCAGCAACGCCCAAGCTCATGCCTCCTTGATTCTCTCTGGCCTTACTCGCACCATTGACACCCTGCTTAAACCTATTATGCCCAAATTAGGCAGAAGGCCTAATAATCGGTTTCCCGATGATTTTATCTCTCTGCGCCAACACAAATGTGCCCTTCAACACTCCTGGAGGCAATCCGCCCACACCCTCGAACCTTGCTCCCTACCTCGCAGCTTCAAAAAACGACAAAAACACCCTAATTATGGCTAAAGCTAATTCTTTCAGCACCCGGATCACTGAGGCCAGCTTTAGCGCAAAAGAATGATTTACCATCCTCAAAGAGTTAGAAAACCATTTGCCCACATCTTCTCCAGTCCATATGACAAAGCCTGATGCTCTAACATTCAAGCCACACTCTCCAACAAAATGGGCTCACTTAAAGTTAAAATCGAAGCCAAGAAACATCAGCTCTGCACCAAACCACCCGGACCTCACCCTCCCTACTCCCCCACCCCCATGGCCCCACCTTCCATTTCTCCCGTCACCCCTCAAGATATTACCACCACTATACTACACCTCCAAACCATCCAATTGCAAAGGCCATGCCTGTCCTGCCCTCATTATTAAACTCTGTGCAACCACACTAGCACCTGCGATTGACGACTTTGTGAATGCTTCCTTCGCCTTCAACAATGCCCCCGCCTGCCTCAAACCTACCTGAGTCTCGCCCCTGATCAAGAAACCGTCACTTGACTATCCCCTCCCCACCAACTACCAGCCCAATACCACGGTACCCTTCCTCCTCAAAATCCTAGACTGCATTTCCTATACCCAAATCCAAATCTCCCTTGAGCAACACAAGCTACTTGGTTCGAGACAATCGAGTTTCAGACCCAAACACAGCACAGAAACAGCACTCTTGGATCTCAGAATCCAATTCGACAACGTCTGCGACTCAGGAAATATTGCCATCCTGCTCCTCCTTGACAAATCAGCTGTGTCCCACCTCACTGACCATGACATCCTCTGCCAACACATTCTTACCAACTTCCACTTCTCCCACCAAGCCTCCCAATTGATCAAATCATTCCTGAGGCCGACCCTATCCTAGTTCCCTGCGGTGTCCCCCAAGGATACTGCATCTCCCCTGCTCTGTACAACACCTATACCAAGCCGCTTTTCCATGACTTTGATGCACTGGGCATTCCATATACCAACTTTGCTGATGACACGCAAGTCTACTCCCAATATCTCGGAATTAACCTAAGAAGTGGCAACAATCAACCAGACTCACAGAATCATCCAGAACTGGATGTCCACCGACAACCTATGTCTCAACGATGAGAAAACTGAGCTCCTCATATGCTCGGCTCGTCGCCTAAATGACCTGGACTCTTCATACTCCTCCTTTCCACCGACTGAATCACCATCCAGATCTCCAAACATGTGAAGACACTGGGGGGCTTACTTTGATCCAGAGCTCATCCTACTGCCCACACTGCCAAACTCATTTCCCTGGGTAGGACATTCATCTCACCGCAGAATTTCCAGACACTCGCTCGAGCCATTATTGGCAGTAAGCTCAATTACTGCATGTTTTGTTTTCTGGTACCCCTGCCAAAAACCTCGCAAAATAAGGCCTTAAGATTAGCCCTGGGTCTAAAACTTTCAGCCCACATCACAGCATCAAGAAGGAAGGCTCACTGGCTTTCTATAAAAGCACAAACTAAATTTAAAACATTGACCGTCACTGACCGATGTGTGCACCAGAATGCCCCTCTTACCTCATCCCACACATTTCAACAAAACCAGTTACTCGCTCCCTCCACAGCTCCTCCAGACAAGCCTTACATAAACCTCGATTCAACCGCAATTGAGGGGAGGGCTCCAGCTTCTGTGTCACTGCACCCACACTGTGGAGCACCCTCCCTGACCACATCCAGAATGAACCACCTTTCCTCGTTTTCAAAAAACCTTTTAAAGCATGGTTATTTAACAAATGTGTAAGCTGTATGTACTTTGCTCATAACCTGTTGCTGTCTGTAACCACCTACTTTGTACAATCCTCCGCCATGTTCTATCCCTTTCCTATACTGTCTGTAACCACCTTCCTATCTTCCAGAGCAAAGAGGAGTAGTGATTGAGCGAGCAATGGCTGGTCCCTTCATGACGGCATTAGAAATGGCTGGTGTATCTCTCACTGTCCTGCAGGTGGAGGAGGAGTTATTGCATCTGTTTGGTAAGACAATAAAATAATCAAAGGTCCACTATAAATATAAACAAACTTTTTTCAGGTTTTATTGAACAAAGTTATATAACAAACCAGAACTTCCCCATACCCTCCCATGTTGCTAGTCAAGTCTCAGTGTTTTCCATTTACGTGTCATGAGGTAATGGATCAGTTTGTTTTATCGTGAAGGGCTTGTGTCCCTACCTAGCCCCTGAAAAAGCCGCAGCAAACAGTGTTTGTGTGAGTATGTTCCACGCTGTGATCTCCCAGTTGGTGTCAGCAGTGTCTGCCTGCGCTGATCTCAGCCAGACCGTTGTCTGCTCTTGAGCCAAATTTTTGAGGTCCTGCCACCTGTCTTCTAGGTGCGGGCCCCTTGCAGACTTTCAAGCCATCAATATCCGCTGTTTAGCCAGCATAAACCCTAAATCCTTCATTTTAGAGGCAGCTCTCAAATGTCTGGGACGTGTGAAGCGACCTAGCAAGCGAGCCTCTGGTGAGAGTGGGTATATGTTCAGGCCTCCCTTGTACATCCTGTCTGCTATCCCCCCCTAATATCTCGCAATAATGTGACACAACCAGAACATGTTGTTAGACAGAATCCTGTGCAATGCCCTTGGGGACCACTAGACATAATTAAGACTACAAGTGGTAGTACAATTTCACCTTTGGTACAAGCCTGTACTACACAGAAAAAGTGTTAGCAGTGGCTGAGCAGCCAGACGTATCTTAAGAGCAAATGAGCAGTAGTAGAGATTACACAAAGGACTACAATTACTGTGACTCAAGCAAACACTGACTCAAGCTTTCTGGTTAAAAAATATAAGTACATTTATTTTTAAACCATCTGTTCACAAAACACTTCACTTCTACCAAATTAAAACCACACTTCAAAATATACTACACACAACCAATTCCCCTTGTGCGAAACAATTCAAGATAAGTACCTTAGGATTTCATAGACCGGTGTTGTGAAACAAAGATGTTACCGTGGGTTATTACGCGATCACTTTTTGACAGTAGTGACAGTTCGGTCTTACTAAAGAAAGGCGTACCCGCGAGAAGAAATGTTACCGTAGTCAAACACACTTAGCACATGAATTAACACAAGAGAATGGGGATAAAAATCATACGCAATACTTTTGTCAAGGCAGCTAGAATCAGAGGACACTTTCTAAAACGTAGATAAAAGTCAATAGGCCTGCGCCAATGTCAAATGGGGCAGGGTCCTGTTGTTGACGATCACAAGGCTAGAACAGTTCACGATTCGAGATTGCCAGGAGTACTTGGATATTGTCAAAAGGAAAGCAAAAGTTATAAGAGGGAAGGAAGACAAGGACAAGCCTTGGGTGAGGAGAATGGGTTCACCCCAATTCCTCGAAGCTGGTCACAGTACCTTATTTGTTTGAAGAAAAGCTGGTGCTACGGCAGTTGTTCCTGGTAGTTCCTGCAGACTCACGGTTCCTGGAGCTTCAGTCGTGGGGACAAGAAGGAGGACGTCTGGAACGATCTGCACTACCCAGGGATGAGCCCAGCAGCAGTGAAGCAACGGTGAATAAAAGGTGCACTCCTTTAAAACAGGAGAGGCTCTTCAGATGGCTATCCGGACCACTACAGCTGTGTGCAGCGATTTCGACCAAGAAGAGGATCCTCTGGCTGTGGAAGGTGAGCTGGTTGATCCCACCAGGCTCAAGGGAAGATGAATCCGGACTGCATCTTCTCGTCGTTGAAAGGTAGATAGCTCAGGACTGCAGCAGGGCTTCACCGGGACTCGGGAGTTGCAGCAGCCGTCTTCTTCTCCGCTTCTCTTCAGTTCTTTGCAGTTCCAGTGGCAACTCTGAATTCCAGCTCAAGAGTCCTGCCTTTTATGCCAAAATCCCCCATTCACACAGCCTGGCTGTCAATCACTCAGCAGGTGGGGTTGTCCGGCCCGGACAACCACCTCAGCCAATCGACATAAAGTGCGCTTGGGTCTCCAAGGAGACCCTGTGCAGGGGGTGACTAAACCCCTCCCTCACATTCAGCCCACCTAGACACCCAGGCGCCAGAGGAGGGCTTCTGGACAGAAGCCCACCAAAGGTCGGCGAACAAAGAAGGCAAACCTGGTTTGCCGCGCAAAGTCAAACACTAGAAGGATTTTAACAAAAAGAAATGGCGATAAAACCCAACCGGAGCCAAAATAAAAAGTATTTGGTCAAGCGGGTTTAAGTTCGAGGCTAATACAATAGCCTAAAACAGTACCACGTTTACATAGTCTAATCGCGGTAGAAAAGATAGGGTAGATACCACTGCCACCAGCCAAGTCTTAGTGCTAAGGGAGCGAAACAAAGCTCCAAGAGGCACAGACAAAAAGGAGTAGGAATTAACCCTTTCCAATACTCCATGCAAGATGGGGTGTATTGGGTCTGCAGTTTAAATGACTACATAAAGTAAATGGCAACTTTACCTGTTTCTTGGGGACAGTAGCCAGCCCCAGAAAAATGGAGTCAGTGGGAAGTCTTAGAGACAACCCTGTGTCACTGCAATGAAGGTGCTGTGTAACACACACAGTAAATTGGGCTCATGGAGTGGTGTGGCTTCAGAGCCCAAGATCACACAAACAGTAGAAATATACATGGCAAAACACATGTTAGAGTGGGAAAAAGGTTCACACTCTTACCAGGTGGAAAGAATAAACTCCAGAAATCCAGCAAAGCTGCTGATGGACCCACTAGGTAAGGGAAATTAGCCATAAATGAGAATTCTCCCTAACACTGCCCCCCACCCTGACGAAGGGACAGGAGGATTTAATCCACTCCTGGATGGATCTCATACCTCTGGTCGGTTATAAACATCCTAGAGAGACCATCAGCATTTTGGTGGTGAGTTGCTGCTCTGTGCTCAATGATAAAATCAAACCCTTGCAGGCAGATTGACCATCTTAATAGTTTAGGGTTTTCCCCTTTCATTTGCATCAGCCATCTCAAGGGTTGGTGGTCAGTCTGAATAATGAAAGTAGATACATACAATTATGGTGTAAACGTCTTCAGTAGCCACACAACAGCAAAACATTCACGTTCTATGGTTGCCCACGTTGTCTCAGGATCCTTTAACTTCCTGCTGATGAAACAAATGGGATGTTCCCTACCTTTCTCGTCCAGTTGACTTAGGACTGCACCTACACCTGCATTTGAAGCATCCGTTTGTACAATGAAGGGTTGGTGATAGTCAGGAGCTCTTAGGACTGGAGCGTGACAAAGGGCTTTCTTCAGGCCTTCAAAGGCTTGAGTGCACTCCTCATTCCATCTGACCTTCTTAGTAAATTTTGGAGAAGAGATATCATTCAAGGGAGAGGCTATGGACCCATAGTTCTCTATGAAGTACCTGTAGTACCCAGTGAGACCTAGGAAGGTTCTCCCTTGGGCTTGAGTAGTAGGGGTGTCCCAGTTTTGTACAGCTTGTACTTTGCTAGGCAATGGCCTTATTTCACCTCCTCCTACCTCATGTCCAA
The DNA here is from genome assembly GCF_040938575.1 of Ambystoma mexicanum. Taxonomy (NCBI): domain Eukaryota; kingdom Metazoa; phylum Chordata; class Amphibia; order Caudata; family Ambystomatidae; genus Ambystoma; species Ambystoma mexicanum. Next base: position 851,751,844 of record NC_090934.1, read on the forward strand.
GGTAGACCACTTTGCTCTGACAAATTTGACATTTACTTGCCTTTATGGTCAGATGGGCCTGTTCAGGAGCCTGCAAAACATACCCTAGGTGTTCAATATGTTCTTTCCATGTAGGGCTGAACACTGCAATGCCATCCAAGTATACCATGCAGAAGTCCTCCATCCCATTCAGAACTTGATTGACCATCCTCTGAAATGTAGCAGGTGCATTCTTTAGTCCAAAAGGCATTACCTTAAACTGGTAGAGGCCTGCTGGGGTGGAGAATGCAGTTTTCTCCTTGGCATGGTCTGTCAGGGCTATTTGCCAATAGCCTGACATTAGGTCAAATGTGTTGAGTTACTTGGCTGCACCACGTTTATCCACTAGCTCATCTGTCCTGGGTAAAGGATGGGCATCAGTCTTTGTGACTGCATTTAGAGCTCTATAGTCCACGCAGAAATTCAACTGCCTTTGGTACAAGCACAACTGGGCTAGACCATGGACTAGTAGAGGGTTCTATAACCCCGAGATCAAGCATCTTGTTGACCTCATTCCTTATGTGGGTTCTGACATTGTCTGACATTCTGTACCCCCTGCTTTTCACAGGCAAACAATCACCAGTGAGGATATCATGCTGGCCCCAAGGGTCAAGCCTGGTGAAAGTGAGAACATGGAGGCAAACTGATTTAACAGTAATTTGCACTCATGCTGCTGGTCAGATGTGAGACTGGAAGAGAAATTAACTCCTTCCACTTTCTCATCTAAAGGTAAGCCTCTGAGGAGGTCAGGCAGAGGTTCACTCTCATCCTCCTCTTGAGCTGAAGCTAGAAGCAAAGCTCCTATCTCAGGTCGAGACATAAGCCTTTAAATGGTTAGTGTGAAAGACTCTGCGAGCCTCCTTAGGATTGCCTAAGTCCACCAGATAGTTCACCTCTCCAAGTTTACCCACAACTTTGAAGGGTCCTATCCATTTGTCCTGCAAGGCCCTCTGCCTTGTAGGCACCATAACAAGAACAAGCTGGTCTTGAGTAAACTCAACCATGTTAGCCTTCTGGTCATGCCAATGCTTGACCAGCTTTCAAGTTATCACTTGCCTCTGCCATCATGTGTGACATTCTCCTCCGGAGACCTATCACATAGTCAGTCACTCTGACTGGCTTGGGGGAAGGAGCACTCTCCAACCCCTCCTTAATCAGGGCCAATGGACCTCTGACTGGATGGCCATAGAGAAGTTCAAAGGGACTGTAACCTACTGCTTCCTTAGGGACTTCTCTATATGCAAAGAGAAGGCATGGCAGTAGAAGGTGCCACTTTCTTTTAAGGGGTTCTTCTAAAGCACCTATCATGCTCTTCATAGTTCTGTTAAACCTCTCCACCAACCCATTGGTTTGTGGGTGGTAGGCAGTAGAGAACTTGTAAGTGACTCCACAGGTTTTCCACATGGCTTGCATATAGTGGGACATAGAATTTGATCCCCTGTCAGATATCACTTCCTTAGGAAATCCTACCCTGGTAAAAATACCAAGTAGGGCTTTAGCCGCAGCCTGAGCTGTAACAGTTCTCAGAGGTATTGCTTCAGGATACATAGTAGCATGGTCTACTACAACCAGGATAAACCTGTTACATGAAGATGTGGGAGGGTCAAGAGGACCGACAATGTCAATCCCGACCATCTCAAAAGGAACTCCCACCACTGGGAGAGGCACCAAGGGTGCCACATTCTTGGCTCCACTCTTGCCAGAGGTTTGGCAAGTGTGACTGCTCCTACAGAATTTGTCTACTTCTGAACCCATTTTAGGCCAGTAGAAGTAAAGGGAGAGCCTTTTCTTGGTCTTCTTAAAACTTAAGTGACCAGCCAAAGGTATCTCATGGGCTAACTGTAGGAACTGGAGTCGGTTCACTGGGGGCACTACAAGTCTTTTGCAGTCCCCAGGGGTTGACTCAGTCGTTTCACTGTAGAAGAGGCCATCTTCCAAGTGCAACCTATACTTCCCAGGCTCTTCCTCATCGCGCTGAGAAGCTGCCTGTAGGCGAAGATCTTCAAGAGTAGGACACTCTCTTTGTTCTCTGCTGAAGTCTGCCCTGTTGGGTCCACCATCTGCCAGTAAAATCTGCAGCTCAGGATGTTCAGCAGGGTCCAGATCTCTAACCAGAGTAAGATCTTCTTCCAGATCTGAGTCCTCAGTATCTGGTGGGACCATACAGGGTTGAACCTCACACGCAGCCTCAGCTGGAGGTGGAGTCTCAGGTGTGACTTTGGACAGTTTTGGTGATGTCCTTGTAGGCACAGGGGTACTTTCATCTTTCCCCTTTGTCTATTTCTGTCTTGCAATAGCAGTAAGTCCTGTGGACCTGGGGTGATAGCTTCTTCTATCAAGTCCCCAGGAGAGCCTCTCAAGGGTTTCTCCCCAGCAGACCTCGTGAGTTCCTGCTTCCTTTTACTGGGAGGCCTGGGGGTACTAGACACAACTCCAAGAGTTTTTAGGTCATTACCCAACAGGACTCTCCCAGGTACTTCACTCTGCACACTAACAGGTATTCTGACAGTCATGTCATTGCACTGGATGAGAGCTGGTAACTGGGGAACCATTTGCAGAGGGCCTCCAGCTAACTTGGTTAGGTGTTTGGGTGCCTTGGCAACATCCTCTACCTTGAAAAAACATTCATCAACCACAGTTATGCTGGCTCCAGTGTCTCTGATGGCAGGGGTCTCCTGACCATTCACAAGAACACTATCTTTATAATACTCTTTAGTATTATCTGGGATTGCGTTATAGACATCTAAGTTCTGTTGTTCCCAAAGACCCAAGGACACTAAAGAAACACTAGCTGAGACTCTCATGGGTTCATCGTCCAGTAATTGAAAGTTTGCGCTTGTCATAGGTACTTCTTCCACCTCGGAGAAGGCTAAGGAGACAGTGTGGACCCTTGAAGGTTTACCCTTACATCTGGGATCGCCTTTCACATGGTCAGTAGCTTTACAAAAAAAAAACATTTACCAAATTTCCTATTGAATGGAGGCTTACTCTGACCTCCACCTGGTTTAGCACCAGATGGTACACTAGCCTGATTCGGTTTCCCTTGTGCCTTATCCTGGTTCTGTTTGGGGCCCTCTTTTGGATTGGAATTATTGGAATTCTCCTTGTTATCTTTCTTCGGCTGCTTTCCCTCATCCTTTTTCAGAGTTGCCTCAGAATCCTTGTTAGTAGCCCTGTTGGCAACCCACAAGTCAGCAGCCTTTGCTAACTTCTTAGAATCTATCTCCTTCGAATCAGCCAAGTGCTGTCTACGCTCAGGAGAGCAGGCATCATAAATTGACTCCAACATAACACGATTCCTCAAACCTTTATAAGTGTTCACTTTGAAAAACTTAGATGGTTGGGTTAAGGGTTACAAACAGTCACACACCTAGGTAGCCCAAGGGGTACCATCATGCTTTTTGAGGATCCTAAACCTCTTAAGGTCCTGGGTAGGGGTCTTCCCAAATCTAGCTATCAAAGCTAGCTTCACACACTCATAATCCTGCTTATCCACCTCCCCAACTCCATTACAGCATCACTTGCAACAGGGGGGAGCCTAGAGAAAAGCCAAGGAATCAACTGATTCCCTGAGATACCCTGAATCCCATGATTGTATTCAAACATTGCTAACCAATCCAAAACATCAAGTTTAGTCTCATAAATACCAATCATTTCCTTTGGCATACGGGGTCTCTTAGGACTGGAAGACCTAGAAGATCCTGGGAGAGAAGCATTTTCTACAGACAATTTCTTCATCTCTAAAGCATGAGCCATCTCCATTTCTCAGAGCCTTAATTCTTGATGTTTCATGGCAGTTTGTGTCTCAATACGTTTCACTTCCAACTCAAGTCTCATTTTCTCAGGTGCAATAAATTCAGGAGTGAGTGTAGGACCTAATGGGGTCACTGTGGACAGAGGTTGTGGTTTCCGAGCAGGCAGTGGAGTTGTAGGGTTTCCTAACAAGGACTCATCTACTTCTTCTAATCCAACACTCTCAGAATCAGAAACATTAGTATCCACATTTGCTGGAGGGGTAGGCCCTTCTGACCCACTCTCCAGACTTGTTTTCCAAATAACTTAGCAACCAGTTCAGATTGTTTTCCTTTACCAGAGAGGCTCTGCTCTCTACACATAGTTCTCAAAACCTCAGCAGTGTAGTTTAAGAGATTCTCTTCACTGTAGTTTTCCATATTTGACATGATTTTTCAGTCAATAGATTGTAGTGGTGTTTAGCTTTGTGGTTAGTTGACCCAAGGTAATAGCAGCCTCATTACGACTTTGGCGGTAACCCTTAAATCCGGCGGTAGCGCTATTACCGCCGGATTTAAGGGTCCGCCAAATCAGGACTTTGGCGGATTTCGTCCCAGCTCTTAGCTGGGAGGAAATCTGCCGAAAATTCACGCTCAAACCCGCCGGCGGTATTAGCGCGAAATTTCCCCATTGAGCCCAATGGGGAATGGGGCATTCCCGAATGGGCTCAATGGGGAATGGGGATTAACATTACCGCCGAACTTGTGATCCGGCGCTATTAGCGCCAAGGAGTTCGGCGGTAGGGCTAATACCGCCAGCGGTAATACTGCCGGCGTTACCACCCAAGTTGTGATGAGGCCCTAAGTGTAATCACTATAGCTAAAAATCCCACCGCTGTACACCAGTGTTTGGCAGAATCCTGTGCAGTGCCCTTAGGGATCACTACACATAATTAAGACTACAAGTATAGTACAATTTCATCTTTGGTACAAGCCTGTACTACACAGAAAAAGTGGTAGCAGTGGCTGAGCAGCCAGACTTATCTCAAGAGCAAATGAGCAGTAGTAGAGATTACACAAAGGACTAACATTACTGTGACTGAAGCAAACACTGACTCAAGCTTTCTGGTTAAAAAATATAAGTACATTTATTTTGAAACCATCTGTTCACAAAACACCTCACTTCTACCAAATTAAAACCACACTTCAAAATATACTACACACAACCAATTCCCCTTGTGCAAAACAATTCAAGGTAAGTACCTTAGGATTTGACAGACCGGTGTTGTGAAACAAAGACGTTACCGTGGGTTATTACGCGATCACTTTTTGACAGTAATGACAGTTCGGTCTTACGAAAGAAAGGCGTACTCGCGAGAAGAAATGTTACCGTAGTCAAACACACTTAGCACATGAATTAACACAAGAGAATAGGGGATAAAAATCATAGGCAATACTTTTGTCAAGGCAGCTAGAATCAGAGGACACTTTCTAAAACGTAGATAAAAGTCAATAGGCCTGCGCCAATGTCAAATGGGACAGGGGGCCTCACTCCGAGTTGGGCGGTAAGGGTTAACGGTCACCGGTAATGATGCTGGTGCCGGTAAACCCTTACCGCCCTATTCCGAGGTCCCTCAGCGGGTCCCAGCAGGAACGTCTGGTCTGTCCAGCCGTTCTCTGCGGGTCCCGTTAAGGGACCTTGGAGCTAATAACGGGCCCGTTATTAGCGCCTTCCCCATTCCCATTGAGCCCTATAGGGGCACAAATGGGAATGAGGAATGGTCTACAGAATGGGGATTTACCGGGTCCTCCAAGGTCGGAATGACCCGGTAAGTCCCCATTCTGTCAGACCCTACCTAGACCCGGGTTTGGAGGCAGCCATGGCGCTAATGGCGCCATGGCTGCCTCCAAACTTGTAATGACCCCCAGGGTCCTATTGTCGAGGATCACAAGGCTAGAATAGTTCACAATACGAGATTTCCAGGAGTACTTGTATATTGTCAAAAGGGAAGCAAAAGTTATAAGAGGGAAGGAAGACAAGGACAAGCCTTGGGTGAGGAGAAAGGGTTCACCCCAATTCCTCGAAGCTGGACACAGTACCTTATTCGTTTGAAGAAAAGCTGGTGCTACGGCAGTTGTTCCTGGTAGTTCTTGCAGACTCACGGTTCCTGGAGATTCAGTCGTGGGGACAAGAAGGAGGACGTCTGTAGCGATCTGCACTTCCCAGGGATGAGGCCAGCAGCAGCAAAGCAACAGTGAATAAAAGGTGCGCTCTATTAAAACAGGAGAGGCTCTTCAGATGGTTGTCCGGACCACTACAGCTGTGTGCAGCGATTTCGACCAAGAAGAGGACCCTCTGGCTGTGGAAGGTGAGCTGGTTGATCCCACCAGGCTCAAGGGAAGAAGACTCCGGACTGGATCTTCTCTTGTCGTTGAAGGGTAGATAGCTCAGGACTGCAGCAGGGCTTCACCAGGACTCAGGAGTTGTAGCAGCCGTCTTCTTCTCCGCTTCACTTTGGTTCTTTGCAGTTCCAGTGGCTACTCTGTCTTCCAGCCCAAGAGTCCTGCCTTTTATGCCATAATCCCCCATTCACACAGCCTGGCTGTCAATCACTCAGCAGGGGGCTTGTCCGGCCCGGACAACCACCTCAGCCAATCGACACAAAGTGCGACTTGCGTCTCCAAGGCGACCCTGTGCAGGGGGTGACTAAACCACTCCCTCACATTCAGCCCACCTAGACACCCAGACGACAAAGGAGGGCTTCTGGACAGAAGCCTGCCAAAGGTCGGCGAACAAAAAAGGCAAACCTGGTTTGCCGCGCAAAGTAAAACACAAGACGGATTTTAACAAAAAGAATTGGCGATAAAACCCGACCGGAGCCAAAATAAAAAGTATTTTGTCAAGCGGGTTTAAGTTCGAGGCTAATACAATAGCCTAAAACAGTACCACGTTTATATAGTATAATCGCGGTAGAAAAGATAGGGTAGATATCACTGCCACTAGCCAAGTCTTAGTGTTAAGGGAGCGAAACAAAGCTCCAAGAGGCGCAGACAAAAAGGAGTAGGAATTAACCCTTTCCAATACTCCATGTAAGATGGGGTGTTTTGGGTCTGCAGTTTTTTTTAAAAATGTGTTTATTTATAAATCAATACAGAGGAGAATTTATACATTCACGTTGCTTGTAGCGTCTCAGAACATATAAGGCACAGAGTCCCCTCCTCCCACCCCATGTGTTTCTCGGTGGGCATGTTCTCGGGCCTCATTCAGCCTAGTCTGGCGGTGGTGACGGATCATCCATAGAATGAAGGGCTCTCGCAATCAGTCGTGGTTTATATGTCAGGGCCGGATAGTTCTGATCATAGTCCAGCACCGGTGCCCAAATGTCCATGAATCGGTGAAGCGATCCCGCTTTGGCTGCCATAACCTTCTCGGCTTTCAGAATGTGCCAGAGTTTGACCCAGCAGAGGGTCATCAAGGGCCTTTCCGTGGACTTCCAAGTGCGGGCCACCGTGATCTTAGCTGCCAGCAAGAATTGGGACACTAGGGTTGCTCTCCTCCCTGATTTTGGGTATGAGTCTGGCAACGGGATCCCTAGGAGGACTTGCTCGGGCGTTAGCGGAATGGTCACCTGGATGACATCTTTTATAGTGGCTAGGCAGTGGGTCCAGAACTCCTTCACTCGGGGGCAGGTCCACCACATATTGAAATAGGATCCTGGGAGGCCGCAGAGACACATTGGGTCTGCAGTTTAAATGACTACATAAAGTAAATGGCAACTTCACCTGTTTCTGGGGGACAGTAGCCAGCCCAGAAAAATGGAGTCAGTGGGAAGTCTTAGAGACAACCCTGTGTCACTGCACTGAAGGTGCTGTGTAACACACACAAAAAGTTGGGCTCATGGAGTGGTGTGGCTCGAGAGCTCAAGATCAGACAAACAGTAGAAATATACATGGCAAAACACATGTAAGAGTGGGAGAAAGGTTCACACTCTTACCAGGTGGAAAAAATAAACCCCAGAAATCCAGCAAAGCTGCTGAGGGACTCACTAGGTAAGGGAAATTAGCCATAAATGAGAATTCTCCCTAACACATGTGCAGCATATCAGCATCTGTGGCTTCGCATCTAGGGCAATGTTGTGCAGCCGCACCAGGAAATTTTGATATCTTGAGACGGGTCAGGTACGCTCTGTGTGTTACATACAGTTGGACCAATTGCAACCTCGCATTCCGAGACACCGTCTTGTGGCACTGCATTATCTGCGCCCATTGCGTCTCTCGGAATGTGATCCCCAGGTCCTCTTCCCACCGGACTTTATATTTGCCTCAGAGGCAAGGTTTCTCTCTAGGAGGAACTCGTAGAGCTTAGAGATGGTGTGTGGGCCTTCAGCTATGTCATACATTGTGTCAATTAGGGAGCGTGCATCTGCCGATTCAACGTTCGTTGGCCATCTACGCACAACCAGGTGTTTGATGGTGCTGTACAACAGATACTGGCTGTGGTGCAGTCCTGTGCTGTTGACTAATTCCAGAAAGGGTGTGAAAGAGGTACCCGTCAGCAGTTACCCTATTGTGGTATCATGATCCCGGACCATCATGTCCCCAGTCCTCCAAGATGTCAGGCTGGAACCAGGCCACAATCACCTACATGGCCCTCAAGGGCCTCTTCATCCCTCCAAAGACCCACTTGGAGTCAGACTTGGCGCTTGTGCCACCAGACTCACTCACTCCCGTAGGATAACATTGGGGATTGGATTTGTAGTGCATTGATGGGGACAAGATGGATGCCCCCACATATTTCGGTTCCCAGAACTGCATGTGCAGTCTAGTCTTTTGGGTGTGGTTCAGCCCGAGACACCTGGGATACCCAGAGACTATTTAAGCCACGCCCAGGCTGAGAAACATGCTTTGTGTTTTCTGCACCTGCAGCGTGACACTCACCGTGTTCGGATCGGTCTCCAGTAGGCCTGCATCTTTCTGCTGCGCTCAGCTCCTGCAAGAACAAGAACACCGTTAGGAACAGCCTTACCTTGCGGCACTTCTGCCCATCATTCATCGCTCCTTCTGTTCTGCAGGCATCTTCGGCGGTGTCATTCCCATCCCAGCACGTCGCTTCCTAAGGAAAAGGGAAAAGAACAGAAAAAAGGCATTAGTAAGCATTCAGCAAATCTTCGCTTATTTTTAAAGACTGTACGAGCTTGAAACGCTTACCTGAATCCCAGCCGCTCTGGGGGAACTCTGTCTCCGGAACTTCTCATCCATCTGCAAGAGGGAGAAGACACTCCAGATTAGCGTGGAAACATCTAGAGGCGCCGCATACCGCCCTTACTCACCGCATTTCTTCTTCATATCCGGCATCCACGCTGAAAACGTCGCGGCACCTAAAAGACACAGACAAAGAACTCAGTTCAATACAAATACGAAAGGGTCGCATCGCGCTCTCACTCACCTTCAGCGCTACTCATCTCAGCAGCATGTCGCCATCCCCGGACGCCGGCCATCATCTAAGGAAGGAAAGGAACCAAGTTAGAGAACTGTTCAAAAGACTCATTATACTTACCTGTCGGACTCTTGCCAGTGAAGTAACTAGGCAGCAACGAGCCCACATCAATCAATGTGCCCCTGTGCTGAAAGGAGGACGGAGAGCACACTTTCCAAGAAAACAAGGTGAGCTGTGGATCAAAGGGAAGGGTTGGACCCCGGGGAAGAAGGGGTTCAAGCACACATAGACAATAGGGAGTTAAACTCTACCAAACCTGTGTTTCAGGCCCAGTCTCCAGTCGAGTAGACTCTAGGGAAGGGTTCAAGGTCCTAAGAGATCAGAACAGGCTGAGTGACGTCCCCGTGGATACCAGGTGAGCGTTACATGTGGCTATGCCCTTAGGTTCCCAGTGTGTTCGGATTTTTAGATGCACCGGAGACGCCTCTGGGGTCAGTGAGGCCAGAGGTATCTGTACTGATAATGGGTCCTTCAGTTTTATTAATCCCAGTGCCTTATCCCAACGTTGTATACCCAATGCCACCAGGTATGTGTAGCTGTTTACTTGGGATTGCTTCCGCCACAGTATTTCTTTAAAAAAGGTGCATGGAGCTGCCGGTTGTAGGAGTTTAATGTCCAGGGTACGATCGTCAGCTAACCAACCCACCACAAACTGTAGTTGCCCCGCCAGATAATACAGCTCGAAATGCAGGACCTTAATGCCCACCTCCTCGTACGGTCTTTGCAGTGAGGCTAATGCGATTCGATATCTACTACCGTGCCATAGGAATTCCCTACACAGGGTATCGATCGCTTTGAAGAAGGCCTTCGGTATGTTGTACGGGATGTTTGCAAAAAGGTGCAGGAGCCTAGGGAGGATGATCATTTTTTTTTAACATTATTTGTATTTTTTCAAATACATTACAACAACATCGTTAACTCCATCCCCAACTCCCCCACCTCACCCCTCCCTCCCTCCCTCCAGGATGCGCTTTCTCCGCACCTGTGGGTTATGCTCAGGCTGTAAAAATGTCCAAGATTCTTATTTTGTGTGGACACCATTGTACCATATAGTTTGATTGGAGATATTCCAATACCACCTCCACTCCTTCTCGAAGGATCCCTTTGTATCCTGCAGGTTGTGTGTTAGCTTTTCCGTAGTTACTAGTGTCCAAACCTTTTGGATCCAGCCAAACACAGACGGCAGGTTCGGTTGCTTCCAGTTCTGGGCTATCGTTGCCCATGCCGCTATGAGTAGGCCCATAAAGCTCCCCCACTGTGATTTTGTGTATTTCCTTGCAACGGGGTCCTTGAACCCACACAGCCACACCGTTTCTCCCATTTGGTCCACATTCGGGAACTTCTGTCCAGAATCCCTGTACCCCGGTGCAATCCCACCATATATGACTCCAACTGCCCTCCCCCGTGCAGCCTCTCTAGCAGAGTTTGGACACGTTTGGAAACATCGAGTGTAGCCGTACCGGGGTGTAGTGCCATTGTGTCACAACCTTAACCCACATTTCCCTCGCTTTAACCGAGCGGGTCAGTTTGGGGATGTTCCCCCATAGTTCCTCCCACTGATGTTTGCCAATAGATTCCCCCAGGGTTTGGTCCAATTTCACCATATAACTCCACCTCACCTACTCCTTCTGCACATTGATGAACTTATACAATGACAAAATCAGTTTCATGGACCCTGAGTTGGTCAAAGTGAATTTTTCGAATGGTGTGAATTCCCTCAAGGCCACCTGTTTAATGTGTGGTGTCATTAGCCAATGCCTCAGCTGATTGTGCTTATATCTGTCCTCATCTTTAAGGTTTAGGCTCGCTTTGCATGCCTCGAATGACTGTACCTCCCCGTCCTGTATCATCTCCCCTATTTTTGTGCACCCTGCTTTTTCCCATCTGTTGAGCAAAAAGCAGATGGCTGCGAACTCTCAATGTGGTTAATAACCACTCAACAGGTTACCATGCCGTGTTCGTTCGAGAGAGGGGCGCCTGCTACCTTTTTTGTATTTTCCCCATCTGGTGAACGCCCCCTTCTCCATTCCCGGTGGGAATTCAGTGTTCCCAAACATTGGTGTGAACGGGGCTGGCACTTCTGTCAGTATACCCCTCCGGGCTAGATCGTCCCATGTTTCCAGCGGAGCCCTCATTACTTCACTGATGTGGAGATTTGGGTGCCTATAACATATTTCTTTCCATAACATCTCCCCCAGCGGGGATCTTGCCACTGTCCTGTCTTGCTCTGCCCAGACTTTCCCATGGTCCTCCCCCATCCACTCCTGCAAGACCCATAGTTGCGCCGCCTGATGATACTTAAAGAAATGCGGCAGGGACATGCCCCCCTCCTGTATTTGGGCCGTTAATACTGCCCTTGCCACTCTTGGAGGTTTCCTTTTCTATATGAATGTGGATATCGCTTTCCTAAGTGCTCTGAAGAAAGATTTAGGGACCTTTGTCGGAATGGCTTGGAAGTAGTATACCAATTTCGGGAGAATGGGCATCTTTACCAATGTGATACGCCCCCACCAGGAAATCGCCAGAGTATTCCACTGCTCCAGGTCACTCTTAATGTTCCCGAGTAGTTTCCGGGTAGTTTCCCCCATATAGCTGATCCACCCTGCCCGTGAGGGTTATGCCTAAGTATTTTAGCCCTTTATCCGCTATCCTCAAGTTTTGGCCAGCTGCAGCCCGCTTGATCTCCCCTCTGTCCCCTGCTAGGATCAATATTTCTGATTTGTTTCTGTTTATCTTCAGCCCTGAGATTGCCCCAAATTCCTCGAGTTGATGTATTATTTCCGGGATTGTTCGGGACGGATCTGTGAGGGCGACCAACATATCATCTGCATATACGACCACCTTGTGCTGCCTCCCGGCCATTTCTATCCCTTTTATGGAAGGGGATTCCCTGATTCTTATTAAAGGACGATCATTTTTAGCAGTGCCGCTCTCCCCAGCACTGAAAGGGGCAATTTGTTCCAAAAAGTCATAGAGTTCCTTATCCCATTCAAAGCCTTCTGTGTTTTGTTATCATGCTCCCTGGCCGGCTCATGAAAAATGTCAACCCCCAGGTATCGTAATATGGGCCCGCTCCACTTTAAGGCCAACACTGGCAGGCTGCTAGGCTGTGTTTAGTCAGTCCGACTAATGGGAATATTGAAGACTTCTCCATGCCAACTCTGATGTCCGAAATCTGGGCAAAGCTAGCGAGGACTTCAAGTATCAATTCTTGATTATCTTGAGGGTGTCGTCCGCAAAACATAGAAATCAGGTGGTGTGTGCCCATGACCGGTATACCCACCATGATTTACTCCGCCCGTAAGTATGTGGCCACCGGTTCCATTGCCAAAATATACACTAGCACGGACAGCGGGCAGCCCTGTTTAGTGCCCTTCTCCAACACTCACGACTTGGAGAAATGTCTACCTGTTTTCACCCTCACCACCGGCTCCTTGTATATTATAGCCACCCAACGCCTGTAGTAGGGGCCGAAGCCCAGCCTGTGTAGTGTAGCATGTAGCAAGTCCCACCTAATGGAGTCGAACGCGTTTACTGCATCAAGAGCAGCGATAGCGCACACTGTCTCCCAGGAGGCCGTGCTGTGAATTATATGATGTAGCCGTCTGAGCTTCCAGGACATGTTCCTGTGCGGCACATAACCCGTTTGATCGGGGTGTACTAATGTATGTATTACTTTTTTTTAGCCTATTGGCCAATGTTGCCATCAGGATTTTGTGTCTTGGTTCAGCAACAACAAGGGTCTATAGGAGCTACATTCCAATGGAGGTTTGTTGGGTTTCAGTAGGAGTACTATTGTAGACTCTGTCATGCTAAGAGGAGGCCACAATCATACGCCTCACTCAAGTCGTTCAGGAGGTGAGGAGCTAAATCAGTAGGAAATTTGTTTATAACACTCTCCCAGTAGACCATCTGAACCTGGGATTTTCGCCAATGGTAGCGACCGCATTGTGCTAATCAGTTCCTTGACAGTAATAGGGGCATCCAACTCAATGACCGCCTCCACATCCAATCTAGGGAGGTATATATCGCCGGAAACGTCCTCCAGAACCCAGTCCGTAGACTCGGGCTTCTCCTGGTATAACCCGCAGTAGAAGTAATAGAAGACTGTATTAATGCCCTCTTCGGTGTTACACGTTGTGCCCTGTAGTGTACGATGGGTGTACGCTGTTCCTCTTTCTTACATAACCACACCAATAGTCTGCTCGGCTTGTCCTCCTCTGCGTGCTGCCGCTCTACGTATCTAGTGTAACTGTGCTTCCCCAATCTTTCCAAGCAACTCAGGCATTGCTGGCGCAAAGCCATTCCGTCCGCTTCCCTGCTACCCAGGTCGGTATGGGATTGTATCAGCGCTTTCAATGCATCCTCCACTGCAGACAACTCCCTGCGGATTGTGGCTTGGATGCTGCCTGATTCGTCTGATTTGGCAATTGCATTGACTCAAATGACCACCTTTAGGGCTTCCCAAAGAGTGCCAGCCCCCGGTTCACTGCCCTCATTGTGTTGGAAGTATTCTTTGATGTTACCTCTCAAGAAGTCTCAGAAAGCAGGGTCCAATAGAGCCTTGCTTCTCAATTTCCATGTTGGGATTGTGGGCCTCAGAGGAGCATATCTCCACTGCAACTGCGAAGGAACATGGTCGGACAGAACCATACTCTTGTAATCCGCTATCATGAAGTCATCCATGTTATCCTTCCCAAAAAACAAATAATCAGGCCTGGTATGAACCGCGTGTGCGGAGGATGCATGGGAGAAGTGTCTAGTAGTGAAGCGCTCTCCAAATGTCAATCAGGTCAAATGATACTAATAGCAATTGTAGAGCCCTGGCTGGCATGGAGGGTTTCAGGACCTTGGTATCCGACCTGCCCATGCAGGTATTCAGGACGCAATTAAATTCCCCTCCCCATATTACAGAGCCATCTCTTTAGGGTTCCAGTCTGGAGTATAGTGTTTGAAAGAAGACCGCTGTGTTGTGGTTGGACACATATGTATTTATTATGCAAGTGTCCACGTTCTCTAAGAGCCCCTGTACGAGCACTATTCTGCCCTCATATGTTCAGGTGCGTCACCTTGAAAGGTACTGTAGGTGGCTATCTGGTCATTGCATCTAATACCATTGCATCTAATGCCATTCCATCGAAATTTTTCCATCTAAGAAATTTACATCGAATGCATATTTTGGGGGGGTGGAGGGGGGGAAGGGTTAATTTTTGTTTAGGTGCGTTATAAAAGGTAAAAAACAGGGCTTAGGGGGACCCCCCAACAAAGAAAAAAAGAAATGCATTTGATGCAAATTGTTTAGATGGAAAAAATGTCCATAAACCCTGTAGGTGCTATTCAAGACAGTACTCCGCGAGCATACGCCGAGTATGTAGAGCCTATGATTATCCCCCCCCCCAATGCTTGCTTGTCAGGCATGAGATGTGTCTCTTGTGTCTCTTGTAATAAGGCTATATCAATTTTGTGTCTGCTGAGGTAGGTGTACACTCTGTTGCTTTTAACAAAATTGTTCCTCCCCCGGACATTCCAGGTTAATAGTTTTATCTCGCTAACCATTATCTGGCGTATTCAGTAAGTTAAATAAGTCCATCCAACACCTCTCCCATCTGTTCCACTTACCTCGTGTAACCCGGCCCACCATCAGGAAAAAGGTCCACTGTTTCGAGACTGCTAATGGCAACACAAGTTCCCTCATAACTTCCCCAACTACCCCAACCAACAACATTTGCCCAGCATTGGTACACATGGTCAGGCGTATCCGCTCTTCACCAATACCTGAGGGAAACGTCCCTAGGTGAGTGCAGCAGTTGGGTGCAAAAAACTAGCACCCAAAAAAGAAAAAACAAACCTGAGGGCGGGTTGGTTGCAGCCTCAGGAGTGGATGGCTCCTTCTGGATTTCCAAGTTCAACTGTGGTTTGCATCCTGCCTCTGGACAAAATAGACCGTGTCTGTGGGCCCAAAAGGAAATCCGGCCCGCAGTTAATGTTGCCTGCTATAGGAACGATCGTCAGCTTCCTATCATCTGCTCCCATGGTCCCATTGCTCCTGCTACTAATCTGTCATCAAGTGCCGCTTGTGTCTTCTTTCGAGGTATCCTTGTGTTTGTTAGGCGCAGTGCCATCTCCAGTTTGTGTGCCGATTCCCTCTCTGTCCATCCATTCCTGCGCCTCTTCAGGATGGTCAAAGAATAGGGCGCGGTTTTTATATAGGACCTTTAATTTCGCTGGGTACATTAGCATATACTTCAGAGCCTGGCCTTGGTCGATGAGAAATGTGCCCTGCTTTTTTGTACCTGAAAGGTGTAGTCCGGGTATACTGCTAAGCTTGCTGATGCCCTCTGCGAAGTGGCACCCTGCGTGGAGTAAGCCAAAATCTTCTTCCTGTAGTTTAATACTTTAGCTATTATTGGGCGTGGAGGGGCACTGGGTGGCGATTTCCTGATGAGCGCCCTGTGCGCTCTCTCTATTATGAATCCTTGTGAGTGGTTTCCTGGTCCGATGTCTTGCAAAAACAAGTTTTCTATGTAAGTTGTGGGGTCTGCGCCTTCCTCTCCTTCCGGTAGGCTGACCACGCGCACATTGTTTCTTTGTGCTCTCCCCTCCACATCTGCCACTCTGCTCTCAAGAAGGTTAACCTTTTGCTGCAAGATATGGATCTGGAACGTAGCTCCTGCTTAGCGGGGGTCCAATTCGCCCCTCTATAGTTGTAGGGGGAGACGGAACAAAGTCGGGCATGAGCGAATAATTAACGCTTTCTCCGCTGGCACCCCAGCTGGGAGTGCCCCCCAATACACTATGCGGGTGACTGGCACCCGTACATCTTCTCTTCTTCACCCGCTCCGATATGCCCAATGCAGCTCAGTCTTGACTTGTGCTCCCAGGCTGCCGGAGCCATCATGGGCTAGCTGCTCCCTCCTCGTAGCGTGATGTTGTCCCTCTCCCTCCGCCTCGCTGACTGAGTCCTCCGCTGTGGTGCAACAGTCCAATTAGCCGGCCTGCTACTTCCCAGGATCCTGTCCCGGTAAGGGAGTTTGTAATGGCCTCTCCGTTTCCGCATTAGCACACGGCTGCTGTTGTTACTGCAAGCCGCTGCCCTCTCTCCATCGCTATCTTGTTTCTTTTATTGAGCAGGACGGGTGAATTTCGGACAGCTTTTGCACGGTTGCTCAGCATGTTGGAGCGTCTTGCAGACCAGGAATCATCCGGTGCCGTATTCCAACAGATCGTCCCATTTGTTTCAATGCGCATCAGTTCAGAGTTGTCAGAGTTTGTAGGATCAGGCAGTAGCTCTTCCTAATAATGCAGCCTCACACCATGGCTGCTAGCTAAAAAATATTTAAAAACTTGAGTAGACATGGCAAACCCTTCAGCGCTTAACTTCAGTTGGTACCCCCCCAACCCCTCATCAGAACTACGTACATCATAGATGGCATGTATGAAATCATCATCTTAAGCGAGGCTCCTCAATGCAGTGTTCTGCTCCTTAACATACATGCATCAGGATGAGGTCCAGAAAAAAAATCTCTAACTCTTATTTACATAAACGTTATTTGTAATGTATTCAAAAGATATTCTATACTGAAAGAGCCACACTTTAATTATAGGAAAATGAAAACCAAATAAACAAAGCTCACGCCTTTCAGTATCAGTCTAACTTTAGAAACCCTTTGGTTCACAGGCAGCAGCTGCTGTAAGAGATTATCTAGGATAATCCATTCAAATGCAGTGAATAATTTTGACTAGCAACCTATTTTGGTGTTATTGAACAGAGTTGTACGTTATTGCATGTGAGTCTACATTTCCAAACACAAAACATTTGAAATTATGTAGTATTTAGGTATGGCAGCATATAATGTAATTTGTTGATGAAACCAATGAGAACATTTTGTCAATTTAGTCATACTCTACGTCTTAAAATTAAATGTTCTTTTCAACAGGACAGTACAAAGATTTGAGTATACCTTCATATCATGTTCATTAAGTCTTGCTTTACTTTTTCTAGCAGCAAGGAAAACCAGTTAGAACTGCACCCCACGTAAGCCACAAGGAAAGGGGTGACCAGTTAAACTTCAGAACAAGTTAACAAGGGGTATTGTGAAATAAAAAAGAAGATATCGAGGCTGAGTACCCCAAAAGGAAATACACCAAACGCGGGTTACAAAGAAAGATAAAAAGATCCTTATTCAATACTGAACAGTTTCAAAGGAACAAGCAACAGATACTTATCAGGCCCTCAGTACAACACAGCGAACTCCAGCTCTGTTCGGTGTGCTCAGTGAGTGGGACTGTACATTAGAATAGTCGCGCCTTTTATACAGTCCAAAACATGATGTTCAGCCCACCTATAAATTAATACAAGTTAATACATCACAGATCTAGGGTTCGTGCCGAGTTCATACATCTATGCATTTAGGGTTTACCATTAATACATACCCTAACAAGTTACAATGGAGACAGTATGTCTTCGGATTTCTCGTAGAGCCTTCTCAAACCTTTTTATATAATGCAGTCAAACAAGTGTTCACATTTCAGTATTTGAATACATTGTGTTTAACATGTGCTCACGGATTAGCTTTGTTGGTGCAAGTAATCCTCTACAAACAGGTCAGTGAAGGACAGGGTCTCGGTTCATGACCCTAACATGTGGCCTGCAGGCAAGTTACATATTAGTTTGTACACAGAGGTCAAGACGGCCATGTTACATTCGGAATGACTGTGTCCACCATCTTAGAACACAGGGTGACTTTAGAGAAAGAATCTAAAATGGCGGATGGACCTAAAATGGCGGCTTACTCAGATCTAAGGTCAAGACCTTGTAACGCGGATCTCTTTGTAAGTGGCTTGGCATAGGCCAATATACATGTATTCATACAGTATAGGAGGCACAATATGATTTTCCGTTCGACAAACCCTCCCTTTGGCCTATGCAAGCACTAAAAGTACTTCTGATCACTTTACGAACAACTCCACGTCTCAACGTCCATACACCCTGAATCACTGTCGGAAATATCTATTGCCATTAGATCGGCTATCAGAATCTCTTTCAACACATACTCTTTGGAGTTCTTATCTGGGGCGTGTACCTTGTGTCCTAATGTACCTATCGCCTGTGCGCAACATCCCCCCAGCATCAAACATATACTAGGTAGACACTGTATACAGCAACAAAGGAACAACAAAATTCCCAAAATGATCAGTAAGACTGAAAGCACCTTCCAACCCCAAGATCGCAAGAAGTCCCAGAACCAAGCGCTAAGAACCCAGTTTCCCTCGGGAACATGCACTTCTGAACTAAGGAAGTGTAGATTATGTATTGCCTTGAAGATAGTTGGGAAGGAATCTGGGATTGCGTTATAGACATCTAAGTTCTGTTGTTCCCAAAGACCCAAGGACACTAAAGAAACACTAGCTGAGACTCTCATGGGTTCATCGTCCAGTAATTGAAAGTTTGCACTTGTCATAGGTACTTCTTCCACCTCGGAGAAGGCTAAGGAGACAGTGTGGACCCCTGAAGGTTTACCCTTACATCTGGGATCCCCTTTCACATGGTCAGTAGCTTTACAAAAAAAAAACATTTACCAAATTTCCTATTGAATGGAGGCTTACTCTGACCTCCACCTGGTTTAGCACCAGATGGTACACTAGCCTGATTCGGTTTCCCTTGTGCCTTATCCTGGTTCTGTTTGGGGCCCTCTTTTGTATTGGAATTATTGGAATTCTCCTTGTTATCTTTCTTTGGCTGCTTTCCCTCATCCTTTTTCAGAGTTGCCTCAGAATCCTTGTGAGTAGCCCTGTTGGCAACCCACAAGTCAGCAGCCTTTGCTAACTTCTTAGGATCTATCTCCTTTGAATCAGCCAAGTGCTGTCTACGCTCAGGAGAGCAGGCATCATAATTTGACTCCAACATAACACGATTCCTCAAACCTTCATAAGTGTTCACTTTGAAAAACTTAGATGGTTGGGTTAAGGGTTACAAACAGTCACACACCTAGGTAGCCCAAGGGGTACCATCATGCTTTTTGAGGATCCTAAACCTCTTAAGGTCCTGGGAAGGGGTCTTCCCAAATCTAGCTATCAAAGCTAGCTTCACACACTCATAATCCTGCTTATCCACCTCCCCAACTCCATTACAGCATCACTTGCAACAGGGGGGAGCCTAGAGAAAAGCCAAGGAATCAACTGATTCCCTGAGATACCCTGAATCCCATGATTGTATTCAAACATTGCTAACCAATCCAAAACATCAAGTTTAGTCTCATAAATACCAATCATTTCCTTTGGCATACGGGGTCTCTTAGGACTGGAAGACCTAGAAGATCCTGGGAGAGAAGCATTTTCTACAGACAATTTCTTCATCTCTAAAGCATGAGCCATCTCCATTCCTCAGAGCCTTAATTCTTGATGTTTCATGGCAGTTTGTGCCGCAATACGTTTCACTTCCAACTCAAGTCTCATTTTCTCAGGTGCAATAAATTCAGGAGTGAGTGTAGGACCTAATGGGGTCACTGTGGACAGAGGTTGTGGTTTCCGAGCAGGCAGGGGAGTTGTAGGGTTTCCTAACAAGGACTCATCTACTTCTTCTAATCCAACACTCTCAGAATCAGAAACATCAGTATCCACATTTGCTGGAGGGGTAGGCCCTTCTGACCCACTCTCCAGACTTTGTTTTCCAAATAACTTAGCAACCAGTTCAGATTGTTTTCCTTTACCAGAGAGGCTCTGCTCTCTACACATAGTTCTCAAAACCTCAGCAGTGTAGTTTAAGAGATTCTCTTCACTGTAGTTTTCCATATTTGACATGATTTTTCAGTTAATAGATTGTAGTGGTGTTTAGCTTTGTGGTTAGTTGACCCAAGGTAATAGCAGCCTCATTACGACTTTGGCGGTAACCCTTAAATCCGGCGGTAGCGCTATTACCGCCGGATTTAAGGGTCCGCCAAATCAGGACTTTGGCGGATTTCGTCCCAGCTCTTAGCTGGGAGGAAATCCACCGAAAATTCACGCTCAAACCCGCCGGCGGTATTAGCGCGAAATTTCCCCATTGAGCCCAATGGGGAATGGGGCATTCCCGAATGGGCTCAATGGGGAATGGGGATTAACATTACCGCCGAACTTGTGATCCGGCGCTATTAGCGCCAAGGAGTTCGGCGGTAGGGCTAATACCGCCAGTGGTAATACTGCCGGCGTTACCATCCAAGTTGTGATGAGGCCCTAAGTGTAATCACTATAGCTAAAAATCCCACCGCTGTACACCAGTGTTTGGCAGAATCCTGTGCAGTGCCCTTAGGGATCACTACACATAATTAAGACTACAAGTATAGTACAATTTCATCTTTGGTACAAGCCTGTACTACACAGAAAAAGTGGTAGCAGTGGCTGAGCAGCCAGACTTATCTCAAGAGCAAATGAGCAGTAGTAGAGATTACACAAAGGACTACCATTACTGTGACTGAAGCAAACACTGACTCAAGCTTTCTGGTTAAAAAATATAAGTACATTTATTTTTAAACCATCTGTTCACAAAACACTTCACTTCTACCAAATTAAAACCACACTTCAAAATATACTACACACAACCAATTCCCCTTGTGCAAAACAATTCAAGGTAAGTACCTTAGGATTTGACAGACCGGTGTTGTGAAACAAAGACGTTACCGTGGGTTGTTACGCGATCACTTTTTGACAGTAATGACAGTTCGGTCTTACGAAAGAAAGGCGTACTCGCGAGAAGAAATGTTACCGTAGTCAAACACACTTAGCACATGAATTAACACAAGAGAATAGGGGATAAAAATCATAGGCAATACTTTTGTCAAGGCAGCTAGAATCGGAGGACACTTTCTAAAACGTAGATAAAAGTCAATAGGCCTGCGCCAATGTCAAATGGGACAGGGGGCCTCACTCCGAGTTGGGCGGTAAGGGTTAACGGTCACCGGTAATGATGCTGGTGCCGGTAAACCCTTACCGCCCTATTCCGAGGTCCCTCAGCGGGTCCCAGCAGGAACGTCTGGTCTGTCCAGCTGTTCTCTGCGGGTCCCGTTAAGGGACCTTGGAGCTAATAACGGGCCCGTTATTAGCGCCTTCCCCATTCCCATTGAGCCCTATAGGGGCACAAATGGGAATGAGGAATGGTCTACAGAATGGGGACTTACCAGGTCCTCCAAGGTCGGAATGACCCGGTAAGTCCCCATTCTGTCAGACCCTACCCAGACCCGGGTTTGGAGGCAGCCATGGCGCTAATGGCGCCATGGCTGCCTCCAAACTTGTAATGACCCCCAGGGTCCTATTGTCGAGGATCACAAGGCTAGAATAGTTCACAATACGAGATTTCCAGGAGTACTTGTATATTGTCAAAAGGGAAGCAAAAGTTATAAGAGGGAAGGAAGACAAGGACAAGCCTTGGGTGAGGAGAAAGGGTTCACCCCAATTCCTCGAAGCTGGACACAGTACCTTATTCGTTTGAAGAAAAGCTGGTGCTACGGCAGTTGTTCCTGGTAGTTCCTGCAGACGCACGGTTCCTGGAGATTCAGTCGTTGGGACAAGAAGGAGGACGTCTGTAGCGATCTGCACTACCCAGGGATGAGGCCAGCAGCAGCAAAGCAACGGTGAATAAAAGGTGCGCTCTATTAAAACAGGAAAGGCTCTTCAGATGGTTGTCCGGACCACTACAGCTGTGTGCAGCGATTTCGACCAAGAAGAGGACCCTCTGGCTGTGGAAGGTGAGCTGGTTGATCCCACCAGGCTCAAGGGAAGAAGACTCCGGACTGGATCTTCTCTTGTCGTTGAAGGGTAGATAGCTCAGGACTGCAGCAGGGCTTCCCCGGGACTCAGGAGTTGTAGCAGCCGTCTTCTTCTCCGCTTCACTTTGGTTCTTTGCAGTTCCAGTGGCTACTCTGTCTTCCAGCCCAAGAGTCCTGCCTTTTATGCCATAATCCCCCATTCACACAGCCTGGCTGTCAATCCCTCAGCAGGGGGCTTGTCCGGCCCGGACAACCACCTCAGCCAATCGACACAAAGTGCGACTTGCGTCTCCAAGGAGACCCTGTGCAGGGGGTGACTAAACCACTCCCTCACATTCAGCCCACCTAGACACCCAGACGACAAAGGAGGGCTTCTGGACAGAAGCCTGCCAAAGGTCGGCGAACAAAAAAGGCAAACCTGGTTTGCCGCGCAAAGTAAAACACAAGACGGATTTTAACAAAAAGAATTGGCGATAAAACCCGACCGGAGCCAAAATAAAAAGTATTTTGTCAAGCGGGTTTAAGTTCGAGGCTAATACAATAACCTAAAACAGTACCACGTTTATATAGTATAATCGCGGTAGAAAAGATAGGGTAGATATCACTGCCACTAGCCAAGTCTTAGTGTTAAGGGAGCGAAACAAAGCTCCAAGAGGCGCAGACAAAAAGGAGTAGGAATTAACCCTTTCCAATACTCCATGTAAGATGGGGTGTTTTGGGTCTGCAGTTTTTTTTAAAAATGTGTTTATTTATAAATCAATACAGAGGAGAATTTATACATTCACGTTGCTTGTAGCGTCTCAGAACATATAAGGCACAGAGTCCCCTCCTCCCACCCCATGCGTTTCTCGGTGGGCATGTTCTCGGGCCTCATTCAGCCTAGTCTGGCGGTGGTGACGGATCATCCATAGAATGAAGGGCTCTCGCAATCAGTCGTGGTTTATATGTCAGGGCCGGATAGTTCTGATCATAGTCCAGCACCGGTGCCCAAATGTCCATGAATCGGTGAAGCGATCCCGCTTTGGCTGCCATAACCTTCTCGGCTATCAGAATGTCCCAGAGTTTGACCCAGCAGAGGGTCATCAAGGGCCCTTCCGTGGACTTCCAAGTGCGGGCCACCGTGATCTTAGCTGCCAGCAAGAATTGGGACACTAGGGTTGCTCTCCTCCCTGATTTTGGGTATGAGTCTGGCAACGGGATCCCTAGGAGGACTTGCTCGGGCGTTAGCGGAATGGTCCCCTGGATGACATCTTTTATAGTGGCTAGGCAGTGGGTCCAGAACTCCTTCACTCGGGGGCAGGTCCACCACATATGGAAATAGGATCCTGGGAGGCCGCAGAGACACATTGGGTCTGCAGTTTAAATGACTACATAAAGTAAATGGCAACTTCACCTGTTTCTGGGGGACAGTAGCCAGCCCAGAAAAATGGAGTCAGTGGGAAGTCTTAGAGACAACCCTGTGTCACTGCACTGAAGGTGCTGTGTAACACACACAAAAAGTTGGGCTCATGGAGTGGTGTGGCTCCAGAGCTCAAGATCAGACAAACAGTAGAAATATACATGGCAAAACACATGTAAGAGTGGGAGAAAGGTTCACACTCTTACCAGGTGGAAAAAATAAACCCCAGAAATCCAGCAAAGCTGCTGAGGGACTCACTAGGTAAGGGAAATTAGCCATAAATGAGAATTCTCCCTAACACATGTGCAGCATATCAGCATCTGTGGCTTCGCATCTAGGGCAATGTTGTGCAGCCGCACCAGGAAATTTTGATATCTTGAGACGGGTCAGGTACGCTCTGTGTGTTACATACAGTTGGACCAATTGCAACCTCGCATTCCGAGACACCGTCTTGTGGCACTGCATTATCTGCGCCCATTGCGTCTCTCGGAATGTGATCCCCAGGTCCTCTTCCCACCAGACTTTATATTTGCCTCAGAGGCAAGGTTTCTCTCTAGGAGGAACTCGTAGAGCTTAGAGATGGTGTGTGGGCCTTCAGCTATGTCATACATTGTGTCAATTAGGGAGCGTGCATCTGCCGATTCAACATTCGTTGGCCATCTTCGCACAACCAGGTGTTTGATGGTGCTGTACAACAGATACTGGCTGTGGTGCAGTCCTGTGCTGTTGACTAATTCCAGAAAGGGTGTGAAAGAGGTACCCGTCAGCAGTTACCCTATTGTGGTATCATGATTCCGGACCATCATGTCCCCAGCCCTCCAAGATGTCAGGCTGGAACCAGGCCACAATCACCTACAAGGCCCTCAAGGGCCTCTCCATCCCTCCAAAGACCCACTTGGAGTCAGACTTGGCGCTTGTGCCACCAGACTCACTCACTCCCATAGGATAACATTGGGGATTGGATTTGTAGTGCATTGATGGGGACAAGATGGATGCCCCCACATATTTCGGTTCCCAGAACTGCATGTGCAGTCTAGTCTTTTGGGTGTGGTTCAGCCCGAGACACCTGGGATACCCAGAGACTATTTAAGCCACGCCCAGGCTGAGAAACATGCTTTGTGTTTTCTGCACCTGCAGCGTGACACTCACCGTGTTTGGATCGGTCTCCAGTAGGCCTGCATCTTTCTGCTGCGCTCAGCTCCTGCAAGAACAAGAACACCGTTAGGAACAGCCTTACCTTGCGGCACTTCTGCCCATCATTCATCGCTCCTTCTGTTCTGCAGGCATCTTCGGCTGTGTCATTCCCATCCCAGCACGTCGCTTCCTAAGGAAAAGGGAAAAGAACAGAAAAAAGGCATTAGTAAGCATTCAGCAAATCTTCGCTTATTTTTAAAGACTGTACGAGCTTGAAACGCTTACCTGAATCCCAACCGCTCTGGGGGAACTCTGTCTCCGGAACTTCTCATCCATCTGCAAGAGGGAGAAGACACTCCAGGTTAGCGTGGAAACATCTAGAGGCGCCGCATACTGCCCTTACACACCGCATTTCTTCTTCATATCCGGAATCCACGCTGAAAACGTCGCGGCACCTAAAAGACACAGACAAAGAACTCAGTTCAATACAAATACGAAAGGGTCGCATCGCGCTCTCACTCACCTTCAGCGTTACTCATCTCAGCAGCACGTCGCCATCCCCGGACGCCGGCCATCATCTAAGGAAGGAAAGGAACCAAGTTAGAGAACTGTTCAAAAGACTCATTATACTTACCTGTCGGACTCTTGCCAGTGAAGTAACTAGGCAGCAACGAGCCCACATCAATCAATGTGCCCCTGTGCTGAAAGCAGAACGGAGAGCACACTTTCCAAGAAAACAAGGTGAGCTGTGGATCAAAGGGAAGGGTTGGATCCCGGGGAAGAAGGGGTTCAAGCACACATAGACAATAGGGAGTTAAACTCTACCAAACCTGTGTTTCAGGCCCAGTCTCCAGTCGAGTAGACTCTAGGGAAGGGTTCAAGGTCCTAAGAGATCAGAACAGGCTGAGTGACGTCCCCGTGGATACCAGGTGAGCGTTACATGTGGCTATGCCCTTAGGTTCCCAGTGTGTTCGGATTTTTAGATGCACCGGAGACGCCTCTGGGGTCAGTGAGGCCAGAGGTTTCTGTACTGATAATGGGTCCTTCAGTTTTATTAATCCCAGTGCCCTATCCCAACGTTGTATACCCAATGCCACCAGGTATGTGTAGCTGTTTACTTGGGATTGCTTCCGCCACAGTATTTCTTTAAAAAAGGTGCATGGAGCTGCCGGTTGTAGGAGTTTAATGTCCAGGGTACGATCGTCAGCTAACCAACCCACCACAAACTGTAGTTGCCCCGCCAGATAATACAGCTCGAAATGCAGGACCTTAATACCCACCTCCTCGTACGGTCTTTGCAGTGAGGCTAATGCGATTCGATATCTACTACCGTGCCATAGGAATTCCCTACACAGGGTATCGATCGCTTTGAAGAAGGCCTTAGGTATGTTGTACGGGATGTTTGCAAAAAGGTGCAGGAGCCTAGGGAGGATGATCATTTTTTTTTAACATTATTTGTATTTTTTCAAATACATTACAACAACATCGTTAACTCCATCCCCAACTCCCCCCACCTCACCCCTCCCTCCCTCCAGGATGTGCTTTCTCCGCACCTGTGGGTTATGCTCAGGCTGTAAAAATGTCCAAGATTCTTATTTTGTGTGGACACCATTGTACCATATAGTTTGATTGGAGATATTCCAATACCACCCCCACTCCTTCTCGAAGGATCCCTTTGTATCCTGCAGGTTGTGTGTTAGCTTTTCCGTAGTCACTAGTGTCCAAACCTTTTGGATCCAGCCAAACACAGACGGCAGGTTCGGTTGCTTCCAGTTCTGGGCTATCGTTGCCCATGCCGCTATGAGTAGGCCCATAAAGCTCCCCCACTGTGATTTTGTGTATTTCCTTGCAACGGGGTCCTTGAACCCACACAGCCACACCGTTTCTCCCATTTGGTCCACATTCGGGAACTTCTGTCCAGAATCCCTGTACCCTGGTGCAATCCCACCATATATGACTCCAACTGCCCTCCCCCGTGCAGCCTCTCTAGCAGAGTTTGGACACGTTTGGAAACATCGAGTGTAGCCGTACCGGGATGTAGTGCCATTGTGTCACAACCTTAACCCACATTTCCCTCGCTTTAACCGAGCGGGTCAGTTTGGGGATGTTCCCCCATAGTTCCTCCCACTGATGTTTGCCAATAGATTCCCCCAGGGTTTGGTCCAATTTCACCATATAACTCCACCTCACCTACTCCTTCTGCACATTGATGAACTTATACAATGACAAAATCAGTTTCATGGACCCTGAGTTGGTCAAAGTGAATTTTTCGAATGGTGTGAATTCCCTCAAGGCCACCTGTTTAATGTGTGGTGTCATTAGCCAATGCCTCAGCTGATTGTGCTTATATCTGTCCTCATCTTTAAGGTTTAGGCTCGCTTTGCATGCCTCGAATGACTGTACCTCCCCGTCCTGTATCATCTCCCCTATTTTTGTGCACCCTGCTTTTTCCCATCTGTTGAGCAAAAAGCAGATGGCTGCGAACTCTCAATGTGGTTAATAACCACTCAACAGGTTACCATGCCGTGTTCGTTCGAGAGAGGGGCGCCTGCTACCTTTTTTGTATTTTCCCCATCTGGTGAACGCCCCCTTCTCCATTCCCGGTGGGAATTCAGTGTTCCCAAACATTGGTGTGAACGGGGCTGGCACTTCTGTCAGTATACCCCTCCGGGCTAGATCGTCCCATGTTTCCAGCAGAGCCCTCATTACTTCACTGATGTGGAGATTTGGGTGCCTATAACATATTTCTTTCCATAACATCTCCCCCAGCGGGGATCTTGCCACTGTCCTGTCTTGCTCTGCCCAGACTTTCCCGTGGTCCTCCCCCATCCACTCCTGCAAGACCCATAGTTGCGCCGCCTGATAATACTTAAAGAAATGCGGCAGGGACATGCCCCCCTCCTGTATTTGGGCCGTTAATACTGCCCTTGCCACTCTTGGAGGTTTCCTTTTCTATATGAATGTGGATATCGCTTTCCTAAGTGCTCTGAAGAAAGATTTAGGGACCTTTGTCGGAATGGCTTGGAAGTAGTATACCAATTTCAGGAGAATGGGCATCTTTACCAATGTGATACGCCCCCACCAGGAAATCGCCAGAGTATTCCACTGCTCCAGGTCACTCTTAATGTTCCCGAGTAGTTTCCGGGTAGTTTCTCCCATATAGCTGATCCACCCTGCCCGTGAGGATTATGCCCAAGTATTTTAGCCCTTTATCCGCTATCCTCAAGTTTTGGCCAGCTGCAGCCCGCTTGATCTCCCCTCTGTCCCCTGCTAGGATCAATATTTCTGATTTGTTTCTGTTTATCTTCAGCCCTGAGATTGCCCCAAATTCCTCGAGTTGATGTATTATTTCCGGGATTGTTCGGGACGGATCTGTGAGGGCGACCAACATATCATCTGCATATACGACCACCTTGTGCTGCCTCCCGGCCATTTCTATCCCTTTTATGGAAGGGGATTCCCTGATTCTTATTAAAGGACGATCATTTTTAGCAGTGCCGCTCTCCCCAGCACTGAAAGGGGCAATTTGTTCCAAAAAGTCATAGAGTTCCTTATCCCATTCAAAGCCTTCTGTGTTTTGTTATCATGCTCCCTGGCCGGCTCATGAAAAATGTCAACCCCCAGGTATCGTAATATGGGCCCGCTCCACTTTAAGGCCAACACTGGCAGGCTGCTAGGCTGTGTTTAGTCAGTCCGACTAATGGGAATATTGAAGACTTCTCCATGCCAACTCTGATGTCCGAAATCTGGGCAAAGCTAGCGAGGACTTCAAGTATCAATTCTTGATTATCTTGAGGGTGTCGTCCGCAAAACATAGAAATCAGGTGGTGTGTGCCCATGACCGGTATACCCACCATGATTTACTCCGCCCGTAAGTATGTGGCCACCGGTTCCATTGCCAAAATATACACTAGCACGGACAGCGGGCAGCCCTGTTTAGTGCCCTTCTCCAACACTCACGACTTGGAGAAATGTCTACCTGTTTTCACCCTCACCACCGGCTCCTTGTATATTATAGCCACCCAACGCCTGTAGTAGGGGCCGAAGCCCAGCCTGTGTAGTGTAGCATGTAGCAAGTCCCACCTAATGGAGTCGAACGCGATTACTGCATCAAGAGCAGCGATAGCGCACAGTGTCTCCCAGGAGGCCGTGCTGTGAATTATATGATGTAGCCGTCTGAGCTTCCAGGACATGTTCCTGTGCGGCACATAACCCGTTTGATCGGGGTGTACTAATGTATGTATTACTTTTTTTTAGCCTATTGGCCAATGTTGCCATCAGGATTTTGTGTCTTGGTTCAGCAACAACAAGGGTCTATAGGAGCTACATTCCAATGGAGGTTTGTTGGGTTTCAGTAGGAGTACTATTGTAGACTCTGTCATGCTAAGAGGAGGCCACAGTCATACGCCTCACTCAAGGCGTTCAGGAGGTGAGGAGCTAAATCAGTAGGAAATTCGTTTATAACACTCTCCCAGTAGACCATCTGAACCTGGGATTTTCGCCAATGGTAGCGACCGCATTGTGCTAATCAGTTCCTCGACAGTAATAGGGGCATCCAACTCAATGACCGCCTCCACATCCAGTCTAGGGAGGTATATATCGCCGGAAACGTCCTCCAGAACCCAGTCCGTAGACTTGGGCTTCTCCTGGTATAACCAGCAGTAGAAGTAATAGAAAACTGTATTAATGCCCTCTTCGGTGTTACACGTTGTGCCCTGTAGTGTACGATGGGTGTACGCTGTTCCTCTTTCTTACATAACCACACCAATAGTCTGCTCGGCTTGTCCTCCTCTGCGTGCTGCCGCTCTACGTATCTAGTATAACTGTGCTTCCCCAATCTTTCCAAGCAACTCAGGCATTGCTGGCGCAAAGCCATTCCGTCCGCTTCCCTGCTACCCAGGTCGGTATGGGATTGTATCAGTGCTTTCAATGCATCCTCCACTGCAGACAACTCCCTGCGGATTGTGGCTTGGATGCTGCCTGATTTGTCTGATTTGGCAATTGCATTGACTCTAATGACCACCTTCAGGGCTTCCCACAGAGTGCCAGCCCCCGGTTCACTGCCCTCATTGTGTTGGAAGTATTCTTTGATGTTACCTCTCAAGAAGTCTCAGAAAGCAGGGTCCAATAGAGCCTTGCTTCTCAATTTCCATGTTGGGATTGTGGGCCTCAGAGGAGCATATCTCCACTGCAACTGCGAAGGAACATGGTCGGACAGAACCATACTCTTGTAATCCGCTATCATGAAGTCATCCATGTTATCCTTCCCAAAAAACAAATAATCAGGCCTGGTATGAACCGCGTGTGCGGAGGATGCATGGGAGTAGTGTCTAGTAGTGAAGCGCTCTCCAAATGTCAATCAGGTCAAATGATACTAATAGCAATTGTAGAGCCCTGGCTGGCATGGAGGGTTTCAGGACCTTGGTATCCGACCTGCCCATGCAGGTATTCAGGACGCAATTAAATTCCCCTCCCCATATTACAGAGCCATCTCTTTAGGGTTCCAGTCTGGAGTATAGTGTTTGAAAGAAGACCGCTGTGTTGTGGTTGGACACATATGTATTTATTATGCAAGTGTCCACGTTCTCTAAGAGCCCCTGTACGAGCACTATTCTGCCCTCATATGTTCAGGTGTGTCACCTTGAAAGGTACTGTAGGTGGCTATCTGGTCATTGCATCTAATACCATTGCATCTAATGCCATTCCATCGAAATTTTTCCATCTAAGAAATTTACATCGAATGCATATTTTGGGAGGGTGGAGGGGGGAAGGGTTAATTTTTGTTTAGGTGCGTTATAAAAGGTAAAAAACAGGGCTTAGGGGGACCCCCCAACAAAGAAAAAAAGAAATGCATTTGATGCAAATTGTTTAGATGGAAAAAATGTCCATAAACCCTGTAGGTGCTATTCAAGACAGTACTCCGCGAGCATACGCCGAGTATGTAGAGCCTATGATTATCCACCCCCCCCAATGCTTGCTTGTCAGGCATGAGATGTGTCTCTTGTGTCTCTTGTAATAAGGCTATATCAATTTTGTGTCTGCTGAGGTAGGTGTACACTCTGTTGCTTTTAACAAAATTGTTCCTCCCCCGGACATTCCAGGTTAATAGTTTTATCTCGCTAACCATTATCTGGCGTATTCAGTAAGTTAAATAAGTCCATCCAACACCTCTCCCATCTGTTCCACTTACCTCGTGTAACCCGGCCCACTATCAGGAAAAAGGTCCACTGTTTTGAGACTGCTAATGGCAACACAAGTTCCCTCATAACTTCCCCAACTACCCCAACCAACAACATTTGCCCAGCATTGGTACACATGGTCAGGCGTATCCGCTCTTCACCAATACCTGAGGGAAACGTCCCTAGGTGAGTGCAGCAGTTGGGTGCAAAAAACTAGCACCCAAAAAAGAAAAAACAAACCTGAGGGCGGGTTGGTTGCAGCCACAGGAATGGATGGCTCCTTCTGGATTTCCAAGTTCAACTGTGGTTTGCATCCTGCCTCTGGACAAAATAGGCCGTGTCTGTGGGCCCAAAAGGAAATCCGGCCCGCAGTTAATGTTGCCTGCTATAGGAACGATCGTCAGCTTCCTATCATCTGCTCCCATGGTCCCATTGCTCCTGCTACTAATCTGTCATCAAGTGCCGCTTGTGTCTTCTTTCGAGGTATCCTTGTGTTTGTTAGGCGCAGTGCCATCTCCAGTTTGTGTGCCGATTCCCTCTCTGTCCATCCATTCCTGCGCCTCTTCAGGATGGTCAAAGAATAGGGCGCGGTTTTTATATAGGACCTTTAATTTCGCTGGGTACATTAGCATATACTTCAGAGCCTGGCCTTGGTCGATGAGAAATGTGCCCTGCTTTTTTGTACCTGAAAGGTGTAGTCCGGGTATACTGCTAAGCTTGCTGATGCCCTCTGCGAAGTGCCACCCTGCGTGGAGTAAGCCAAAATCTTCTTCCTGTAGTTTAATACTTTAGCTATTATTGGGCGTGGAGGGGCACTTGGTGGCGATTTCCTGATGAGCGCCCTGTGCGCTCTCTCTATTATGAATCCTTGTGAGTGGTTTCCTGGTCCGATGTCTTGCAAAAACAAGTTTTCTATGTAAATTGTGGGGTCTGCGCCTTCCTCTCCTTCCGGTAGGCTGACCACGCGCACGTTGTTTCTTTGTGCTCTCCCCTCCACATCTGCCACTCTGCTCTCAAGAAGGTTAACCTTTTGCTGCAAGATATGGATCTGGAACGTAGCTCCTGCTTAGCGGGGGTCCAATTCGCCCCTCTATAGTTGTAGGGGGAGACGGAACAAAGTCGGGCATGAGCGAATAATTAACGCTTTCTCCGCTGGCACCCCAGCTGGGAGTGCACCCCAATACACTATGCGGGTGACCTGCACCCGTACATCTTCTCTTCTTCACCCACTCCGATATGCCCAATGCAGCTCAGTCTTGACTTGTGCTCCCAGGCTGCCGGAGCCATCATGGGCTAGCTGCTCCCTCCTCGTAGCGTGATGTTGTCCCTCTTCCTCCGCCTCGCTGACTGAGTCCTCCGCTGTGGCGCAACAGTCCAATTAGCCGGCCTGCTACTTCCCAGGATCCTGTCCCGGTAAGGGAGTTTGTAATGGCCTCTCCGTTTCCGCATTAGCACACGGCTGCTGTTGTTACTGCAAGCCGCTGCCCTCTCTCCATCGCTATCTTGTTTCTTTTATTGAGCAGGACGGGTGAATTTCGGACAGCTTTTGCACGGTTGCTCAGCATGTTGGAGCATCTTGCAGACCAGGAATCATCCGGTGCTGTATTCCAACAGATCGTCCCATTTGTTTCAATGCGCATCAGTTCAGAGTTGTCAGAGTTTGTAGGATCAGGCAGGAGCTCTTCCTAATGCAGCCTCACACCATGGCTGCTAGCTAAAAAATATTTAAAAACTTGAGTAGACATGGCAAACCCTTCAGCGCTTAACTTCAGTTGGTACCCCCCCAACCCCTCATCAGAACTACGTACATCATAGATGGCATGTATGAAATCATCATCTTAAGCGAGGCTCCTCAATGCAGTGTTCTGCTCCTTAACATACATGCATCAGGATGGGGTCCAGAAAAAAAATCTCAATAACTCTTATTCACATAAACGTTATTTGTAATGTATTCAAAAGATATTCTATACTGAAAGAGCCACACTTTAATTATAGGAAAACGAAAACCAAATAAACAAAGCTCACGCCTTTCAGTATCAGTCTAACTTTAGAAACCCTTTGGTTCACAGGCAGCAGCTGCTGTAAGAGATTATCTAGGATAATCCATTCAAATGCAGTGAATAATTTTGACTAGCAACCTATTTTGGTGTTATTGAACAGAGTTGTACGTTATTGCATGTGAGTCTACATTTCCAAACACAAAACATTTGAAATTATGTAGTGTTTAGGTATGGCAGCATATAATGTAATTTGTTGATGAAACCAATGAGAACATTTTGTCAATTTAGTCATACTCTACGTCTTAAAATTAAATGTTCTTTTCAACAGGACAGTACAAAGATTTGAGTATACCTTCATATCATGTTCATTAAGTCTTGCTTTACTTTTTCTAGCAGCAAGGAAAACCAGTTAGAACTGCACCCCACGTAAGCCACAAGGAAAGGGGTGACCAGTTAAACTTCAGAACAAGTTACCAAGGGGTATTGTGAAATAAAAAAGAAGATATCGAGGCTGAGTACCCCAAAAGGAAATACACCAAACGCGGGTTACAAAGAAAGATAAAAAGATCCTTATTCAATACTGAACAGTTTCAAAGGAACAAGCAACAGATACTTATCAGGCCCTCAGTACAACACAGCGAACTCCAGCTCTGTTCGGTGTGCTCAGTGAGTGGGACTGTACATTAGAATAGTCGCGCCTTTTATACAGTCCAAAACATGATGTTCAGCCCACCTATAAATTAATACAAGTTAATACATCACAGATCTAGTGTTCGTGCCAAGTTCATAAATCTATGCATTTAGGGTTTACCATTAATACATACCCTAACAAGTTACAATGGAAACAGTATGTCTTCGGATTTCTCGTAGAGCTTTCTCAAACCTTTTTATATAATGCAGTCAAACAAGTGTTCACATTTCAGTATTTGAATACATTGTGTTTAACATGTGCTCACGGATTAGCTTTGTTGGTGCAGGTAATCCTCTACAAACAGGTCAGTGAAGGACAGGGTCTCGGTTCATGACCCTAACATGTGGCCTGCAGGCAAGTTACATATTAGTTTGTACACAGAGGTCAAGACGGCCATGTTACATTCGGAATGACTGTGTCCACCATCTTAGAACACAGGGTGACTTTAGAGAAAGAATCTAAAATTGCGGATGGACCTAAAATGGCGGCTTACTCAGATCTAAGGTCAAGACCTTGTAACGCGGATCTCTTTGTAAGTGGCTTGGCAAAGGCCAATATACATGTATTCATACAGTATAGGAGGCACAATATGATTTTCCGTTCGGCAAACCTTCCCTTTGGCCTATGCAAGCACTAAAAGTACTTCTGATCACTTTACGAACAACACTGTCGGAAATATCTATTGCCATTAGATCGGCTATCAGAATCTCTTTCAACACATACTCTTTGGAGTTCTTATCTGGGGCGTGTACCTATCCCCTGTGCGCAACATCCCCCCAGCATCAAACATATACTAGGTAGACACTGTATACAGCAACAAAGAACAACAAAATTCCCAAAATGATCAGTAAGACTGAAAGCACCTTCCAACCCCAAGATCGCAAGAAGTCCCAGAACCAAGCGCTAAGAACCCAGTTTCCCTCGGGAACATGCACTTCTGAACTAAGGAAGTGCAGATTATGTATTGCCTTGAAGATAGTTGGGAAGGAATCTGCACGAAAACACAGCAAGCGGACCCCACTAATTTACACACTCCACCACGTTCAGCCAGAATTCTATCTAATGCCATCCGGTTCTGGAGTGCTACTTATCTTATTGATTTCTGTTCTAATGTCATATTATAGAGTATGTCCGTGGTCCAGTTGATGGTTCTCTTCAGTACTCTCGCTAGTCTCCTGATGTCTTTGGAGTTCGCTATTTGCCCCCAAAATGGCACAAAGGATTTTGCTATGTCTCCCAGAACCTGTGCTGGAGTGTCACCATTCTCAGCTCGCCGTGGACGAGCCTTTGAAACCTCTTACAGTACTGGCTATGATTACCCTGGGTAACAGGATCCCTAAATAACAAGTTCCCTGCCAATCCCTGGCTAACCATGAAAATGCTACATTACCGCAAACAAAGTAGACAGGTTCGCCTACATACAAAGGTCTGTCTTCCCCAGTCAAATTTGCAACGTTGGCGCAACCTCTAAAATTTCCCATTGACTGTACCATTCCTCTGTATGCAGAAAGAAACTGAATAGGGGCTATGGTTAACGGTGTACGAAGGAGGCATGGCATCCTTATTGCCTATCGGAGCCATTTTAAAGGAAATAAAAGATTAGAAAGGAGGCCTAATAGAAGCAACGTTGAGCTTGCTCCTATTCGCGAAAAGCAAGCATCCCAGGGGCTTAAGAACACGTTTCTCAAAACTATTCAAATTAGTACCGTCAAAGTTCCCCGAGATACTATCGTTCCATCGGCCAAAGAACAGTGCTCTAAGAGAAGCATAACAAGCAGTTGTCAAAGGTAAAGGATGAATATACCAACCTAGCCCCTTATCCCCGTGTTGCGGTAAGTGCGAACAGACCCAACAGTTGGATTTATTAAAAATGGCATGCGTATCATTCATGATAAGTAATAATGTATTATTGTGGTATCTCTGTCTATGCTGAGAGTCTCGAGGAGATAAGGTGTGCAGATGCACGAAAGGAGTAGAGGCAGTGGGTACATTATCAGTCGGTAACAAGGATCCAAGTGGATGTACTTCTTCTAGGTACCAAAAGCTAAAAACAATTACTATTATAAAACGAATTGACATTATGAAAAAACAGCAGTACGTTTTCGGGGCCCAAACAGTTTGTCCATTCTCACAGCCAGTCACACGATCATTTATCAGTCCTGTACGGGCGGTCGTGGTTGCAGGCATTGCAGTCTTCAAACAGAAAACCCCAGTGTTTTTAGCTGGCGGCCTCCCGGCTTAGCGACTTCTTAGTCCTTCCACAACCCTAGCCAACAGAATCCCCTTTTTCAAACAATTACTTGGGCCAAAAAAAACAAGCCCTTGATGATTTTTCTTTCTTCTTCGAATGCACAGCCGAACTGTGCCGTAAGTCTATTTCCTTGGATGCAAATTGTACCTCGTTGTCCCTGGTACTGATTGATCCAAGAACAGCGTGTCGTCACTTCCCGTTGGAAGCGACGTATCAAGAGCAAGTGAAGATGCAAGATCCGGAATAACAGCTTCTGGAAGCAAAACTTTTGAAGAGTGTGGAGAAAAAATGGCTGTTTCCCCAGTCCTCACAGACTCAGGGAGAATCTCTGATTCACTCTCAATGTTGTTTACTGCTTCGGGATCGTTGGTTGCAGTATTGGTGAGGGGTTCTGTTTCTTCTGTATCGTATGGCATAGGGTGTGGAATCCTCTTGACTTGGGTCGTGTGGATCCAGTTTTTCCTGCCTGTGACCCGCACCGCCGTCTGTGTGACCAGCAGAATCTGGAATGGGCCCCCGCCACCGAGGTGCAAGGCAAGAGAATCGCTCAAATGCCTTTGTCAACACCCAGTCACCGGGCCGGATGCTATGACCTGGGCCCTCGTATCGTACAGGTAAAGCCTCTTGCACCTGGTGATAAATCAAATACAAGTTTTTAGTCAACTGGCTACAATAGTCTGAAAGAAGTACATTTTCAACATTCCTCAAAGAACGACATTTTGGAAGGTGCCAGATATTAGCAGGTCTCCCTATTACCACCTCAAATGGAGAGAGCCCAGTCTTAGTTTGAGGGGTTGCACGCATAGCTAGCAACATGATCGGTAAGGCGTCCAGCCATTTTAATTTGGTGCCGGCACACGTTTTAGCAAGTTTGTTCTTGATGATGCCGTTGTGTCTTTCTACTAGTCCGGCACTCTGAGCACGTCCAGCCGAATGGAACCGTTTGTCGATCTGTAGTGCCGCACATATCTGCAGAATCACAGCAGCGACAAAATGTGGATCATTGTCCGACCAGATGACTCTTGGAAGCCCAAACCTAGGCAAATACTCCTTTAGCATGGTGTTTGCAGTAGTCATGGCTGTAGCGTCCTTAACAGGAAAAGCCTCAACCCATTTGCTGAAAGCACAGAAAACAACTAACACATATTTCAAGTTATTACACCGTTCCATTTCAATAAAATCAAAGTGTATGACCTCAAAGGGGACAGAAGGTGGACCAAAACTTCCCCTAGGAGTTGATGTTCCCTTTCCCACATTGAGCTGTAAACATATCATGCAGTCCTGAACATATCGCTCAGCTATTTTAGAGATTTTGTCATTTGCCCAAACTTTCTCCAACATTTTTGTAAGTTTCCGGGCACATATATGTGTAGGGCCATGAACCATGACGACCATACATCATTATGTATGCGTCAGGAACTAGCCATTTCCCTTCAACTATGTCCACCCAACACCCATCGTCATCGAGTTTCCCCAAGCCTTCAGCCCATTTCTTGGACTCTTCTAATGTGGCATCGGCTTGGATGTCCCTTACAGACTCAACACCCTCATCCATTGCATAGGCATTTACTGTCTCCCTTGAAATGTATACGTCTGCAGAGAGATCGGTGGCAGTCTGTTTAGCTATCTGATCAGCGAAAGCGTTCCCTTTTCCTATGTCATCTACAATCTTTTGATGGGCTGCACATTTCACGACAGCTAACTGAGTAGGGAGTGCAAGTCCTGAAAATAGTTGTACTATTAGGGAGCCATGCTGGATTTTTGTACCATGCGAAGTTAGGAACCCTCTTTCTGACCAAAGTCTACCAAAGTTGTGAACTACACCCGAAGGCATACTGACTATCAGTGTATATGTTCACTGTAAGCCCTTTGGAAAGTTCGCAAGCTCGGGTTAATGCTATAATCTCTGCGGCCTGCGCAGAGTTATGCGTGATTCTCTTGGTACAACTGTGCTCAATGTGGTGATTGCATAAGCAGCTGTGGATGTACCATCCAGAAGTTTGAAGCAGGAGCCATCGCAAAACAGCTCCCCTTGTGGATTGTTCAAAGGAGTGTCTTTTAGATCAATTCTACCCTTCGTCGCTTGTTCGGTAGTGTACAGGCAATCATGTGACTCTTCGTCACTGCAAGCAGTACCTTGCGGGAAAGGTAAGAGTTCAGCCGGATTAGGAACACAACACCTCTTAATTTGTATGTGAGGAGCAAACAAGATCAATTCATATCTCGTCAACCGTGCGGAAGTGAGGTGTTCGTTTGAGTTCTGTTCAGTAGAACATCTACAGAGTGAGGCACCATCAGGGTTAGAGGATGGCCTAGGACCATTCACTCACTCTGTTTTACAGATGCAGCATTAGCAGCGACAGCTCGCAAACATCTTGGCAAAGCACATGCTACAGGATCAAGGGCAGAGGAAAAGTAACCGCATGGCCTATTCTTCCCTCTATGTTCCTGCGTTAATACAGCCAAAACACATCCATCACATTCATGCACAAATAACACAAAGGCCTTTTCATAGTTTGGTGTGCCCAAAACTGGTGCCGAGCACAATGCAGTCTTGAGCAAATCAAATGCACGCTGGTGCTCCATGTTCCACTGCAATGGCGAAGAAATTCCCTTCTTCGTCAGAGCCAACATCGGCTTACTCACTAGTGAGAAACTGGGGATCCACTGTCTACAGTACGAAGCCATTCCTATCAAGGCTCTGACTTCCCTATGTGTATTTGGGACAGACATGCCAGAAATGAGTTTTATCCGTTCAGGCGTCAATCTTCTTCCCTCCTTTGACAGGAGATAGCCTAATAGGCAACCTCCTGACAACAATATTGACATTTTTTAAGCGAAGCTTTATGTCCATGTTTAGCCAAGTGTATAAGTAATAACACAGTGCCTTCCTTACAAGCGCTCTCTGAGTCGGCAGCTAAAAGCAAGTCATCAACATATTGAAGCAGTGTACAAGTAGAGGGCAATTCAAGGATATCAAGCTGTTCTTTCAAAGCCCTACTGTAGATGCTAGGACTTTCCGTGTAACCTTGCGATGCACGGGTAAAGGTGAACAAGCGTCCCCCTAAGGTGAACGCGAACAAATATCTACTGTCCTTGTGTATAGGAATACTAAAGAAAGCGTTCTTTAGATCCACAACACTAAAGTAAGTAGCCGAAGCCGGGATCATAGTCAATATTGTCGTCACATCAGGCACAATTGGAAATTGTGGAGCGACGATCTTATTGATGGCACGTAGATCAATTATGAAACGAAATGGAATTGCATTATTGCCTTTTTTGTACACGGGCAAAATTGGACTATTGCACACACTACCTGCAATTTCCTCAATCACCCCTCGATGCACAAAATCGTAGATGATGCATTTCAAAGCTTGCTCACCCTCGACTGAAATCTCGACTGAAATCTTATATTGTGGAATACGTGGCAGCTTCACTCCATGTTTCAAGACTATTTTAACAGGCTCGATCTGCAAAACGCTGACATCATTGTTGTCAATTGCCCATAAACACTCTGGTACATCACTGAATTCTGGCAGCAAAGGTCTAGTCAAGAATTGCGAGACAGAAAGTTGCTGTGGTGAAATCGTCAAACACACTCCATCAGAAGAACAATGAATTACTGCATTTAATTCCTTCAACAGATTCAACCCCAGCGAATTCTCTCCACAATTCGAAGTCAAAAGAAATGGACAGTGGTCGTAAAGGGACCCAAAGAAATAGGTACCCGTGAAGAAACTGGACAGACAACTGGTGTGCCTGAAAACCCTACAGAAACATTGGCTTGCCCTGACAGTGGGATGTTTGGAATCCGAGAATGATCAATGGAACACTTTTGTGCCCCTGTATCTATCAAGAATAGATGTTTCCTATTTCCCACTAACATTTCAACGTAGGGACCTTTCTGATTAACAGGAATAGGCGTTGGTTCCAAACCCTGCTTCGGGCAATCCTAGCAGAACAGAATATCGTCAAAAGGAAGTTCTTCAGAGAGGTAAGCAGCAGATGGATGATCGAATATGTTTCTAGTATCCACACTTGGTGTCTGATTGTCCTGTGAAAAAGGTTGCTGTGGATCCTGTGCAAACTGACTTCGACCAGGGCCCCCTACACCCGGGCGACCTCTGGATCGTCTACCCATATTTCCAAATGTGTTATTTGACCATTGTCGAAGGACCAGGCATTGTGCACGCCAATGACCCTCTTGTCTTCAATAGGCACACTGGTTAATGTTTACAGGACCCAAGGGCACATTTCCTTGTGGAACATACTGACCTCTAATTTGTGAACTATCCCCTCTAGTGCCTCTAACAATTTGTTGTAATAATACTTTTGTCTTGAAATCACCTTTTCTCTTTTCGACTCTCCTTTTCATTATTGACACGATTTTCATAGTACTGAGCCATGTGCAGTACTTCAGATTGAGACTCGCTTGCCAAGCGCTCTCAGAAGACATCATTTGCGACTGGATGTCAGGCAACAATCCACGCACAAATTTGTCTACGAATAACCTTTTCCCAGACTCTGTGCCTAAGTCTTGTCCACTGAAATCCGAGAATACCTGCTCAAACCGATTAAAGAACTCGGTAGCACCCTCAGACTTCCCTTGGACAAAGGCCGTAAGCCTGTCCCAAATAATTCTTTTTTCGGGAATTATAGTTTTTAACTTCGCAATGATTCTGTCAGGTAAAGTTAGTATCACCTGAGGCGGTCTCTCGCCAGCTGGTCTTTCTCCATCGAGTCTGATTATGTTAGCCCATGTATCTCCTAACCCTGCTACATCATCTATAGTCCTAACCTGTTTCCACGAATCTACAGGCAGGAGTACAGGAAATAACAAATCAATATCACTTAAGGTATATACTGAGGATCGCAAGACAGATTATATTTCTTTATAGAATCCTGTTGGATTTTTCCTAATGTCAGGAATAGATTGTCTAATAGTGTTCACGTCCTGTCTTGAGAACGGGACGTGAACAAACTGTGACACATAATGCACAGGAATATCCACAGCAGCTGCACATGTTACAGCATTAGCCACAATCTCAACCTTTGGGAAAAATGTCGGAGGAACCTCTCTCATAGGCAACTGAAAAATAGGCAACTCCGAACGCTTACTAAGCAACAGAGCCAAGTCGAGCGCTAAAGCAGCCGAAGAAGTGTCAAGTGAAAAAGCTCTCTTATAAATACTCAATAACTCTGTGGGACAACAAATCTTTCATTTCACACACTCATCCTGTAGGTACTCTACGATTACCTGTATCACTTTCCTCTGCATTTCTGGTGTATACTGACTATACGTGTCATATACTTAAACTGGAGTTATCGACGTGTCTGAGATCCATCTAATCGTGTCTTTCGTACAAATTCGTGTTTCCTCGGATATCGATTTACGACAAGGAAGGAACCGTTTCTGTACATACATACTATCCTCATCGTCATCCTCATTCTGTAACCTTTCCAACTCCTTTCTAAACTCAAATACCCTCTCAACATGCTCTTGTACTTTCTCCACAGTGTCTCTAGAAAGCGCTAAATGTTCAGATCCCTCAACCCTTGTGGGAGATCTGTATTGTTTAATTTGTCCCACATTACGCATAAGTGAATCCCTAATTCCTCAATAAAAACATTTATCGCAGGAAAATTGTCTATATTAGAAAGTGTGGCAAAAACATTAGCTTGATCATCCCTCTCTATACAATGCTTAGCCCACACGACCAAGTTACGTTTCGTCTCTGGAGGTACAGTATTGCGAGTGACAACCCTCGACCCTGCTCCCTGATCAACTGCAAGCGTTGCAGGACCACTTGGAAGAGGAAGAGCAGGAAAGTTCACCAGAGGTACTATTACTGGTGCAATAGGAAGAGGTGGAGGAGCAGGCGGAGGAGCAGCAACAAAAGGAGGAACAACAACTGGAGGAAGAGGAACAGTAGGAGGAGCAGAAACAACAGGCGGAGCAGAAAGAGCAGGAATAACAACAGGAAGAGGCAAAGCAGCAGGAAGAGGAACATACAGAGGTGGCGCAGTGGCACCAGGCCTTCGTTCATTTAACAACTTATCAATAAGTTCGTCGGAAACATGAAAGTCTTTAGAAGAATAGATTTTCTGAATGCCAAGTGAGAAAGCCCTATCCATATTCCTAGCCGACTCAGACTGTTTATCTTGGTCATAAAACAACGCTTTTTCGGCGTTCGTCTTATGACGGTGCGCATGTTTTTCCCTACTCTTTAGCTGCTGTAAAGCTTCTTTTTTCCAATTCTGTAATACATCAAATTCTGCAGGTCTAGCCTTTTTCTTTAATAAAATTGATTCTAAATACTCAATACGAGGGATTTCCAAACTACCATTGATTGGCCACTGAAGTTCGGAAGCATGTCTAGTTTGTCTGTGCCAAATATCATTAAACACTATACTACCAATGCCATGCTTACAGTACATAGTACAAGCCGGCGACCCCTGCTGTGCTGCCCGACAGCTAAATTCCAAAGATTGTCTATCGCTGCGGAATAACGCCCTGAAGCAGGTAGACAATTTCCCAGGCAAATCAGAATACTGGTGTTACCTGGTCAATAATTGTATTTGCAGATACAATGCGCCAAAACAAATTATCAGGATACTTAGGAATCGGGTCACGACTCACCTGATCAATCCTAAGGAGGTCCGATCATATTACAAATTCTTTTCTAATGAATTTTTACCTTGTGTTCGGTGATTTCGGCAAATCTGCCCGCCTCGATAAGTGGATTCTCGTCAAGATGCCGACTCGACCTATAATGCAGTCAAACAAGTGTTCACATTTCAGTATTTGAATACATTGTGTTTAACATATTCTCACGGATTAGTTGGCGCAGGTAATCCTCTACACACAGGTCAGTGAAGGACAGGGTCTCGGTTCATGACCCTAACATGTGGCCTGCAGGCAAGTTACATATTAGTTTGTACACAGAGGTCAAGATGGCCATGTTACATTCGGAATGACTTTGTCCACCATCTTAGAACACAGGGTGACTTTAGAGAAAGAATCTAAAATGGTGGATGACCTAAAATGGCGGCTTACTCAGATCTAAAGTCAAGACCTTGTAACGCGGACCTCTTCGTAAGTGGCTTGGCGTAAGCCAATATACATGTATTCATACAGTATAGGAGGCACAATATGATTTTCCGTTCAACAGTATCTGAAGGAATTTTGGGGCCTGAGCTCAGGCACAATTGGGATCCCTCCCCAACCAAATAAATTAAGTGTACAGAATCTTTCGTTTTTCTCCCCCAACTCCCACCCAGTGTAATCACAAACCATAGCTTGATATACTGCCCTCACAGCGGGATCAAAACATGGGTACACACTTCAATTTCAGTTACCGTCACCCTAACGGGAATCACAATAATAAACAAGTGGCAATTAAAGGGCAACATTAG
Source organism: Ambystoma mexicanum (assembly GCF_040938575.1). NCBI lineage: Eukaryota > Metazoa > Chordata > Amphibia > Caudata > Ambystomatidae > Ambystoma > Ambystoma mexicanum. The sequence continues at coordinate 851,794,900 of NC_090934.1, forward strand.
CAACCTACAATTAGGGTACCTTGTATAGATACAAGGCACTTTACAACAATAGGAGCCACGAGCTGTAGTACCGGTGCAGGACACCGATCAGTAGCTACATGGAGAAGGTACACACACCACAGCATACATACATAACTCAGATTAACAGCCTCCTGAATGTAAAAGTGTTCAAGCCTGAATACAGGGGACCAATTGAAAGCAACAAGAAGGGTACACCTGCCACAGCATAGATTGTGGCTATGGATCAGAATCTACCAAGAAAGTGCACATATCTGGACTGTGGCGGATCAGAAGGTCACTGACTCTTTGAGGACATTTCAAGGATGGCTTTATTAAAGAATGCAAGTAATGCTTAGCGTTCCCTCTCTCAATGGGGTGTTCCCTACCTATGTGCATTGGGTAGTTATGAAACACTGAAATCAAATTCTTTATCTTAAAATCAATGCAGAAGTGCCACAACTGATCTGCTTTTGCCACTAAAATGATGGGGGAGAACCAGGGGCTTTCCAAGTGCTCAAGTATATCTGCCTTGAGCATTTCCTCTACCTCCTTCTCAATTATTCCAAGCTTCAGGTATTCAGTAGGGTTTTACATTGATGATTTTCCCTGCCGGGGTTCTAATACAATGAAAAAAATTAGAAACCCTGCCTGGTTGTTCGGCAAATACCTCAGTAAACTAGGCAAGTAAGTGTTAGAGGTCTGCTAGTTGGGACGGGGACAGGTTGGGGGTAATTAGGGTATTTTCCTTATTGGAGTCAGTGAGGAGAGTGGCTATAGTATTGGTGGTATTCTCACTATGGTCTATTCTCCACTCCTTCAGCAAGTTGATTAGATAGACTTGCGTCTTTTGTCGTCTATCAGGTTGTGATACTAAATAGTTTAGGGGTCCCTTTCTTTCTAGGATTTTATAGGTTCCATACCACTTGGAAACCATTTTGTTTTCCGAAGTTGTAGGAGAACCAAGACTGATTGTCCAGTGGAGAAGGTGCAGGGTACAGCATCCTTTTTTGTAGATAGCGTGTTGATGTTCTTGGGCTTGTCCCAGGTACTATCTCTCTTACCGCTGCAATATGTTATTTCAGTTTCGGTGCAGTTTGAGAGATCGATAGAATGGCTTCTTCTCTCTCTTCCCATGTTTCTTTTAACATAACAAATACTTCTCTTGGTTACCTGCCATAGAGAAGTTCAAACAGGGAATATCCCAGGGAAGCTCAAGGGGTTTTCCTGAACGCAAACACTGCCCGTGATATCATCACACCCCAATGTTTTGCGTCGGCCCCCATCTTACGTAGTATTTGCTTTATTTTATTTTTTCAATACTTTATTTATACATTTGATAGTTTACATCAACAATAAAATATAATACAATAATACAATGCTCAGAGAATACTTATACAAATACAAGATATTAACTTTATCAGTAAAGAATACTAAGGTTTGAAATTAAGGTGGGAGAAAGAGGGGAAGAGAAAAAAAATAATTAAAACATGGTTTTTTTTAGACCATAATAGATAACTATGCATAGGGATCATTAAATGCCCCCTAAATCCTTTCATATTTGTCAAGCTGGTGCTTTGCGTTAAAGGGTATCTTCTCTCTCCTGGACAGAAGGGACAAACTTTGCAACCAATCCTCAATACTGGGAGAATTGTCACTTTTCCAAAATTTTAGAATCTGTTTTTTAGCTAAAATAAGGGCTCTATATAACCAGAACATTTTGCTGTTGGATAGCCCGATACTTAATGGTATTAAACCCAACACTCCAAGAAGCGGCTCTCTAGGTATAGGTAGGCCCATGATTAGTTCCATTCTCTGAAAAACACTATCCCAAAATATCTGTATTTTCCTACATAACCACAGCATGTGAAGTGTGCTGCCTACCTCTCTATTACAGTTCCAACGGGTTTCTACAGTACTCAACTTGCAAGTTCTCATCTTCCATGGTGACCAATATAGATAATGGTTAATTCTTTGTTGTGTATATCTCAAGTCCAAATTCACCTTATATTTTACAGCACCTGTACATATGTGGTTCCATTCAATATCTGACAATGAACTATTCAAATCAAAATCCCAATTTGCTCTACCACATTGGGAAGTCACCTGGGAGGCAGAAGGCGTAATAAACGTATACAGGGTAGATGCAGACAAAGGTACAACCTTAGAAAGAAGCAAAATCGCAGGTGAAGCATGCATTGTAGAATTCAATGGCAAAAATAATACACCCAAAAGTTCCCGTAATGCATTATAACGACCTATCTCAGTTGCTTTCAGTTTATATTATAACTGTAGAAACTCAAAATCAACCATATTCTGGCTGCCATGAACCTGCCCAATTCTCCAAATACCTGCACTTTGCCAAGAGGCCCATGACAAAACCTTATTATTCTGTTTCACAGCCTGATTTTTCTATGGACAAGAATCTTCACACAATAAATACTTCTTGCCTCGAATCTCATTACCTTTACTCCATTCCTTCACAACATGCTTTATAAACGGTGGAGTTGTATCAATCAGCAATCTTTTCTCCATGAACAAAAGCATATTCAGCGGGGTGGGTGAGATTGATTCTTTTTCAATTTTAGTCCAACCTGCACTATTAATGCTTACATTTGCCAACCAGTGATGTAATGCACGCAACGTAAAAGCTGAGTCATAGCGCTTTATGTCAGGATAACCAAACCCACCCAGATATACTGATTTGTGAATAATATCTTTTGGAATTCGTGCTATGTTTCCTTCACCCCAGATACACTTGCTCAGAGATTTGTTAATACTTAACAATACACTATTCGAAAGAGGCAGAGGAAGCATATTAAAGACATACACACATTTCGGAAGAAGTGACATTTTAACTACACTAACATTACCCCATAGAGTCAGTTTTAACTTCTGTAATTTACAGCAGAGCCCATCTAGTTCTGTAATCTTCAAGCAAATATTATTTGCAAGTAAAGACTCAATATCCCTGTTTACATGAATTCACAAATATTTAAAACCTGAATCAGCCCACATCTCTCGAGCTACCTCAAACATCCCCCTATGACATGAAGTGGAAATTGGATAAATCAAAGTCTTGGTAACATTAACTTTGTAATTAGAGAATCTACCAAATTCCTGTAGTGTCAGTGGAAGCTCAGGATATGATTGCTCTGGGTTTGAAATCAGGACCAGGAGATCATCTGCAAATAAAATGACTTTTGATATGTATTCTCTGAAAGGAATACCTATTATATCAGGATTGTTTCTAAGCATAATGGCGAGGGGCTCAATAAATAAATTAAACAACAGCAGGGACAAAGGGCAAGCCTGCCTACTACCTTTCAGAATCTCAAAGTAATCGGAACGATTGCCATTGACAGTTACGATCGCTTTTACACCTCCATATAGGGCTCTAAACAGTCTAACAAAAAGCGGCCCAAAATTAACTTTAAGCAGAACCTGACGCATGAAAACCCAACTAACCCTATCAAATGCTTTTTCCGCATCTATACTAATTGCTGCATATGCATCGGCTGAATGTCTCTTTAGATAAATAACATCAAGCAATTTGCGTATCACTGCTATTCCTTCCACTTACAAAACTTGTCTGGTTCCTATGAACAAGCTTTGGAAGTAAGCCATTCAATCTTCTTGAAAATATTTTTGCCAACATTTTAAAATCCACATTCAAGAGTGATATAGGCTGGTAATTTCCACATAACGACAGGTTTTTACCTGGTTTGGGTATAACCGTTATTAAAGCCGTCTGCATTGATTCAGCCACTGCCTCATTATCCAGTATTTCTACATAAAACTTTACAAGGAAAGGTGCTAAAATCTGACTAAAGGCCTTATAAAACTGTATTGGAAAACCATCAAGGCCACAAGACATTTACCATTTGCCAAAGTATTGATTGAATCTTGAACTTCCTCTATTGTTTTTAGTGCATCCGGGTCTAATCTCTCTTGCTCAGTGAGTCCCGGCATTTCTAATCTATTAAGGAAATTACTAATTTCCATTTCAGAGACTGTCTTATCATCCTTGTATAAAGACTCATAGTACTGCTTGTATTCCTCCCAAATTTCTACATTGTTCCTCTTCATCATTTCTCTTGTATCCATAATAAAAAGCACATGTTTATTATTCTCTTTTTTTTTCGTTTACGGCTTGCTCACAAGGCCCTGGACTTTTCTCTCCTTTCCCACAATGCTTGCCTAAAGTAGAATATTTGCATTTCCGCCTTATGACGAAGTTCACACTCTAAAGCACGTTTTGCTCGAGTCATGGCCCACATATTCTCTTCACTAGGGTAGTCACAATAACGCACCTCACACGCCTTATAATCATCCTCACAATTAACCATAACCTTTTCCTGTTGACCTTTTTGATGTGATGCAAAGCTTATAATTTTATCTCGCAGTGTTGCCTTCAATGCATCCCAGACCGTTGACAGCGAACCCACTGATTGCAAGTTATCATGCATAAACAGTGATAGTTCAGTTTCTATGTGCTTCACAAATTCACAGTCCAAAAGCAACTGCGTATTCAAACGCCACTGCTTCCTAGGCCGCAAACCACAAACAGCCGCATCCAACGCCAACATAATAGGCGCATGATCTGAAATTACAACTTCTCCAATTGATGCATTACAAATGTCCCACATAAACTCCTACTAACAAGGAAAAAATCAGTACACGAAGACGTACCATGTGCCATTGAATGAAATGTGTATTTTCTACTTTCTGCATTATAATCCCGCCAAATATCATGCAAATCCCATTTATCTAATAATCTTATAAATCCTTTTCTTGATTTCGTCTCAGCATAGAAGTTAGCCTGAGTAGTCTTATCTTCATTCATATTAATTGTGGTGTTAAAGTCCCCTCCAACTATAATATTGGTACAACCCAATTGATCTAACACTTCATCCAATTTTTCAAAGAATACATCCTGGTTCACATTGGGCACATAAATATTCAAAATGATGATCTATCTATTCTCAATATGTAATTTTAAAGCTACATATCTCCCTTCCGGATCAACACATACAGTATCAGTTCTATACCTTATGCCTTTCTTAAAGAGAATAGATACACCATGGGAATTACTTGCAAAATAGCTTGAAAACTCCTTTACATAAAAATCATATAAAATATATCCCACTTGATCTTCTTCCAAGTGAGTCTCTTGCAGAAATACTATATCTGGCTTTCGCCTACCTATTATTGATAATACTTCCCTTCGCTTAACAGGATTATTGACACCCTTGACATTCCAACTCATAAACGTTATATTTGCTTCCATTATCCCAGATGAATCAGATGTGTAGTGTCAAATAAGCCACCCCCTTTCACAATCTCTATCAACGATTAACTCATGTTCCCTTTTATATTCTGTACTTCCACCCTTTTCCTATCTCTTTCCTTCCGTCTTCCCATTTTTGACAGATAGTGACATTCTATTGCGGTGCATCCCAAGATCTCTGCATACAAAACACATTCTGGGAAAATACTCAAAAACATACATATTCTAAAAAAAAAAAAAAAACAGACATAATAATAAGAAATTAAAAATAAAACAAAACAAAAAGGGTACAGGAAAGAGCGTATACATCAAAATATACACCATTATAAACCAAATTAGGCTTTTTTATTCGCGCAGTATGAAACATAACTAGAGCTTACATAACCTACACAGCAATGAGCCATCAATTACACCAAAACCAAATATGAATAACAGTCCTAAATAACAACAGATTGAGACCTAATAAATTCAATTTTCTGTATAACTTCATGCAAAATGAAGCCTTATGACATGACACTTCCTATGTTCATTCCACATAACGTGTATTTAAAGACCACAGTTCGTAGACAAGGTATCTGATCATATACACTCACTTCCTATACTTTGTATTGCGTGACAACCTATGCATAGCCACAAACACACTCAAACTATCCATTTCCTCCTTTCCAAATCCGATCACCACATTAAGCAGTTAATTTTTCTTTTTTTCCAAGCAATAGCCATCTCAGGTTGCATGGATATCTTGCATACTTCATTATTAAACCAAACGGCACTACGCCATGAATTATGCTCCTTAGACAGAACTCGGAGCTATTACAACTATTCAAATAATATCTCACTCCTGAGAAACATATATAATAATCGTATGCATTCCCTTAGTAGCTAACTCTTATTTCACCTGAAATAGTATTATCATCCCTCACTAATCATCACATGCACGCACTATAGGCCATAAAACACAAAGCTTTCAACACAGTATAGTATAATACATTAACAATAGTAATATGGCAAAAAATGTCTCCCTTATCACACAAGTGTACATTGAACTACGCCTCTAAAGATCTGCTACGGCAGTATAAACTCAGAGACTTAATATATAATCATCTGCCAAAAATATCTAATATAGAGTAAAGCCCCTTTACCCCTTCCCAGCCACAATTAAGCTAAAGAACCATATTGCATCTAAGGACCCTCCAGCAGCACCGGTTGAGAGCAAAAATTACAGCTGGAAGTGGCAAAGAGCAATTACACATAAAGTCAAACAACCACATATTCTAGCTGAGAGCAGCAATGAGCAATGAGGCAAAAAGTCACATAAGAGACTGATAGCGCATCACCTTCACAGCCCTACATACCCCTATAGATTGCTGTGTACATTATCTCCAACAGCCATCACTTATAAACAGTAGACTTTAAACAATGGAAACATGACATAAAGAAAGGTTAAGTCATTTCTCCCAGTTTCATATTCTTTTGGCAAGCTTTAAATATTATTATTTATCTTACACTGTCTACAACAGTATTTTATTCTTCATACACACTTGTTATTAAACTACACCTTCAAAGCAATAAAAAAGATTCAGATGCTAAGGCGTCATAGAGTCCCACTTCCATATGATTCCTTCCTCCAACAATGCTGAATATATTCAGCATTCACTCACAACAGTACAACAGTGCAATCCACCACTGGTATGCTGTATTTTAATTGTTGCAAAATGAAGAGCTGAATGTTATTTATACTGCCCATTGTGCTGTGCAACATGCGTATGGCGCTTTGTACCCGAAGCAAACCATGTACCATCCCTTTTCCACTTAAGACCTCCAGGCCTCCAACAGGACACATGCTGGAGATTTTGGAAGATCTTCCATGCAGCCTTATTTGATTATCTGGAGGTGGAATTTTTAAATGATGTTGCTTTCTTCCCTTATTTTCTTCCATGTGTGATAACCTACACATCAGTTCTAAATTGCATCCATACTGCTTGAAATGAAAGCTTCAAATAACACAGGCAAATGTCTTTGGATTGGGCTAATACTTTTCTCATTTACCGCAGCAGAACTCTTGAAATGTCTACTCTTACGTCTCTCTTGAGCCATTGCATTCTAGTTACAATTGTAATTTGTACTATGCATGCTGGGTGCTAAGTGGATGAGCTGATCGGATAAATGGCGTTGTCACCTTGCATTGGTTCTGATCGTTTAGAGGCTACCTTAGGTGTAAATTACTCTTGGTTTACAGTACAAACAGGATACCTATCCGTGAACACCCAGCCTGCTCAAGAAGCTGACTATCCAATAGTCATATACTGATGACACCATTTAGATCCTGAGTTCAGGAGTGCAAGGAAGAGCTTTATTTATGCGTTTGGTTCAGTTTAGTGTTACCCAAGCAACAATGATACATCTAGCAGAGACCAAATTGCAATCATCACATCCACAGCTCGATACTGATAATGATTGTATGGCCTGAAGTCTTGCATGGAGATGGGGGCGCTATAAGGAGCCCAATATTCCATAGGAAATGAATTGGATCTGTGTAGCGAGGAAATAGAACTCTCCAGCACGAATCGATGAACCATCCTGTTCAAAACAATATTCCTCAACGTACACCGAGACTCATAGAACGCCAAGACTGGTGAATTAAGAGGGAACAAAGCTGCAGTGAGTCTTATCGTTATCAGATACACCAGTCAAAGCGAGTCAGTGTGTCAGGCATTGGCTTCCTCACATATAAGCGGACACGGCAGACTGAAGGCGGTTCCCCCTGCATGTATTATTTGGCAGCAACGCCATGATTCTCCAGCACACAGCAGAGACTACGGCAGAGCTCCACATCGCCCTCAGTTCTGTATATTCTGCCAGTTCTGTAAAGTTCAGTTGTTAAGCCCTTTCTTTTATCTACATCTTTTAAAAGTTAGAGACACCTTGGAGGAAGTGGGCACAGATGTGGCTCTTTATGTTTATCCTACATACGTCTTACTTGTACAAAATGCGACCTTAATGTGCAGAATCTAACCAGCTTGTTGTAATTATTTTGAGTTTGCAAAGATGAAGCCACATTTTGTCTGCTATGCCCCTGAAAATTCTCCCTACAGTCTGGTGATTTTGCTTTCAGCAGAAAGCACCAGTTGGTCCAGGCTGGGGAACTTGCAAAGCTGTCGGAGCTGCGCAGCAATGGCACGTGCCCAGTGCCTTCCATGTCACCCATGAGAGAACGGCTCCACCATAAACTCAAATACAGTCTGTGCATGCCGTGCCTTTACAACCCTTTCGAAACGTATTCATCTGGAAAGGGAGGTGACATAATTAGAGAACGGGGCACAGATTACAGGATAGACATGCACAATACGATCTCTATTGTCTTACTTCGGTAGAACGTAATCCTCCATGACAGCAGCACCATCAACTATGACAAATACTGCAGCGCGCTCCACTCCATACCATTCAGTAGTGTTCAAACGCTAACAACGCTTTCAGGACACTTGAGTTAAAAGAATCAAGCTGCCATGTTGACTCTGCTTCTTCCTGATATTTGCACTAGAGGAAAGGACCTTCAAAATGTTACGTTCACCACAAACATATTTAAACATGTTGTTTTTCCAACGACAAATTCCTAGCTTAAAAATAAACACTTCCATTAAACAGTATCTTGTTAAAAAAAGAGAAAAAAAAGTAGAAAGTTGCTATAGATATAAGTCAATACATCTCAATATTTTTCCCTGTTGGTATTTGACAGCTTCTCCTGATTAGGGTTTAAGTCTTTCAGGAAGGACATTGGTTTCAAATGATTTGGAAATTAATGCACTAAGCCATCCACATTGATTCTCAAAACAGCTGGATAAATCATGTAATAGGAGAGTTTTTTTTATCTCTTGCAAGCCTTTTAGCCTCCATAAATTACTTTCTTTGTGCCACTATTTCTTTATTGAAGTCGTTAAATAGCATAATAGTGCACTTTTCTCCCTATTTAAGTACACCTAATTCCCTTGATCTTTTCAACAGCATTACTTTTACAGGGTACCTCAGGAATTTCACCAGGAACGTACATGGAGGTTGACCAATTCCAGGCTTGGGGCAATTGTGCGGTGTGCACGCGCCATTTCCAATTTTTCTTGCTGGTGGTAGATCCAATAGCTTTGGCAGTATTTTCTGCAAAAACTCCATAGGTTGACCATTTTCCACACCCTCTGGAAAGCCAGTAATCCTCAAATTAGAACGTCTGCAATAATTTTCTTGCTCAGAGATCCTTTTGTTTGCTGTTTCTAACAGTCCAGATAGGGTCACTACTCTCGTCTCCAAGACCAGTAAGTTGTCTTCAGATCCAGAGACCCTAGTTTCCAGCTCTTCAGTGCGCTTCTTCACCATGGATTGATCTTTTTTCATTTCCTATATGGTCTGATTGATCTTCCCAATAGACAGCACAACTCCATCCATGATTTCAGTTAGATAATCCTCAACAGACTGGCCTTGAGGCCTGGCTCCAATCAAGCTCTTTTAATTTATATCTCTAACTCTCTTTGATGGCAGAGAGTCTCCATTTAGAGTGCCAATAGGTCCCTCCTCATCTTCACTTCCAATTCTTGATCTCCTGGAAGAGGGAGCATCTGTCATTTCAACTGGATCTGCCATATTATATTATAGTATTATAACAGCAAAGCTGGCTGGGAAGGAGCAAAGCTCTCAGGCTGCCATTGCTGCAATTGTCAGTTCTAGAATCAGTATTCGCTTTAATGTTTAATTAAAAAGTGATACATGGAGGTTCTCTGTGTTTTAATGTTGGGTATTTCTTTTTTTTTAACTTTATTCTTTTTTAGCATTTTATTCTTCATACAAACATCATAAAGTTACAACCTTTTAGTGATGAACAACTCTGACCTACCCCACTACCCTCTTGACAGTCGTCAACTTTCCATCACTAACAAACTCGTCAAAAACATTTGCAAGGCGGTTAGGGTCAACCAAAGGCTCTAATTTGACACAGCTACATAGTTTTTCCATTATCATAAACTCTTGGAGTGTTTTCTCCAACTCAGACTTAGAAGGGACCCGCTCCCTTTTTCATCTTTGGGCGATGGATAGTCTTCCAGCTCTAAACAATGCTCCCAACATCTGGGGGAATCTATGTTCCTCCCTGTCCCTTGTTGTTGGAATACCCAGCAACATCTGGATCGAGTCAAGTGTGAGCGGTTCCCCCGTTATCTCCCTTATCCATCTCCAGAGTTTGTCCCAAAAAATGGGTATTCGCTGGCAGTACCATCACATATGGCAAAGTGAACCAATCTGACTACAGGCTCGGGGACAATACGGGCAACACCTTGAAACCTTCTTGATAGCTTGAGGGGGTCTCAGTGCCAACTGTGCAGAATTGTGAAGTTGTGTTCCATAGAGGAAGTGAAGAGATTACCATGAAAAGTGATGATAAAGATCCTTACCAATCTTCCTCTGAGATGTCTGCCCGGGCCAATTCTGCCCAGTAGCTCATAAAAGTCAGTCTACCCATAATGTCTACCATGATGAGGGTTTTATACATCCTATAGAGGATCCCCTTTCTATTAGCTCAGGTGTTTAAGACCTGTTCAAATGGATGGAGCTCTCTAAACACGTGTACTTCTGGTATGCCAGTATACCCTTGAGTATTAGGTAATCAAAGATATGGTAATCATATCCCTCCCTAAGAACTCCTCCGCTTCCTCAAATTAAAACATCTTTAAATAGTTGGCCCACCCTTCCGATCACTGTTGTGTATGGCGAAATCCTTGTTGAGATAGATTGAAGGGGGTTCCCACACAACGTCATGGGGGAGGGTCAGGATGAAAGTCCTCTATTTGCCCTGTTATCCTTCCACACTGACCAAAGCACACCCAGGGTGGAGTGATCTCTTAGCTGGTTAGGTATTTCCTGGTAGGAAGCCCATAAAAGAGCCCTAACTTTACAAGGATGAGTTTCCAAATCTTCTAAGAACACCCAGTAAGATCTTAGATCATCCCTCATGTTTTCGAGCATCACCTGTAGTTGGGAAGCTTAGTAGTAAAGGAAAAGGTCAGGGAAGGGAAGCCAAAACCTCCTAGGTCCCTTGTGAGGGTGAGCGTAGCTCTTTTCACCCTGGGTTGCTTGTTCCACCCTTTGAACCTGCCTACTGATCTATTTAACTTGCAAAAGAAGTTGTCTAGGAAGATGGTCGGAAGTGCTGTAAACAGGTAGAGGATGGGATGTATACGTTTTGGCTGTGGCACAATTGGTCAATTTGGCCGCAAAGCCAATTTTGCAGTGGCCACAACCGCCCTGTTTAAAACCCCACACTCCCCCCCCCCCCCACCGACCCACTATTTACTTTTTCACCGTCCGGGCCTTTACTGACCGTGCAGCGACAGATCATTCCCTCCTACGCGGGTCGTATCCGATGCCGCGCCGCAGGGTCAGATTTTCTTTTATTTTTCGCTCCCCGCCTCCATACCTCTGGAAGCAGGGGACATCCCTGCTACCCCCAAAGGTAATCACTACCAAACATGGGTAGCGGCGGACACCTCCGCAATCCCCACTCCCAATGTTTGGTAGTGATTACCCAAATTGGTCGTTTCAAAACGGCCAAATGGTACTGGCCGAATTTGGCCAATTGTACCATTCGGTCAATTCAAAATGACCAATTTGGATAATACCAGAGGAAGCCCGGTAAAACATTCATCTTGATTGGGGCCATACGACCATACCAGGATAGAACTAGTGGGCCCCATCTTTTCAGGTCGGATTTTATAGCTTCTAACAGAGGGTGAAAGGTAACCTTTAATGAAATTTTGTTCCACCCTTAGGCAGAAAAATCTTGTTCTGGAATCTAACCCTGAAATACCCCCTTCCATCGGCATGAGACAAGATTGATCAATGTTTATTTTTAGACCCAAGAAATGTCAACATTTTTCCATTTGCGTGAGCAATTCAGGCAGGGAGGAATGGACTTCGGAGAGGTAACCCAAGATATCATCGGCAAAGAAGGACAATTTAAATTCTGTTTCCCTGCACTTAATACCCGTAATAGCCTGATTAGCTCCAATGGCAATTGCCAAGGGCTCCATGGACAGGGCATACAACAACAGTGACAAGAGGCAACCCTGCTTTGCCCTTCTCGATAAGCGGAACAAATCGGATATTACTCAACTAACATGAAAATGTCCCCCAATCCCATTTTCTCTAGAACTTTCATCATATAGAGCCACTCAACCCTATCAAAAGCTTTCTCTGAGTCTATCGCTACAAAACAGGAGTCTAGGCCTGTTGATCTCAAGTGGTGCATACAGTTGATGGTCTTTCTAATGTTGTTGGAGCCCTGTCTGTCACGGATGAAGTAGACCTGATCTCCATGGATCAGGGTTGGGGCAGGGATTCGAGTCTATTCCCCAAAATGTTTGCTAATATTTTTGTATCATTGTTTAACAGAGTGATCCGTCTGTAGGAGGAGCAGAGTGATGGGTTCCTGCTCTCTGAGAAGTGGGTCTGGTTAGTCTCCCCATCTTTGAGCAGGGCATCATTGCACCTCCACCTACCCTTAGTTGCACGGTCCTCCTCCCAGCTACCTAATCTAATACACACCTCTATAGTAGCCTTAGTGCACCGTTTTTTTTGGATCGCTCTGGCTTTTAGGGAGAATAGGCCATATCTCTTCAACACTAAAACCTCTCTCAAGCCCAAGGTAAGGCAGTTTGCTACAAGATTGCGACGTCTACCATTTGTACACATTGCGCAGATTCAGGAACGAACGGCTGCTGTTCAAAACCCCACTGTTGAAGTGCAAACCGTAAAAGTTGAAGACCTGTATTTAAGACAGGCCTTACAGACTTGTGATTCCTGGCCTCGGGGTTCATCAAGCTTCGCTACTACCGTGGAAATATTCAGCGGATACCCTAGAAAATTTAAAGAAGTCTTGGATGCATGTATGGTACAGTTTTCATTTCGGCAGGTCTCTTTTCAGACAGATCAATCAAAATTGGGTTTTCTAATTACCCACATGTCTGGTAGTGCACTAGCATGGGCAACAACCTTAGTCTCTACCAATGAACTTCTGCTAGATTCTTATGCTGGGTTTATGACTGCTTTAAAAAAGATGTTTGGCAGGCCTGATTGTCCTATGCTACTCAAGAAGAACTTTTGGAATTTTGTTAAGGCCAACAAGACCTGCTTACCTATAAGACGACATTTAAACAACTGGCATTAAATGGCACTTGGTCAGAGGAATCTTGCTTTACCTTGTATTGTGGTGGGCTTTCAGACAGCTTACCTAGAGTACCTCACCCTGCTTCATTGGACCAGCTTGTACAGTTGGCATTACTAATTGACTTTAGACTACAGGAACGTTATCTAGCGAGAAGGCGAAATAGACCACCATCCACACAGACTCCTGCCCACCTGCCTTCTACTTCAGAAGCAGCCAAGGAATCTCCAGAACCAATGCAAATAGGTACAGCTAGGGATCTGTTATCTGTGGTCGAAAGAAGTAGACAGAGAAACAATGGTTTATGTATGTATTGTGGCTCCTCATCACACCTCTTAAGATAATGGCCCTCATTACGACCCTGGCGGAGTGGGTCTACGCCAGCGGTATTCGCGGCGGACCCGTCCGCCCTACTACAAGTTCCCGTAGCGCCATGGAGCGTTTTCCGCCTGGTTTTTCCGGGCGGAGAAATCCATGGCGCTACGGGACCTTGTTGTTAATTACGCCACCGTATTTTACGGTGGCGTAATTAACGCCTTCCCCACTCCCATTATACCCTATGGGGCAAAAATGGGAATGGGGAAGGGTAAAATGGGGAATGGGGATTTACCGCCCCGCCAAGGTCAGAATGGGGCGGTAAGTCCGCCAACCCCCATGGCGGTATCGGCAGCTTTCCGCCGTGCTCCATGGTGCATATTGCACCACGATTTCCGCCAGGGTCGTAATGAGGGCCAATGTCCCTTATTGTTTTGACAATCTCATTACAAATATCAGAGGATGCCAAGATGCAGGTGTTAGCATTGGTGGATTTAGGCACAGCTGGCCTGTTTATGGACGCGTTATGGGCTAAGCAGAATGGTATTCCTGTGGTAAAATAAGAAAGAGTTGATAACAAGGGTGGGCGGTGGACTCCTAGAGAGCGGGTCCATTACTGCAAACACCAAGCCACTTCTGATGTTCATTCAAAAACAGGTTGAGTCCATCAAATTAGACTTGATACAGGCTGCTCATTTTCCAATTATACTGGGTATTCCCAGGCTCACTCTACACAATCCACACATTAATTGGGGAGCCTGTACCCTGTTTGTAGGGTCAGAGCATTGTATGTGGTCTTATATTTTGGATAATAGACCGGCTTCAGTGGTGGTCTTTTCTCTAAATTACCACCACTCTTCTGTGTCCACCATAAATGTCACCATCTCTGTGAAATATCAGCACTATCAAGCGTTTTTCACAAAAAAATCTGTTAAATCTCTACCACCTCACAGACCTGAAGACGTTGTCATCAGTCTCCTTCCTGATACTACAGTTCCTCTAAATAGGATGTTTTGCTTGTCCCCTTCAGAAAAAGAAGCACTTAAGATGTATTTAACAGAGAACCTAGCCAATGGTCTTATTAGGGAATCCACTTCATCTGCTGGTGCCTCTTTTTGTTTTCTTTATACCAAAGAAGGAGACGATAGAATTAAGACTGCGCCTAGATTACTGTGGATTAAATATTGGCACACTCAAGGATAGGTATCCCTTAGCATTGATTCCAAACATATTGGATGCTGTGCATGATGCTTGTATATTCACAAAACTAGATTTCAGAGGAGCCTATCACCTAATTCGGATAAAAGAAGGGGATGAGTGGAAGACTTCTTTCAGAACGCCTTCTGGACACATTCGGCCTGTCAAACACCCCAGCCGTATTCCAACGCTTTATGAATCACATATTCGCTGTCCTATTGTTTCACTTTGATTGTTTGTTAAGACGATATTCTGATTTATTCCAAAACGTTCAGAAGACCACACACATCATGTATCTGAAATCCATCGTATTTAAAAAAAACTTTTGCAGGTGAAATCAGAAAAGTGCACTTTTGATGCAACCTCAGTACCTTAACTGGGTTACATCCCATCTCCAGAAGGGATATCTATGGGCCCAATGAAGGTAAAGGTTATCACGGAATGGAAAACTACCTCAGTAAAAGAGAGATTTTTGGGACTTACAGACTTCTATAGTCAGTTCTTTCCCACCTTTTCTCAGAGTGTTATTCCCTTAACTTCACTCATGAAAAAGAATGCTTCCTTTGACTGTGGTGTAGAAGCGGAGCACGCCTTTTTATGTCTAAAACCTTTGCTACAGCTCCTGTGTTGAGGCAGCCCGATAACCAGAAACCATTTATAGTTGAAACGGATGTCTCTGACAGGGCCGTGGGAGCAGTTTTAAAACAAGTATCAGATGACAAGCAGGAACACAGAGTGGCTTACTACGCCCGAAAATTGTCTCCATCCGAAGTGAACTACTTGTTTCTAGACAAAGAACTGTTGGTGATGAAGTTAGCCTGCAAGGAGTGGTGGCATTCCCTTCTTGGTACCGAACCTGAAACGAAAATCTGCACTGACCATTGCAATCTGTTAATGTTAAAATCTTTTAACTGCAGGAACAGCCGTCAGGTCCAATGGGTGTACTTTTTCTCACAATATCACTCTCATTTGACATACATATCAGGAACTCAAAATATTATTGCAGACGCTCTCCCTCATACAAGTACTCCTTCAACATTAGAAAGACAGTTTCCGGAGAAGATGTTCCCAAGTACTACAGTTATTATTGCAGTAACTTCCTTTCTGCAGAGAATTCGCGAAGCATTAAAACAGTCTTCTAATCATCGAACAATACCATCTGCCTTGAACCTGAGCCCTAAGGATGGGATGTTTTTTTTAAGGTCATGCCCTATACAAACCCAATGTGTCCTTAAGACAAGACGTGATGCAGATCTGCCTCGATTCCAAGATTGCCAGTCATTGCGGCATACAGTCTACTCTGCATCTGATACAAAGACTATTTTGGTGGCCTTCACTGCACAAGGATGTCGTTTCTTACCCTCAATCTTGTGAAATCTGTGCACAATTGAAACATCTCAGGACTAAACCTGCTGGGAAACTAGAACAACCTTCTCTTCCAACATGTCCCTGGGAGAAGATAGCGAACAATTTTATCGTGGAATTACCACCTTCAGAAGGACAAACAGTGAGTATGGTCAAAGTGGACACATTCTCCAAGATGGCTCATTTCTCACCATGTTCCATTATTCCCACTACTGCAGAGTCAAATATTCTTTTAGGATATCTTCAAATTACATGCCGTACCATCAGCTATTAGATCTGACCGAGGATCCCAGTATACCTCTAAGTTTTGGACTGCCTTATGCAAGAAGGTCAACATAAAACACAGTTGGCCTCAGGTTTTCATCTGGTATCTAATGGATTGACAGAAAGAACAAATCAAAGTTTGGAGCAATACCTCTGATGCTTTGTCAGCAGCCCCGGATGATTGGACGTCTTTGTTGCCAACAGCTGTGTTTTCTCACAATATATCTTTACACTTGTCCATTGGTATGTGTGAGGGTTCAGTAATGCAAGGTGGACAACTGTTTAGAATTTGTCAACATATGCCATTTTATTGTTAAAAAAATATGTTCAAAATACCTCACTATGCCTACTCTGCTTAGGATTTCCCTGCCTAACCAAAACTAAGGGTAAAACACTTTAACACAGGATAACTGTCCTTCACAGTAAGCAACAAAAACACAAATAGAATATATGGCAATACAACATGACAAACACAATTTACAGTCTCTGAATAACCTTTTGATGTCCTGGGTGATTTACCTTCCCCAGGATTCAAGGTCAGTTCTGTTCTGTCAACCAAAGAAAAACATTTCTTAAATCAGTTCTTGATACTTCAAAGTCAATCTGAAAGTTTGTAACCAAACTTCCAATGATAGCAAATCTCTGCTCCTTGGTGAAATATCCACTTTCCACTTCTACCAAAAAGCACCAATGGTAATCCCTACCCTAATGCTTTTGTCACCTCTTCGAGAAGAATTGCCAAAGTTCAAAAGGAAATGCAATATCCACAACAGCTAGTAATATACAGGTCTTGGTTAACAGTTAGTATTCTCTTGGTTAGAGTTTTAGAAGTCACAATGGTATATTTGTCAGGATGACTTCTCAGTGCTGCTGCTTCCACTTCAACAACTTAACTTGTACTTGATTCACTATGAGACCAGCCACCTTTGTCTCATAGCACTCCACTTTGTTTAAACTGCTATAACATTGCATCGACTGACACTTAGATATACCACCCCAGCTTCAGTGCTTTGGACTACCACCACAACTTCAGTGCTTTGTATTTTTAGACACTCTTCCTTTGAATAACTTTCTTCAAAAGGGGCAGCCTCTTTGCCTCTCCTATACGTCTGCCACAATAACAACCTGGGTTTGCCTTTGCGACACATTTCTCTCTGTCTTCCACAGTCTCTGTCACTACAGGTTTTGTCAACTTCAGAATAGTCTACAAGCAGCCAGTTTCCCTTCCACAACCTCACTTATACCTTTCTGCCAGTTATCAGGCCAAGTAATTACCCAGAAGCCTTGGTGCCACTATCTTAGCTTCAGGGAATGCTTGTACACTTGAATTTAAGGCCAATTAACTGTTGTTAACTTCACAGTACAGTTATATTGTTTCTTCTGGTTTCACTAGTAATATGGGGAGACTCTTGGCTTGGGTAACGCTTGTTCTCTTCTTCAATAGTTTATACACTTTAATTTCTTTTTGAGAAAGGTATGCCACGTTAAGGTAAATATTAGGATTCAGTCTTTAGAAATCACCATTAGGCACATGCAACTACTTCTTGATGTAGTTTTCAAGGTTTTTAAAATCTCTTTTTATTCCACTTTTCCAACATAACACAAAAATAAAGTGAACGTTCACATTCCCACCCCACGCCCTCCCACAAACCCCCATAACACAGGTGCGTTTATTGCAATGTAACATATGCCAGTGTTGTACTAGAGTAGGATATATGCATTAGCCAAACAATTCTCATATGAGTACACTTTAGCGGGCCTGCCAGCTCCGAACATTACGTTTCTTCGACACCAAAGAGGTATCGCCATGACTGGGGGTGTCATCACATAACACTAAATCATTGTCCACAAGACTGCCTTCATTGCCCTTCACGGTGTGTCTGGATCTCCATTCCCAAGGACATAAGAATGGGCGGGTACCCAGTAGTCGAGTGGTCTGCTACCCAGGGGAAGAGAGGCGGAGTCGGTGGCCTCCCACAGTTCACCCACGTTAATTGTACATAGCCATTCCACACTGAAGGTGGTTTCCATCTCATCCAGGTCTGGCCACTAGAGCTCTAGCCACCACGGAGGCCATGGCTAATCATTTCCTTTGTGATCTGGAGGGGACACTAAATAGCGCTAGCAACCAGGCCTCAGGAATATCATTTGGACACCCCAAGATAATTGAGGTCATAATCCCAGACACACCCTCCCAGAAGAAATGCATGTTAATGAAGCCGGCGTCGCTGATGTTGCACCTTGGACAGGCCACACTTCTCTCAGGGTAAACTTTATGCAGTTGGGCCGGGGACAGGTAGGACTGATGCAAACATTTAAAATGAATCAGGCAGAATCCTGAGAGACTTTCCTGGTCATTCCACACACCATCTGCCATTGATACTCCCACAGGGGGGGTCTCAAATATACCATCCAATCTGGATGTAAACAACACTCAGGGGTGCAGGGTGTATTGATTTTATAATTTTGTACAAGACAGAGACCATAATGGTTAGGCTGGGGGGATTTATTAACAAATTGGGTTAGAGAGGGGGGGGGTCAGATTTCAGAAATTCAGACCACAACCCACAGAGAGTTTCCTGCAACCTGTAATAGAATAAGAGGGAGACCGCGTTCCACGACATTTGAGCAGATCCCATGACATAAACTGACCGATATGTACCAAGTTGCCCACAGAACGAACTCCCAGTTTCTGGAACTGTATTTTGAAGGATCTCTCGGAGGTGAGCGGGAGACCATAAACCGAATACAGTGCAAAGGCTGCATGGAAACAGCATCATGTACCGTTCCGGAGTGCACTTGGTCCCATGCCCAGCGTGTTACATCTGTGGGTTGTATCTCGCCCCTGGGAATACGTCTGGGCGTCCCCCACAACAACCCCTTCAGGGTATGCGGGTATGCAGTCAACTTTTCTAGGTTAATATGAGGTAGTTCAGTGGAGGGGTGCCACCACCAGACAGCATACTGGATTTATGAGGCAAGGAAATAAGCGTGTAGGTGGGGGCAGTCCAGGCCACCCGACGCTTAGGGCAGAGCCAGTGTGTCGAGAGCAATACACGCATGTTTACCGGGCCACACCAGTTTGGTCAGCATGGAACCGGCACGCCACCAGAACCACAAAGGAGGGATCAGTGGCACGTTGTTAAAAATGTATAGCATCTTGGCGACCACCACCATCTTGGCCAAGGCTAGGCGTGCACCCTGGGACAGGGGCGGGCAGATCCATACCTCAATTCTGCGCTCTAGTAGCTCCAGGGTTGCAAGATAGTTTTCCTCAAAGAGCTTGATAGGCGAGGTTGAGACCCTGATTCCTAGATACCTCATAGCATCAGGGCACCAACAAAAATCATCCCTTATACCAGAGGGGAGAATTGTGGAGGTCAGTGGAAGAACCTCAGACTGGGACCAGTTAATTTGGAGTCCTCAGAATCTACCAAAATCTACAATCTCCTGAATTAGTTCCTGAAGATTTTGTCTAGGATTTTTTACCTACAATAACAGTAAAGGGAGATAACGCAGACATGCACATATATCTGAACGCCCCTGTGAGAATGGAATTCCCTAATGGCTTGGCCAAGGGTTCGACCGCCAGGGCAAAAAGGATCGGGGAGAAGGGGCACCCATGCCGAGTACCCCTAGTGGGGAAGATGGGACCAGACACCTGTTGGTTTGTTAGTATAGAAGCCTGAGGGGAGGTATATAAAAGACAAATCCAGCGTATAAAATTGAGGCCCAGGCCCGATCGACATATGATTTCAAATAGGAAGGGCCACTCGACAGTGTTGAAGGCCTTCTCCGCGCCGAGGGCCGCAGCCTCTTTAGGAATGTCTATTTTGATGTTATGCATCATAGAGAAAAGGCGCCTAAGATTGTTCTGCTTAGCTTTACTGGGTATTAACCCTGCTTGATCAGGGAGGACCAGTGAGGCCATATGGGGGAAAGAAGCCTATCCGCCAACAGTTTTGCCAGGATTTTATTGTCAGTGTTGATGAGCGAGAGGGATCTGTACGACGCACACTCCCGGTGGTCCTTATTGGGCTTAAGTAGGAGGGTGACTACGGCCGTCCTAGTGGACTCCAGAAGGAGGCCTGCTGACAAGGAGAAGTCTAACATGCTACGCAAGTGAGAAACAAGGGTCTCGGAGTATCCCTTATAAAACTCAGCAGGGATGCCATCTTGACCAGGGGCCTTACCTCTGGGCAGTTCTCGTATGATCTTGCATATTTCCTCAACAGTGGGAGGGGCGTTTAGAAGATCGGCCTGCAAACGATCCAGCCATCACAGTGCAAACCGGTCTAGATACTGCCTAATCTCCTCTGGGGAAATGGATAGCTGCGATGAGTAAAGCCGCTCATAGTAGTCCCGGAATATCTTGTTGATACCCTTGGTATTTCAAACCAGAATTCCATTTGGATCCGAAGACTCCAATATGTTCCACGGTCCCCTTTCTCCCTGATCCGCCCAAGCAAGAGTGTGGCTGGGTCTGGCACCCTCTGCATATTTAGTCGCTAGGGCGGGATCTCCCAAGTATCTATCCTCCCTAAGGGCAGCTTCAGAGTGTTCTAGGCATTTGTCACCCAGAAGTTTGGTAATCTGAGGATCTTTATCTGTAAGTTGTCTGTGCTACAGCTCCGTAATCGCCCCTTCTAACCGACGAAGGGAACTCCTCAATGACTTTAGAACCCCACGTTCCCTGGAAATGCAACAACCTCTTATAACCACCTTAAAGGCCCCCCAGAGCGTTCTGTAATCCAGGACGGAGTCAACATTGAGACAAAAGTATTCATGGATATCGTCTTGGATCCCTTCCCGAAACACTGCGTTCTCGAGGGCGCAAGAGCGAAACCGCCACCGTGGGGGGCAGCGTGCTGCTGTGGGAATGGATATGACCACCAGTACTGAAGAGTGGTCAGATAACATCCTTGGCAGCTTTTTGGTAGATTGTGTGGCAGTGGATAGTGGGACGAATAGCATAATGTAGTCCATTCAGGAGGCGGTTCTGTGCACTCCAGAGAAGAATGAAAATACCTTTACTTCGGGGTGTGTATGGCTCCATATGTCCACCAACCACATGGATTCAGCTATATCCCTCCAAGCAAGGGCCGCTTTAGGGGGAGTGGTGTGTGAGGAGGCCGATCAATCCTTATCTAAAGTCAAGGCCCGATTGAAATCCCCGGCCCAGATTATTTCATATGTGGGAAATTTGTGGGTCAGGGCCACGCATTTCTGGAAAAATTCCACATTGGGAGCATTAACATTAACAAATAATATTTTCATACAAGGGGCATGCTCAACGTTTATATGGAAGGGACAGGCAAGGGCGAGTTGGAAATGGCTCACTAAGCCATATGAACAGGAGGGACTGGCTGCCCCCGACTTCGAGCTGTACTTTCTCTCAGCGCAGGCCTGTTATGCTGTGTACTGGGAGGAGGGGGGTCCTGCTGCATCACATGTGCCTCACATGTGACACTGGAAACACAGTGGGGGGGGGGACCCAGCAAGGCTTCTGCACGAGCTGGCAGGGTGGAAATCGAGGAATGACAATCACATGGACCCTACTCTGGTTATGTGCCGGGCGT
Organism: Ambystoma mexicanum; assembly: GCF_040938575.1. NCBI lineage: Eukaryota > Metazoa > Chordata > Amphibia > Caudata > Ambystomatidae > Ambystoma > Ambystoma mexicanum. The sequence continues at coordinate 851,817,107 of NC_090934.1, forward strand.
GCACTAGGCTAACGGACCACCCCAGAAACACTGTGTTGTCCAGGCATGACTATATGGGATGCACCATACCTACCCCCCACGCAAGATGTGAAATTGGCCACGCACTGGAGGAATAAGGGCATAAACTACTTCAGGGACCTATTTCTTGACAAGCAATTAATTAGCTGGGAAGTTATTAAAGCAATTGTGAATGATACCCCGATGCAGAAACTACAATGCCTTAGACTACGCTCGGCAATAGCAAACACGTGGGACGATTTCCCCGAGGAGCCCCCGTCACACCCAAGCTTGGGGTATGTACTCACCCCAGCCCAGTAAAGAAATCAGCGTCTACACTTTACAAAATCACGCTATCAACCAGGGAAGTTCAAGCCCAAGGTGTTAAAGGGGAATGGGAAGAAGACATAGGAATCGCCGTAACAGACGTGCACTGGTCACAATTATGCGGTTTGACGAAAGATATATCTTGCAACTCCAGATACCGTCTGATTCATTATGAAATATTGAACGGAGTCCATCTCACCCCAGCCCGATTCCAACACATGTATGCAACAGCGACCGGAAAGTGCCCAAGATGTATGAGCGATGAGGCAGGCATATTACACATGTTGTGGTCATGCAGAATGCTCGCTACATACTGGACTGACGTATGCAAAGCACTTGGTGAAATGTCGGACAAGCCTATAACCTGGGACCTAGGGTCTTGTGTACTAGGCCTTGTGTGTAGAATGAACCCTATTCGGCGCAGAATGTTAAATCTAGGCCTATTATTAGCAAAGCGCGGAATACTGATGCGTTGGGAAAGCAAGGAACCGTCTAGGTTGAAAGAATGGGAGAATTATATGATCTGGGTGAATGACAACAGGAAAGCGTACTCTAGCCTACTTCCGATGTCATGCCGCCCGAAAGATATCTCGGGCGGATATAGGCAATATCTAGCAGATAAAAGCATAAGAGAGGACGAACAAGAAGGAATGTGATTATGTATGTATGATAAACGCCAACTATGTACACAACTGTATAAATGCAAGAAATAAGTAATGCAACTGAAAGAAATGTAATGTGCTAAATCTGTGCAAGTTAAATGAAAGTTTTAAAAATAATAATAATATTTTCAACCCAAAGCATTCACCTGCAAGAAACAAATAGAGGCCTTCTACATCGGGTATTTGCTCATGGAGACGTAACCTCAAGGATGCATGCAAATAAATCGTAACTCCCCTAGATTGAGATGGGTATGAGGCTCCATAGCGATTAATCCCCCAGCCCTTAGCTATGGGGCGAGGGCAATCCTTGGCAAGGTGAGTTTCCTATAAGCAAAGTACTGTAGCCCCGTGCATCCGTGTGACTCCCTTGCTGGCCTCTGCAGCAGGCGTGGGCAACCTAAACGCACAATGCACCCGTTGGCAGTTAGAGAACTCATAGAATGTGTGACATGGCCATAAACAACTTAGATTCCTTGTGCACCTTGAACTGTAGATAACATCCCAAACATCTGCCTCCCACGCCAGAAACATAAACATACCGGCTCGTTTCCCAACCCAACCCAACAGAAACCACTAAACATGGCGCAGTGACTGCACCGACAGGGTGCCGATCACGGCTTTAGCGCTCAAGAAATTCAGTGACATCATATGTGCTCTAACATAGCTTGCCCACAGCAGGGTTGGACCATGACCCCGGAAGTGGGTTAGCCAGCCGTTAGGAGAGTGAATTTAGGACTGCAGTCAGACTGGGTTTACTTGGGCCTCATTAGTGTCTGGTAGCTCCGAAACAAAGCGGTCTGCTGAGGACGGAGAAGAAAAGAACCAGGTTATCCCATTGTGAACAACGCAAAGCTTGGCTGGAAACAGCTTGGCATATTGGACATTCTTCTTCCTCCGTTTATTTTTTATTGCTTGGACTGTCTCCCTTTGCTCCTGGGCTTGTTGGCTGAAATCAGGGAACAGTCTAATAATGGAAGAGCCGTATCAGAGTTTGCCCTTGTCCCTGGCGGCTCTTAAGAGGACATCTCTGTCTCTATAATTTAGGATCTAGCCAATTATTGGTCTGGCGGGGGCACCAGGAGCTGGTTTAGCTGCCAGGGAGCGGTGTGCCCTCTCGACCAGAAACATAGAGGACAGCGGTGGGTAGTCAAGAATTTCCACCTGGAGTTTTTCGACAAATAGTTCCATATTGTCGATGCATGTAGACTCCGAGACCCCCACGATGCAGAGGTTGTTTCTCCTCGATCTTCCCTTCAGGTCATTGTTCTTAGCCTCCACCGCCTCACTGATTGTTGTAAGGACACCACCTCTATTTGTAAGGATGTGACTGTGTCCTCAGTATCCCCTATCCGCTGTTGCGCCTCTGTCTGTATAGCAGAGGTCTCAACCTTGCAGGTCCGTGTATCTATTTTTGATCCAAGGGAATCAGTGCTATTCTTCAAGCTCAATGGAGTGTGGTTCAGAGTGGCCATATCGACAGCGGCGGGGGCTGAGGTTGAAGGGGGGGTGTTGTATTACTGTTCCTGTCGTGTAAATTGGTCATCTTCGCCTGTTTCCTGTTGCCCATTTTCCTCTGTCTCAGTGGGACCCCTGTCCTCCACTCGAGTAGAGGCAAAGTCACCAGTAAGATCGGGGGGCCAAGAGCCCGGTTCTCGTCATTTAGGGGTAATGTAGATGAAGAATTTGCTCCGGGGTGTAGTTGGGCAACTCCGTAGTGTGGGGCCCTCTTGGAGCTGAGCTCCAGCCTGTCACTGCGCCTCGAAAGTGAGGGGGTTGATCAGACACAGCCCACACCCCTGCGAAACAATGGCATGCACAGAGCGCAGCCCTCCAAGGGTGCTGCAATGATAGAATGCGCTATGTAGGAAGGACAGCAGGGGTGGCTGTCCAGTGCGTGCCCACCAGCACGCGCACATCACAGTGCCCAGGAAGGGAGATTTATGGACTCGGGGAAGGATAAGAAGGAATAAAACACCCCTAGCACACCCTTTCTATAGAACTTAGTGTTAGAAGAACTTAAAAGAGTTAGTGGTTTTCTAAGGTAGTGTGTTTGAGATAGAGTTAAAGGTGCAGAGGAGAGAAAGACAACCTTGACATCTAGGTTGTGCTACATAGAAGGACAACAAAACAAAATTCCCAATTAGGGAACTTACGTCCCCTGCACACTATCCTGTGTCTGGAAAAAAAACAGACCACTAGCTTATCTAGTAAAAATTGATATTCATTCAACAGTATTGATATTGATATTGATATTTTATTTCTATCGCGCTCGTGCACAAGTGTTTCAGAGCGCGACAAGGCAAGGGAGGGGAACAGGGAAGAACAAAACAGCGATCCTACTAGGCCCAGTGACATTGAGAACGCGCAAGTGCATGGGACAGGGGGACGGGAAAAGTGCATGGAAGGGAGGAGAAGTGGAAAGTGGGAAGCAGAGGAGAAACAGATAAATAGCAATAAATAAATAATAAAGGCAACAAACAGTTTTAGTGCAGCCAGCAATTTGCAAGTGCTATGTTTATGGCAGCAGACAGCGTAGGTCTGATAAGTGCAGGAAGAAAAAGGGGGGGGCTGTATGGGTACAGATACAGACCCCAGTGCAAGGGGTGGCCCGGAGGCAGTGCAGGAGGGTGGCAGGGTGAGCAGGTACCTGGGGCCGGAGGACAGAGGGTGGCCAGGTGCACGGTGCCAGGAGCGAACAGATCAGCAGGGGAGAGGGGGAGCGAAGGCAGAAGAAAAGAGGAAGGTCTTGAGGTGCTTCCGGAACAGGAGATGGTTCTCCTCAAGTTTTAGAGTGGCAGTGAGGCTGTTGCAGAGGGAGGCCCCAGCCGAAGACAGAGATATACCTCCAGCTTGTTTCTTTGAAAAACGACTGACCCTGAGGGAGTTGGAGGTAGAGGAGTGAAGAGCTCGAGAGGGGAGGTATTTCCGGAGGGATAGCTGAAGGTAGTTTGGACCCAGGCCCCAGAAAGCCTTGTGGACAATGCACAGGGTTTTGAATTTAATCCTTGCATCCACTGGGAGCCAATGGAGAGATTTCGGAGCTGGAGAGATACGATCCCAGGGCTTGAGGCCAAGGACAAGTCTCACAGTCCTATTCTGGATTAGTTGCAGAGGGCGGAGAGTAGAGGCAGGTAGATTTAGAAAGAGGCTGTTACAATAGTCCAAGCTAGAGAGAACCAGAGCTTGGGATACCATGAGCTTCTGGGGGAAGGAGAGGAACGGCAGAGTACCTCTGAGGAGGTGCAGTCAGAAATGTGACTTTTTAGAGACCTCAGAGGTATGGGCAGCGAAGGAAAGGGTGGAGTCAAAGATGACCCCGAGGTTCTTAGCCTCGCAGGTGGGGGTGGGAGGAGGGCCAAGGGAGGCCGGCCAGCGAGTGAGGGGAAAGGATAGTGAAGGTGTGCCGATGAGGAGGATCTCCGTCTTGCGGCATTCAGACAAAGATCATTGGCGGCACACCAATCTTGAATGGCAGTTAGGCAATCGGAGATGAGAGAGGGAGAGGAGGTGGCAGAGGACAGCCTGAAAATGAGTTGTGTCGTCAGCGTAGCAAATTATAATATGTGATGTCTTATCATTGAGCAGTTTTCAAGAATAACATTAAAGTCCGATATTTGTCACAAGATAATCTTGAATTTATTTGTGATGATGATACCGAGGGGGCCCAATGCATTTCGAGTGCCAATCACTCTTCATCAGGGGCATGTGATTCTCTAAAGGGGAAGTATATATAACATTCTGTTAGGATAAATGATAACCAACACATGTAAACAGTTAGGTAACACTTCAAGCTTTACAAAATGTACACCAGAAAAAACTCAATAGTTAAATCATGTTGTCAATTGGATGCGACAAAATTAATTTCGTACATTGCCTATTTTTCCTTCAACAAAAGTGCTGCAACTAACTTGATGTCAGTCCATTTCACTTAGTTTTTGTCTGTTCATCATTCACAGACCATCTCTAATGTAACTGAAGAAGTTTCTAAAAAGAATAGCATGCTAAGTAGATAGTATGAAAACAGTCTAATCTTTGAAAATTTGAATATGACCACTATGTCAAATGGTAAGGAGTCTGGTCTAAAGGCTCTATGGGACTAGTGTCAAATATTTATATAATAGTCTCATGGTTATGATTAAGACAGCCTTGGGTGTAGATACTGAACAAGACGGCCTTAGGTGTAGCTACTGAACAATGCTAGCATGCACCGGACAAAACGCCTATTGGTTGGAGGTTATGTTAGAGTAACAGAAAGTGTGAGGAGTTCTCTGAACAACTGATTAACGCGGGGGAGGCCGGTTCACCAAGTCAGATGATACTAGTTATCATATAGAGAACTCATAATCATATGTCTGCCAAAGAAGGATGTGATTGTGCATTTACATAATATGTCAAAACTGAGGCTGAAAATCTCATGGAGTTGGTTACTTAACTAGCTACCCATTGTCAGAGGGAGATATATTGACACCTTGTTAATATCACAATGATCTATCAGTCAGTAGTGTCATATGTACACAATAACATGAATACAGCACTTAATCATGAGCCTGTCCCACGTGGGGTTCACAGTCTTAACTAGAACATCTAGCCCAATGTTATTTAGTGTGATCTCAGAAGTCAAGAAAGGTAGATAGTGAGTATTTAGAGGTGTCTATGCTACAGATGTGTCTCAAAGAAATGGTCCTAAGTAAAAGTCCTCATTGGGGCCAAGTGGTGCCATAGCATCCAGTTTGTGTATCCACAGAAGTTCCCTCTGTGAGAGTAATTTGGGTAAGTCTCCTCCTCTGGCTAGGGGGTGTACCACTTCTAGGATGGCAAAACGCATTTGCGAGATGATATGATTATTATCTCTGAAGTGTCGAAACACTGGAGATTTCACATTCTTGGTTCTGATTTGAGACTTATGTTCGATCCACCGTTCTTTTGCTCGGCTCATGATTAAGTGCTGTATTAATGAACGCGTTGGACCCCCTCGGTATCATCATCACAAATAAATTGAAGATTATCTTGTGACAAATATCGGACTTTAAATGTTATTCTTGAAAACTGCTCAATGATAAAACATCACATATCATAATATGTGAAATGATATAATATTGACTACTGTTGAATGAATATCAGTTTTTACTAGATAAGCTATTGGTTTGTTTTTTTCCAGACACAGGATAGTGTGCAGCAGACGTAAGTTCCCTAATTGGGAATTTTTTTTTTTTTGTCCCTCGGGGAAGGATAAGGCCAAGAATACATGTTCAGCGTGTATCCCGATTCCTGTGGCTGGGTTAAAGCAGGAGGCTCGGAGTGCTCAAGGGCTTCAGCGGGGTCTCTCTGCGGCATGCGCCAGAGTAAGGAGAAATGTGCACAGCTGGGCCTGTCATTATTTATCTATTTATTGTATTTGCTACACTGCCAAATCCTGAGTGTATCATGGCATTAGTTACTTAAGTGATCAAGTTGTTACACTCTTAGGGTTCAGGTAAATGCATACATTTAGTTACAACATATTCAGATAATTGATGGCTTTGGTTCAGAACTTAGTCGAATTTGTCAAAGAGCCAGGTTTGGATCATTTTCTTGAAAAGCTGGCAAGATTGCTGATTTCTAATGTCGGCCGATAGAGTGTTCCAGAGCGTTGGTGCAGCTACTGGGAAGCTAGAGCCTCCTGCCCTTTTACTTTTGTATTGTGGAACATTCAGGAATGTACTAGAACACTATCTTAAAGAGCGCGTGGAGACCTTTTAGATTACGCTATTAAGATAAATGAGGGCATCATTTATGATACATTTGTGAGCAGTGATCAGGGCTTTAAAGAGGAGTCTCACTTTGACAGGGAGCCAGTGAACTTCTTTTCTGATATGGAAGATGTGATCCTTTGTTTTTAAGCCAAAGGCAGCACGTAGAGCTTCATTCTGGAGAAGTTGCAGTTCAGCCAAATTAGAAGTCGTGGTGCCTAGTAAAAGGATGCTACAGTAATCTAGTTTTGAAACGATGAGGGCTTGTGCTAGCGTCAGGCAGTTCTGGGGAGTGAGAAATTGTCAGCTGAGTGAGATAAGTGTTGGCAGTGGAGGACGATAGGGCGTTGATATGTTTGGTCATGGCGAGGTTAGCATCTAGGTAGACGCCTAGAGTTTTTACTTGTTTGGGATAGAGGTACCATCAATATTTAAGGCAGAGTCGTTGTGGAGGAAGCGGGTGTGGGCACGCTGCTGCAGCATGTAGAGAAGAGGCCCGGATCGGGATGCACATTGAAGGAAGAGCCGGCCCAGGAGGGGTAATGAGATCAGGCATGGTAAGCCCCAGGCTGTTGCTTGGACTCAAGGGGGGGTGCCCACATGGGGCAGACTCACTGCTCTTGTGCAGCGGACGGTGTCCCTCCCAGGGCAGTCGTCGGGGAGGATCCGCGGGTTCACAGGCTCGAGTCGGCTCTCGAGGGCCCGCCTCCAGGCAACCGGAGCACTGCCACCAGCCGCCCACTGCCCGTGCTGGCTCCTCGACCTCCCGCGACCAGCAGCCTTCCCTTAGAAGCGGCCCGCTGGGGCTCGCTTGCAGTGATCAAGTTGTAAAAATAGAAATTAGATCAAACTGAGTGCCTCAGCTTCACCCGTACAGTGCTGATGTTTTTATCTTCTGATAGGCAGTTAGGAGCAGGATATTGGAGGATTTACGGCGTCATGGAGAGCAAGCTCTCTCAGGCAGCTGCCATATTTCCGCCGTGCAACATTGCCCCCAGTTCCAAGGTTTCAAGATTGGTATAGAATTGTATATCTGTGTAAAAGTGAAGGCAATAGTTCAGTCCTCCTTTGGGAATCCCAATTAGGCACATGCAACCATTCCTTAATGTAGTTTTCAAGGTTTAAAGATTTCAACAATGGTATTGTCAAGATTAGGTATTCGGTAATGGTCTTCTCAGCGTTCACTCTCCATAATTGGTGACACGCAACCACTTCTCGATGTAGTAACAGTCTTTTAATGATTGAACAATGGGTTTAAGCAACGTTAGCTTCTCACGCGGGTAAAAGACCTTTCAATTTATACGCGAGTGCTACATTCGCATTGTTCAGGTATTTTGGTATCAACAAACCACTTCTACTTGCTTTAACTCTTAGTTGAATTAACAGGGAGCTGGATACTGTTGCTGGCGATGTTCACACAAGGTATTAGAACACTGTACTTCACTCACTGGCTTCTTTGACACTTGCTCTGCGGGTCACACTGCTTTCCCAACTTCTTCCACAACTTCTGGCTTCTTAGGAACCCACACCCTTCCTCTGTAAAGGTGTCTCCGGTCCGGCCACACATTTTTGGAGCCCCTCTCGCTCCTGAGACCCACGGCTTGACATCTGCTCCTCTGCTCGGTCTCCAGCACGTCCCCTGAACAGCAACCACGGCAATCAGGCTCACATGGGGAAGGACAGTTCTCCTGCACGCTTTGTGCTGCGCCGCCTCTGCACTTCAGAGTTTGGGGAACTTGAACCTCTCAGAACAACCATGTGAAATCTGCTGTCTCCACGTTCCAGCATCCCTCTTGTTCTCCCACTTCTGCTTAGTTTGCCAGCCTTGTGCTTTCTTCTGTCTGCTACTACTGCTGCAGCTTGCATTCCAGTCACAGTTCCAGCTCCTTCTACTACTTCGCATTACCTGCACCGGAGGGGGCCTTTTACGGCTCCCAGGTTCCTTCAGGTGTTGGCTATTATGCTTAATTGCCTGACTACTGTTGCAGCATGCCTCTTCAGCCCTCTTCCTCGTCCCAGTACTTCTGGGATTATGGAACGTGTAGTCCCCTTCAACAAAGTTGTTTCTTCCAACAACTGAGTTAATTTAAAAGGCAGCTCTACTTTCATTACAAGATGGACTTCAGGATTAGTTATTATAGAGAAAAACATTTTATTTATGGCATTTTCGCTAGATTCTTTTATATTATACCTTAGGGAGTAAGAAGGGTATTTATTCTTCAAAGAATTTTCTTTTGACAAGGCTTGCTCAGATTTAATAGAGCTTGTACCCCAGGTTGCAGATCTTATATGTGAGTTGGGGTCAGTATAATGACAATATGCCATTAACTGTTTTGGCGACCCAGAAAGACACTTCCTTTCAAAGGACAGATACTGTGTTTTATCCCACAGGATCTCCTCGCCACCCTGGGCCCAGTCTCCTCCCTGGGGATCCTCCCGCAGGTCATCACCCCCAAGGTCAGGCTCAGGAAGTGTCTGCCTTTCCGTGGCCAACTGGGAGGAGACTTTAGGCAGGGTTTCAGTGAGGGATCCGTAGAATTCCTCACATATGACACCTTTTTTCTGTAATTATGGATTCCATCCTTCCTAGATACCTTCCTTACTTTCCCAGAGTACCGCTGTACTTGCAGTAGAAAACATCTTACAAGATCTTCAAGTCATTCAACAGCAAGCCTTGCAGTACTTACAAAAAAACAGACAGCAAACCAAGAAATATGCGGATACGCATAGAATTCAAAATACTATCAGACTGGTGATTGAGTGTGGCTGTCTATGCATTTTTTGCCCTTACACCATCCTCCCTGGGTTCTCCCCCTGTTCCTTCAACTGAAGCCAGAAACCTTGGAGTCATCTTTGACTCCTCTCTCTCTCTCCTTCCTCCCTCACATTCAGGATATTGCCAAGAAGTCCAACTACCAGCTCTTCCTTCTCAAAGGAATTCTACCTTTTCTCACTTTCCCGCAGAGGCTCAATGTGATCCAACCCCTAGTTCCCTCTAGACTTAACTACTGTAATAGCCTTCTCCTGAATCATCCTTCCTCCACTCTGTGACCCCTTCAGCTTATCCAGAATAGATCAGCAAGACGTATCCTTGGACTTAAGCCCAGGGACCGCAACTCTCCTACTTTAAAAAAGTCTTCAATAGCTGCTGCACAGATAAAATTCAAATCCCTCAGCATCATCCATAAGGCTGTCTGGGCCCGGGGACCACCCTATCTTCAGCTCTATCTCACTAAATACTCTCACACTAGACAGCTTTGCTCCTCTGGCACCAACTCTTTCTGTGTAAAGAAAGAGTTTTGCTAAAAAGAGGGCAGTGGGTTGCTCTCTTTCTGCTGCGGGCTCCCTCCTTTGGAATAGCCTCCCTCTCCCCCTGCCCCTTGAGCAGGACCTTCTCAAATACCGGAAGCTCCTTAAGACTTTCCTCTTTTCCTCCTCCTTCCCACCTTCTCTCTTCTGCTAGTCCCACAGTTGCTGAATCAGTGTCCTTGGCTCTTTTGCATCTTCAGGGCCTGGACTTCCCTCAACAATTACTCCCAGCTCCTGTCTATCCACAGCACTTTCCATCTGCACACCCTCCACTCTGGAGACTCGCACTTACACCTCCTGTGGCTCTGGGTGTGTAGCACTCAACATTCCTAGCACTTCCTCCATGGCTCTCCCACAAGCTCAGACTCTCCAGCACTTACCCCCTCTTCCCTCTTCCTTTCTGCACTTGCACGTTCTGAATACTCACAAGGCATAGTAGGTTTGTCCCCCTTCCTCTTCCCCTCAGCTCTTAATAGTGTGTTATAATGAAGCCTCCCTCGCTGCCATGTGGGCGCTTTGAAACAGTACATTCTTATTGTATAAGCACCTAACAAGCAAACAATAAATAAATAAAGCAAAGTTCTCACCATGATACTATGGGCCCTTTCAGATTGTAAGGGTAATAAATCCTATAGAATTTAAGTTACGACTTCCACACTCCTGGAAAAGAATGCATCTGGTATTCCAGTCCTCCCTTTCGAAACCTTATTAAGTTCTTCTCTTCTGCAAAAGACCAAGAGGATTCCTCCACCTGTTTGTTGGAATCTACAAGATGAATTTGAAGTTGCACAAATTTGCGATTCTTTTGTTTTTATCGAGGAGGACTGCAATACCTGATCGATTGAAAAGGTTACTGTCCAGTTGACCATACCTGGGAACCAGCTAGACATGTGCATGCCCCTGCCACGGTGTGCAAATTTCAAAGAACTCACCCATGGAAACCAGGGGGGCTCGGTCTTGGAAGGGGGTATTCTGTTAGATCACATTCCAGATTTTGGTCTCTCTGGGACCGATGGAAACATCATTGGCCTGCTTGCCAACAAAACCATGAAAGCTGACAACCACAAGATGGCCACCGTATACTATGTCCTAGCAATACCTCTGGGGGAGGAGTCCATCCAATCACAGTAAAGGAACTGTAAGACAACTGAATGACGCATTGCAACTTTGTTGCATCCGGCGCGTGTTACCTGTTCCATCTTGTTCCTCTCCTGTTTTCCCTTGCCTTGCTGCTAGTTTTCCTGCCTTGTCCTCCGTTACTCTGCCCTTCCTTCATTCTGCTCTGACCTGTTTGTCTCTCTGGTCCCTAAAGCTCGCCTCCTGATACCTGACGTCCTCCTGGCTCCCCTCCTGTTTCCTGGCGTCCTGCTGAGCTGTCTTCTCCAGACCCTGCAGAGACTACCATTCAAGGTTTTTCCTCATTGAGGCTTTTCTCTCTTTATACGAAGTGACGGCTCTGCAGGTAACTGGATGGTAGGCGGTAGGGCCACCTAGTGGTCTTGGCATAGTTGGAGGGACCACCAGTCCACCACAGGATCTCTGTGGTCACGCCACCACCATCACCTTCTCTCTTCTTCCTTCTCAGTGTATTTCTCCACTTCAGCTTCTTCGTCCCAGTTAAATGCGAATATCTACTTAAAGAGACAAATTAATTTTAAAAGATGGCAGTGTTTTCTTCATCACAGTCTCTATATTGTATGTACTTTAAGTTGTCTGATGTTCCCAAGAAGGCAATTTCAGAATATGCTTTTGGAATTTCCGGAGGTCCTGCTTGCCACAACCCCTTGTGAGGGTGTTTCGTGTTGCTGATTGGGCTCACTTCCCTAGCCTCACAAGGTGGGGCTCCCCCGTGGGGAGCAGGGACGCATTCCCTCGATTCGTCACAGGATATAGACTGATATTAGAAGAATGCCATGCTTTTCAAGCAGTGTTGCCATTAGTGAGCAAAGAATCACATGACTGATGTGCAATACATCAATGGTCACTGTTAAGCAACATTATAGCCTATTAAACTATAATTTAGGCATTTCTTAAGTGATACATTGAGAACTAAATCAAGTTTAAGGGCTGACAGTTTTAAATATTAAGGGACTGCAATTTGGATGGTTTAGGCATTGTAAGATTAAATGATTTGCCTAGGATCACACACTTTGGTTAAGATGTGGAGCTTGGATTTGAGCGCACTGCACAATTTCTGCATTTGACCACATTTGTTTTTTTTAGTTCCTGTCGTACAGCAAGGTACAAGTATTTGGAATGCCCAGATGTGGGTGCTGAGCTTGCTGGGCCTAGACCCAAGCTACACCTCACTGATGATGACCAATGTGACCGAAACATGTTTGCAGTTCCTTGTGGTCTAGTGCAGAAAGGATGTCGTGACCAAGCAGTTCAGGCTGACTGCCTCTTTTGGGGTGGGACCAAGTCCGATTTGCATATGGTTGTTCCCCTTTCGGATATGTCATGGCAGGCTAAAAAAACGATGGTCTGGAGGGTTGTCCATACCTTTATCAGAGGTTGAGATTAATGTGAAATGTTTCAGCCATCACACCTTTTGTTTTGCAATAATTGGGCAAGGCCATTATAGAAGTGTCCTTAACGGGCAAATGCTGGCACTTCGGTGGCAATATCATCGCATCTGTATCCTTAAAGTGGCAAACAGCGGCATTTTGGTGCAAAATATCACAGGTGTGTCCTTACAGGGGCCATTGCTGACATTATTTGGGTAACGACGTGCATTCTTACAGGGCCAAATAGTGGAAAATATTTTAGCAACAAATTTGTGTTTCTGAATGCTTCTATGTGCAGTTACCTATTTCTATTTACCCTGATTTGTTTTCACGCTGACATTGCGCTCTATCAATGACCAACAAAAATAAATAACTAGCAATGAAAAGATAAATAATTATAAATGCAATTCTTTGGTGCCTCCTATCTACATTTATTTTAATAAAACAATTGTATTTATTTTATAACAAGGCAAACCTTATTGGTTACATCATATCACAAGTTTCGTAGCAGTATACAGTCGTCTGTTGTGTCTATTCTCCATTTAGCATAGACATCGCCCCATACCCCACCCCATACTTACCCACCCGCCTCTCAATTCCGCCAGATTTTGTCCGCCTTCCCGGGGCATCCCTTTGCAGTGTAAATGTGCCTTCAAGGGGACATTAAAATGTCTGCCTCAATCCCCCATTGTCTATATTTGGGCGCTCAGGGGAACCCCATTTCATAGCTATATTAAGTTTTATGAGGCCAACCGTCGTGGACAAAAACTGTTTATCATGGCGATTGTATGAGTTCTCACCCCATATCCCCAGAAGTAATAACTTGGGTTCACAGTGTATCCCCACCACTAGTATTCCTGTTAGTTTATTGTGGCATGCTGCCCAAGCTGCACATTTGTGGCCAATCCCAGAGAATGTGTAAAAAGGTGCCTTCTGCCATCCCCCATCTTAAAGCAATCTGAGCTATCAGTGCAACCCAAATGATAAATGAATGCATAGGGGTAATACCCTCCTTGCAGAATTTTAAATTGTTCAAGTCGAAATCTAGAGGAGATCACAACTTCTCTGGGAAACATCAGGGCCTCCACCCATTCTTTTGGTTCGATGGGTCCAACATCCACCTCCCATCTAGTTTTAAGATTGGATAACTCTGCTGTCGCAAAAGAGGATAGATAGACTTGGTAGAACTTAGAGGCAACCATGGATGTTATACGCTCTGGTAGAACATTCCTTTCTAGCATGGAGCACTGAGAAATCTCTGGAAGATCTTTTATCTGTTCACACAATGCATGTGAGATTTGTAAATGGTGATATCGTTCAGTATTGGGCAATCTGTGTATTCGCTGTGGCTCTGCAAACGGTATGATGCTCCCCTCTTTGACTACATTGAGCGTCTGGACATTGGCCTCAACCCATAACTCTGGTACTTGCAATGTATTCATTTCTGGCATCTGTGAATTCCCCCAACGTAAAAGGGCGAACGCCTTTCATAGCTGCTGTTTTGCTGCCATGATATTGTGTTTACAAGCCTTGCAAGTGAATACTACAAGCACACCCCTCGTGCCAACAAGGACTTATTCCTGCTCGTGTTCCTTTAAGGAAGAACCTAAGTGTGAGGACACGCCCACAACACCTGAGAGCCTCGCAACAAAACGCCAGCGCCCAGCCCTTGCGACGAAAGCCCGAACGCAAAAGGGCGAACGCCTTTCATAGCTGCTGTTTTGCTGCCAGGATATTGTGTTTACAAGCCTTGCAAGTGAATACTACAAGCACACCCCTCGTGCCAACAAGGACTTATTCCTGCTCGTGTTCCTTTAAGGAAGAACCTAAGTGTGAGGACACGCCCACAACACCTGAGAGCCTCGCAACAAAACGCCAGCGCCCAGCCCTTGCGACGAAAGCCCGAACGCAAAAGGGCGAACGCCTTTCATAGCTGCTGTTTTGCTGCCAGGATATTGTGTTTACAAGCCTTGCAAGTGAATACTACAAGCACACCCCTCGTGCCAACAAGGACTTATTCCTGCTCGTGTTCCTTCAAGGAAGAACCTAAGTGTGAGGACACGCCCACAACACCTGAGAGCCTCGCTACAAAACGCCAGCGCCCAGCCCTTGCGGCGAAAGCCTGAACGCAAAAGGGCGAACGCCTTTCATAGCTGCTGTTTTGCTGTTGTGCGGAGGTGCGGAGCAGGAGCCCAACCTTTAACATCCTAATGCCAACATTTGACTGCGACTGACCACGGTAAGAAGCTGTGCTCTATCTAATCATCATATATATTGTCTACGGGCACACGAGAGTGGTATTACGGAGTGAGCAGAGTGTGTTTGCTGTGTTCGCTGGGGAGCGCTAAGCAACACATTGCGAGCAGTCCACTTCCCGCTCTGATTGCAGAGTAACAGATGGTTCAGTGAAGACCACCGAGTGACGGAGGGCGAAGGAGATCGCCTCATAAACTACTGCATGGCAACACCTACTCTGACCATCTAAAGACACGCAAGTCATTACGGTAAGCGGTGAGAGTAAAAACAACACACGTAAGCTGCCTGACATTTGTGTAACAACTGCATTAGCCCACTAGATTCGAAACAATGGCTGCTAAACAACAACTTAGAACTTTTGCAGACAATGCGGGGCTAGAAGAAGAGGATGGGCGCTGCCTTAGAAGCTCACGCCCTAAAAACAATGGAGGTAAAAGCGCCTCCACTGCTGCGAACGGCAGGAACATTTCTATAACAAGCCACAAGTGTAGTGCTGCAACCAGCAGCAAAACAGTACGTACCATCAACCATTTGAATGTCAATGAGAAATTGGCAGACTTGAACGTTGTCCCACATACTAACTTGGGCCCCTCGTTGTGTCCTCTCCATTTACCTTGAGGATCTGGGGTGCGGGCGAGGACGCTTGCATGCAGCACTCATGTGCCACCCCATAGCAGTGACACCGTTGTGGAGCCCCAGCCGCCGCGACACGTCGCCTCAGCAATCGTCTCGCTCACGCCGGCCGGAGGGAGGGCGGAGCATGACGAAGCAGTAGGCGTTGAGCCGGATGGCGGGTGGCCACAGAGGGTCCGGGAGCATAGCTCAGGTGGCTCCCCCTCCGAGGATGGGGGTTCAGTTGTGGGTGCAGCCCTGGCGCAGAATTGTGCGAGCTTGAGTGCGCCTGTAGTCGGAGAGAATTTGGCTACTGGAACGGAGGGGGCGGAGCAATCCTCAGTGCAAAGTATAACGGCACAGATCCACGCCGCAGCGGAAAGTCTAGAAAGTCTAGAAGAGCTAAACAATTGTATTGTACCCGCTCTATCAGTGACAGATCCAATACCTTTAGAGGGCTCTACAATGCCTAACTCCAAAAAGAGACCGAGACAAAACAGCGGGCAGGCAACAAGAGCAAGAGCGAGAAAATCCAACAAGAAAAAACATGGCCTCTGCCAAAACAAAAACAGTGGCCAAAAATGATCAGCCTCACAAACAAGAAAAAATGTCAGGTGGACAGCTGCATCAAGTCATGCAGCACAAACCAAACCAACCACAATGCGGATCTTAACTGACTTCTTCAAAACACATCTAACAACAAAAAACAAAGTTTTCAGAGAAATCTCTGATGATGAAATGCTCGCCGCTGTCAAGGAAAATTCATCATGCTCCAAATACCGTAAAATAGACGACGAAAGATCTGCCAAGCAGAGCTCGATGGCTGTTCTGCAAAAATCCCCCCTGGTGGCGCCGTGTCCGACTCCGGCAAAAGTACTCGTAGTTTCTTCCTCTGCTGAAAAATCCGATATCGTAACCATCAAGGAAATTAGCCCTTGTCCGCTGCAAAGTGAGAGCGCACTAAACTCAGTAGAAAACAATAAAACCACCACCTTCCTCAACAAGGAAAGCTTTAAATAGGGGCGGCCAGACTCAACGGAAGATGCAATCATCCCAGGCCCAGTCTTAGAGGAAAGCCAGCTGACTGACAGCACCGAAGAACTGAGCTCCTCACAGCAAGATAAAACCTTGCTACCACATGACAAACAACACAAGGAAAAATCCTGTGCTCAGAAAGTTGTACACAGTGACCTGACGCTCCCAACACAGCGGCGTAAAGTGGAACGAAGTTTTCTGAAACCATCTAACCTTATTAAACCCTTGACACAGATAAAGAACAGGCGAAAAAGCTACATAAAAGGAGAAATTCCACCCAGCAATCTGGCCTTAATCCCACTTATACGCCGAACAGTACATTCAACTTATGTCAAACGCCAACACGAAGATCCAGTGACCTTTATCAGGCCGCAGGAGAAGGCCATGCATCATACTCTGAGCCGACTATTTCGGAAACTCCATAAAAAAAACAGACCTGTTGAGTGTTATGTCTGCCATCACAATTGCCTTAAATCCATTCTGCAAACTTTATGAAATGCTTAACGAGACCACGAAAGATCAACAAACTATGATAACCACGATCCTGATGAAAGTCACATACCTTGAAGCATTTATTGCAGCAAAAAATGAGCATAATTCACATGATAACAAATTGGATAATTTGGCGAACAGCCTAATTGAAAGAATCATCCCAAAATTATCCGCGAAACCAGGACATGACTGTAAGTTAGCCACCAGCGCAGCTACTAGAAATTCAGGTTCACAAACAACTGACATCATTGACTTAACCACGAACACAAAATCCACTATAGACCAAAATGCAAAGAACTCAGGAATTGAAGTAGAATCTACAGGCATCACAGTCGCCAATCAAGACACTTCTACGGCGTTACTCATCGTGGATAAAACAACCACAACTACTACGGCTAGCAGCGAGACCCCTGAAGCAGCGTACTTTATCTTTGACAAAGCCAATGCAAAGAATAAAGGACCTCTGCCATGTACGAACAACGTGCCTCCTGAGAACCTTGATCAGAGGACAAAACCGAGTAACAAAGAAACGCAAGCTCGACAAACCAGTACCATATTTAACAGCACAACCTCTAACACTAAAACCACTAAAATTACCCACTTTGACACTAAACAGCCTACACTGGTTTCACCTAAATCAACAGCAGACTTTCTACAAGATGTGAACCTAATGAATATCAGTGTGTATTCGGACAATGACGTAGTGCATGACTCTGCGACTGTATTTAGCTCAACTCACAAGAAGACAGCATCGTTCTCAGATAGTGACATCACATCAGCAGATCAAGAAAACAATAACAAGAGGCAGCCTGAACGAGATTTCGAGACGCTTGAAGAGAAACGAAATCGTTTATCATACAAATGGCTGCAACAAACAAATAAGAAGGTGCCTACGCAGAGTCAAGGAAAACAGCTGGAAACGGTAGAGCAATGTCGAAGCGCCAAAAATACTCAACATCTTATAAGTAAGGGCAAGAAAGAACATGGACGAAGAGACAAGCAACAAAATGCACCAGAAATAAAAACTCACGGGTCTCAAGCAGACTGCTCAAGTCCAAAGAAAAAAACCATGCATGAAGTTGGCACACAAGGAAGTAGACACAACACTCAAACAAGGGCCAAAGAAGAAGCGGATTTAAGTGGGAAAAAAGTCCACTACAGATCAAGAACAGACATCTACAAAAGACAAAATGCAAAGCGCATAGAGGCAAAGTGGACAGTACAAATGGCACAAAGAAACAGCAACAAGGAGGAACTCGCGCTAAATAGAAGAACAGTGCTGGTGATATTACAGCAGACCCATAAGCTGAAGCACATAAAATCAGACGACCTGCTTATCGTGGAACCATGGCATGACAGGCGTAAAGCTGTAACGCTGATATATATCGCTTCTTCAACCATATATAGGCAAATTCATGATAGCGAGAATTAAATTTACAGGCTTGGTTTCAACGTTGAAACAATAAGTAGCCAGGGATGTAGTACCAGCAAAGCTCAAAGAACAAGTAGGACTCACGACTCCCACATTTCGCGTACAAATACGCATGACAGAAACGAGCGAAACAATCTCGCTCAAAGCCACGATAGGAAGTATGCCGCAAAAGATCAACGAAAAGTCCCAGAACCTGACAACAACTCAGAGGACCAAAGATTGAACAACACCAACATTTTGAAGATCGAAAAACACAAGAAGCCAACTCGCAAAAGTGAACAATGCTCAGACAGGGAATCAAATTCAACGATCAAAATCGGTGAAACAAAAAGAGGCATTTCACAAACAGTGCAAAACAACCCCACGGAAAGGTGCATTAGCCCTCCCACGGAAAATAAACAAGGGATTTGGGCTTGGTTACCAAAGGCTCTTACAACACATCGGAAAAAATAGCAATCCGACAATAGTGATCTCAGCCCTACAGCAACATTTCAAAAAGAAAACCTGCACAACGAAGTGAAATTATGTTCATGGAATACAAGAGGGCATTCGCACCTAACAATTCTAGGTGAAATCAATCTAGGCAAATATGACATCATATGTCTACAAGAGACCTGGCTAACAAGCCCCCCGACCATAGAGGGATACCAAATAATTTTGGCACCAGCAGAAAAGGGCCGTCTAGGACGGCCAACGTCTGGTCTTTTAATCGCCTGCCGCACAGGTTGCGGCCTCTCCATTGACACTACCTTGATTGCAAATTCATCCCTCTTGGCAGTAACTGTCACATGGAAACAGATGACCAATGACAAACAAACAGATTACACTATAGTCATCATCGACGCATACTGGAACCCTGCTGGAATTGGGGAAAACAGATTCATAACTATGTGTGAACAGGTAATTGACGACGCTCTGACTAATCTGTTAGCGTCCTCCCTACTGATATGCGGAGATTTAAATGTAGTCTGCAACCCTCAAAAAAGCTCTGGACACAAAAAACAGTCTTCAGCAGCAGAACAGCGAGGCAAAGCCTGGCTAGACCTGATGCATTCGCGTGAACTGTACAACCTCGACAGCGCGTTCCATCAACCTAACAGAATACCCACTTGGGAACGTGCGGATTCGAGTGGAACAATCGATTACATCTTTGTCTTCAAACCACTGCTAAGCATTACCACCTTCTTTAATGTACGCCGTACCTTAGCCAGTGACCACTATCCCTTGGAGGCCAGCTGGTCAATTCAACCTGTTAAGACCATTGGAGTAGCCTTGGACACTGAGAACAACGCCAGAGGCTCTCGACTCAAACTAAGTACAGCTGCAATCAAAGAGCTAACACAAAGATACAAAGGCAAAGTACAGCTAACAGAAACTACACTAGTTGATTACCAGCCTTTGTTAAAGGCATATACACATATAAGAACAGGTACGAAGACCACTAGTGCCACCAAAAAACACTCATATAACAGCGATATAGTGGCCAGAAGACGAGAGTTTAGAAGAGCCATGAGGATTGCAAGCAAAATCCAACCAACTGCTGACGGCCTTGTGACACAAAGAAACCTAAAGTCTGAGTACAAAGCCTGGGTGCGTTCACATCGACACAACCTCTACCAGCTAGATGCAGAAAACATCACCAAAGCATTAATAACGAACAATGCAAGAGATTTCTGGTCCTTACTAAAAACAGCTCAACACTCAGTGGAAAATACAATAACTAGCAACATCTCACAATCCACCTGGGAAGCACACTTTGCAGAAGTGTTTAAATCTGTTATAACAACATATGTAGAGGAAGACCAGCTTCACCCAGTAAAGTGGATCAACTTAGCAGACAAAGAAGAAATCTTAGAAATCATCAAAAAGATTAAAAACTCACGAGCGCCCGGCCCGGACGGGATCACCAACTTCGAGCTTAAAGCTCATCCCATCGAATGGGTTAATTTTATCAGCGAAATCTTTCAATGCTGTGCAGTGTCAAGTTCGGTGCCTCAATCATGGACCACAGAGACCATAATTCCCATCTATAAAAAAGGAGACATAAAGCACCCTGCAAACTTTTGTCCTATAGCTTTGCTCGACTGCATTGGCAAAGTCTTCGGATCACTTCTGTTAAAGAAATTTCAATCCTGGGAGGCATCAGCCAAATGCAATGATCAGCTACAATCAGGCTTTAAAAAAAACGCTGGAACAGCGGGTAACATTTTAGCGTTCAGCATTTTAAAAAGCAGAGCATTGCAACTCAACCAACGGCTATTTGTCGTATTTATTGACTTTACGCAAACGTTTCACCGCATTGAAAGATCCCACCTCTGGAAGAAATTAAGAGGGTGGAATTGTCCTGAAGACATACTAGCACCTATCCAAGCTTTGCATCATAACACCTCAATGAGAGTTTGTCTAAGCCGCGATGATGAGCTGTCCAACAAAATTCCAACTACCCGAGGAGTCAAGCAGGGATGCCCCTTAGCATCAGCCTTGTTCCTAGCCTACATAGGCGACTTACAAGTGCACACAACTACTACGCACGCTTTTCCTCCAAAAATTGGAAATACGATAACAGAACGACTTCTTTACGCGGATGATCTCACCCTATTCAACCAAACACCAATAGGCCTCCAACGTCAACTCAATAGTCTACAAGAGTACGCAAGAAAAAACTTCCTGGAAATTAACAAGAGCAAAACAAAGGTACTGATAATACAGAGCAAGAAAAAGAAAACTCAAAAACTTAAATGGTCCCTTGGAGGCTCAAAAATTGACACAGTGCAGTCCTTCAAATACCTGGGAGTACATCTTGACAGTACAAAAGGCGAACTATACATGCAAGCCACGTTGTTCACTAAGAAACTTGGAAAATTCTCCTTACAACCAACCATTCATTTTTACAAAATGAAGGTGGTGCCTGCAATGACATACGGCGCCGAGGCCATGCCGACCATCCTTAAAAACATCTGGCCCAAATTGGAAGCGTCCTTTTGGAAAGCAGTGCTGAATCTGCCGAGTTCAACTTCAGGTGTAGCGATAAGACGTGAGTTGAGCCTACAGTCTATGCAATGCACGGTCAACTGCAACGCTTTACTGCTCTACAGAAAATGTAGAATGGTAGACGGTAATGAGCTGTACAATATGATAAAACGTGAAATGGACACAGGCAACTCTGAATTGCTCACAACATGGCAAAAAGAAAACATCCAGTTCATGGACACCATTGCTGCCAATGAAGATGATCTCATCTTCAATCCTTGCAGAATTGTGCGCAAACTGAAGGAAGCAGACTGGGCGAAGACGACCGAAACAGCCGCCACTTTAAGACTCACCTCCCATCTGCCAGGTAACACAAGGAAATTAAATGAGTTACAAAGCTTCTTAAAGAGATTTCCGAACAAACAGGCACGAAATCTAATCCTAAGAGCGCGGTTAAATCTCTTGCCAACTAATGAAATCCTGCATATAAGAGGTCTATCTACAACAGCAAATTGTCGTTTTTGCCAAAACACCATGCCTCCAACGCAAGAAACCATTCGTCATCTCCTGACGAGCTGCCCGGCGACATGCACTATAACAAAAAGTTATTTTGCGCTCGAATTACATGATGACTTACTGATGGAAGAGCAAACCTGGTGTTGTAGGCTTATTGGGGGTGACAGAACGAGCTGGCAAATAATCACAGCAAAAATATTAGAGTTCATTGTGAATGATCTATTCAAAGTCAATAACGATGCAACAAGCTGACTATGGCCGAAGCAAAACGACAAGCCCAGATGATACGAACGAATATTCAGATGTTAAGATAAGGACATTAAATGCAATGTGACAGATATATTGTAAAAATCTTATTTTGATTAAACAATAAAAAAAATAAAAAATAAAATAAAAAATAAAAAATTCCCCCAAAGTGGCTGCGCCAGTGTCAGCCTACTGCTCCAGGCCATATACTTGTGTACCTCCTTCCATACCTTCCCTATGTGCTGAATCATGAGCAGAGAGAAGCTCCGTCTCGACTGCCGATAGAGGACGCAAATCAAATTAACTCCCCCATCCACATGGTTTCCGACCTGATGTGGGGTGGATGGGGCTCACCATGAAGCCAATCATTGACTGTCAGCAACGACTCGCCCAATAACAGCGTTGGACATGTGGCAACCCAATTCCTCCCTCCCAGACTGAGTGCTGTAGTGTGGTGAGGGCCATCCGAGGTTGTTTCCCACCCCACAATCAGGAGGGGGTATTTTTGAGAACATACAAGTACCTGGGCAACGTCAGCATCTTGAATAAGACGGCCCTCCCTAATAGGGTTGGTGGAATTTCCAGGCCTATCTACATGGTTGCTTTGATTAGATCTATTGTTATCTGGTTCAGCAATGTTGTTGTGTAGCACAGTAGGTGTGTCTTTAACAAAAGTATATGTACACACCCAAGTATATCACGCTCGCACCAAGGAAAGGCTGAGCCTTCCCTTGCTGGAATTTGGCACTGTGATCTGGCTGATGAACACAAATCTGCAATGAATGCTTAACACTTCGTGCTATCATCTGAACTATTCTGGCACTCATATGTATCAATAAGCATTTCAACTTGGCTATTGCACATAATCAATATATTCCACAAAGAAAATTGAAAACGCTACACGATTTTTTACATTGTGAGTGCACAAATTGTATGTACTACAGAAAACAGAAGACATTACATGATTGATTGAGCAGATCAGAAAGTATTTGTCAACAGCTAGGTAGCAGGCACAGAAGTCGGAGCCTCAGCAGTATGCTGTACAATATCATAAAATATGTTATGTTTTCTAAAGAAATGGGCCCTGACTTAATTGCATCAGCCTCCCCATCTGGGGTCCCGGGGCACATAGCCGTTTTGCCCTCCTCTAAAGATATCTCTGAACTTACCTAACAATCATACCGTTCTTTTCTTGGCATTTGCTTTCTGTGACGAATCAAGGGAATTCGCCCCTACTCCCCAATGGGGAGCCGCCCTCTTTCAGACTAGGGAGGGGAGCCCGCTACATTTAACACCTCCTAGAGGGCAGAGCAAGTGGGATCTCATTGGGGGTTGGCCCCCCTTAGGGACAAAAGATCCCCAAGTAAAGCTGCTACTACACCTCCTTTTTATCCAGAGCCCCAAACATTTATTGGATATATGGATGTATGGGGATTGAGCATATACCCTTTAAAGGTGACTGGCTTCGTTTCTGGCCTGGTTCTGTTAACTCCCCTATCTGAAGAACAGAACCAATGGTGTCTCCTCCCTCATTCCAGGAAGGGACATAAAAGGCTTGAGGCCCATGCAGAAATGTAGAAAACCAGCCTGAGGGCGAAACACAGCAGCCTGCGCTGCAGCGCAGAAGTTGGGACTTCTCCCTTCCATCATGGTTAGTGGAGGAAACTAGAGGCCCACACAATGCTGAAAAGTCCTGGAGGAAGGCGGAAAGCCCAAAGCTGCCTAACCAAGGGTAAAACGAGCAGAAGTTGCCCACCGACGTCCAGAAATCCCAACATTGAAATCCTATTGGTTGCGGACAGGAGGAACCGAGGCAGAAGACCCAACAATAAAGACATCAGAGACACGGTTCTGCAGCGCCCGGAGAAGCCACCTTCCCCTGATGAGCAAAGCCACAAGAGAAAAGGTATGCAGCAGAAGAGGGTAGTGAGGCACCAAAGAAACCCACAAGGGGTTGGCACTGAGAACACCCCATGAGGCAGTAAAAGCAACCTAATAATCTGAAGGCCCGAGACGCTGGAAAGCCCACGAGGGGCCAACACAGAGAATACCCCACAAGGGGATGAAAGCAACCTGAGAATCCGCCAGCCTGAGAGGCCAGAAAGCCCACTCGGGACTGACGCACGGGGGGGGGTGAGCGCAACCAGGAAATCCACCCGTCTGAGAGGTCAGAAAGCCCACAGTGAAAACCCAACTAGGGGGTGAAAGCAACCTGAAAATCAGACGCTTGAGAGGCTAGAAAGCCCACCAGGGGCTGACACAGAGAATACCACATGTGGGGTGAAAGCAACCTGAGAATTTGATGGTGCGAGAGGCTGGAATTCTCTCGAGGGGCTGACACAGAGAACACCCCATGAAAGTAAGACAATAACCAAATGACCCAAGAGCCCGAAAAACCCACAAGGGGCTGAACAGCAGACTACCTCATGAGAACGTTAACGGCATACAGTGACCGGATAGCCTGAAAGGCCAGATAGCCCATGCGTGGCTAAAAGACGGCAGAACCCAGAGGAAGCTAAAAGACCCAACAGGTGTAAACCAGAGACTGAATATAAGAATACAGTAAGCAGGGCTCGCCAATATGGTGGTTTCCACCAAGGAACTGATCTAGAGCACCAGCTACTCCAATGTGGAGAAAAACATTTTGAACTGATAAGATTGCTTGAATGGGGGTCCTGAATAGCCTTCTCTAGGAACAGAGAAAGGCTTAAAGGACCCAATTTGTTAGATCCATCAGCAGGCTGGGACCAGAGCGAGAGAGTGAACCAAAGACACACATGAGTGGAGGTCAGAAACCAGCCACCAGAAGTCAAGTACAGTGGGAACCAACTTACTTAGGCAAACTTTATGTTGTTTAGATTATTAGTGGTAGTGATGAAACATAGGATAGAATAGGTTTGGACGGAGGACAGAATGTTTGTGAGACATTCTGACGAGCACCAGTTTATTATTTTCTTTGAAGTTAGGGAAACCCATCATCATAGCTATATGGTCAGTTGAAGTTTTCTTTTCTTTAATACAAATGTTGAACCATGTCTTCTTGTATGTCTCCTATGTCGGATTTACAACATTTCCCTTATTCTCAAATGTGTGTGCAGGCAGGCAGAGTCAAGAGAGCAATCTGAGAGATGATGTTACTTTAAGAAATGCAATGGGAGAATCGCACACGCATGTGTTCCGCCTCGTGCTGGGACTCTACTGCATTATCAACTGGCGCAACCAGTTTCTTTCTTTCCCAATTAAGGCGGGTAATTCATAGAATTCAGCGCACAAGTGGCGCACGCAGCTGGTGCACAGTGTGCATAAAAATTCCTGAGCACCCCTCCGAATACACGTACCGCGCTGTATTTCTGGGGTGCGCAGGAAGTGTCACACGCGATTGGCCTTGTGCGAGCGGGGTACGTGCATTTATGGGGTGCGCAGGAAGTTTCACACGCGATTGGTCCTGTGCGAGCGGGGTATGTGTATTTCTGGGGTGCGCGGGAAGTTTCACACGTGACTGGCCCTGTGTGAGCGGGCTACGTGAATTTCTGGGGTGCGCGGGACGTTTCACACGCGATTGGCCCTGTGCCAGCGGGGTATGTATATTTCAGGGGTGCGCGGGAAGTTTCACACGCGATTGGCCCTGTGCGAGCGGGGTACGTGTATTTCTGGGGTGCGCAGGAAGTTTCACATGCGATTGGCCCTGTGCGAGCGGGGTAAGTGTATTTCTGGGGTGCGCGGGAAGTTTCACACGCGATTGGCTCTGTGTGAGCGGGGTACGTATATTTCTGGGGTGCGTGGGAAGTTTCACACGCGATTGTCCCTGTGCGAGCGGGGTACGTGTATTTCTGGGGTGCGCGGGAAGTTTCACAGGCGATTGGCCCTGTACGAGCGGGGTATGTGGATTTCGGGGGTGCCCCAACAAATTGGCAGTGTGTGTCCTCCCAGGTGTGCCCTCTCCCCCCTCCCCAGGGCCTGCAGTCAGACCCCAACACAGGGGTACACACTGCACCCCTGGCCATGCCCCACAGGCAGCCCATCCACCCTGCTGAAGCCCCCCAGCCAGCCCACATGTCACCATGCACAAGTGAGCACTGACTCATTTCCCCCAGCACCCCCATCCACCCAGCATTGAGGGGCACCTGCCAGCAGGCCCCGACACATGTCCCCCAGCACCTCCATCCACCCAGCATTGAGGGGCACCTGCCAGCAGGCCCCGACTCATGTCCCCCAGCACCCCCATCCACCCAGCATTGAGGGGCACCTGCCAGCAGGCCCTGACTCATGTCCCCCAGCACCCCCATCCACCCAGCATTGAGGGGCACCTGCCAGCAGGCCCCGACTCATGTCCCCCAGCACCCCCATCCACCCAGCATTGAGGGGCACCTGCCAGCATTCCCCGACTCATGTCCCCCAGCACCCCATCCACCCAGCATTGAGGGGCACCTGCCAGCAGGCCCCGACTCATGTCCCCCTGCAACACGAAAGGAAGCTGCACAATCATGGCCCTCAAGTGCACCACAATTCCACAGCACGCCACCCCACTTTTGACATGCACTGATTTCACCAATCCACCACACACTGACATGCCTATGTCACGACACAAATCAAAAGTCAACCATGTACATCAACACATGTCGGTCACACACACACACTGTTTGCCATAGATTGTGCAAAACCATAATTTGACATGCATGAACCCAATGAGCGAATCCCACACATGGAATTAAAATATCAAAATGTATTATTAACAAAATCAATGTAATGAAATAAAAGTCCAAAAAATAATACAAAAATGAAATGAAATGCATCTCCAAAAATATGAAAAATGAAATATAGCTGCAATCCAAATAAATCCAGAAGAAAAATGGTCCAAAATCATTGTCCACCAAAACAAATCCAAAGGAAACGTAAAAATGAAAATCCATTGTCCCATGGTGAAATTCAAAGAAAATGCACACATAAATCCAAAGTCCAACTATGTACAATCAATTTTGAAAGGGTCCATGAGCCCAACGAAACAAATGAAACCTATCTAAAAAACTACCTAAGAAAAGAACTATATACAAAAGTGTGGGGCATAGTCCAATCACCCCAAAAGAAACGAAAAGGAAACCTAACACTAAAAACTATTTACAATGGCGGCAGGCTAGTCCGACGGCTCACTTTCCGATGTCCCGGGCCAGGGCATCATCGAACTCCTGGTCAATGTCATGGAGGCGGTCCTCTTCCATGGCCCGAGGGTTCGCAGGGACGATGCCATGTTGGACTCCAACTCCCTGCGAATTGCCTCGTGGCAACCGGCCCACCTCAGTGCCCTCCGCATGGAGTTCTCCGCCCTGACCTTTGTGAGCCGTGCCTCTTCTGCCCGCCGCCGCTCTGCATCTATACGCCGGCCCAACCGCTGCCACACGGAAGACACACCCATTCCAGGGTCCTCCTGCCCTCTGGCGATGCCTGCTCCTCTGATGTCGTTGGCCCCGAGCCATCATTGCTCCCACCTAGAGCCTGCTGCTGCTGTCCATGTGACCTGTCCAGTGATGCCTGCACATTCTCTATTTGCTGGTCTCCAGTTGTTGTGGTGTCCACCCCTGCTGGACCGCCGACTCCCGACTGAGGCAGGGATGGGATCTCCACCAAGCTGGCTGTGTTTGTCAGGCCAGGTCCACAGGGGGCCCTGGTGGAATCTGGGCCGGAAGAAGGCAGGGAGAACGACTGGCGCATAGTCTCCACAGAGGAGGAGAGGTCCGCCAGAGTGCACGACACATGTAGGAACCCACCGACCAGGGCCCCTCCCAACAGTGCCACGTTGCGACGCTGCTCTTCGTGATGGCGTGCGTGCTCCCCCCAGGAAGCACGCACGTCATCACGAATGTCATTTGTACGCAACGCAACACCAATCAGGACGGAGCCCATACGGTCATGGGACCCCTCGTCCGCAGGTAGTGGAGAGGCAGATGACGTGGGCCTCCCCCCTACCTGCGGACGGGCCTGGGACGGGGCATCCCTGCTGGTGCATGGTGGTGCAGTCACACGGTCAAGGACAGCGACATGCATAGGCCCCTCCGCGGTGACCTGTGCTGCCTCCTGACCCTGACCCTGGACTGCACCACTTGCACCAGTGTTACTACCCCCACCAGGCCCCATATGCGGCTCAGTAGCGGGCTCCTTCTCCTCTGTGGAGACCACCAACCTGGATGTCTCTGCACCGTCTTCCGCCATTGCAAGCCCCTGTGGGGGCTCACCCGGCCCTTCCGCTACAGCCATAGTGGCAGACGCGGCACCAGTCCCATCGCTCCCAGATGATGGCAATTCCAGGGAGGGTGGCTGGGCCTTGCGTCGCCGCCCGGTGGAGGCATCCCCGCCGCTTGGCTCCACAGCGCCGTCTCCGGCCTCTTCTTCACTCGACGCTGCGTAGAGGGAGACATAGAACACAAGCATCAGGGTACAGTACAATATTCCCCTAGACAGGAAGCAATAACACATGAGTGGCACTGTCAAATGTCACTTCCATCCTGTCCCTCCACAACACATGGGTGAATGCACGCAACACTCATGCAGAAACAGGCACGGCGCCTGCCATCAACATCAGCATCCATGTACAAGGCCCTCTTTTAACCAAAATGTTGCCTTCAAACTCACATGCATCATGGCTCATACTGATCCCATGCACACACATCACCGGAGGGTCATGCATCATGGCTTGTACACCACAGACACAGTGGATATAACGGTGACTGCACTGCATGAGTGAATCTACACATCATCACGGACATGTGTCATGCATCCATGGTGTTTCAAAGTCACACACACACTTCTCAGACACACACATGTGCACCATACATGTACATGAGAGCAGCACCCATCCCTCACCCCCCCTCCATGTCCAAGAACAGAGACTGGCATGCATTCATGTGTACATTCCGCATACAGCTCCCCATGTTGCATTGAAATACATGCACCATCCATGTGGTTCACACATTACTGGTCTCACATGCATGACCATGATGTCCCTGCACACACACATCCATACATGGCCTATGTTACACATACAGGCAAGTATCAGACTACCAGCACACTGCAACATGCCCTATCTCACACAGCAATGCTTGGCCACTTACCGCTCAACTCCAGACGGGTCTGCCTCCGAAGGATCTGGGTGTGGAGCGCTGGGCCTACGCGTTGCAGGACCCTCATCTGGATGTTGCTCATGCTGACCCGGCACCCCTCTGCATCCTCTGCCTTCACGAGGCGCTGGGCCTTGTAGAGGGTCCTGGACCTGAAGTCCTCCCAGCGCTTCTGGACATGCTTGATGTCGCGGGTTGCCACCCCCTCCGCGTTGATGGCAACCACTACGTCCTCCCAGATCCTCTCCCGTCCTTCCTTGTTGGCGCGTGATGTTCCGAAGAGGGCATCATAATGCCCCAGGACATGCTCCGCCAGGACACCAACTTACTTCTCACTGAAGCTGGTGGCCCTCTGCCTCTCTGGCTGGGGGTCGCCAGTGGTCTCAGATGGTGTTTGCCCCGACCCCTGAGGCAGGCGTGGGTGGGCAACTGGGTCTTGGGGCTGGGCTGTGGAGCGAAGGTATCCCAGTTGGGAGTCTTCTTTTCCAGCAGGGGTGGACACAGCAACTGGACCCCTGCAGATGGCTGATGTGCAGGCACCAAATAGCAGGGCACGTGGGCAGTAGGCAGGCAGCAGCAGATGGCTGGTGGGAGCGTGCTCGGGGCTCTTGGGGGGCAGGAAAATGGCCTTTTGGGCAGGAGCGTGGTCTTCCGTGTGTTTTCGCGTGGCCAGCTTGATACGGAGTGATTTGGCACGTGAAAAAAGTGCACGTCAGCGTGAAATCCGAGGAAAGGCCCTTAGCACGTAAGCGGGTAAGTGACGTTATGCACGTGGGCGTTACCCACAACACGGTGCATAGTGAATCAGCACATGAGAAAACTGCACGTCACCGTGCTATTGGAGGAAAGGGCCTTAGCGCGTAAGTGACATTGCACGTGTGGGCTGGCTTAAAAGGTACGAGTATCACGCTATTTTCTTGTACATGCTTTTTGTGGAGAGCGAGCGGGTGATTCTTGTACTTCTTGTCGGTTCACACGTGATTACTTGGACCCCTTGCTCACTATTCTTAGAGAGGCACAGATCCACCCTACTGATGAGGTCCAACCAGACCGAAACACGTGTCTGGGGTTTCTGTTGGTACTCTTGTTCAGAGGAGAATTGCCTCGCATTTCGGTGCTGGACTGCCCCAGGGCAGGACAAAGACTGATATGTTTGGGATATTTCTTCTCTGTGAAAGATAGTGAGCTAAAGACTCTGGGTAAGTCTCTCGTAACCAGGACTAATGTCTGGCAGAGAGACTCCCAGGACCCCCCTTGTTAAATCTGCATATTTAAGTAACTTTGGGTCTCACCCTAAGTTACTAGGGGAATCCAGACGTGGACCCCTTGCTCACTATTCTTAGAGAGGCACAGATCTACCCTACTGATGAGGTCCAACCAGACCGAAACACGTGTCTGGGGTTTCTGTTGGTACTCTTGTTCAGAGGAGAATTGCCTCGCATTTCGGTGCTGGACTGCCCCAGGGCAGGACAAAGACTGATATGTTTGGGATATTTCTTCTCTGTGAAAGATAGTGAGCTAAAGACTCTGGGTAAGTCTCTCGTAACCAGGACTAATGTCTGGCAGAGGGACTCCCAGGACCCCCCTTGTTAAATCTGCATATTTAAGTAACTTTGGGTCTCACCCTAAGTTATTAGGGGAATCCAGACGTGGACCCCTTGCTCACTATTCTTAGAGAGGCACAGATCCACCCTACTGATGAGGTCCAACCAGACCGAAACACGTGTCTGGGGTTTCTGTTGGTACTCTTGTTCAGAGGAGAATTGCCTCGCATTTCGGTGCTGGACTGCCCCAGGGCAGGACAAAGACTGATATGTTTGGGATATTTCTTCTCTGTGAAAGATAGTGAGCTAAAGACTCTGGGTAAGTCTCTCGTAACCAGTACTAATGTCTGGCAGAGGGACTCCCAGGACCCCCCTTGTTAAATCTGCATATTTAAGTAACTTTGGGTCTCACCCTAAGTTACTAGGGGAATCCAGACGTGGACCCCTTGCTCACTATTCTTAGAGAGGCACAGATCCACCCTACTGATGAGGTCCAACCAGACCGAAACACGTGTCTGGGGTTTCTGTTGGTACTCTTGTTCAGAGGAGAATTGCCTCGCATTTCGGTGCTGGACTGCCCCAGGGCAGGACAAAGACTGATATGTTTGGGATATTTCTTCTCTGTGAAAGATAGTGAGCTAAAGACTCTGGGTAAGTCTCTCGTAACCAGGACTAATGTCTGGCAGAGGGACTCCCAGGACCCCCCTTGTTAAATCTGCATATTTAAGTAACTTTGGGTCTCACCCTAAGTTACTTGGGGAATCCAGACGTGGACCCCTTGCTCACTATTCTTAGAGAGGCACAGATCCACCCTACTGATGAGGTCCAACCAGACCGAAACACGTGTCTGGGGTTTCTGTTGGTACTCTTGTTCAGAGGAGAATTGCCTCGCATTTCGGTGCTGGACTGCCCCAGGGCAGGACAAAGACTGATATGTTTGGGATATTTCTTCTCTGTGAAAGATAGTGAGCTAAAGACTCTGGGTAAGTCTCTCGTAACCAGGACTAATGTCTGGCAGAGGGACTCCCAGGACCCCCCTTGTTAAATCTGCATATTTAAGTAACTTTGGGTCTCACCCTAAGTTACTAGGGGAATCCAGACGTGGACCCCTTGCTCACTATTCTTAGAGAGGCACAGATCCACCCTACTGATGAGGTCCAACCAGACCGAAACACGTGTCTGGGGTTTCTGTTGGTACTCTTGTTCAGAGGAGAATTGCCTCGCATTTCGGTGCTGGACTGCCCCAGGGCAGGACAAAGACTGATATGTTTGGGATATTTCTTCTCTGTGAAAGATAGTGAGCTAAAGACTCTGGGTAAGTCTCTCGTAACCAGGACTAATGTCTGGCAGAGGGACTCCCAGGACCCCCCTTGTTAAATCTGCATATTTAAGTAACTTTGGGTCTCACCCTAAGTTACTAGGGGAATCCAGACGTGGACCCCTTGCTCACTATTCTTAGAGAGGCACAGATCCACCCTACTGATGAGGTCCAACCAGACCGAAACACGTGTCTGGGGTTTCTGTTGGTACTCTTGTTCAGAGGAGAATTGCCTCGCATTTCGGTGCTGGACTGCCCCAGGGCAGGACAAAGACTGATATGTTTGGGATATTTCTTCTCTGTGAAAGATAGTGAGCTAAAGACTCTGGGTAAGTCTCTCGTAACCAGGACTAATGTCTGGCAGAGGGACTCCCGGCACCCCCCTTGTTAAATCTCCATTTGTTGTCTTTCATGTTTTTGCAGGTGATGATGCACTTGATTCTGTTGAGGTGGAGGAGATGGTGCAGACCCAGGAGGAATCACAGCCACGACCGGGCACCAGTGGAGGACGTGGGGTGGTGGTGGGTGAAGACCCAATCCTCCTGCAGACCATACTGTCCAGGGGTGTCTCTGGGTGCACCTCCCCAGACCTCTATGATTCAGGTGCTGAATCGGACGATGAGACTTATGTGCTGTCGCAGGTGAGTGTTTCTGGCAGGGATGCTGTTCTGTCCAACCTACCTGCACCGGGGGTAGACCCCTCTATGGGGATGTCAGTGTTGGTAACTCCGCCTTTGGCGGTTACGGATGCAGGGTCACACTCCACAACATCTGATCCTGTTCCTGGGCCAGCAGATCAGAGGGGGAATGCAGTCCTGCAGCCTCAGGCAGTGCCAGCACAGCAAGGTGCAGATCGCCTTGCCCCAAACAGGTGTGATGCCCGCCGACGAAGTGGCCGTGCGCCACCAGGCAATACTGTATGGGAAAACTCCATGTACAGTATAGCAGCACAACAGGGAGCATCGGTTGAAATGATGGCTCAGGCAATGGATAGGGTGGCCACTTCCATTCTCCCCCCTGAAAGGCAGATGGAGCTCCAACAGCAGGCAACAGAGTCCATTTGCCAATCACACAGGGAGGACATGTTGGCGTCCAACAGGGACCGACGGGCGGCACTGGAGACTCTGCGCAAAGCCATATCTGTAGAGTCCCAGGGCCACAGGGAAGCCCTGAGGTTAGAACTTCATTTCTTCAGGGAGAATCTGGTTGAACTTGAGGCTTCCTGAAATTTTAGGGCAGAACAACAGCTGGAGCAGCTCACACGTTCGCTCTCAGCTGAGCTCCAGGCAACACGTGAGGAGATCCGGGCATCACGCGAGGCCATGCATGCAGAAATGCAGGCAACCCGTGAGGTGCTGCATGGGGATCTCCGTACTATCATCCTCCAGAACCAGACCTTCCATACCTGCATGCTCGCTGCCATGGAGGACCATACCAGGGCTTTGCGTGGACTGCCTCCCATAGCACCGGCACCTCCTGATGTACCAGCAGAGGGTGAAGAGAGCAACAGCAGTTCTCCCACATTAGCATAGCCGTGCAGGCCATGAGCCCATGGAGGTATTTTTTTTCCGCAACATCCACGCAGGTGGGTGTTGGGGTGCACCCTGTCCTCGAACCTCCTGGGTGGCCCCCCCGGTCCACACATGGCCATTTTTGATTTTTGTATTTTTTTTCTTTTTTACAGTGTGTTGCCTTGTGTGGCTTCCATGGGCATCCACTGTGTATTCCAGCTGGGCGCATGCAGGCTTGTCCTGTCTTTGGGTTAGATGCTTGGGTTCCTGACATACACACCCCTCCTGCTTCCCCTTTCCATGGGCTTGCAGAGGGTGTGACCAAGTGACAGTAACTTACACAGTGACATTGGGCTCCCATGAGCTGTGTGGGCAGTCTGTAGTCGAAACTGTGTGTACATCCCTAGTGGGGATTGTTGTTGGATTCAACACTGCATGGTGTATTTATATGTGCTTGTGCATCCATGTCTTTCTCCTTATTCACATGTACCTTCTTCATGTCTTTACAAGGCTGTCTTCTTTGCAGATGCTGTTCATGTTGTATGCAGTACACTGACACATTTGCCCGACAGCAACACTCTGCAGTTGGAAGGGGTCGATGTGCCGGCTTAGTCAGGTTGCGAGACTTGCACTACTTTGATTTTCTACTGTCGTATTTTGACACTGTTTCATCCTGTGTTGCTGTTCTGTGTTGCTGGTAAGTATTTGTTCATGTGTGCTGTTTCTTATTGATTACTGGGAGCATATTGTCTGTGGCCTGTTTACATTTGGAACAGTGCACTTTGTGACACTTGTGTCATGTGTTGTGCATTCATTTTGTAGCTTTCACATTGCATGGCATGCCATGGTATGTTGGGTAGCTGAGATGGGGAGGAGTTGGGTGACATGGCACTATTTTTATGGTGTATTTTTCAAGGGGGTAGTAATTCATGCAGCATGAATGTGTGTCTTTTTTCACACGGCATTGGTTGTATTTAAGTAGGTAGTGATGCACACAATGTAACACTGCCAGGTGACCAATCTCAGGCTGGTATGGTTGTGACAGTTGACTGTCCCTTATGTCATCATCATTGATTGTCAGCTGATATGTGCCAGGGCTGTGTGCACTCCACAGGGGTAGTATTTTAGGTGAAGTAATTAGCCACCAGCTGTGTACGGGCTGCCTCACCACATGCCCTTTCATCTCCCATGTACAGCGGCCGTGCATGTGGTTGGGGATGTGGGGGCACCACCATGTCCACCCGCAGGCCCCGGCGGGTTGCAACGTTGTGCAGGACACATGCTGCCACTATGATCCTGCACACTACTGGGGGCGCGTATAGCAGCTGCCCACCAGAGCGGTCAAGGGAGCGAAAGCGTGTCTTGAGCACTCCGAATGTGCACTCCACTCTTCCCCATGTTGCTATATGGGCTGTGTTGTATCTTACCTCAGGTGCTGTGGTGGGGTTCCGAATTGGCGTCATCATGTGGGTGCTCAGAGGGTAGGCACTGTCCCCTGGGGAGGTGATGATGGGTATCATTAGTGGGGTTGTGACATTACTCAGTATCTGACATGCATGCATGTGCAGAGGAATTATACTCACCAAGCAGCCATGTATCGCCATGCTGCCCAGCTTCTAGGTCTCGGTTTAGGGGTGACATTCTGAAAATGAAACTATCATGGGTGGAGCCTGGATAGTTGGCATATACTGAGGTGATGATTCCCTTGGCATCACATACTACCTTCACGTTGACGGAATGCCAGTGCTTGCAGTTTCTATAGATGTGCTCAGTTGCCCTGGGTGGAAGTAGAGCCACATGGGTGCAATCAATGGCACCTAGCACTTTGGGGAAGTGTGCCACCCCGTAAAAGTCCTGGACGGCAGCCTGCCTTTCTGCAGGTGTTCTGGGCATGTATATGTGCCTGCGGACTGAGGGGCGTGCAGTCATGATTGCCAACACCTGGTGTAGGCAGCATGACTGCGTGGCCTGTGAGACCCCCGCACTATGGCCCTTGTCAACTGAAATGAACCAGTGGCCAAGAAGTGCAATACATTGAGCACCTTTTCCAAGGGACTCAGTGCTTGGGAGCACAGGGTGGGTGATGTGAGGTCACCCTCCCACTCACTCACCAGGTTCAGTATTATGTGTGGTGGAAACCTGTACCTCCCATATACCTGGTCATCAGGCATCCCAAAAAGGCTGGTCCTGGGTGTAAAAATGCGGGACCTGGCTATCCTCCTCCTCCTGCAGTGTCCCAAGACCACTGCTGCGAGGAACGGTATATTCATCGTAGCGTCTGAGCTTGTTTGTTGTTTGTGCGCACTTTTATGTTGCGCAGGGCCGCGTACGCCTGCTTCCTGCTGGCGTACGTTTTTCCGGATTAGCGCGTCTTTTTTGGCGCACGCGTTTCCCCTGTTCGATTCCATGAATACGTGTTGTAGGCGCACGTGTGGGCGTTCTGCGCATTTGCCTCCTGTACTTCCCCCGTAACGCCCACATTTTCATGCGTTGTTCCCCATTCCGCGTGTTATGCCCCGTGTTCCGCCCACTTTTGTTGTGTGCGCCGCGCTATGCGTTTTAGCTGTGCACGTAGCGCACAGCGTTTGATGACGTGTGCACCCGCATGCGCCACGCACGATTTTAGCACACATCCCAGGATTTACACGCGCATGGCCTTCCATGAATCGATGTGCATGGCTTTCGCACGCTTGCGCTGCGATTTTCAGGCTTGCGCTGCGATTCGCACGGTTTCGCACGCTTGCGCTGCGATTTTCAGCGCACATTAGTTCCATGAATCAGCCTGTAAAGCTCAAAAATGGGTACAGCTGAGGAGACAATTCCTGAGGTTGCCAATGTCTATGCTCTATGACTTCTCTTTCACTCTTTGAAGCATTTTTTCAGGCTTTCAATTGAATTTAATTGCATTAATAATTTCCTGTCAAAATACTTCCCCCTGCCCTACATAGTCAACTTATAATATATCTCCACCTCCTTCTTCCTCGTGACATTATTTACTAATGAGATGGCATCCTCCTTGACAGGAACTGATTTTGCTTCTTTAAAAAAAAAAACGTTACCCTACCCTTTCTCTCCCAGAGCACAATACCCCTAGAATCCCAGCATTACACAGTACAAATGTTCCAGCATCGGAGGTAGGGACCTGGTTGTGGGCAGTTAGCTGTACTGCCCTCAGCAACTAAATCCTCTTAATGCAGGACTTTGAGGGGCAATGTGTTTGTGTTTCCCTTATGTATGTTCGATCTGCGATAATCTCCCTGGACCACTGCTTTGGAAGAGGTCCGGTTGAGTAAATTAGTGTAATGCAGGTGGGCAATTTGGTGAACACTGCTTATATAGATTAGGAAGGACCCAACGCGGCTAGTGACATTTCACAGTGTTGCAAAGAGTCATCTCCTGCAACTAAAGGATGGAGAGGAGCTCCTTTCTTGGTCCCAGGTAAGGCGGACATGACGCCAGAGGAAAGAGAGTTCGGAATTGAAATGTTTTTGACGCAGGCACTAACAGACGGCCATCTTGATATTGGAACGAGAGGATGGTGTGCATGTGTGCCACAGGAAAATGTTGGCCTGTAAGGCTGCTAGAGTGTGGCATTCCCAGCAGAGGTTTGGCGCAGAGATTACAACTTTATGAAACACGAGTTCAAAGGGGGAAAAACAAAAAAGAAAGCATGTGAAAATGCACTCCAAATCCCCAAACCCCCATCTCCTCTGACAGAGGGGACAAGGAGGGTACAGGTCCAGAGGATATTCAGAAAAAAAGAATGCTCCACATTATCAAGATGGTCCTGAAAGAGGCGGTGGATAGAAAAAAAGGTAAGGAAAAGGAACACCTGCATCATCCTCAAATTTCCTCTCCCTCCTCATCATCAATATCAAGTGACTGAGTAATCTCAGGCGGGTGATCAAAAAGGCAAATACCTAAACAGAGAAGCAATGTCCAGGGTGTTTGTTCAGGTTGCAGTTCTCATGAGGTTTAAGGAGCAGGAAGCAGCTCTTGTGGGGTATTAGACGGCCAGGGCCTCTCACATTCAAATTTGAAGTGTATCCTAAAAGCAGAAATGCCACTGCTGCAAGACGTGAAAGATGAGCTGTTTAAATCGTGGAAAGACCTAAAAACAGTTCTTCTACCCAGGTAATTATCAAACCTCTATGTCCCGAAGGGGGAAGAAAAGACCCTGCCTCATACTATTCATATTGGTACTTTCCTGCCCCGTTTGAAGGGTCGGGCCTTAATGGTGCGAGAGGAAGTATTTCAAGGCTCGGTTGACAGACAGGTGGACTTGGCACTTAAAAGGACATTTGTGGGGTGACATATTTCATTTAGAGCGGTTGTGTATGCTTCTCACAGAGCAGAGGCTGCCTTTTCAGATCACGGTTAGCACAGACACAGCAGCCTGGGATGTTAGGGTATCATAGAGGAGCATCGGCATCAGGAGAAGCAGCAAGCAGCACGGTCATGCACATGAAGGGACCTAGTGGCAGCCTTCAGATCTGTACAGGTCTTTCCCCCATTCATTCAAGGGACAGCAGTGGTGTTAAGAGCAGACAACACATCAGGAATGTCATACGTCAACAGACGGGGGACCTGTTCACAGGTGCCGGTGTAACTAATAAACAAACTGGGAGAGTGGGTGGAATTGAATCTCTTGTCAATCAGGGCCATCCACATCATGGTCTCTGACAACTCAGCAGCAGACCATCTAAGCAGCATGGGAGTTGCAGCCAGAGGTCTTCCTACTGTTGTGTGTTACATCCGAGACTGATTTGAGACTCCAGTCCTCAACCTATTTGCCTCACAGCAGAAGGTGCCACATTTCTACTCAAGTTTCCTGTTCCAGGGGGCATGAGAAATAGATGTGCTCACTATTCATTGGCCATGCAGGCTGTTGTATGCATTCCCTCCACTGCCTCTGATCCCCAAAGTAGTAATCTAGAACGGGGATTCAGTAGCAGGTGTGATTCCGGTAGTCCCTTTCTTGTGTTCGAGCTGTTGGTATCCCCAGTATTACGAATTCTGAAACATCCATGCTTTCTAAATTTGACTCAAGGGGAACAAATCTCCAAAATCCCTCAATGCGGTCCTGGAGTTTAAAAGGCAGGGATTACAGGGACAGGGGATTACCCCTCAGCTAGTCCTGATGGTTCAAAATGACAACATCCGTCTGCCCTGTAGAAGACCCTTGCCACATTAACAATGGCAATGCTGGCCGAAACTTAAGTTGGCAGTGTTTTGGAATACCTTATCACTCTAAAAATCGTTCTTGTTGGTGCACACTTAAATTAGGCCAAATTAGTAATGCCCACGTCTATGTAATGCCCGCCAATGGTGATCTCTGGAATCCCACTCTGGGACCTGCAATTATTCATGAAGGCTTTGCGGACCTATCCCTTTGGAATGATAGAATCATTTGTTTTTTATTTTTTTTATTTTATTTTTTTAAAACATTTTATTAAGCATTTAAAACAACAATACAAACCAAACTTGCAGCATATAAAAAAATCTGTTCAATTGTACATTTTCCAAGTCGCGCTCACTGCACCCCTTATCCCACCCCCCGTTACGAGCCTACTTCTGCTAATGTTCAGTTTCTGCCTCTGGTGATGGGGTATCGCTACCCGCGGGATCCGATGGGCCTTGTATCGACCCAAACAATTCTGCTATAAGGAGCCTCCAAGCCATCAGGGTCTCAGTCTCTTCTCCCCCCCCCAGCGCTGCTAGTTTCTTGGCGCTCTACAGTTTTCCGCCTCCGCCCATTTCTGCAAATCCATCCACCATACTTCTAATCGCGGTTTATGGCATGTCTTCCACCCCATAGCAATCCTCCTCTTCGCAAGCGCATATGTCAAGTCCTTCAGTTTGCTGACATGTTTAAGTTTCTGTTGCCATGGGAACCCCCCCAACAGTCAGGCCCACATGGTATCCACCTTGATCTTGATGCCTTTTTCTGCCAATTTGTGTGCGACCTCACCCCAGATGCGCTCTATTATCGGGTATGACCAAAACATATGTACCATGTCCGCATTTTTAGGGCATGCCTGCCTTCCAACATTTTTAAACTTGGATATTCTGTGAGGTGTCAAATACGCGCTATGTGTAACATACAATTGCAACTGCTTAAGTCTTGCATTTCTTGACACTTTCTTGTGATACCCTTGGACTCGTTCCCACATCCCGTCCTCCATTAGGGCTCCTACTTCCTCTTCCCACTCCAGTCTCTCTTTCCCCACTATGGCCATCATCATTTCATATATTCTAGATATCTTGTGCCCCCCTTCTGCTAAATCATATATTGTATCTATAGCTGCATCTGGTTCTTCATCAAGCACTAGTTCGGGCCACCTTCTCTTAATCTTCCTCACCAGTCTGGTGCGTGATATACTGGCCAGTGTGTAGCCCAGTTTCCGCCCCCAACTCCTCAAAGGATTTTATAGTTCCTTCTTGCCAAATGTCCCCCATTGTCGCTATACCGACCGACTCCCATTGGTTCCTGATTATCATTCTTAACTGCTCCTCCCCACCCACCAGTACAACCAGTGGCACCTGAGGGGAGCACGGGCTTGGGTTCCCTATCAATTGACAGGCCCAACGCCACATCTTCCATCCCAATGCCATCATCTTCGGAAGCCCATCTATCTCTGTTCGGGACAACCAAATGATCTCCTTCAGGTAGAATGGGGCACAGTCTTGTTTGAACAATCTGGTTTCAGTGGTTTCATCCTCCGAAAGCCATTTTGCCACATATTGTAGTTGACTGGCGACATAATAGATCTCATAGTTGGGCAGCTTTATACCTCCTTTCTCGTAAAAGTTCTGTAGCTTCCAGAGGGCCACCCTATTTCGTGTGCCATGCCATAGGAAGTTTCTACACATACTTGCTAATCTGCTAAAGAACTTCTTTGGTATCATATACGGATATTCCCGAAATAGTGCAGGAGCTTAGGTAGGACCACCATCTTTAGCATTGCGCTACGACCCATCATTGCCAGAGGCAGCTTTACCCAGAACCGCATGCAATTCTCAATTTTCTTGATGGCTACTTCCGTATTACGCATATGCTCTTCCTCCACTTCGTGGTATATGTCTATTCCTAAGTAGAGAAATGTACTAGCCGCCCATGGTACCTGCAACCTCGGTAGCTGATTCAGAGGGGTCCCTTTATAACCACCCAATGGAAACATGATGGACTTCTGAGGATTCACTGCTATGCCAGATAATCCCGCATATCTCCACATCACCTCCAAAACATATTGGAGGTTTTCTTCCGGGTATCGCAAGTACAATAATATGTCATCTGCGTATAATCATATCAACTGACGTTCACCACCCACAGAGATGCCTACCGTGTCATATTGCTGCCTTAGATAAATCGCTAGGGGTTCCAGGGCTAATATGTATAGCATGGGGGACCATGGACAGCCCTGCCTAGTTCCTCTGCCCAGCTTCCACCTCTCTGATATCACTGTTCTTGTTTTCACCCTGGCCAACGGTTTGCTATATAGCATTTTAGCCCACCGTAAATATCCTGGACCCATCCCGTAGCCAGCCAGGGACGCCAACAGCCATGGCCATTTGACTGAGTCAAAGGCCTTGATTGCATCCAGTGACACAACCGCCAGTTCAGCCTCGCTTTCATTCCTGTGTTCAATGATCCTGTGGAGCCTCCTGAGATTATGGGATATGTTCCTGGCAGGGACAAAGCCCGTTTGGTCCGGGTGTATCAATTTACCTATAACCTTCCGTAATCTATTTGCTAGAACGGCGGTCAGAATTTTACTATCTTGATTCAACATCGACAGGGGTCTATAAGAACTACAGTTATGCCCTGGCTTATTAGGTTTGGGAAGTGGTATAATAATCGCTTCTCTGAGTGACTCTGGCAGCCTGCCTAGCTCATACGCCTCATTCAGCATGTCTGATAACGGCGGGAGCACCTCATCTCTATATATCTTATAAAATTCACTTGGGAGTCCATCAGCTCCCGGGGTCTTACTCGTTGGCAGCTGTCTCACCACCTCCCCTAGCTCCTCTAAGGTAATCGGTGCTTCCAGCTCCTCCTTTTCCTCAGCACTGATCTGTGGTAATCCTATGTGCTCTAGGGTTTCCTCTATCGTCACGCGGTTCTCCTCCCCATCGTCCCCATATAGTTGCCCGTAATAATTAGCGAACTCAAGTTTGACACCTTCTTGAGTATCCACCACATTCCCATCTTCTCTTATTATTGATCTAATCGGGGATCTACGGGTCTCACTCTTGTATAGCCAGGCCAAGATCCTTCCCGGTTTATCTCCTCCCGCATGCTGTCTCTCTATATACTTTCTATAGTTGAGGTTACATAGCCTCTCCCAGTGACCAGCGCACTTTTGCTGCAGTCTTAGTATCAAATCAGTATCCGGGTTGGTACTATGTTCACTCCCAAGAGCCCTCTCTAGTTCTTCCTCCGTTTCTTGCAGATCCGCTAGGATCCCACCCTGCAGCCCTTTCGATTTTGCAATAGCCACTCCTCTAATCACCACTTTGAAGGCCTCCCACAACGTGCCCGCGGAGTCCACACTGCCCGTGTTCGTCTCGAAGTAACTAATAATCTCATCTCTCATGTCCTCCCTAAAGAGGGGATCTCTGAGTGCTTGCGCCCTGAGGCGCCATGTCGGGATTCTTGCTCTCGGGGGGCAACATTGCCACCCGAAGATCAGGGGCGAGTGGTCCGAGAGGACTCTCGCTTTGTATTGAACATGAGTGACTTCTGTCAGTATCTCTGGAGTGGCAAAGACATAGTCCAGCCTTGTGTGTAGTTGCTGTGGGGCAGAATAATGCGAGTATTGTCTCTCATGGGGGTGACATGCTCTCCACACATCTTCAAACCCAAAATCGTTCAGCAGCGTCTGTAACGCTTTAGCCGACGGGGTAGGTTTATCAAATTTTCCGTCTGACCTGTCCACCTTGGGATCTAATACGCAATTGAAATCCCCTCCCCAAATCACTGCACTCCCCACACAGCTGCTAAGGTTATTACACAGCGTTTTGAAATATGCATCAGTATTTTGATTTGGGGCATACGTGTTTACAATACTTATTTCCCTATTTTCTACTAATCCCCTCACCACCACCATCCTTCCATCCGTCTCCACCAGTGTGTGTAAAAGCTGGAACGGAACATGTGGTGCCACCCAAATGATCACTCCCCTGGAGTAGGCTGAATATGAAGAACCCACCATAGTTCCCTTCCATTTCTTCCCAATCATATCCATCTTGTCTCGCGT
The DNA here is from genome assembly GCF_040938575.1 of Ambystoma mexicanum. NCBI lineage: Eukaryota > Metazoa > Chordata > Amphibia > Caudata > Ambystomatidae > Ambystoma > Ambystoma mexicanum. The sequence continues at coordinate 851,859,939 of NC_090934.1, forward strand.
CAGGTGTGTCTCTTGCAACAGTGCAACATCTATCTTTTGCCTCCGCAGGTATAGCATAACCTTGTTTCTCTTCAGGTAACTATTAAGCCCCCTGACGTTCCAAGTGACTACTTTAAGTTCCCCCATAGCGTGTCAGGTTCCTACCGCCTCCCCCATCCTTGCAGTCCCCTTTCCGCAGCTCAATTCGTTTATGTAGGCTCTTACCCCAACTTGCACTCCCTCTAACTATAAACAGCACAAACCCCCCCCCTCCTCCTACACCCCCCAAATAACACCCTCCCCAACTGTTGCCCAGCTCAATCCCTGGATCTCAGGCACCCCCGCATCTAGCCCCGTCTGGCGAAAGCCTACGTCCGCAGCTCAGCAGGGTAAAGGCGCCATAGCGAAGGCCTTACTACTAACTCTTGGGGGTAAGAGAGGAAGGGGGTCTCTATCCTATTGCTCCTGTTTGTCTTGAATTTGCTGCGCTTAGCGCTACCCAGTTTGCTTATGCAATCAATGCACTATATTCCAGTCCAAACGGTTAATGGAGTCCGAAAGCCACATCATATCAAGCAAGTGATCCAGAGTTTCATACTAGGACTCCCCTCCCGCTTATCCCCACACTGTTCCCGATACATTCCCATCACTTATTGTGCTTCTGGCAATCTTGCTCGTCGTCCTGCTCTGGGCATCCCTGAAAGTCCAGCCAAGACGTCACTTCCTCCGGGGTGTCAAAAAAAAGGGCCCTGCTTTTATGCAAGACCTTCAGCCTCGCAGGGTACAAAAGCAGGTATTTGATACCAGCTACACGTAGTCTTCTCTTAATCGCCACGTAACTGTACCGCTGTCTTTGCACCAGCACAGTATAGTCAGGGTATGCAGTGATGTTCGAGGATGCCCTTTCTATTGTGCCGGCCTTGCGAAAATATTCCAAAATCTTCTCTCTGTCTCTATAGTTTAGGATTTTCACTATTATCGGTCGCAGTGGGGCCCCGGGTCGTGGTTTCCTCATCAGAGCCTGATGCGCACGTTCGACCGCAAATCCCTGCGAAAGCTTGTCCGCCCCTATCTCTTGCAGGATCATGTTCTCCACATAATTCGTAGGGTCCTGTCCCTCTTCTCCCTCCGGCAGGCCGACCACTCGAATGTTGTTTCGTCTTGCCTGTCCTTCCGCCTCTTCCACTCGGTTTTCAAGGTTAGCCACCTGCTGCTTAAGTACATGTACCTCCCTTGCGTTATTTGTGCTGACATCCATGTTAATCTTAACAGCACTCTCCAGGCCACTTGTCCTTTCCGCCAGCGTTCTAACGTCTTGCCGCAGCAGGGCGACTTCGATTCCTACTGCGTCAATTTTGTTCTCAAGGGCCGTACGCAGGTCTGCCATTGCTGTGCCCCACTTGGTACTCAGTTCTGTTATGGCCGCTAGGACCTGATGATTGCCTCCGTCCAGAGCACTATCCACAGAATGCGCCGTCGCACCTTGCGTCGGGGTCGAAGGGGCTTGCTGCGTCTTTGCAAAGATCTCCATTGTCGATTGCTTGCTTTTGGTTCTCAGACCCTTTACTGACATTGTGTGATCTTCCTTACGTGCCTGGTCTCAGGTCTGCAATGTTATTTCACGTCTCCTATTCAGTCAAGTGTTGGGGTATCTACCCCCGTCGGTTGCGGTGTAAAATCACGGTTTAAGTGGGTTGTGTCCTCCCACGTTTATCCAATGCTGGCTGGTGTATGTATAGCTACGCATTCTGATGTGTATAACAGACTTCCTCTAGTGGCTTGCCTGGCTCCTTAACACGTGCCTCCCTGGGGGCCTTCCTCAATACCCTCCTGGCCACTCTCCTGTTTGCACCGCAAACCTTTTACGGCACAAGCTTCCAGCAGCTCATTTCGTTCCTTGCAGTTTCTACTCAACTCTGCGAGACTGCTACTGTGGTCGCATTCACTGCCTGGCGCTGTCACCAATTATCAGCGGCAGCATTGCGGCAGACAGGCTTGATTGTCAGTTGTGAATGTGCTCGATCGTTCGCTGCTTACTTCTGCCCCACCTTGTCTGCTGCAGCTACCAGGCCGCCCTTTGTTCCTCTGCGTCGGCCATTTTGTTTCACTTTCTTCCCCACTGGTTGCAAACTTGCCAGTTACTTGCCACTATGTATCCGTTTTCTTCAGAGTCCCAACTTTCTCCTATGGATGCTCTGCCAATTCCCTCATCTGGCATTCCGCTTCTGCGCACTTGGTTCAGCTTATGGGTTCGTTATTGTCTTTGGGGCGTTGTACTGCACGGCGGAATATCTTATGCAGGCTTCTGCTCCTGTTGCTCAGGGCGACTTTCCAGATGCGTGGTGTGGCTGCATACGTCCAATACTTCTCCACCAGCACCTCTATATTGGGGCTCCCCGCCCTTCTTCTGATCTCTCAACCCCTTCTTTGTCGAGACCCATGGTAGGCACCCTCGCACCGTGACACCCTGAGCCTCCGTCTCTCAGCTCCTCGGTGCCGGTACAAGTCTATTAATTGCGTGGCCCTGTCCTCATGTCTAGGTGCCCGGTTGCTACCTGACTCATTGGTGGCTACTGCTTTCACCCACAGTCATCCGCTCCTCTTCCTGCGAGCAGCGCTCCCTCTAATGTCTCCCCATGTTGTTTACTGCACAGTGTGTTGTGCCATCTGGGCTCGGTTTAAAATTCTGGGCAGTGTTAGCGTCCCAGGCAGCAGCAGTCGGGAATCCTCGCAATGCACCGCAGCAACCAACCTGTCCAACTTGTGCTGTAGTTTGCACCATAGGAGCCCACTCACATTCCTCACATAGGTCGGAAACAGGCTCCATGAAATCACCAGTGTTGTGCAAGTCCTTTGTTCTATGGCAGACCGGGCACCATTTTGATTTCTTTGTTCACTGTCCGGAAGACTTGTATAAACGCCTTGGTACGATGCCTTGCAGGGGCTTCCTTGGTAATGTGCTACGTTTTCCGTAGGTTGTCTTCATGCTCCGGCTCGTCTATCGCCCCCGGTCATCTCTCATTCCGTGTGCCGGTCGCACAGCTCTTACGCTCCGCTGTACCTGCGCTTGGTACAATGTATCCGCATCCATTTCGTTCGGCTGTGTTCAGCAGATCGCCACAATGTTGCCGCCCGCGGGTCTGCTACAGCTAGTTCTTCCAGCGAGCACACCTCAGGTGACCGAAGCTGCGGGCTCCTTTAGGGCCTCTCGTCAAAGCTGCGAGCCACTTTCGCTGTAATGTCAGCGCCCTCCTCGCTGTTCAGATGTGACGGTGGCTAGACTGCAGGCTAATAGCTTCTCGCCTGGAGGCATTTTCTGCTCCGAACTTCGCTCCTTGTGTGCCTCACACCTTCTGACACCCATATTTGCGATATCCAGTATTTTCTCAGCGTTTCACCGTTCCATTCTGGCACGGATCGATGACGGATCACGGAGCTCAAGGATTCCACAGTCTACTCCATGGCCTCGTTAGCCACACCCCCTAGAATCATTTGTTAAGTTTCTGAATCTGAAATGAGCCTTCCTCGTGACCATGATGTCGGAGTGTAGGTTGGGGGACATTGGAGGACCAACATCTGAAGCCCTATATCTTGTGGTTTAATCAAATGCTTTATTCCTCCAATGTGATCCATCATTAGTCACCTTGGTGGTGTTCCATCTCTTCCAAGAGATTCTCCTACCATCCTTCTTTCAGAACCCTGACTTCCCTGGAGGAGCTGGGAGAGAGCACATTTGATGTAAAGTGATCAGTTTTTACTTACCAGGAAAGAACAGCAACACAGAGAGGCCAGATTATTAAAGCTATGCCGTTGTGCAAAAAATTGCAGCAAATGAATTTAGCCCCAATTTGCGGTTTAGATAATACGGAATAGAGCAAACCAGTTTAGCCGAAATCCGTATTATCTGAAAATGTTTTCACCTGAGGAAAATTGAAACAGACTATTTTATATACTTTATTTGTTGCATAACATGAAAACAGGTAAATTAAACACCTTTTTGTTTTATGTTAGGAAGTAAACATAGCACAAAAAGCAGTCCGACTTTCTTTTGCCCTACTGCAAACTTGTTTAGATAATATGGATTACGACAAATCATGTGTGCTCCATTTTCTATTATCAAACCCTTTGCTAAATAGGTCAAATAACTTGTTTGTAACATTTGAAAAGTACCAGCTCTGCAAGAAAGCATCTGTCTGACTATAAACAAGTGGTTCCCTGATGTGGCGCCGCGCGATGACGGGCGCGCACCCGGCGGTGTGACGTTGCACGCCATAGCGTGCAGTACAAATAAACGGGGCGTTTCCCGGCCGCGTTAGAGCGACCGGGAAGCCCGAACCAAGACGGACGTGTGGGTCTCAGTCCTTGGTGCCGGGGCTTGCGGCGATGCGCGCGGGGGGCGCCAGTCACCCTCAACAGTGGCGACGAGTGGGGGAATCAATGCCCGGGCCCGGCGGTGATCATCAGAATCATTTTTCACAGAAACGAGGTTGGAAGACAGACTTTGTTTCATGCCGCGGGTAGTGCGTTGCCCACGCGGCTGGCGGCCATTTTGTGCAACGGGCTGTGGGATTCAAGGAGCTCCGGTTTGGGCCCTGAAACGACCCCAGGCCTAATTTTTGGACATTCCAGTAGCTGACAGCTACATCTACACGGAGTTATGCCCAAATAGTGCATCGACTCAATTTTGGGTTTTCTACGTCGAGTGGAAGCTAGGAGAAGGCCTATCTTGGCTGGGTCTGCTGAATCCAGTTATTAGTTTGGCTACCAATTTTTGGAACAACCAAAGGCATACTGTTTTTTCATCCCCTTCATCATCATCCTGGTGACTCCACCTATCTTCATCCTCTTCATCATCACAGAGGTGGCAGGAGTCACTGCATCCAGAGGTGGTCCATGCTGAGGATCACTTTGGGCTGAATGTTTGAGTTGCGGCCCCGATCAGCATTATGGGGGTGCCTGTACGCTCAAACTCATGAGTGACACCAAGGATCAGGACGGAGCACACGGTGTGGCGGCGCAGTTTCATCCTCGTGCACCAGTGGCCCCGCAGGGTCCACTACCTCCAATGCAGCAACCGGCAGCTCCAGCAGATGGTCAGGCAGCGGTTCCCGCCCTCCAACCCCCAGTTCAACCTGCTGCTGCTCCTGGTGTTCAGCCGGTCGGCGCCTGCCATGGCACAGGTACGTGCGCATGCTGCCCTGCAGCCCATCCCCGAATTTGATGTGTCGGGCCCGCCATCCAGCTTGGGGCCCAGATGGAGAAGGTGGGTGGACCGCCTGGACATGTATTTCAGGGCTGCGCAAATGGTCGATGATGACACGAGGCTGGCCACGATGTTGTACTCGGCAGGGCCCTCTGTCCAGGAGACTTTTGAATCTTTGCCACAAGGGAATGGAACCTACGATCATGCAAAGGCCGCCCTCCAGGCATATTTTCTGCCCCTAGCCAACGCGGACTATGAGCGATTCGTGATGCTCTCTGCCAAACAAAAAGATGACGAGACCTTGGACACGTTCTTTGGGCGCCTAAGGCGTCTGTCGCTCGCCTGCGCCTGGGGCGATGCAGAGGACATGATCAGGACCATGCTTATCCAGGCGTGCTCGTCAGGCAAGCTCAGGCGCCAAGTGCTGAGGGAGCCTGGGATAATGCTCCAGCGCATCCTTGAGCTAGGAAGGTGCCACGAGGTGTCAGAGGCGAGAGCTGCAAGAATGGAGGCCGGGTCGCGCCCTATCAAAACTGAAGAGATCTGCGCAATGTGGCGAGGGGGGAGAGGTGCTAGGAGATATGGCGGCGGCACACGGGACAGAGCTGGGAGGGCAGGCGAGATTTGCCAAAAATGCAGATACGACCTGCCTCACCCAGCGGAGTGCCCTGCAGCTGGAAAGACCTGTGGACGGTGCGGGTTGCCAGACCACTTCTCAAGGGTGTGTAGGGCGGCCTTGCCCGTACTGGTGCCAAGGGGCCAGGGCCGAGCTGTCTCCACTCGCCAAGGTCGGCCGTCCAATGTCGCTCAGGTGGACCAGGGCGAAGAGGAGGCTCAGGTGGAAGAAGCAGAAGAAGAAGACGAAGAGAACATTTTCTTTGTCTCAAGTGTGGAGCTTCTAAGAGGCAGGAACCGACGACAACCAAGGTGCGTGGTCGAAGTGAACCAGTCTCCAGTCCCTGTCCTCGTGGACACAGGGGCATCGGTGAACATCATGGCCCGAGAACATTACAACGCCATGGATCAACCGCCCAGGCTGGTCACGCCAAAGGCCCGCATCTTCGCATTCGGTGGTGTGGAGCCCATCCCTCTGGACGGGGCCTTTATAGCAAAAGTAGAACACAATGGCTCCCACATCACAGCCCGCTTCTACATGACCCCAGTGAGTAAGAACACTTTGTTGAGTTGTGCAGCGGCGGAGGCTCTCGGCATCGTCAGCTTCGCGTACTCCGTCTACCTGGAAGACATTAATGACTTGCTGGAGAAGCATCATGCCCTATTCAAAGGGATTGGGCAGATGGCCGGGGAGCCGGTGCGGCTGCACATTGATGATTCGGTACAGCCGGTGGCCCTCAAACATCGGAGGGTACCTTTCCACCTCCATGAGCAGGTAGACAAAGAACTGGACAGCCTCGTCGATCTAGACATTATTGAGAAGGTGGAGGGACCGACTCCTTGGGTGTCCCCCATAGTGGTGGCAAGGAAACTCAAACAACCGGGCGCAGTCAGGATCTGCGTAGACATGAGGATCCCCAACAAAGCCATCAAGAGGGAGAGGCACCTCACACCGACGCTGGATGACATCATTGCGGAGGTGCAGGGCGCTCATTTCTTCTCGAAGCTCGACCTCAGGGCCGGCTATCATCAGGTCGTCCTCCACCCCAATTCAAGGTACATTACCACCTTCACCACACACCAGGGACTATATCGCTACAAGAGGTTGAGTTTTGGGGTGTCCTCGGCCGCGGAAGTATTCCAGAACATCATTCGGGGTGCCCTAGCCAACCTCGAGGGCGTCCTAAACATAAGCGACGACATTCTGGTCTTCGCAAGGACGGAGGTGGACCACCTGAGGCGTCTGGCGAAAACATTCGAGAGGCTGCAGTCGTTGGGACTCACACTACATAAGGAGAAGTGCGAATTTCTGCGCCCCTCCCTGGAGTTCTTCGGGTTCGTGTTCAAGGAGGGGGGGGTGTCTCCTGACCCAAAAAAGGTACTGGACATACAGAAGGCCCAACCACCGGAATCTGTGTCGGAGGTGCGAAGCTTTTTGGGCATGGTCACGTACTGTGGCTGGTTCATCAAGAACCTGGCATCCAGGTCTGAGCCCCTCCGGGCCCTGACAAGAAAGGACACCATCTGGAATTGGGGTCCGCTGGAACAGGCGGCTTTCGATGACATTAGGGGTGCCCTCACGGCCGAGGACACGATGTCGTTCTTTGATCCTGCCCTACCATCGGAGATCATCGTTGACGCCAGCCCATTTGGCCTGGGTGCGGTGTTGACACAGGTTGACCGTGATGGCGGCGTCCGCCAGTCGCATATGCCAGCAAAGCGCTGTCAGACGCCGAACAACGCTACTCGCAGATTGAGCGCGAGGCACTGGCGGTGCTGTGGGGATGCCGCCACTTCCAGCTCTATGTACTCGGACGCCCGGTGACGGTGGTTACTGACCATAAACCACTGCTGCCCATCCTAGCAGGGTCGTCATCCAAACCGCCGGCACGCATTGAGAGGTGGATGCTGGCTCTTTTGGAGTATGGGGTGACCCTGGTTTACCGGCCAGGGGTAAACAATGCAGCTGACTACCTATCTAGACACCCCGGAGCGCCTGGAGAAGGAGACCGTGACATCTGTGAGCAAGAAGCTGAGGAGCATGTCCAAGTCGTGGTAGAAGCAGCCACGCCGAATGCCATGCCTCTTCAGGAGCTGGAGGCTGCAGCGGCACAGGATGAGTGCTTCAAAGTGTTGAGGCAGTCCATGCAGCAAGGCTCCTGGAAGTCAGCGCTCGAGGCCCTGGCGGGGCGCACTCAGGAGGCCCGGACTGGTTTAGAACAACTATGGAAGGTTCGTGAGGGACTGTCTTTCTCTGCGTCGGGCCTGCTACTTCGGGGTGACCGGATTGTAGTCCCCCAGTCAAAGGTCGGTGAGGTGATCGCACTGGCACACCGGGGCCACCAAGGGGCCGCCAAGACCAAGGCCCGCCTCCGGATGAAGGTGTGGTTCCCTGAGCTGGAACACAAGGTGGACGAATTTGTGGCGGCTTGTGTCTGGTGTCAGGCAGCCTCGCCCTTACAGCGGGAGCCGGTCATCGAGGCGATGCCGAGGGGGACCCATCCGTGGGAGGTGGTTCATGCCGATTTTGGGTCCACCACCATGGGCACCCACTTCCTGGTCCTGGTGGACGAGTACTCCCGGTACCCCGAGGTGGAGTTCGTGGAATCCGTGGCGTTTGAGCACGTGGTGGTGGCGGTGGAAAAGTTGTTCGCGGCTCACGGATTCCCACACACGCTGTGCTCGGACAATGGTGCGCCATTTCAGGGTGAACGGTTTGCTGAACTGATGGTGAGCTGCGGGGTGGTGCACCGGAAGATCATGCCTCTGTGGCCTCGAGCGAATGGGGAGGCGGAACGCCTGATGAGGACCCTCAATAAGACATTTAGAATTGCCCAAGGACAGGGGCAGTCCCTACAGAGAGCCCTGTACCAATTCTTGAGGGTGTACCGCACCACGCCACATGCGTCCACGGGGGTGGCCCCGGCGGAGGCAATGTTCAGAAGGTGTCCGCGAGGACTTTTGCCAGAGGTCGGAGAGCGAGAACCTGCGGTGATTGACGACCAACGAGTCGAAATGGACCGGCAAGCGAGAATTGAGCAACAGAACGTGCGGAGGGGGCTTCGCCCACAACAGCTGGAGCCGGGCGATGAGGTTCTCATTCGCAATCGACACCCGCATGGAAAACTCTCTCTGCCGTATGAGCCTGAGCCACTGGATGTCGTGGCAGTCCGGGGCTCCATGGTGACTGCGTCGGATGGACGGTCGGAAGTGACTCGCAATGTGAGCTTCTTCAAAAAGATCAGAGACCCTAGAACTGACCCCCCTCCTGATCCGGACCTGGGAGGAGTCCTGGAGAACGAGGGAGACCCACCCTGCATGCCGGAGTCCCCAGTTCGGGGGCAGTCGGCGGACAGATCACCCGTGCCTGAGGCGAGCCGGAGGTACCCCCAGAGGGCTGGGTGAGGGAAACTAGCTCGCCTCACCGATTACGTGCTGGGACAATTGGCTGAGGATCCGGAGGGTGAGAAAGGCTAGCTAAGGAGACCCGGGTGGATGCCAATAAAGGGGTGTTCACGGAACAGGGGTTTTGTGATTTGTTTTCGTTGCCCCGTTGTTTTCATGACTTGTTTCAATTGCAGT